>NW_027094016.1:686086-1372172 GCF_019434415.1 Metarhizium acridum | reverse complement strand
TTTGCGGCAGGAGGTCCCGGTGAACGAGGTTATGAACGCCGGGCTGAGGGCGGAGGATGAGCTGAACCAGATGGACCGGGACGTGGAGGAGCGAGAGTCACAAGAGAGGGCGGCGTCGGCGTCGGGGGACAGAATCGAGGGCGAGGGTGAGGACGCAGGCCCCGAGGCGGACCCGGTGTACGGCCGCGGCGCCTTTGACCGGATTCGGGCGCGCAACATTGCCAAACAAAAGGCCAAGGACAAGATTGCCGAGGAGGAGCGGCTGGCTAGGGAAGCGGAGGAGCAGGTCGGGGTGTCGGGTCCCCCTGGCCCGGCGAGAAGACGGCAGCCGGGCCATCACCAACCCCAAAGTGGCAGAGTACTACGAAAAGGCCCAGTCGGGCCTGGAGGCGCCGCCGGAGATGAAGACGTGGGAGCGCGTGCTCCCGTCGGCGACGGTCGTCGCGCTGGTGCTGGGCTTCATGGCGGCCGTGGCCACGGTGTACGAGGAGCCCATGCCGCGGTACCGGCTGCTGCGCGACGTTTCCACGGCCCACGCCACCGTCGGCACCTTGATCGCCCTCAATGCCCTCGTCTTCCTGGGCTGGCGCGTGCCGCCGCTGTGGTCCCTGTTCAACAAGTACATGATCTTTGTCGTGGCCACGGTCAGGCCGCCGACCCTGTTCACCGCCGTCTTCTCCCACACCAGGCTGAGCCACATGCTGGTCAACATGGTGCCGCTGTGGTTCATCGGCACGGCGCTGCACGAGGAGCTCGGCCGCGCCGACTTCCTCACGCTGTACCTGGGCTGCGGAGCGGCGGGCTTCCTCGGCAGCCTGGTCACGTACACGCTGAGGGGGTGGTTGACGGTGACGTCGCTGGGGGCGTCGGGCGCGACCCTGGGCCTGTGCTCGGCGTACTTTTGGGAGCACAGGACCGACGGCTTCAAGGTGTTGGGACTGCCGCGGGACGGGGTCCACGGCATCGTGTTCCTGGCCCTGATGGCGGCGCTGCAGTTGGCGGCGTTTGGGAGGACCAGGACGCTCAGGGTGGATATCGCGTCGCACCTGTCGGGGATGGCGGCAGGCATTCTGGGCATTGAGATGCTGAGCAGGACGGCGAGAGGGAGGAGGACGAGGAGGACGAGGGCGAGCAGCAAGGGCGCGCATGCGGAGAAGGAGGTTATTAATGTCTGGGGTGCTGATGGCAGAGGCGGCGGCGGCGTGATGAAGACAGTTGGCGGGAGTGGGAGGTGATTTTGATGAATCTTTGTATTGATAGACTTGGCGTTGGCATAGACTTGCTCATCTCCCCGTGATGTATATATTATATATATATTATATATATATATAATATGTCAACTGTAGTACCATTATTGCGCATGTGGCTACGTCTGATGGAGGGAATGGGGCCAGTAGTTATCGAGTCGATTTTGCCGGAAACAGTTGCGCGACAATGGAAACGGACAATGGCCGAGCAGCGCTGGGTGGCTGACTGCAAGCATGATGGTGTCTAGATACTCGGAACATTACAACTACTAGATTGCTAGAAAGAAGCACACGCAAGCTGAGGTCACCCGGTCTGGTATGATAATTTGGTCGCGCTGCGTCTTGGACGGGCCGAAATTGCACGCGTCGGTGGCCGAGTAAGAAGCTACATAGTCTGCCTTGGCACGCCCGAGTAAGTTGAGAAAACTTGAAGGTCGTGCAGCTTTTGTATGATATTGGGGGATGAAGGCCTTTTCAACCACTCGGCTTGTGGCATATAGTTATTACGCGATCCGTGTGCCGGTGCCGCAACAGAGAGGGATTTCCAAACTGTGTGTGCTCTTGTGGCAGAATGTGTGGAGCTGGCGAATCAGCGGCGACTTGGCTGCGACTTCTGGAAGTTGGTGGGGCTGAAATGCATGGAGGGCCAAGGGGCCTGGTTGCGTCTCCTGGGAAACGGCGGTGCTGTGTCAGGGAGTTCAGCCAGTTAGTCACGGAGCAAAAGCTTGCAAGGGGAGAGAAACATCAAACGCTAGTGATATGTAGAGACGGGACACTCGACCGAAAAGCATGTTCCATGTTGCTTTTGGGGTGTGGAGTTTGGCAATTCCCCCCCCTCGATGGTTTGCTGTCGTTGAGGCTCCATATAATATTGGTGATGGTGATGGATGATGATGATGGAGTGATGGAGTGACGGAGCGGTGCATCTTGGCGCATGTTGATGGTAAAATGGAAGGCAGACTTGTCCTTTTCCAATCTTTTTCTTTTTCGGCCACTTGCCGGCGCAGCCAGGTCATGAATAATTGTGACCATGGAGCAACGTTAAATGTGGTGTAAAAAAAAAAAGGTGGCCGCAGTGCATCCCAGCCGCATTGACGCCAAATAAAATAAACCCACTGACTGACGCCTTCTTGCCTTCTTAGCCTCCTTTTGGCTTTTGCATTCTTGCGCTCTGGAGGTCACTGCCTCCCCCAATCACCAGACCCTTCTCATCGTCCCCCGTCATCCCCCATCCCCCGTCATCCACACGCCCACGCCCACCGCCCACGCCCACCAGACAGACGCCCGCTTCTCCCGTTTCCGACCGACTCCGCTTGTCGTGTCGATTTGGCGCTCGTCGACGGTCTTTCAACTTTCCTCAAAACACTCCCTGCGTCTTTGTTCACCAGCTGGCAAACACCGTATTCACTCAACGGGACGCTCACTAGGAAATTGGAGCACTGTCATCTGCACACGCCCGTCTAATCAATAGCCTGGCCGTTTGGGACTGGCTCTGCCCTTCGGCATCAAGACGATCCACCAACAACAATCCTCATACTCGGTCGCTCGCGCAATGATTTAGCCTCGGGTCTCTGTGTTGTGTTGGGATTTTTTGTTTCCTCTTTGCCTCCTTGCCGCCTCGCCTGTTCCTCTGCTCCTTCGCTCCTCTGCTTCCTTGTCACCTCCAACCACCCGGAGCAACGCGTCGCCAATTTGCAATTCGCCTTGGACTGCCTGCCAGCCAGCCATGGAAGAGATTACTTCGAGTCCGCTGTCAAATGTGACGGCGTCGTCGCCGCTGTCAAGTCTCTCCAAAACCCCGTCTCTGCCCAGCTCGCCCGACGCGCAACCAGACGCCGGGGTCCGATATCCCTCGCCAACGTCTACATCGACCTCGGGAACGCAATCACCCATCAAGTTGGGCGAACCCGTCGACGACAGCCCGCGCCCTGCCAAGAAGAGACGCATTACGCCCCCCCGCGAGCGTATCACCACCTACCTCAACTTGATGAAGTCACACGACGAGTTCAGCCATGAGGACAACTTCCACATGGAGAGACTGCTCAGTGCGCTGCGCAAAAAGAAGAAGATTGTCGTTGTGGCCGGAGCTGGCATTTCCGTCTCAGCTGGCATTCCCGACTTCCGGTCGTCGACTGGACTCTTTGCGACCCAGCGCAGCCAGCACAAGCTCAAGGCCTCGGGCAAGCATCTGTTTGATGCCTCTGTTTACAAACACGAGTCGTCCACCTCGTCATTTCACACCATGGTTCGAGAAATGAGCGAGATGAGCAAGAATGCCCAGCCTACGCCCTTCCACCACCTGCTGGCTTCCCTTGCTCAAGAAGGACGTTTGCTACGCCTCTATTCACAAAACATCGACTGCATCGACACGTCAATGAAGCCTTTGCAGACCCAGATTCCGCTCGAGCCAAAAGCCCCCTGGCCGACTACCATCCAGCTGCACGGAAGTCTGGACAAGATGGTGTGCACCAAGTGCGGTGATATTCAACCGTTTCAGGGCGACATTTTTGACGGGCCCGAGGCACCGCTGTGCGAATCCTGCAAAAACCTCGATGAAGTGCGCACGGCTCATGCGGGCAAGCGGAGCCATGGAATTGGACGCTTAAGACCGCGATTTGTGCTGTACAATGAGTTCAACCCCGACGAGGACGCCATTGGCAATGTTATGCGAGCCGACCTGAGGGCCCGGCCGGACGCGGTCCTGGTGGTGGGCACGACACTAAAGGTACCGGGGACACGACGACTTGTGAAGCAATTATGCCAGGTTGCGCGAGGCCGCAAAGATGGTCTCACCGCCTGGCTCAACATCGACCCGGAGCCAAAGATTCCCGATTTCAAGGACTGCTGGGATCTCGTCGTCAAGTCAACGTGCGACAATATTGCCAGGTTGGCGTCTCTGCCGCCATGGGATTGCGAGATTGGAGACGACTACTTGGTATCCAAAGAACAGGAACGGGAAAGGCTCTCATCGCCACCAGCCAAATTCGAAGTCCAACTCGACGGCAAAACAACACCCGCCGAGGACCTCCAGGCGATCCCGACTCCGCGTGCAAGCCCGCCGCCGCCGCCGCCGCCGCCGCAGTCCTCGGGCAGAAAACCTTTGCCAGAGGCAAAACAGAGCAAGCTCCCCTTTGGCACTCCGAAGTCTACCACACTCATCAAAGCAGGCAAGAGTGCCAAACCTCGCGGCAAAAAACCAAAGCAACCTAACAAGGCCCCACAACCACCTCCCACAAATCCCCTCTTGCAGACGTTCAAAGCATCCAAAAATGTATCAGATACTGCCTCGGCCAAGAAGCTGGGAGGCCGTTCGCCGCTGCCAGATCGCAAGCCTTTCAAAGAAGAGCCGAACTTGGTGGTATCGCTGCCGTCTCCTGGTCATGATGGCAAGACCCCAGAGAGGATTACTAACAACCATACTGCATCTCCTACGAGTCCGACGATGCCGGAACACCAACTTGGCGAGACTATTTCGCCAAAATCCATCCCCAATAACATGCGCAACCTAATTGATGTCTCTTAACACCACTGAAGGGGGAAAAAGGGGGGCGGAGGTGTTGATCAAATTATAGTTATGGAAACTGGAGTTGTTGTGGATATATATACTATTGAATTGGGAGTCAATATCTCATAGAGAGCGGGAGGCTCTTCCGGTGTTTTGGGCGTTGATTGGGATGTTGGACCGCGCTACATAGATGACAAAAAGTAACCGTGGTGGTCGATTGTACATATGTGAGGAGGTTTGCTTAATGGCCTGTTCACCGTGCAGGCATTTTACTCGATACGCACGGTACATAGACTTACAAGGAGGGTCTTTTAATGTTACGATATGCGCTCTTGCCGTGATTTGACTCGCGTCGACTCTGCTGATTTTGCCCAAGAAAAAGAGCGTTCTGTAAGCGGGTGGTCTCCCCGTGTTGCAGTGTTTTTTCTCAACCGTCCCACCAGGGCATGAAATGCTCCTGGCAGCTGAGCTTGGGTGAATCCCTTTTTTCCCGAGTGATGTATCTGGTCATCTCTAGATGTCCCAAGAAACGGTTATAGCGACTCTTCTCGACATGGTCTCGACGTGGTCTTGCCCCCCCCCCCCGGTCAGGCTCATGTAGTACAAGGTCACACTACATGCAGGGACACGAGTTGCAGCAAGGCCCAGGTCTGACAAGAATTGGCGCCGAGGAAGAGCAGGGAGGGGGGTTTATCATTTGAAGCTCCATCTTATGGCTTGCCGACCTCTCTGTCCTGATGAACCTCATCTAGGGCCTCCAAAGTTTCGCCACAGACTTGGCTTGGTACCTTTCGAAACCTCGACTCCGTACCTGAGCGGCTCTGGAGGAATCCGGCGAGTAGATTTGTCTCGTGGCAACGGCTTGTCTGTATCTGTGATTGCCGGAAACAGTGATTGGTGATGGGATACATACCAGGGTGCGACGTCCACTTCAAATACATTGCGTCAAGGACCAGCGTACGTCACAGGGCACAGTGTTAAACAGGTCCGGTCGAAAAAGGTAATGAGCTTGGATTCCGCCGCTCCAAACTCTCGGCGTGAGCTATACAAGAGGCGGCTCCATGCTTCTTGAGGCAAAATGCGCCACCTACGGTAGCTATACAACACTGGCGCTGAGCAGGCGGAATCAATCATTTCTTAAGGATCCTCGCCGCCACGGGGCTTCTGAGCATGTAACAAAAGCCTTGTACTTCATTTTGGGTATCTTTGTTCTTTTTATGTTTCTCGCAGAAAAATAGCCATACTCAAAACCACCGTCCATGGATATCCATAAGTCGTGCTTCCAAGACCCAATGCCCTTCACCTGATGTGGACTTCAAAAGTGTCCATGTCATCAATCTCCGCCTCGTCCATGGTGACATGCTCCTCTAGCCTGTCGCCGTCGAACCACAGGCCTACGTCTTTATCGGAGCCTATTGATCGCTGTGTGCGGAACCCAGTGATCAACGTCTCGACTGTCGTTTCTGGACGCACTGTCAGATTGACGTCTTCCAAGTCCCGCGACTTGAGAATGACGCGAATCTTGACCTCCGGAGCAGGCGCCTCTTCTGCTGCCGCCCGGTCATCCTCGTCCGACAATTCGCCTGCTCCTCGCTTCCTTCTTAGCTCCTCCTCGCGTTCCATTTCGTGAAATAAATCCAACGTCCACGCCTCCATGTGGACTCGCGTCCGGCCGTCGGCTAGCCCCTTTGAGCCATTGCCGTCCACGACGGCCCGCCCGTTCCCTTGAGGCCGGATACCCAGGGTCAGCAGCGTAGAAAACGTGTACACCCTTTGCCTTCGCCACGTAAGCACAATATCGTCTTCCTTTTGGACGTCTTTCAGAATTCCTTTGTGATGCTGGAGCGTAAGCCACGTGTTGCGAGCGAGGCGTAGTTGTTTGTCAAACAGAAACTTGAAGCAGCAGGGCTTGGTGCCCGGGACAACCGATGTGACGAGAATCTCAATGCGATCCTTTATCGCTTCGCCATCTTCGCCGACGCTGAGCATGGCCTGGTCTCGAGCTCGCTGCTCCTCCGCCCTGCGGACGTACTCGGAAAATTCGTCCTCCTCCTCGGTGGCCATGAAGCTGGTCTCGTGGACTTCTACGCTAGCTTCTCGTTGTTTAGTGCTACGTGCTACCTGAACATCACCGCCATCATCATCATCTGAGTCGACAAGCACGATGGGTGTAGGGTTTGACGTCCTAGTTACCCGGTGCAGGCT
Source organism: Metarhizium acridum (assembly GCF_019434415.1). Classification (NCBI taxonomy): domain Eukaryota; kingdom Fungi; phylum Ascomycota; class Sordariomycetes; order Hypocreales; family Clavicipitaceae; genus Metarhizium; species Metarhizium acridum. Next base: position 1,365,215 of record NW_027094016.1, on the reverse strand, counting down.
GCCCGACGTCGTGGGATTAGTGTGAGACCGCAGTAGTCGAGCAGAGGGCGAATCGCCTAGCGGCATGTCTATATTTTCGACATCGAGATTCGTACTCTTTGACGGGGTTGAGTCTAGGCGCGTTCGTTTTGAGGCCGGCGGCGTAACCAACTCACTGAATTATTTTTCGTAAAACCCAAGTTAGCCACACAAACAAAACAAAACAAAACAGGCCTCTTAGCACACGTATGTACGAACCTGGCCATGACGTCCCCATCTCTGGAAGAACAACCACCAACAGGTGTACTTCTCCTAGCTACCCAAGGGGACTCGTGTGGTCCCGTAGCTGCCTGGGTATCTATTTCCTCATCATCGTCCAGCGGCCTCTTGGCGGATTCATCCGACTTTCGCCGCGCTTCTTCTTCCTGCTTCTGCTTCATCTTCTTCTTCATCCTCCTCTCACGGTCGGCAGCCACGATTGGCTCCATCTCCTTGGACCTGCGAAACAAGTCAAGGCCATCATCAATGTTGGTGTCATCAGACGGCGTCGCTAGCCTTTGCGACGCCGACTTGCGCAAAGCTGTCGGCTTGAAGGGAAGTTTCTTCGCCTTCGGCCGAGAAGGACTGGGCTCTTCGCCCATCATGGTGGTGGTAGGGGAAACGGGGCGGCCGGGTTCGCAAACACGTTGGTGGAAAGGCTTGGAGCCCATGCGCGCCTCTGTGCTACGCATAACCAACGTGTCGCGGGGCTCAGGAGATGCCGCGTACTAAACAGCTTGGCGGGATCGTATGCGAATGTGAAGCAGGGCAACGTCTGATGGCGGGGCGGTTCATTGTCTGGTTTGTTTGGGCCGGCGTCAATGGCAAGTGGCCGCCTTGATTGATTGCAGTTGGCGGGTGGTTGTCCCGGGCGGGTTCAGATATTGTCAGTTGTCCGCACCAGCGAAGAAATTCATTGGAGCAAGTCGCCGCCACAGTGCGAGCATTTGAACGTCGCTTAATCCGCCCCACTTTGTTACCAGAAGCTACGTACCCGCAAAGTCTCGCGCCGAATCTCATCAACATCATCCATCGGCCCATCGAAGCATCCTGTCATCGCAATCCTTCACACCATGTCTTCGGCAGAGAACGGCAGCATTTCACAGGGCGAGGGCAAGGACCCGTCTAGCTTCCTGAGCGATATCATCGGCAACCCTGTAATTGTAAAGCTCAACTCTGGCGTTGTCTACAAGGGTGAGGTACTCCCTCGGACGCTGCCGCAACGTCATATCCACGATGCACATGAACGCCGCCTGTGCAGTAACAATATGTGAATGGCGCACATGACTAACTGAATCCGTGGATATAGGCGAATTGCAATCAGTGGACGGCTACATGAACATTGCGCTAGAGAAGACGGAGGAGTTTATCAACGGCAAGAAGCGTAGGGATTACGGAGATGCATTTGTGCGAGGAAACAATGGTGAGTGCATCTTTTGGCTTTTCGTCTCTTCTTTTTTCCCGCCTTGAAGACGGAGAGACTAACTCGCGCATAGTAATGTACATCTCAGCAGACTCATAAAGCACGCCAAGGACATGAACAAATCATCTTGATACCACCACGTGCCTGCTCCCGTTACCATAAAGTCCGTCTTCCCACCGCCATCAATATGCTGCTTCTCATCCCTAAAGCCTCCTCGTCCACGCATACACTGTGAACCCATGAAATTCAGCCTCTCCCTTCTCATTCCAGACCTGGTCCCCCTCGCTCATGATCCCATCAAACTGGGCCTTGAACGCATCCTTATCCGCATCTTGAAGCACCGCAACCTGACTCAACGTCTGGATTCGATCCCACAGCAACTCCTTGGTGAGCCAGACCGTAAACGAAATCTTTTCTTGACCAATCGGCGTGGCAAAGAGCGGCGCTGGATCACGAGCTTGCCGCTCAAACACGTCCCGCCATTTGTCGTCTCGGAATCGATTTGTGCCGTCTGGCGATAGGGCAAGGATGAGCTGCTTTAATTTATTTTCCCAGGCGGTCGAAGCCGTCCAGGTCGCCGGTTGGTTATCTGACGCCTGTTAGCACTGTAGCCAAGCCATCATGCTGGGGGAGTCACGTACAATCCTCAATGTTCCAAATGATGCCCAACCTGCCGCCTGGCTTGAGCACACGACGAATCTCCTTTAGTGCTTCCTCATTTGCAAACCTGCGCTGCTATTAGCGTAGGCTTTAACGGCTGTACCTGGCGGGATCAAAGCTCACCAGTGGAATGACTGGAAGAGACCTCATTAGCATGCGGTGTCGGGAATATACGGACTGGATTGCATCAACATACCTGGGCTGCAATGACGGCATCCGCCCACCCATCGCTTAGATGTATGCTCGTGGCCAGTCCATCTATTACCTCGACATTCTTCAAATGCTTGCCCGCGAGACTCTGTCGCATCTTGGCTACTGGCTCCACTGCCACAATCTCATACTGCTCCTCCCGAGCAGCCAGTAGCTCTGTGAATTTGCCCGTACCGGCTGCGAGGTCGACTATCTTCGCGCGAGGCCTGTCGGCAACGTCGAGGTTGTGCAGCAGAGCCTGGACTGCACCAGGTGGGTACGAGGGGCGATGGACGTCATATGCTGAGGCGTTGTCGAAGCCAGTTACGGCGGCGTGGGCGACTTGCTGAGGCGGCATTTTGAGATGGCTCCGTTTGAGTTGACGACTTTATTTGTATTGTAGGCAGTGCAGGCGTGTGTCACTTATATTCTCCAGATAGGGTAATGCTGTGCTACTCGGGTACGCCGTTTCTTGGCCAATTGGATCACGGTCGTTTCCAAGATAGATTTAGCACTAAGCCGTCGCCGTTATCACCGAGAACCCGATCGAACTACGAGATTCCAATTTCTGCAACAGAAGTAGGCAATACTATGGCGTGGTACCCGGAGTACGGCTTGGGCTGGTCAAATGCGATGAAACATGCGTATCCACTTTGGCAATTATGTCATTAAGAATGTATATTCCGTGCACCAAATTTACATGCAATGATATTTACCCCAGCCGAGATCGGATGTCATAAAAGCCCTCCAAAACTAAAAAAAAAATCTAACTCATCATATACACCATAGCAAGCAGGACTACCGTCTTTGCTTCTGTAGTTTGGCAGGCGGCGGCCGTGTCTGTAGTTCTATGCTATGGCGGTCTCGACTTGAACCAGGCCTTGCAGTTGGAAATTCGGATCGAGCGCCCAATGTACCCGCCGGGAGAACCTCAAATCCAGAGTTCAGCCTGCGATGCGTCCTGTTCACGAATACCTGGGCAGAGCCGTAAACCTGTCTCGTATTCTGCAGGCTGTTGACAACACTCGAGTCCAGCGATACCGCCCTAGACCTCGGTCTGTGCCTTGCGATCTGTTGAGGGGAGAGGGTGAAGCTTCTCTCTGAGCCTTGCAAGGAAATTCTGCCTGAGCCGGATGGTTTATATACAGTGCCGTCCGCTGTCGCCGGCACACGATTCTCGTCGTTGTTTTCCACTGCGTAGTCGGAATTCTCGGCCACATGGTGCGCATCGGGTGCTTGGGATGGCGCACCGGGGAGGGTAAATGCTGAATTCGACGATTCACCGACTTTTCCCTGAGCATCTTCCAAGCAGTAATATACCTTTTCTCCACCAGGGACGGCCTGTTTCGAGCCTCCGGTGGCCAAAGGCGCAGAGGGAACAATCCGACTAGCCTCCGCTGGTCTGGAGCTGGCTATCCATATCCCTTCAACCTCGACTCCGCGTTCGATTGCTCGCACGCCAAACGGAACATTTGAGTAGCTCAAGTGGCGGATCCCACAGTGCTTCATCTCTGTAACTCGGCATCGCCGTTCCTCGTCAATAACTTCGTACTTTCGAAGCTCTCGATTATTCTGCCACAGCTTTACGAGGCCGATAAGAAAGACTGTGGCTATGCAACACGCAAGGACCTGTAGCACACAACCAGGTCAGTTCCGGGCTCAATGCCCTTGCAAGGCGGTGCAGCGTGTATCAGCAAGACTTACAAATGTCATCTGTTGCCATAGCTGCCATTGTATAAAGAAGGACGTCATGCTTGAGCCTCCCTCCCCCGTCGGCTTTGGTTCAGGTGCAGGCGACAACAAGAATGAGAGACCACATTCGGCAAAAGTCCTGGAGGAGACACATTATTTATGCGAGCATGTTGTAGCGGGATGGAATTGAATGACTGCGGCCAAAAGAAAAAATAAAAAAATACGAAGGGCAGGGTCCAGGCGCAGTTCCAAGTGAAAGAGAGTAAGAATCAGCAAGAGCCAGCGAGCAGCCCGTGTATCTGACGAAACTTCAACCAAACACGTTTTGATTGTGCTAATTTTGCACTTTCGTCTCACTTCGAGTCAGATTGAAAAAAAAAAAAACGCCGTAAAGCACTTTGGATACCACGTAATTCCAATCTGCAGAAATATTGCAAGCAACGTAGCGAGCGGTGTTGATGGGCCGCGCTGCGAAGATCAAGGTCCAGAAATTGAAAACCCCCGAGAAAAGAGAGAAAAGAGAAACAAAATTCCCGCACATGCATTTGGTAGGCAAGTAGGCCAGAGAGGTTGGGCGTGAACAAGAGCCGTACTCCGTACATTTTGGTCCGAGACAGCTGGCAAGAAGAATGTTCCGGAATGGACAATATCAGCAGGGGATGAGGCATTGTGCAACCATGGATATGCAACATGCTGGTCGGCTGCTTCATCAGTGCGCGACTGGTCAGGTGCCACGAATTACGCGGACGGGCTGACAGATTGTACTCGACACGCATGCAGGTGCTCGTTCAACTTCTATCATGTCATGTCCTTGGCATATTCTTACACTGGACGCCATCTTGCGACTATATCCTGTTGATCTCATATCCGGTCACAGCAAAGCAACACCACCAACGATGCCAGCAACAAGGATCATCTTGGATGCACCAACCAGCCTTCCAGCATCACCAGCGTGTGTAGAAGTGGCAGCAGTGTTGCCTGTGCCATTTCCAGATGTGATCGTTCCACTTAGAGTCGTTGTCGAGATGGTAGCCGGCAGAGTCGTCGACGGAGAAGCAGCAGCACCTGAAACGGACTTGACTTGCAATCACGCCTGTGTTTGTGGGTGTCGACTCTACGAGGGATAGACACTGCTTCTCGTAGCGGCGGCCATGACAGTTGAAGGCTTCCAGCACGGAAGATACGATGGCTCAGTTTTCAGCGTCTCAGTCCCCGTGTCAAATGCGCATACAGGAACAGCCTTTCTCGGAGGAGCTCGACCACCGCCGCAGTCGTGGGGATCACAGATCTGGCCATCATCCGGGTCGTACCAGTGAACGATGCGGTCTTCGCAAGTTGTGTAACTGATGGAATGGCAGCCAAATGCAGCCGCGCCTGCTGCTAGGAGAAGGGGTAGAGCGACGGAGAGCGCTGCTTTGACCATTTTGACGCCAACGAAACGAGGCGTCCCGCTCGTTAGGCCTCGACAGAAGGTACTACAAACACAAGAACTTGGTATGAGCAAAGTAGGAGGCAGATAGACTAGATATAGATCTCCTTTTTGTTGAACCACCCCGCCGACGACTCAAAGCGGGAGGACAACCCGGCAAATTCTGGAAGCTAAAAATGCCATAAAACGGAACAGCTCCTCTGGCATTTGCCCAGAGGGGATTGTTTTTCCAGGCCAAGAAGCTAAACAGAGTAGACCAGCTCGCCCCTGGTCAACCCATCTACTGTCCCGTCAACTCACTATTTAGAGAGGCGTAGGTAGGGCTGAGATTGTCCGCAGCGGATCACAATGCTTCGTAGTGACCATGACCAAATCATGGCCAGCGAATCACCGCCCGGTTTCGATAGAGTCAAATGGGCTTTTGGAAGAGATTCACCATATTCTTGAGACGAAATCATCCCGTACCTGGATTCCCACTTAAAGGGGGCTTACTTTCTGGACTTGATCAACAAACAGGTTGACGGGTCGTTATCGTGACAAGTTAACCAGCTAGTACGAATTGGGAAGATGCCGGGATCCCATCAGCTCTCGCACTCCCTGTATGAAGATTCTGAAGCTTGTGCAATATCATGACAGGTCTGTTACTTACACAGCGAGAGGAAAGGAGCATTGTCTGAGAGATGAGATGAGTGTCCATGTTTGAAGCATTTTGTTGTTGCCCAACCAACCAGTTGGCTCTCACGATGTCAATGAACAGTGTTGTCAATACTTGCCGCCTACGCCGTGAGATCTACAGTGTCTAAACAGTTGCTCTATTTCTGGCCTGTAGTACATATTAGGTTTCATCATGTTGGCACAAGTAAACAGAGTCGTCGAGCTCACTTCGCTCGCGTTGGTGGCGAGGACAAAGCAACTCTGTATTTAGGGCGAACAAGTGACTCACTCTTGTAATTGCCTCTAGTAACACGTGTTTTCGATTCATATGAGGCTGTGGATGAATTCTCAGTGACTATGTTTTGCTGACAGTAATAGATAGTTTACAGATAGTTGCAAGAGGCGTTTTAGGAAGTAGGGCGCGCATCCAGATTGCGCACTGTACCAAATGTGCTGATATGTGATTTTTGCACAGTGAGGTACAGTGTCCATTGCGCCAACAAGTTCTCCTCGTTGGCCTCTTGCCTCTTGTACCGACCGGGCACTCCGCAGCGCACCAAGCTTGGCAGGCGTGGTTGATGATGCTGATGGCCAAAAAGGAGGCCGACAGTGTCAATAAATCCCGTCTTGACGAGGAGGCAGCATTGAAACAGCCGGATTGAGCCGGGTTGTGGACTGGCCAGTTCTGTTTCGTCACTGACATCATGCGAACGAAACGGGATTGGCCTGGTGGTAGTAGTAGATCATCCTTTTCTGGCAGGGATCGGGCTTGGGCTTGGAGAGGTAATGCTGCCCCGGATTTCCCGATTTCCCCATGGTTGCGCCCGGTTCATCTGATGGGACGGCGCATTGTTTTCCTCTGTCCCTGTAGAGTAACGATGCAATTAACTTCTTAGTTGGGCACCTGAAAAACTGGAATTGGGAAAGTTGATTAGCTGATGAGGACGGCCCGAGACTCAGCGTGTTACATGCTTTCCTGGGCCGCCTTGGCCTCCACAATTGCACTCATGTGCACTCGGTGAGCGACGGTGGTGGGGTGGGCATCGTCGAGGCGCATCCAGTCGCACCGACTTGTCGACCGGCGGCATTCGGCCAAGGCAAGTCCGACCCGGCGAAACAATTGACGAGCCCCACCACAGCGAGCAGCGCGTTGCCAGTGGAGCGCTGGGTGTGCACTTCAGCGCATTTGAGCCAAAAGGTGCCTCCAGCTAGATTAATTACATCAAGCTCGCTGGAAAACTGTCTTGGCCCCCTGCTGCCAGCCCTGAGGTTTGCACATGTGCCCCCAACGCCTCCAAACTCTACGTGCACGGTAGAAAGTCAATGCCCATCCGAGACGGTGCCATGTTACATGCAAGGTCAATAAAAGGCCCCATCATCGCCTTGCCGACGCCGGGCTGCAAGTCCAGTTCGCCTTATTAAATACTACCAGCCACTACACAGTTTACGCCATTAGCTGTTTTCCTCCTCGTCCATAGCATTTTCCTTGTCGGCATTTATTCTAAACTTGTATATTCCGCCACCTGCGGCTTTTCTCCTTGTCGTTTGCAGAGCCTGGCTGTACGCAATTCTTCGTCGCAACCTCGGCCATTATCGTCATTGCTCGGCCGTAATCGCCGTCGCCGTCTCCAAGATGCCCATTCGCAATCCTTTTGCTCGTCGCACCGGCACTGCCACCGCACACGACGAGAACCTGCACCCCGAGCGAGAAAACCCCCATCTAGGCTTCGAGCGTGTTGATACCGTCGGATCCAAAGCTTCGTCAGCCCTCAGCATTCGGAGCACAAGGAGCCATGATACCGGCGAGTACAAGATGAGTGGTGCGTGACCTGATCTCTTACCCGCCTGCAACATGATGCCACCAGACCGTCAGATCAGACTATCAGACCACGCCTGCACGGCCTCGTGCTGGCGCTGACCCTGGCCATGGCCTTGGCTCTCCGTCACAGGACCATTTGTGTCTAACGTTTTGGCTGTTTGAACTCGTTAGTTGTGAATGACAGTGGCGTATATCTTCCGGTATGTACCAACCGTCACGTTCCTTGCTTCATTGTGCCATCAGACTGAATCCGTCTTGTCCGCCAAAAAAACAGCCGTCACCAACCGAGGACAAGGGTCAATGGCCTCGCAAGTACCTGTCTTCAAGGGCCTCAACGGAAACGGGGAGCAGCCTTGGCGACATTGAGCACTTCCCCATCTCCCGCGAATCATTTGATTCCTACCGTAGATCATTTGTTAGTCTCTCTTTTTGCACCCAGACTCAGACATGGCTTCGCTCCTCAACATTCAGCACCACTGCTTACACGACTGTTCGTTCACCCTAGGATGTTACAGCTCGGTCACCCGTAATTTCCCACGACGGTCTCGGACGACAGAGCCTAGACTCTGCTCGGTTCCGTCGTCTTCCCAGAGCAGCCATTGACCGCAAGTTTGAGCGCGAGCCTCCCACCGCCGAGGAAGGATTCGAGGATGTCGGTTTAGACGACTACAAGCAGCAGCCCCGGAAGCGCGGCTTCTTCTCCAAGCTGACCGAGTCGCAAGATTCAAACGGTCAACCGACTGTGTCCCGGTTCCTGATGCCCGGACGCAAGCGCGGCCAAAGTGGCCAAGGCTCGGAACTTGGGACCATGGACTTTCCCAAGGTATCTGATGAGACACGAAACTAGTCTGGAAAACGGGGATATGGCGCTCTGGCTGCATTGATAGTATTACACATCGACTGGCGCGCATTCAGGGCCGTGGCCTGGGATATAATAATGTAGCAATTCATGGGAGAATTGTGAAATCGGCATGGGTGGGAACTGGCGTTTGCCATAATGCAATGACTTGACGATAATAATCATGATTTATTCACTTATTAATCCTCCGCTGACCTTGAAACGGCTTTTTCTGTCCAAGTCCGCGCCAAGTCGACTCACGATAAGGCCGTCTGTCGTTGGCGCCCTACACACACCCGATACGCCTTCGGCCCCGCCAATGTTGGGTCAATGACTCAATGCTCCACCATTCCTGACACGCCTTCTGTAATCAATTGATGTGATCAACCAGTCCACGCCCTTCGCCTTATCGTATATATGTCAGAGTCCGCAACTGGTTCGGGGGTTTTTAACTATCCCCTCCAGGCTTCTCATTATTAGGCTGCGAATATCAAAGCTCTCTGGCAAACGTCTCAAGACCGAGACCTCATCAGACCATCGGCACACTTGTGGCTGCCCAACATGGCATCAGTACCAAGCGGAGTTCCGGCTGAGGAGGTGGCCCGTCTATCACTGTCGTCGAAGACTGTCCATGCGGATGATGCTATTTCTGCGCATAGGGCCGTAGCACCTGCTATGCATGTCAGCACGACGTTTCGATACAGTGATGATCCAGAGCAGTTGAAGCATATCGCGGATCCCACCAAGCTGGGGGACTGGAATAATCCCGATGTGAGTCCATAACGACCTGTCCCACATCCTCAGCCGACCAAAAATCTCGTCAGACACAGTGTGGCAGGAATGGTGTACTCGAATATTGACAATAGTTCACCAGCCCAACGCTCCGCTGGACTCGCATACTTACTCGCGAGATTCCAACCCCAACACCACTCGTCTCGAGGCTGTTCTCTCAAGCATTCTCGGCGGCCCGTCACTCACTTATGCTTCCGGCCTGGCTGCATTCCATGCCATGCTTATTCGGCTGAATCCCAAGCGCATTGCCATTGGCGAAGGATACCACGGGTGCCACGGCGTCATCAAGGTGGTGTCCCGCCTAACTGGTCTTCAGAAACTTCCTCTGGACTGTGACCCGTCCGAATTGGAGCCCGGCGATATCATCCATGTGGAAACGCCGTTGAATCCCACAGGCGAAGCTCGCAACCTTGAGTTCTACGCCGACAAGGCGCACAAAGCCGGTGCCTTGTTGACCGTGGACGCTACATTTGCGCCACCTCCACTTCAGAATCCCTTCGACTTTGGAGCTGACATCATCATGCACAGCGGAACAAAGTACATTGGCGGGCACTCCGACATGCTGTGCGGCGTTCTGACGGTTCGGCCCGGGAGCAGCTGGGCCAAGGAGCTCCGCGAAGAGCGTCTTGTTCTCGGCTCGGTAATGGGCAGCATGGAGGGCTGGCTGGGACTCAGGTCTCTTCGAACGCTGGAGCTGCGAGTCACCAGGCAGAGCCAGACCGCCGCAGCACTCGTCAAATGGCTCTCAAGTCAGCTCGGCGACTCGTCCACTGTTGCCGGACAGCTCGTCGAGAAGCTTCACCATGCTAGTTTGCAGCCTGAAGCGGCAGAGGAAGGGAGCTGGCTGAGAAAACAAATGCCTGCTGGGTATGGAGCTGTTTTCGCTATTGTCATGAAGGAAATAGATCTTGCCAAGAAGCTTCCTAGTAGACTGAGATTATTCCACCATGCGACTAGCTTGGGGGGCATTGAGAGCTTGATCGAGTGGCGGGCCATGACGGACCCGCATGTTGACCAGAGATTGTTGCGAGTGAGCATTGGCGTGGAAGGGTTTGAGGATTTGAAGAGAGATATTGAGCAGGCTTTTGAAAGTTTAAGGAAGTAGGTTATGGATGGAGTGAGGTTGGAACTGCGGTGGCAGGAGTTTTCTTGGAAGAGCCTATGTGGTATTTGGCGAAGTAGAAGGCGCGATAGTGAGCCATACACCATGTTCTTGCTTCGTGGCTATGTTCTAGTGTCAGTGTTCAAAAAATGAAACTCTTGTGGACTGCTATGGATGGGTTGTCATTGTATGACAGCAGTCGGTGTATGTTTCTATTTCCATGGAAACCCAATTAACTCGACCAAGACCCGCCAATCCCTCCGCCCCCGGCTAACGCACCTGACATCCAATAAGATCAAAATGAATCATTGACCCTGGATCTTCACCTAAAGGGTCTACTCCGTACGCGCAGCAAGACAAAAACGTGGCAGCCAGGGACACAACGAGAAAAAAAAAAAAAAAAAGAAGAGATCAAACAGTTTTATCACGTACACAGCGACATCGACATCGACATCGACATTCTTTCTCCGATCCATCTGTCCCACCAACGGAAACCCCATCGACGCCTCATCGGCCTCACAAATCAATGCCGATGAAGTGAAGCCCGCCAGATTCCACACATCAAAACGGCGTTGCGGGCATCACGACCGGGCGCGCGCATCATCGACGATATCAACAAACCATCCTCTCCGCCTCCGCCTCCATCTAAATGCCCTAATGCCACGCCTCGCCCTCTTCCGCCTGCCAACCAAGCTCCGGCGCCAAGTACGCCGCAATAGAATGGCCACTCTCACGCTGCTGGGCATCCTCGCGCTCCTCCTCATCTTCCCCATCTACTCGATATACTGCATATACAAGCCGCCCAAGGCGCTGATAGGCTACCTGCGGCAAAAGTACCCCGACGTGCTCTTCGAGGTGACGACGGACGAGAAGGTGGTGGCCCTCTCGCTCGACGACGCGCCGTCGGCGCACACGGGCGAGATCATGGACGTGCTCAAGGAGCACGGCGCCCACGCGACCTTCTTCGTCATCGGGGCGCAGGCCGACGGCCGGCAGGAGACGCTGCGGTCGCTGATCCGCGAGGGCCACGAGCTCGCCAACCACGGCATGCACGACGAGCCCGCGTCCGCGCTGGGCATTGACGAGCTCGAGAGGCAGGTCGGCGAGGTCAAGGCGAGGCTGGTGGCCACGTACGGGGCCGAGGGCAAGATGCTGCCCAACAACTACTACCGCCCGGGCTCCGGCTTCTTCAACTACAAGATGCGGGACGTGCTGGGCAACAGGGGCTACCGCATCACGCTGGGCAGCGTGTACCCTCACGATCCGCAGATTCCGTACCCCAAGAGGAACGCCAAGCACATCCTGAGCATGGTGCACCCGGGCGCCATTATCATTTGCCACGACAGGCGGGAGTGGACGGCGCCCATGCTGAAGATGATTTTGCCGGAGTTGAAGGAGAGGGGGTACAAAATTGTTACTATAACCGATCTTGTCAAGACGGTTGAGCCGCTGGGTGGGCGGTAGGCGTTGTGATACAGGCGGTTGCCTTTTTTTTTTTTTTTTTTTTTTTTTTTTTTTTTTTTTTTCGTTTTTCTTTCTACAAAACCAACACTTTGGGTGTGTTTTTATTCACATTGTGCGGCGCAAAAACAAACAAGGGAGTTTTGATACTGGGGTTCGACTCGTCTGAACTGGCATTTATATCCCCCACATTGCAGACATGTGTAATTCTAGATGTCTGTGAGTATAGGCAGACTTTGCATTCTTTTTCACCTTTGGTATTCACTCAGCTAGGCTAGGCTGAGCAGGGCCGGGGGCGGGCTGATGAGAGAACAATCATGAGGGAACCATCATGGCGCAGGAGTTTCCAGAGATTGTACAGAGGAGAGCGCAGCCTTGGGAAAGAAGAGAGCAACAAGCAATTAGCGTTTCTGATGTAGTAGTGGTGGTCGTAAGAGTAGCGTTTTGCAGGAAATGACAAGCCAAGGTTGATGAAGAAGAGAACATAATCACGTAAATTTCAACGAGCCCCGTCACCGCCTGTCCACACCCATCAGTGTGAGACTGCACTAGACAATGCTCCCCGTCGTTGCCGTTGTCAACACGCGTCAACAACGTCCGGGCAGCATCGTCCATAGGCCTCCACGGCATCCTCGACGACGCCAGGCCAGGGCACTCACCGCGTACTCATTCCCGCCACTCCTTCTCGAATTGAATGACAGCAAGTCGGGCATCCGGCCGCGCAGCAGCCGACAAAATCGGCTACGTGCCAGAAGAGGACGCCGCCAGCTCGCTGCCGTCTGAGTTCTACACTCGTCATCCTGGCTGTGCCCTCTGGGCGATGGGGGTACCAGAGGCTGCGTGGAGAGGGCGGGATAGTCAGCGAGCTAGAGGAGGAGAGTGTCAGCAAGATGCTTGTGACGGCTGCGTACGGTTGACTAGTTGGGCAGGCGAGAAGGGCCAGCGGCGGGGACCGGAAGGGTTGGGAATGCCTAGGCGGGGAGAGACATGATGGTGGTCGACGTCCTGCTTTTGGGATTGCCCGGCGGGCGCAAGACTGTTCACGGAAAACAAGCGCACTCGGTGGCCAGCCGTTGCCGATTCGAGCCCCAGCATGTGTCGGTTTCTCACCCGGCGAACCTGCGCACCATCTTTCGTCGTGGGTGCCCGTACGAGTCTGCCAAAACATCGAGGGAGTCGCCAACAACCCAGCCCGGCCATCAAACCTCAACCCCCCACCGACGACTTCACACAAAAGCACCGCGACGCAACCTCCCACAAGTCTTCCCTCCCGTACCCCGTCCGAGACAAGAATATCCCGCCGGCCATGCCACTGTGCGGGATGGGGAAAAGCCCGCAAGCAACCCCGAAACAGAGACATCTCGCCCTGGCAACCGCCGTTCCAAAGAATGCCCTTGCCACCAAATAAATTGCAAGCTTGGGGCGGGGGAAGCTACAGCATTCTGGAGGAGAAAGGAAAAAATAGATCGTCAGGCTGGTTCTGCGCAAGTCCGAAATTGTTCGAGACAAGAAATACACGCAGTTAATGGTGGGCAACTTGCGCTACAAGACTACATGCCACCACGCAAATATACAACGAAGCTAGGCAGAATTAAATGCCAGAATGAAAGCAGGCGGCGTAGCCAGCGTCGCTACCATTCAACGGGCTGTACAATACATGCTCACAGAGGACAACCTGGACATCAGGAGTCTGTTATTCTATCCAACATTTCCTAGTCCTTTATAGGGGAAACTATCAGAGACACCGCTTCCACACTGTAGATAACGACGAACTTAGGTCCCTTGGGTACTAGTCGGCTGGGTCGTTGCCATGTGCGACATTTGACGCCACCGGCATCTAAATACCTACTAGCTACGTACACATGTGATATGAATCAGTCTTGGATACAAGCTTTACCGCCGCCTCAGTATGTACAGGGTTTTGGAGGGCCGCTCGGGGAGATCGCGGGGGAAGAAGAAAGGGGAGGTGGATGACACCACCCCATTCGTGGCATGTGGTTCCTTGACCTGTTGCAGACTGTCGATCTTCCTTATGCAAACTGCACCACCCGTAAGGAGGTATGGCGCATCGGGGCAGCAGTGTATCACGTAATGCTAGGGGCTCGTCAAGCTACACGTCACGGCGGCAGATATTTGTCGGAAAACGGAAATCCATTCACAGTGTCCCCGACTGAGTGAGTGTGTAGAGGCATCGCAAGTGCGCTCCAAGGGCTATGTACTGCCAACTTCAATATTTGGCTCGAGATATATATCCACATCGTAGCATTCAAATCATCAACCCCATGTCCGGTCTCTTATAAAACGCCGTCTACCATTAAGATTTTCCATCTTTGTGCCCGAGGAGCCCAGCCCCCAAGAAGGCTGGTATTTGTAGTCCGAAAATTCCATTCATTCTGCCGCGAGATTCCACCGCTTTGACACAAGAAAGAGAGCGAGAGAAATAAGCGCGTAGAGCGAAGCGTACCAGCCAGTTCGTTCATATACCCAAAAATGAGTGCCTTGAATATGTACAGCGAAAAGCGAGTTTAAAAAAAAAATCACCCCAAGAGTAGTGTCCGTGTCTCGGCGAATGATTGGCTCAAATCCAGAGGGGGGCGGCTGGTGTGGTGTGATTTCGTTCGGGGAAGAACATTGTCGAAATACCCTGGATAGCGCTCAAGTAGTCATCTGGGCTTAGCTTCTTGAGGCCTCGGTTATCGAGATACTGCTGTTCCTCGTCAATGGTGTCTAGGCGACTGTTGATGCTGTACTCTTCTGCGAGCTCAGTGACCTGGGCCAACTCATGTCCGAAGGGATGAGAATCCTTGGCCTGAGCTTGGGTCGAGGCAGTTGAGTTGGTTGGCCGAGCCGCCGGCGTGGACTGCTTCTGGGGAAATGGCGATGAGGCGTGTGAGGCGGATGAAGCTCTCGTGGAAGTTGAATGAGGGCGAGAGAAAGGTTGGCCAGCCTTGATGGAGATGGAGTGGTCTGAATCCCGAGACATGCGCGAGACAGATCTCTGGCGGGCAATAGCTTCGTATGAATTCTTCTTGGTGTGCGAGGGAGAGCGCTTGGGAATCGCGGGGGGCTCTGGCTCGACGGGCAAGGTCGTCGATGCTGATGCGGCAGGTTTGAAGTAGCAGGACAAGTGATTCGGCTCTGGTGAGGAGGATACATCGGGACTGGTAGGGGGTGTGGAATCCGCAGTGCTCTGGGATTCAACATCTGACCCGGACTTGCTGGTAGTTGAGTTGCTGCGAGACGAGCGAGGAATATCGGGAGCATTGTAGGACAGCATGTTGGTAGTGTGAAGGAGCTGTACCGGGGCTGAAATCTTGTCGCGAATGTTGTAGGGAATCTTGGTAGTGTTGCTTCGCTGAGGTATCTTGGCGCTCTCGGCGAGGTCACTGCCACCTCGCAGCCGGCGAGTTGTAAAAGCGCGCGACAACGACATGTTTGGAGGTTGACTGGCAAACAGCAAAGGTGGAAGGGTTTCGATGCTGTGGGGAGGGAATACCGGATTGTATATTAGACCCTGGTTGACCAGTATAAGCCGGTTTGCTGGGGGGGTGTCACGATGGAAGCGCCGACAGGCTCTCGTGCAAGACACCTTGTGACTTGGATCTGTAAGCGGCCAACCTGTAAAGTGCGGCGGCCACGAGTGACCAAGGAACACACGGAACACACTTGCCCAAATGGGTCTGGCTGAGGAACGTTACAGAGGATCGCGGGCTGTTGATGGCGCTCGAGGAGCGGTGACTAGCGCAAAAGGACCAAAGGGTGCGGCGTCTGGTACAAGTCTGGTGTGATGAATTGGTGCAGCGGCTGTGAGTGGGCGACTTGTTCACAGTTGCATCCACTAGACTGAACGGGGAAGGTGGTGGTCGTGGGCTGCAAGTCGTGAGTCGATGAACAAATCCCGGCTTCGGCGCGTAAAGTGAATGCTGCCGATTGTATAAAGTCTGGCCGCGTCCCAAATGCAAAGAAAAAGATATCCAAGGCCCGGGGGAGATGTCGGACAAAGCACCTGGTTTACACAAAAAAAGAGGTGAGCTGGTGGGTCGTTGCAAGTCTGGTTGATAGCAGGATGGCAGATGTGGATGCGGATATGCTCGGTCCTGTGAGAGTTGAGACGGGGCGACGAGCGACGACGGTTGGCTGATGACGCTGACTTGGAGGGCACAAAGGGTTGCAAAGGGACCAAGATGATTCGGCGCGTCAATGCTGATTGGCACACAGTAGCACTGTGACGGGCAAGATGAAGCGTTTTCTCAACTGGACTCGAGCACAATAGTTGCGCAAGTTGGTGGCACACACGGGAAAATCCAGTCCCAGCGTGGTGGAATCGACGACGCCCACTGGGGGGTGAGAAAAATGATGATGAGATGAAAGTGAAGCTGAAAGTGAGAGTAAGGCTTGTCCCGTTTGCCGAGAGTGTGGTGAGAGTGAGAGAGAGGCGACCAGGTGACAAACGCGGGCTGTCAGTCTGCTTCTGATGCGAAAGGAACGGTCAACGTTGGACTCGAGAAGGGCCTTGAAAGTATTCTGAGGCTCTTGCTGGTGTAAATGACTTCGCACTGGGCGATAGGGAGTGGAATCGAACGACCCAAGAATCAACGTGGGTTTCGGGACTGTAAAAGGAAGGAACAAATACGCGCGGAATGAACAAGGGCAGAGAGAGAGAGGTGGACGTAGAACCGACGCGCAGAAAAAGAAGCGAAAATAAAAGAGGATGCGAGTCTGTCGACCAAAGGAAATACGAAGGCGACGGGAAGGCGACGGAGGGGTCGAGGCTTTCGACCGTTTGCACACGGGGGATAAGGGAGGCAATCAGAGATATCGCCCAACCAGTCTCTGGCGCCAACCTAGGTACATACTAACCAGACTCTAGCACAATCAATACCATATTATGTGCTCCGTACATATTACTACTTGTACGGCAGAGCACAGACGGAGAGACGCAGGCACAAGCAGGAAAGCAACATCTGGCCCCACCCCCTCTTGAGTTTGTTCCCATTCGGCTCTCACCCGCTCAATACAATCTGCCTGTTGGTTGGCGTCCACTCATTCCCCCCTCTTTTCCCTGGGCGTCCCTGGGCTGGCGGTTCGTGGGCTAGTTCCAGACGGAGTACTCCGTCCAGTCACTAGTACTCCATAGCCGTTCCCTTTTCCAACGTCAAGCCTCAGATGGCACGGACGATATGACCGGCTCGCCCCTGGCAATACTCCGCCAACCAGGGAAGTTGGCGTGCCCAGGTCCACAACGTGCACCTGCGCCGAGGCGCCTGTCGGACGGCTGTATGGACCTCTGTCGTGGAGCCGATGGTCCGAGTTTGGCCAATAGAATCCGGACAGCGACCTGCTAGCCAGGGGCAGGCCATCCCTGCCACGCAACCAAAAGCTAAGCAAGGAACCATGAAGGGGGACGCACAAAAAAAAGACTCGACTCTTTAGCTTTTGACTACGGAGTATTGGCCCTGGTTAAGGACAAAAAACACCTGCTCCTTGAGATATCCACCTTGCCGTTGGGCGCCACACCGCTGTAAACTGCTACCTGCTACGGAGTACCATTGAACCGCTAACGTTCTAGTCCGCAGTTGATGCCTGGCGCTGCGTCGTGCCTCCGTTTGGGCAGCACGACATCGAGCTTTGGTGCCGAACATGTCTCTGTAGCACTCTGTGTACGTGGCCGACTCGATACCGGTCCACTCGTCGCGTGGCGTCTTGGTTCAGCACAAGGGCATGCGCCGTACAACAAAAAAATGGATGTCGACACTAATAGCAACTTGCACGATACTCGGTACAAACAAGACAGCAGGCCACGTACTCCGGACTTTCCGCATCCCTTGGCGCGCTTTGCACAGAATGAGCTTCAATGTTCTCCGAGCCACGACGCTACGATGCGCAGTCTTTGATATCGACAAGGCCGTGTGTCAGAGTAAGTCAACCTCGGTGGCCAGGTTCGTCTGCGTGAGGAGTATCTGCAATGTTCTTCTTCTCCGTGCCTGAGCAGGGCGAGCATGGGGTGCTGTCGACTTCAGGACGCCGCGAACACTGCAACCCTTCAAATGTCTGGTTAAATTCTTCCACTCACGGCACCCTCCTGGCCAGCCATTGGTTCGGCATGCCGATCGCTGGTGGTCTGATCCGTTTCAGAGTCTTGGGTGGCGCGCGGTGCCTGCACAAGCGTTGCTCGTTTGCTCTGCCATCCGCCAATGACAATGCGCCACTCCCTGGGCGCTTCCGTCGGCTTGCGCCCGCCCATCTTGCACATGTCTGGTCTGGTTTGTCTACCTGTAATGCCTCCGCGCTTTGCCTTCAAATGCTCCCTTTTACAAGTCCTCGTGCGTCAACTTCTGGCCCATCCTGATATTTCTTTCAGTTTATTTTTAGCCCCCCTTTTTTATTGCCAATACTCCTGAGGATTGTCACACACAAACCGAGCTGGGGCTATTAATTGACCTGCCATCTCATATTGCTACTCCTGTGTCAAGAGCCCTCCCTATTGCCCGCCCGCCTCGCCTGCTGCCCTGGCGGAAGCGATTGTCGAGGCTATTCATCAAGATGCGTCCTCCCTAATATTATTGCAACCACGGATACTTGTGTTGAGCCCACACTTGCCGATGCCAATCTCGTGCCCTACAGCCTTCCTTGTCCCCATCTCAACACTGTGCACCCAGTTTTCCACGTTTTTCTACATTATGCAAGTTCAATTGTCCCAAACTGACGCATAGTTTATTTCCGTCGGGCACTAGGAGATTTTTGCACGCCGCAGCAACATAAACAAGCCACAGTCTAAAATAGTGTCGAAAAAGAGGGAAAAAAACGTCTCACCATACTCAGTATGTACGTCGAGAGGGAGACACAAAAGACAAAGGCCCCTTTTGTCTTCATCTTTATTCAACTCTCCCTTCCTTCTTCTACCGTGGGCTATGCGGTTAGTTCGTCGCGCGTTTCGTCCCTACAAGCCCATCCACGAGCGATCCACCAGCCGCGTTTCATCTCGTCACAGGTTTCATGTTCTGCCCCCATCCCCGGGAGGTGCCGCACAACCTGCACGCCTCAGACGAGAGCTCAGCTGATGGATCAGCAGAAAATGGTAACGACGTTTCTAACTGGTTTGATGGGCGTAAGTTTTGAATATTTTATTTCCAACTGTCCAATGTGACGCTCTGGTGGTGCTTGTAACGACTCGAGCGTCATGTATCTGCAATACGTACGTATGTTGTGCAGCTACCAGTAAGATTGGGTTAATTTGCCGAGCATGCATGTGCCCGTATCTTTTGCAGCATGGTTACATGTCGCGTGTGCGGGTGCATTTTATTCCTGGGCCGAGAACAACGATGCTTTTTTTTTCTTCGTAACTATTTTTGATTTATTCTACTCCTCTATATGCAGTATCAAGTTTATTAGGAGCACCACGAGGATTGGGCCCACCCTGTAAACAGACACTCAGTCCCATGTCAATGGCATCTGGAGACTGGTCGCAAACCCTGCTCATTCAAAACTTGGGTAAGGTATTCCGACAACCACAGACGAGTTCCACTTTGCTGAGGGCCTGTGCCTAGTGAAGAAGAGACTGACGGTACTCCATTAAATGCGTTAGGACGCTGGCCGGTTTGACACGTCTTGGCAGTACCTGATAATTGATCCTCACCCTGGTGCTAATGTTTATGTCTCTTACGGCGTACTGCCTCTCTCGCTCTGATACCTGGCAAAAAAAAAAAAAAAAAGATACCGTGGTTTTGGTCTCAAAGCGTATGAAATCGATTGCACTTTTGAACGCCATTTTGCCACTTTTTTGTATCTCGCTGATCTATAAGCAAAATATGGCATCAACTATGTAGGATATTGCCAGTCGCAAAACACGACTCATCTGGTTCATAAGGGCGTACCACGGTCGTTCTGTCAGACTAAAAAAAAATATTGTCAACCTCCTGGCGACTTCATTCCACTTTAATCCTCATCCATGGACTCTCCATCCTCTTGTCCCTCGCCCTCGCCCTCGTCCTCGTCCTCGCCGTCTTCCTCGGACGAGCTGCTCTCTTCCTCCTCGACACCAATTAGACGGTCCTCAGCGACGTCGTCCTTTTGAGCTGGAACCTTTTGCGCAAAGACCTTGCGAACCGCAGCATTGGTGCTGGTGTCCCAGACTTGCATGTTTCCATTGCTGCCTGCCACGGCCAGGCGGAAGCCGACTTCGGCATCTGGTCCAAACGTCGTGGCAAAGACTTTGCCGACATCCAGGTTGCGAGAGACAACCATCGAGGGACCGGTGGGTTGAATGCTCCACAGCTTGACGGTTCTGTCGGTGGACCCAGTGGCCATGAAGCCCGGGATGACGCTGTTGATATCAAAGGAGGAAACGGACTCATCGTGGGCTTGGAGCGTCCAGACGGATTTGGTGGCTGTTGGGTCGGAAGGCGCATTTCGAACATCGTGGTAGTGTATGCAGCCGCTTTCCGTGGAGACGAAGAAGTAATTTGAGTCGTGGGGATCCCAGCGCACGTTCTCGACGTCGCTTTCTACACCCCAGCGCGGCGCCTTTGCGTCGGGGGCTCGCATGTCAGCGGCCACGATGGTGCGGTCGTAGCTACCGCTCAGGAGAACCGTGGCCTCGGTACTGTGCCATGCCAGAGAGCACACCTTGTCCGTGTGGTAAGAGTAAGACTTTGCACATTGCGTCGTGTTCAGGTCCCAGAGTTTGACCGTCTTGTCGGCGGATGCGGACGCCAGCAGATTGCGGTGTTGTCTGTTGGCAGCCAGTGAAAGCACCGCGTCTACGTGGTAGGCGTCGTTTGCCTTGGCCTTTTTGGACTTCTTGCCCTTCTTCTTATTCTTCTTCTCGCCGGAATCTGCGCTGGCGCCCTGTCCGAGTATAGCGTTCGGGTACATGCAGTCGATGGTGTCGAGATCCCAAATCTCAATGTCTGGGTCCATGGTTCCCACTGCGACGTAGTTCCCCTTCCCCCCCTTCTCGCCGCCAGAATTACTGACGGGCATGTCGAGCCACTCGAGTGCAAGAGGGATGGCGGGCAACATGATGTCGTGATGCACGTAGAGGTTGTCGCCTTCGTCTTCAAATACATAGACTTCGAGGTGCGCGAGCTCATCTTCCACCTTGGCGGAGAGAATCAGGTTATCGGTGGCGAGAATTTGGAGGTCTTCTTTCTCTTCGTCATCGTCATCGTCATCTTTTAGAGTAATGTATGGGTCGTCTTTGTTGGAGCCGTGGTACGCCAATGCTTTGAGGCTTCCGAACATGCCCATTCCCGTTCCGTCTGCATGTGCTTCGGCTTCGTCTTCATCGTCGTCATAATGCTCTAGATCATACTCTTTCAGGTCGTCGTCGTCGTATCTGTGCCAAGGTTAGTATCCCGATTTATGTGATCTTTTTTCGAATCGGGCGGCGAACTTGGCCTCGATAGTTGCTTTTTCGCCCTCCACATCCATGCTCTCGTCGTTGTCCGCATTTTTACTTCCTCCGTCAGAGCCCTCCTCCTCTTGCGCCTCCTTCAAGTCCTCTTCGGCATCGTCCAGTTGGAGCTTGGCGAGTTCAGCTATGCGCGCGAACTCACTTTCGTCCAGAGTGTACTTTTTGGGAAACGGGGCCGCAAAGCCTCGAGGCACCCATTGAGCGGCCGTAATCATAGACATCTTGGGCCAACTGACAGATTTATTGTCCGGGCTTGCAAGCGGTGCACCCAGAAATCAACCCGACCTGGGACAAAAAATCAGCCTGGCAGAGTCCAAAATTTTTGGTAGTGGGGTTTATCGATAAGCAAGCTTCTTTGGCGTGGCCAGACATGGATCGGGAAAACTCCGCGACGGGATTGTGACTTCAGAGCTACTTGCGACACGCGCAGAACTGGCTTCTCGACCGCACAATTGATTAGCTGCACAAGGCAGCATACGGCCACGAGATGACTGGGGACAGAGACTACGATGGGTACAACCCGAAGAGGAGAAGATTGGACTCGTCGCGACCACAACACAAGTTTCAAGATGGGTCGCGTGGCTCAACACCCCGGGCTCAATCTAGCTACGCTGCTACCCCGACAAGAGAGTCTGAGAATCAAGGGCCGGACGAAGAAGATATGCTAGCACTGGATCGAGATTGGTACGGAGGCGATGAGTTGGGAGGACACGCCTTCGGTGACGATACACACAACCCTTTCGCATCTTACGAGATTTCCGCCTGGGAAAGCCAACAACAGGAGTCTGCCAAGGCCGAGAAGATGGCGAGTCGGTACGACGCGAGACAAGAACAACGTCGCAGAGAAAATGACGCATGGGAAACGAACAGAATGCTGGTCTCAGGTGTCGCTCAGCGAAGAGACATGGCATCAGACTTTGACGACGAAGAGGCAACCCGAGTACATTTGCTGGTTCACGACCTACGGCCACCGTTCCTTGATGGGCGGACGATCTTCACGAAACAGCTTGAGCCGGTTCCCGCCGTCAGGGACTATCAGAGTGACATGGCTGTGTTCAGCAGAAAAGGAAGCAAGGTCGTGAGAGAGGCCCGTCAGCAGAGTGAGCGTCAGAAGCAGGCTCAACAAGCGACCTCGATCGCTGGAACAACACTGGGCAATATCATGGGCGCCAAAGACAACGACGAAGACAGTGCTTTACCTGGACCTGGTGAAGACGGCGTCGAGAAGAGCGAATCCAAGGGCAACAAGTTCAGCGCGCACATCAACAAATCCAAAGGTGCCAGCGACTTTAGCAGGAGCAAAACGCTTCAAGAACAACGACAGTATCTGCCGGCATTTGCAGTTCGCGAAGAACTTCTAAGGGTCATCAGGGAAAATCAGGTTACCATTGTTATTGGCGAGACGGGTTCGGGGAAAACGACACAGTTAACACAGTTTTTGTACGAGGATGGATACGGGCAGACCGGCATGATCGGTTGTACACAGCCTCGACGTGTTGCTGCCATGAGTGTAGCGAAACGAGTTGCCGAAGAAATGGAAGTCGAGCTAGGTACAACCTGTGGTTATGCCATTCGATTTGAAGATCACACAAGCAAGGAGACTGTCATTAAATATCTGACTGAAGGCATCTTGCTCAGAGAATCTCTAAATGAGCCCGATTTGGATAGATACTCGTGTATCATCATGGATGAAGCGCACGAGCGTGCATTGAACACTGATATCCTACTCGGATTATTCAAGAAGATTCTTCAGCGGCGACGGGACCTCAAGCTCATTGTGACCTCGGCGACGATGAATGCGAAACGATTCTCGGATTTCTTTGGAGGTGCGCCGGAGTTCACAATCCCTGGGCGAACATTCCCAGTTGATGTCATGTTTCATCGATCGCCAGTTGAGGATTATGTGGACCAGGCAGTCCAACAAGTGTTGGCCATTCATGTTTCAATGGACCCGGGTGACATCCTGGTGTTTATGACTGGACAGGAAGACATTGAAATCACCTGCGAACTGGTACAGAAGCGGTTAGATGCTCTGAATGATGCGCCAAAACTAAGCATTCTTCCTATTTACAGTCAAATGCCGGCAGACCTGCAAGCAAAGATCTTTGACCGAGCTCCGCCAGGGGTACGAAAATGCATTGTGGCGACAAATATTGCAGAAACCAGTTTAACAGTTGATGGTATCAAATACGTAGTTGATGCGGGTTATTCGAAAATGAAGGTGTACAACCCCAAGATGGGTATGGATACGCTTCAGATCACGCCAATCTCTCAAGCCAATGCTTCGCAACGTTCTGGCCGTGCCGGCCGAACGGGGCCTGGAAAAGCCTTTCGTCTCTACACGGAAAAGGCTTTCAAGGAGGAGCTATACCTACAAACGATTCCAGAAGTCCAGCGTACAAATCTTTCAAATACGGTTCTAATGCTGAAGTCCCTGGGTGTGAAGGACCTGCTCGACTTTGACTTCATGGACCCGCCACCGCAGGACACCATTTCCACGTCCATGTTCGATCTCTGGGCACTGGGTGCGTTGGACAATCTCGGAGAGCTCACTGAACTGGGGCGCAAGATGAGCGCCTTTCCCATGGATCCGTCCTTGGCCAAGCTTCTGATTACGGCCGAGCAGTATGGCTGCAGCGAGGAAATGATTACCATTGTGTCTATGCTCTCGGTCCCCAACGTGTTCTATAGACCAAAGGAGCGCCAAGACGAAGCAGATGCTCAGCGAGAGAAGTTCTGGGTGCACGAATCAGACCACCTGACGTATCTCCAAGTGTACCAAGCCTGGAGAGCTCACGGCTTCTCAGACGGCTGGTGCATCAAACACTTCCTACACTCGAAATCACTGCGTCGCGCCAAAAAAGTGCGTGAGCAAATCGTGGACATTATCAAGGCTCAGGGAATGGAGATCAACAGCTGCGGCATGGACTGGGACATTATCCGAAAATGCATCTGTTCGGGCTACTATCACCAGGCGGCAAAATACAAGGGTTCGGGCGAGTACATCAATCTGCGGACGAATTTGGCCGTTCAGCTCCATCCGACGAGCGCTCTATACGCCGGCCACCCGCCGGATTATGTAGTATACCACGAACTCATCCTCACGTCGAAGGTCTACGTCTCTACCGTCACGGCGGTGGATCCTCACTGGCTCGCCGATCTCGGTGGGGTGTTCTACTCGGTCAAGGAGAAGGGATACTCGATCCGGAACAAACGCATTACAGAGACTGAGTTCAATCGCAAGATGGAAATCGAGGCAAAAATGGCAGAGGACAAGCGCAGAGACGAAGAACGCAAGCAAGCGGAGCAAGAGAAGGCAACTAAAAAGAAGGCCCCAGCTGACACCAAGAAGATTGTCACGCAGGGCGCAGTCAAGAAGCCCGTCATTAGAAGAAGGGGCCGAGGTTTCTGAAAGCTCAAGTTGACGTATTTTTGTATTTTTTTGAATTATTGACTATAGATGGGTGCATGGCTAATGCAAAGCGGATCGGGATCCTTGGATTTAAAAAAAAAATGATACCAAACACACACATACACACAGGCAACTGCCAATATCAATGACGTATAGAGAAACTCGTCTCCCCTTCAATGACATCGCGATCCTCCCGTGTGAGCTGTACAACCTTGGCATGCCGCGGTCCCTGATCGACATCTTTCAGGAATTTGGAAAGAGTGTCTTCATCTCCTTGTGCTTCTCCCTCTACCTGGATTGTACGTTTCTGTTAGTAATGATTTTCTCAAGGCTCACGATGGAAGCGGAGAAGGGGCGCGGCGGTGGTGGTGACAAACCTTGTTATCTGCCGTGTTTCTGCACCAGCCTGTGATTCCATACTCCTCGGCTCTCTTTCTCGCAAAATACCTGTACTCGAGTGTCATTACTCCGGTATGGATTTCCCGCCCTTCTCTCCCCTACCGCTCCAAGGGCAGTTACCTGAATCCGACACCTTGTCGCCCAAACTGTCAGCAAGAAGCCACCCTTCACCCTCAACTTGGCTGTGAGGAGTCCGACGTACCTTGCACGACGCCGCCGTGTGCGACGAAAAAAACCTGCGGCATTTGGGGGTTATTTTGAGCATGTGGGGTGTATATTTGCAATTGCCGCTTACCCGCTTTGCCATTTGTATATTGGTTATGGACGATAATGTGTCGCAAGTGGACGAGTGTTGAGGGGGGTTTTCCAAGTCGAGCTTGCACCGGCGCAGCTTGAGAGACGATGATGGTGTGTGACTGGTGGAGCCGCCATAAGCTGCCGAATTTCAAGCACGTAGGTTTTAGATTTTGTTTGTTATTTTTTTTCTTCATTTTTCATTTTTTTTTTTTACAACCAGTGTTTGACACCACTACCATTGTCCTTTTGATGAAAGCAGCGGTCATCAACACGGCGAGCACTTGGGCTCCCCGTCCCTTGTAGACACCGTCGCCGCTTAGACTCTCCGAGAATCAGCCATGCAGAGAGCAATGATGCTTCCACGAGCCTTGCGCAGACGAAAACACGACAAATAAGCCGCCTGGCAAGCGGAACCGTCCCCCTTTTGCTGCCGAAACTTGCTCTCTCGCCACAACACCTGAAAGAGCGCGCATGTCCTGCACCCCGTTTCGCGTCCCGCCAAATGACGTCCCTCGCCCGTTCCGCAAGCGTTATCGATATCGGCACGACCCGCCAACCGATCAACCTCAAATACCAACCCATCTTCCAACCATCATCACCCGCGACCACACTCATCATCATCCTCAATCAGCCCTGCGCCCATTCCCCCACGACAGCTTCCTCACCATGGAGCCGTCCCAGGACGACCCCGCCGCAGCCATACGATTCCGGCCCTCCAAGAAGCGCAAAGCCTACCGCCAACGCGCCGACGACTCCCCGCCGCCAACGACCCCCAAAGACACCCGGCCGCCCGAACAAACAAGCCGAGAGCAGCAAGCAAGCGACGCGGAATCCGCCGTCACAGCCGCAATGCGCGCCCGCAACTCCCGCAGAGCCCGCCTCCGCGGCGTGGGATTCACCTCCGACGACCAACACGACGCGCCCGCTCCCACCGCACCGACAGACCGAGAAAGGGCCCCCGCGAAGGGAATCCCAGACCGCTTCACCCACCAAACAGGTCTCGTTGCCACCCTAAACGACAGGCACATGTATGTCGTGCGAATCCCAGGCGCGCCCCGACGGCAGGGCAGGCCCGGAAAACCACGGCAAGAGCTAATCATTCAGGAACGAATACATAGAGTCCCGCCTGTCCGCCCACGCCGCCCCCGGGCCCTCACAGCCCGCGGCCCCGGAAGAAGCATCGGCGAGACCGCCCGCCGGCGCGCACGCCCACCGCACACACGACCAGCCCACCAAGCACGGTAAGCTCCTCGAGGTGGACGTGCCGGCAGACGCGCGCCGCGACGCCCGGAAACGCCCACCGGACTCGGAACCTGCGCGGCCCAGGCGCGGGCGCAACCGCCGTGGGAGCGACGACATGAAGCGGGATCAGCTCGTCGAGGCGTTTTTGCACGAAAATAAACGTACGTTCCTCTTTCTGTACCCCCTTCCCCAACTTTGCCTCTTACAACGGTCATCATAAAGTATATGGGAGGAAAAAACAAGGAGTGCTGACTTGCAATTGAAAAAAAAAATGTATATAGTGGATGTATACGACGTTCCTGTACAGAATAGCCCCGTGAACGGGGGCGATGGTCGTTCCGCCGACGACCGCATGGCAGATGAATTTCGCCAACGGTACATAGAAGAGGTGGCCGCGCGGCGGCTGAAGAGGCGCCCGGCACTGACGGCAAAGCAGCAGCAGCAGCAGCAGCAGCAGCAGCAAGCCGACGTGCTCCGGGGCCCAAAGTTGGGGGGCAGTCGGAATGTGAGGGCCGCTGCGAGGGATATATTACTCAAGCAGAAGCAGGAGAGAGAGAAACAAGAGAAAGCTGGGAGGCGGCCATGAACATGTCATGGTTTGCAGTCCGATTTGAATTTGGATACATGTATTTTCCACACGGCAGCGGCACAGGAGTTGGCAGGGTTTGGTATCGGTACAGGTGGATTTGCTACACAAACGTTGGCGACGTAATCAAAACCCACGTTTAATCAGTTTTCCACGTGCAAAAAGTGGTTTATACCAAGAAAAAGTGTATTCAAGTACGACAGAACCTAGCATGAATGATCGGGGCATCGTCTTAGCATTAACAGTAAAATCATACCCATGACTTTGCAATGAGCCAACATAGATCGTCAGATATCAAACGAAAAAGCCACCCAACCGGTATCCGATATCCAACGGTCCGTTTTATCCCGTTGCTAAACGCCAACATCCATTGTAACAGAAACTTACGGGGCAAAAAAAATGAAGTCCTTTGAAGCGGGGCACTGGCGGTTGTATCGGCAGGTGCCATGAACCCTGGACAACTTTGTGATTGTGACAAGCCAAATGTGTCGAAAAGAAACCAAGCAACCCAGGATAAAAAGAAATGAATGATAGACTCCCGAGAGGAACAATCAATGTTAGATGAAAAACCTGTATGGTGGTTATGATCCCCCATTATACGCCGAGGCATCAGTGCAGACATTTGCTCCATCTTCATCCTCAATTTTAAGGCGCACGCAAGATAGAGAGGGCGGGTAAAACAACAACAAAATAATCAGAATCATAAAAGGTCTTAACCGTCACAGAGTCATTCATCTGATGTCGAGCTGGAAAGGCTTGAACCGGCCGCCGATGGTAGCACAGCGTGGGCACTTCCTCCGGGCTCCAAGTTCTGCCATGAGCACCTCAACACATGCTGAACATAAGCCACAAATGCATTCGGTACAGGCGTAGGAGCTCTTAAGCAGCGACGCATTTTGGCAAGCTGCACAGTAAATCTGCGTGTTCTGCGACGAGTAGGTGGGCGATGAATCGTTCAGACCACGGGATCCGATGTGGAAATTCTCGCCGCTCTCGCCACTCTCGACGGACGGAAAGGGATCGATACTATCTTGATTATACGAGGGCGGTGTCAGAGCTTGCTGCAATGGGGATGCTTGGTAGCTCCCAGGTTGAAATTGGTGAGAGAATGGTGGCAAGGACGCTCGATGAATTGATACTGGAGACTGCGGTACCTTCGGTAGTGTTAGTGGCTTCGCCAGTCCCTGTAGGCATTTATAATTGTCAGGCTTACTGGAGTGCGATCTTCGTCCAAGTCACCGGCAGCAGATGCAGCTTGGTCCGCAGCGTCGATCAGATCCTCCCATCGTTTACCAAAGTCCGCCGATGGCTCTGCCGACAAGGCTTTGCGGTCGTTGGCAGGTCTGAATCGATCTTCGTTTTGGAAGCGCCGAATCCAATCAGCAGCAGATCCGCGCGAGCTCTTCTTTTTGTGATTGGACTCGCGTCCACGCTTCGTTATTGATTGCTTTCGTGGGCGATTGGGGCCTAATGGCCTCTGAAGAGGAGGGAGGGTGGAAGATCGGCCTGGAGGCGAGTTTGCAAGCAGCGACGGAAGGATTTCTCGCTGTCGATTTACATTGGACGTATACGGATCGCTCGTAACATCGTTATTAGACAAATGCAGCGGGGGCAGTTCAATCGATGTCCGAGGAATGCGGCGGCCATCGGAATCTGAATAGTAGCCCTAGTACAACCAGGCGATAGTGGCCAAAAATGTCAGTTCGCCCTTGTGGAGCCAAGCAATCGATCAGGGGGATTTGGAAGCGAGCACAGAATGACTTACATCCACTTCCACATCTCTCTCCGACTTAACGCCATGCAGTTCTGCTAGAGCTGCTGCGGCATTTGCAGCCCCAAGCATTGAGCCACCGCCGCTCGTCGTATATTCATCACTGTGGCGAGGGGTACCGGGGTTGCTAGAGCCATCGCGGTAGTAATTTCGTCGGTCATGGGCACCTGTGCGGTGGTGGGTATTAGCAACTTGCGGTCCGTCGTTTGTAAAATCAGGCAAGACAGGAGAGACAAACTCTGCGGAGTTGAAGTAGGAGCTTGGTCAGCTCGATGTTCCGAGGGCGGAGAGTTGATCATGAGCAGGAAGCTTTCTTCTGTGGCAGGAAGCTTAGGAATGTAATGCTCCGGGTGAGCCCGGCGAATGTGCTCCTGCATTGAGCGGTAACGTTTCTCCTAAGCCAAGACAAGACATGTCAAATCTGGAGAAACACACAGCCCAGAAAGGGGCACGTTTGAAGCTGAGGATGAGACGTTGGACGGAGTGTGCCTCAAAACGATGGCTGCTTGGCGTCTGTAATGAGGTTCACGGCACCCTCGGGATAGATTGCAACGAGGGATCAGGATGGGGCCAGGGCAGCGGGGAGTGAGTACTTACGCCAATGCATCGCTTGCGACAGCTTGAACCATCTTGATTGCGAAGCGGGCAGATAACCTCATTATTGGCGTCAGTGATTGAAAAGGACGATGTCAACGACGTTCGAGGCGGCATCTTGATTGACCCCACCATGCGCCTGGAGCAGGTTCGCCGTGGGGAACAAAAAGCTGGTGCGAGAAGCCAAATAATTAGAGCTCTAAAGTCTGTCAATTGACAAAATAGAAACTATGCCAAGCTTTGGCATCGCAGGGTTATGAATAGATGATTCGAGTCAAAGCTACTGCAGATACCAATAGCGGCTTGTTAAAAAAAAATCAACGTGGCCGACAGAGGCGGCAGCTTATTGAGAGAGTCTCCGTCAATGCAGAGCCAAGCCGGCAAGTCTGATGACGATGAACTGCGTGATCAGAGCTCTGCAACTGCTTGAAACGACAGAGAAATTAAGTATTGAAGTGGGAGACGAGGGAAAAAGGTCTGAAAGGGAAAACAATTCAATACTGCGAGGATTTTAGGCTCGCGCAGTAAGCTTTTGGTTGGCCAACCTTGACCCTTGTGAAGGTGCAGCTTGTAAGAGTGGGCGTGGGAGCTGGAACGTGGATCGGATGTCTCAAGATAAAGCGGATATCGGAAGCTAGTAAATTGAACGTATGTCGGTGGCAAAAGTCAAAAGAGTAAATGAATTGGCGGACCAAGTAGTATTTCCTTGGACGGTTGAGCGGTGTTGACAATGATGTAGAGCTTGAGCCCACGGAGGCTCTGACCAGATGGATGCAGCTTCGGAATGCCGAAATGCAGTTTTGCAAAGTGACAATATGTGCAGAAGGAACCTTGGCGTCTAAACCCTTCAATGTTGACAGCAGTCAGGCCCCCGGATGAGTGTCGAGTGGTGGCAAATACAATCTCGAGGTTCGGTAGGTATGATAGTAGAAAATCAGCAAGGACCAGGTAGAAGGTGAAGATGGCAGGTCGCAGGTCCGTAAGTTGCAGGTTGCAGGTTGCAGGTTGTGGTTGTGGCTGCCAAGAAGGTTCGAGGAAGCTCCTGCCGGTGCCAGGCAAGTATATGAACCGCAACAATACTAGGCTGAGCTGGGAGGGTGGCTTCGGTGAGAAGGGCGAGTTAGGGAACTTTAGAATATAAAGGGCAACTTGAGAGCAAGACGAGCTCGTGAGGGGAGGAGGAAGCAGCTGAGAGCAAGCAGGTGGGGACGCTGATGAAGTCGACGGGCGATGGGCGATGAAGGAATTGCCCTGGCCCTCGGTCCCTGCCTGGGGTGGTGGTGGGCGATCTACTTCAGATGGGTGTTAACCCATAACCGCGGGGAGGAGGGAGAGTTTGTGCGGGAGCAGGCAAATTTGATCGCTTCGGGCGCAGGCGAACTTTAGAAGATGGAGGTGGAAGTTGCGAGGGCCGGTCGAGGTGCGAAGTGGGAGCATTCGACATGGATCGAGGTGGCCAAGCTAGTGGCCGAGCTGCGAATGTCGACTGTCGTCCGCCGTCCGTCGACCTTGTATGTACTCCGTCTGGTAGCTTGGCCTGCTGCACAGCTGCGGTCTGGCCGGCCCTGCGGTCTCGTCTCGGCGTCCCAGTGGCCAGCGTCCTGGCGTCTCAGCGTGAAGCTTGGGCCCGTCGTCAAGACCAGTGTCGAAGACCAGCGTCAAAGACCAGCCCGCGCCAATTGACCTTCTGACAAGTAGCGCCGCAATTAAGTCGTGTAGTTCCGAGTTAGTGGGCAAAGCGCTGGAGGCTCGAGGTTTTCTCTCACTCCTCCGTTTGGCCCTCAACCCCCCCGCCCCTTATGCTCGAGTAATGAAGGGGAGCTAGTACCGACGGCGAGCTGCGTCTTCGATGCAGCCAGTTGCCCTCCTCAGGGTCAAGGAAGGAGACGGAGGGTCCAGATCCAGCTGGGGAGGGTGGATGTTGGGCTCGTGTGGCCAATAGGAAGCTCCTTGATACCAAACTCCATATGGAAAAGACCAGTAAAATGTCCGCCGAATAAGAGCCAAGCGGTGGTTGAATGGCGAATGGGTTGACTGGTGCGTGGGCAGCGGGATGGAGCTTCACCCGGCCGGTCAGCCCAGAATCCGCCACAAGCTCTCGTCTTCTCGCTGCCTTTGCCCATGGCCAGAGCCCGCCAGTGCAACTGAAGACAAGACCAGACGGACAGGACGCTCTGATGAAACTTGTGGATGGTCAAGGCGTCCAGGAGGCGTCTGGCGCAAACACTTGAAGCGCCCTGAACATCAATGCTAGCAAATCGCAAAACGTCTACTCCGAGTCTACGGACACATTGTACAGCCCTCCGTTCTGCTATTCATCAGCGCTACAATACGTCTAGATTTCCATCTATTCAATGTTCCGTGCTCCGTACACTCGGACTGACTCGGACATGCTGATGGTGGCGGGTCCCGACGTCGAATTCCGCGCCTAGTCCATTTGGAGCCGCCGAAAGCCATCAAAAGAATAAGTTTTGATCCCTACCTATTTATTATTCTCGAGTCGCTGTTAGCTTACAGGTCGTTGGCTGCGCTGTCTTCCGCCTTCAACATCCTCGGCAATGGCTGCTGAGCGCATGGCAGAGAACAAATGAATTGTTATCAAGCCATGAATAAATACCCCAGTTTGCCGAGCTCTCGATGGAGCTTGCCCTAGCTTCCTCATCAAGAGCTGATGACCAGCTCCCCCAAGCTCCTTAGCAGCTTCAGCGTCTACGGGTCCGTCGCAATGCTCCATCAGTCTGGAGTCCCAAGATGCATGTGGGCGGCAAATGACGGGCAGCAGTACATCATGTACCCTGTCAATTCGAATTCTACGTCACAGGATGCTTTAGACAAGCAATACTAATGCTGGAGCTGCGACTTTGCGGTGGCGACAACTGGTGGACCTGCGTGGGGCAAGGGCAGTTGAGAGATATGCATGTACGGAGTACGTACCTTGGTAAAGTACCTACCTAGGTAGGTAGTTATGTATTGCAGAGCACCGAGTCGTCCTGTGTTAGCATCTCGAGGCTCAGCAGCGGAGTGAGAGAACCAAGAACCGAGAGCGGCAAAGAAGCCAACGAACGGTTCAAGAAGATCAGCCAGCCCGCGGTCAGACTTGTCGGGTCATGTTCCCTTCCCTACCTTACTCGAGCACGCGAGCGCATGGTCTATGCACTGGCGGCTTTCATTGGGACCACCATCTGAAGCGCGACGGCGCAGTTGATGCCGGCATTGACAACCTGTGTCAAAGAACCGCAGTAGGGCGAGTCCTCATGTTTTCCAGTTGCTCCCAACTGCCCCTGCCAACCTTCGATCCTGGTCAAATTCGAGAGGACCCTTTGCTGTCATGCAGAGACCAGAGTAAGTACCTAGGTACTTAGCATGTGGTCCCGACAAATGGTGGGCCAGCAGAGCCAACAGAACAGCTCTACTTCTCGTCTCTACTCGTGCCACGCCCCACCATTAGGTAATTCAGCTACAGAAGCTCTCACCACCTTTGGTGGTGCTTATCAGCAAGGCGGGCACATCAGCAAGGCGGGCAGGTTAGGGCTTATAATATGTAAACATTTAAATATTTAAATAAATATATTATATTTAAATATATATAAAATTTAATAAATTAATAAATATTATAATTATTATTATAATAATTTTATTTTTTAAAAAATACTTAAAATAAATATAATATAATTAAAATTATATATATTTTTTTTACTTTTTTCCACCTCCCAGCCTTCCAGACTCTTTTTTCTCCTTTCGCTCCTCCTCCTCTTCCGTCTCTCCTTTTCTCTCTATCTTCTCTCTCTCTTCTTCCTTCCCCTCTCTTTTCCCCTTCTCTCTCTCTCCTCTCCCCCTCCTTCCTCCTTCCTTCCTTTCTCTTTCTCTCCTTTCTCTTCCTTTTCCTTCCCCCTTCCCTCCCCTCCTTCCCCTTCTTTTTCTCTTCTCCTCCTTTTCTTTCCCTCTTTTCTCCTTTCTCTCCTCTTTTCTCTCTCTTTTCTCTCTTCCTTTTCCCTTCTTCTCCCCTCTTCTTCTTCTTTTTTCCCTTTTTTTCTTCTCCCCTCTTCTTCTTTTCCCTTCCCTTCCCCCTCTCCCTTCTTCTCCTTTCTCCCTTCCTTTCCCTTCTCCCCTCCTTTCCCTTCTCCCTCCTCTCCTCCTCTTCCCCCCTCTCTCCCCTCTCTTTTTTTCTCTTCTCCTTTCCTCTTCTCTTTTTCTTTCCTTTCTTCTTTCCCCTTTCCGCCCCCTTCTCTTTCCTTCCTTCCCCTCTCTCCCCTTCTCCTTCTCCTTTTTTCTTCTCTCCTCTTCTTTCCTCTCTTTCTCTCCTTTCTTTTCTCCTTTTCTCTCTTTTCTTTCCTCTTCTTTTCTTTTTCCTCGTCCTCTTCCTTGCTGATGTGCCCGCCTTGGTGATAAGCACCACCAAAGGTGGTGAGAGCTTCTGTAGCTGAATTACCTAATGGTGGGGCGTGGCACGAGTAGTACCAAACAGCTTCCGGCAATCGAAGACCAACATGGCATGCCTTTTTGGGCTTAAAGCAGGTCATCAACCGGCGGGTCCGACCAGACAGAATCAACAGCCAAAGCTCAAGCAGACTTTCCGACTCAACGGCTAGAGTACTTCCGGCTGGCTGGTTGGTGGTGCACAAGGGCAAGTCCATAGCCATTGGTTCCCTGGCTGGTAAGGCGTCGGTTTGGGCAGATTTGTCGAGTATTAAGCTTCGCAGGCCGATAATGGGTTACGCTGACTATTATCGGTGCTGGCACTGCGTCGTACTTCTCGTCTGTTCTTCTCAGTTAGTGTTTCACCGCGACACAATGGCAATCACCCTCTGCCACTACCCCTGGATCATTGTGAAGGAGGGATGGCTTGTCTCGAGTTCAACCCAATCGCCGCGGCGTTCCAGGGCGTCGGGATGGATGATGGATGGATGGGGGTGGTGCAAGGGGCTGGGCTGGCTGGATTGGGTCGAAGCTGCCAAGTTCACTCGAGAGCTCAACGCTCAGAGTGTTCAATGTTGCCAGTCACACTGTCCAGCACCGCTGATATCACTTTTTCATCCATCGATAGCGAGGCTATGCGGCTACGAGGCACCAGACCCAGTGCTGGACCTCGCTAGGGCCTCCAGTGCCTGCCAACCAGACCTTGTTCTAGGCAGTTGATGTCTCCAGCTGCCCACCGCTATTATCACCGTGGTGTGTCGCATTTGACAACTCAGAGGCATGGACACAAGCTGCCGCTCTTTACGACATCTAGAGGAGATCTGGGTCCGGTAAACAAGTTGTTCCCTGAACCCAAGATGCTATGGGTATGTTTTCGGGGCTCGTCACCGCCGTCATTAATCGTTTGTCCTCGTCAGTCAGAAGCAGTGCTCGGTATTGTGAACCAAGCAGCCTTGGACGGTCTCTCCGCCAAGTACGCAGGCCAGAATAGATAAGCCCAGCTGACAGCTTTATCGCAAGTTGAACTGCCAGGCGGTGACCCCGCGTGTGTGACTTGTGGATGGGGGGAGGAGGCTGCATGGGCCCGGGGGTGCAAGCAGGGCCCTTGGTCGGAGCATTGAAGCCCGGCTGATGACACCAATGCAGCCCCGCCCCTCCAGGCCAGGTGGGGCATCCTTCGGGAGCTCAAGTGATTGTGTGACGTTCCTAAACTACTTCATCATTCCTTCAATGTTCATAATCGCCAGCCTGGGATACGGCATTGAAGCCTGGGCGGTCAACTAGGCGCAGTTGACTTGACCACATTCAGCGCGCCAAGGTTTCGAGTCCGAATCCTTACATATTTTTGCCGTCAAGTACATTTTCCGTGAGCAGATGCCAGTGCTGCAAATGTTGATGCAGGGACGGACAGCTGGAAGCCTTCTCGTCAACCATCGCAGCAACCAGCTTACACAACCTCATTTGCAAACCCCCAGGCTATACATACATTCAGGCCTAACGGCATTGCACAATGATATCATTTTTATATAATTTGCATGTCTCCTGCTCGTTGACATGAGCCCAACTTGGAGGGCGAGAGAGGCAATGGAGTTCCTAGGACAAAGTAGGTCTGGGAGTCCGACTGGTATGTTGCTGACCAAAATGCAACTAGCTACTCTGGTATGTGAATGTGTTGCCATGTCATTTGCAGTTATTTTCTCGTCATCATCAAAGCCTCTTGTTGCAGCTCCCACGTTGAATTCCTTGACTGTCGGGACGAGCGTGTTGCGCGTACTGTCTTGATCGGATCATCAAGAGGGCTGATTTAGGAAACACTTCAGGTGGCGCATCTCACAGCGTGGCTCGAAATAGGAATCAAACGTTCATTTGGTGGTTAGGCGAGTCTGATGAACGTTGTGAAGAGTGTTGGCCATGGTTCTCTAGCGGTTCCAAACGAGACCTGTCTCTTCGGTGGCCGGATCGACCCTCCCATACCAATATACTGACAGAACTTGCTTCACGCACAGAGTCAATGTTGTCCGTAATGCCAATTGTGAAACACACTGCACAAGTCTTTATCAATGTTTTGACAGCCCAGGCAGTATGTGCCAAATCCCAGACTCATAAGATCTGCCTACGCGCAACTGTCATTCTCTGGCCCTTTCTCAGCCCTGGCAAGAGCCTCCTCGGGCCTCGAATCAAGCCTACCTACAAACCCCGAACATGGCACTGAACATTAGACAGCTCAATGGAGATGCATCGTTTTTGCTTACGTTTGAACCCGTTCAGTCTGACTTTCCCGATGGTGCAAGTATGCCCGGACTGTTCCGAATTCTCCTCGATCCGTGGCTTGTAGGGCCGTCAAATATCTTGCACTCCAGATTTTCTTCGACGACGCATGTTCAGGGAGCCTGCGTCTCAACGCTGCGAGACCTACCTGAGCCTGATTTAGTTATTGTCAGTAACGGTCGCAGCGACCATTGCAATGAGGCTACTCTTCGGCAACTTGCTCCTCGCAGCACGAAGACGATTATATTAGCGGAGCCTACTGCTGCGAAACAGATCCGAAGCTGGAGGTATTTCGATGACAGGAAAATTTTGACCCTTCAGCGATGGCAGGACCCCCGACAAAGCGGTCGAGACACCGTCATCCGAATACCAATACGCCCTGGTGCCGCTGGAGGGGACAAAGGGCTCGTGACTGTTTCTCTCATCTCCCGAGGAAGAAGTAGGAAAGGGCTTGATTCGGCAATAGGGATAACGTACAGGCCAGCACCATTATCAATCTCCCAACCGCCGGTGACCACGGCTTCCACTCCCCTCTCAACCCCTTCGCTGGATTTTGCCTCGCGCACAACGAGCCCAGTTGAGCTATGCACTCCTGAGCCCCTCGAGACGCCTATTTTACCGCCTCTCCCGGCTTTTCCACGCCTTACACACACCGAAAGCCCGGTCCCTCACCCGTCAAAGGCAGGCCGGTCTTTGACCACTCTCTCCCACCCCCAGAACAGGAGGGTGTCTGGGCTATCCGTGATATTTTCCCCCCACGGCATCTCCTACGGCGCCATCGAGGGATACGCAACGTCACACCTTGTCTCCGAGGCTGCGCTGCCGCTCACAGCCCTTCTACACTGCTTCGATGCCGTCTCCCAGCCCTGGTGGCTCGGCGGCAAGGTCACGAGTGGCTTTCATCACGGCCAGGAGATTATAGCCAAGCTTGGCGCAAGAGCCTGGGTCAGCACATATGACGGAGACAAACTCCTTAGAGGCCTAGCTAGGCGGTTGACCCGGAGGAAGAAGTACAAGACACACGAGGTGCGCAACTTTGTCCACGGTGCGACGGCTGGCCTCCACAACACCCGCAGACCGAGTTCCAGACGCTGCGGAAAGATGGACAGGCCCACGGAAATAATGACGTTGAATATTGGCGAGCAAGTCTCTCTGACGAGTGACGGGGTGTGGACCACTGAAGCGCCGTCTCCCCTAGGACCAGGCTGCCTGAATCGTCGTCATCTGACTATTCCCCATTTGCTTTATGCCAATGCCACCGGAGAAAGTATAGGCTCGCCGTTTAGGGTGAGTAAACTCTGGCCGAGTAGGTTTCTGGCTTGAAATATACAAGGCTGCCCTACTATTCAGCCTGTGTTGCCCTGATATGTCTCCCTGGAGTGCGTTTCGTTGGCGTTGCCATCGCCCGCGGAATTCATGATGCGATACTCCTTTACACCTTGCGTCTTCATGCCACACATACTCGGCCGTACTTTATGTTTTTAGCCAGAAGCTTGAATTTACTCATGGCATTTAGTACCCAATACTATTAGTATCAAATTGTGGCTTTCACCTCCCTCTAAATCCATGCAGGTATTGGAAATATTTTCCTCCCGTAAGATAAGAAAAAAAAAAAAAAAAAAAAAAGCGAGAGCGATATTATCTCACTACGCCACATCCTTTAGTTTTCAGAACGGTTCATCTCTCGGTTCGTGAGTATCATCCAACCCAAAAGCTTGATCATTAACCAACCACCCGCCCAATGCAAACTATCTAGCTATGTAGACATCCCAATTCCAATCATTGCGTTTAATGGTATATTCCCACTTAACCACCTCAATACTACCGCTTTGCTCAGATACCCTCTACTTCAGCTGCCTCAAGATTTCGCTCAGAAAGTCTTCGAAACTCAGCGTGATGAATCCATCTCGATCGTCATCGTACTTTTTAAAAACGTCCGTCATGCGCTTGAGCGAGATGCAGCTCTGTACGAATAGATCGAAACTCATGACGCCCTCGTTGCGCTTATCATAGGTGCGGAAGAGTAATTCGACAAACTGGGGGCTGAGGCGGTAGCGGAATGCGATGAGAGCATCGGTGAACTCCTGGAGAGATATGTTTCCGCTGCGGTCGACATCGAAGCGATCAAATAGAGTGCGCCAAGAGGCAAGGAAGGACCATAATCCACAGAACTCTTCAAAGTTGATGGTGCCACTGCGATCAGAGTCAAACATGCGGATCATCATTCGGACAGTTTGTATGTCAAACGCTGTCCAGTCACCATTCACGAGAGCTGCCGAGAGCTCCTTTCAGAGAGCTGGCCAGTCCCTAGCTACATGTCAGCCGAATAATGTCATGAAAAGAGGCTTTTTTTTTTTGGGGGGGGGGGGGGGGGGGGGTTTGTCGAATGGTCCTTCAGAAAAACCAACAGGGGTTACGTGTCGACGTATCTATTCTTCCCGTAAGGAAAACTTACCATCTTTATCCACAGCTCGGAAGAGCGGTAGCAGTGTCGAGTCAGAGCCTGAGGATGCAGCATCTGGAGTTGGCGGGGCCGCCGAGTAATTCTGTTGTTGTGGTGGGCGACTTTGAGGCTGGGAAGCAGGTCGAGGTGCGGCCGGCCCAGGTCCATGGCTACTGCTGGTGTGAAAGGTTTGACTATGAGTAGGCTGGGGATGTGGTGGAGGGTAATTGTCTCTCGGGGTTGCGGGAGGAGGTTTCTTTTCGTAGCGGTTTTGCTGATATGTCTGCGGCGGCGAGGATGCAGACTTCTAGAGATGTTGTGAAGAGGGGTTCTGTTAACATGAGGGCTTCCAACGCGTAGAGCACGATGTAGAGAGCTTCTTCTCTACGCGTGCATAGGCAGACTGTTTCAAGGGGGAAAAAAACTGAACGAAGAGAAGATCGAATAGAGTGAATGACTTACTCGTTCGGGCTCGGCAAACCTTGCGCAAAGGAGAAAGAGAGCGTTAACAAACTATCCTAAATTTCGATGTCTGGTCCTGATGTTGTGGTGCGGCAGGGCGAAGTGGCGATGAGGGGTCGAATGCGTACCTGGGCAAGGCATCAGGGTCGAAGGGTCTGTTGTATGCCATGATGCAGTCCACTGGTTGGTGCGGTACGAAGATGGCCAGCGCCGGGGCAGAAATGAGGGAGATGGCGAGGTGCCGAATGGAGTTTATACAAATGGACAAGCGGCACGGCTGATTCAGGCTGGAGGTTTGAGGCTGAGATGTCAACGGTTTGAATCGAAATGTCATTGTCAGCCCCAGCTACTATTGCTCCGAACAGTATGGAGCACCTGCGTCACCTAGAGTGCCAAAGGGTAGGTACCTAGTACTTGGACCTAGTATTCTCGGACGGAGGCTGCCAGGACACCATGTTGACGTCTCACAACAGTACCATCACGGTAGCCCCAGGTTCCCAGCACGTGTCGACGGGTGGTTGGTTCACCAATTGAATTGAATCAAGAAACGGTTCTATGTTTGCCCAACTAATCAAGGCATCAGTTGAGCGCGGCAGACGGCGAACAACAACGCCGCTTCCTCCCTCGCCTCATATTACACCAATTTACGCGCAGGACCGTCGATGTATGCATCAATCATCATAATTTCACCATCATGACTGGTGTGGTGGTGCTGATATTGGCGACGTGGACGATGATGGACCATGGGTCGTGCTTTCCCCCCCTTCCCACCGCGTATCGAAGTCGCTGCCCCACGAGACTCGACATTGTTTGGTGCCGCCGAAACGCCGCCGGCCCTGACTAACAGATCTGCCACGGCCCACGCGGTCGGCAACAGTACCCAACATTGAGCCTGGTCCGGCGCTTCATCAACTCCGTACTTCGACATCTCGTCATATCCAATCTTCTCTGGCTGTAGCAAAGACCACTATGCCCGCCACAGCCAACACGACAAATGACGACGCTGCATCCGAGTTTTGGCTCTACGGCTACGGGTAAGCCACTTCGGTCCTATCTGCTTCGTCTGCTCCTACAGCTAATTGCGCCGACTATCAATTGATTGCAGGAGTCTCATATGGAAACCACCGCCACATTTTGGTATGTACATGCCGTGCCCCTCCATCCCTCCCATAACAACCCCGTGCATCTGCACCAATGTCGACTAACCGTATCTTCTATATGCGACACCAGATAGAAGGGTTCCGGGCTGGGTCAATGGTTATGTCAGGAGATTCTGGCAGGTATGTTCGAAGAAACACTCCCTCTCGTTGTCCAAATCACCCCCCGCCTTTGAGTCTCTGCTTACACATACATATCCTCCTCCACCAGGCAAGGTTGGTTTCATACTTCGCCTTGTCCTACATCATGGCGACGACTGTTTGATTTTAATCTTTTGGCTTATTCTTAGCGAGGACCACCGTGGTACGCCAGAGGCACCCGGTCGAGTTGTCACTCTGATCGAGCGCTCCTACTGGGAGAAGTTAACAGACCACCATGATTCTGCGCCAGAAAAAGTCTGGGGCGTTGCATATCGTATCGTGCCGGAAAAGGTGTCTGAAGTCAAGGAATATCTGGATATTAGAGAGATCAACGGCTACTCCATCCACTATACACCTTTTTATCCCGCCGACGGGTCCACGCCAATGCAGACTCTAGTGTACATTGGCACTCCTGATAATGAGCAGTTTGTCGGCCCTCAAGATCCCCAGAAGCTGGCACAGCACATTCTCAACAGCAAAGGACCAAGCGGTCTGAACAAAGACTACCTTTACGGCCTCGACACTGCCCTCAATGAATTGTCCCCGGATAGCGGAGATTATCATGTCAGCGACTTGGCACAGCGCGTTCGAGCACTCGAGCACTCGGTCAATGGAACTTCGTCCTAGACCCGAACGAATCGGAACTTACCTCAGGACGTCGTCTTCTTCTCTCTCGGCAATAGGGATACAGGGGGCCTACTGACTTGGAATAGACGCATACATTTGGACATGGCATGATTTTTACAAACAACCCCACGGAGCGAGGAACACCTCTTTGAATCCTAACCTTTCACTTTCTTCGAACAGTTAATAAAGACTAGCCCTTCCCTCTCAAATATTATTCCTTCCCCTCAGCCCAATAGATGCAACCTGTACCTCAGCATCGTTTGTTTATCATCGTCACTATCGAATTTGTTGGCCGTCACTTTTTTTATGTCGCATTTGGCAGGTAGTTATAGACCATTATCGCATTGCCGTCGTTTCTTTCTCAGTGCACAAATTCAATCCTCTTCGGATGCTCAAAGTATAGGCAGGAAAGGGACACTGTCCTTAGACAAATAAGACGAAAAGATGCACTAAAACACGGTAACGAAGTGAACATGCAGCTCTAATTGAGCTGGCGCCAATGTACAGAAAGCTAACCAAAATGCCTGGATGGCCGGCCAGTCCAGATATCGGGACATTTGACCGGGGGTTTGCCCGGTTTCTCCAAGCCCTCGTCCTTTACCCTTGCCGTTACACCACACCCAAAACTCCTTGTGAAGATCGCATGTCGAGAGAGAGTCGAAGGTACGAAACACTATTTAGCCCTTCATTGGCGAACTCTTATGCCAGCAACATGGGATCATACGCGCTTTGTCCAGACACCAACATTAGTATCCTCTTCCACTTTGAGGGGGTGGTTGAGGGGGAGGCTGATGCTGAGGCATGGGAGCTGGTTGCTGCTGAGAAAGGTCTCCATATCCATATTGCGGAACGCCGTATCCTGCACTCATTGTCAGCGTATTCGCCGCAGGAGGAGGAATAATTGGTCGGAAGATTGGATCGACTTACCCTGAGGAGGCATGCCATATCCCGGCTGTTGATGGTAAGGTCGGCCGTATGCTACTGGCGCGTACATCTGAGGAGCGGCGACGACTGGATAAGCAGGATGCTGCTGCGGAAAACCATAAGGCATTGGCGCTGCATAACCTCCCCGTCCTCCAAATCCTGAGCCTCCTCCTCGACCACCCCCATACCCTCCGCGAGGGCTATTGTCACAAGCTTTGTCCACACGAATCGCTCGACCGTCAAATCTAAAGCAATATCAGAAAGAAGCCCAACCCAAGCGACCAATCAAGCACTCGGTCCGTGACAACAAAGAAGCGAAAGGGGCTCGTACTCGACGTTGTTCATTGCAGCTATAGCGTTCTGGGCATCATTCTCTTGGGTGTAGCGCACAAAGCCAAAGCCGCGGCTGCGACCAGTATCTCGATCCTTGACCACCACCTTTGCGCAGAGCAAACTCAATATTAGAAGATCATATTCACGCACTTTAAACAGAAGGAGATGCCATCGAGCGGTGGGAAGAGCGACAACGATTCACACACACACAAACACGTGTTAACGATTCTGAAACACAACAAGGAAATTAACCAAACATACCGCTTCTTCAACAGCGCCAAACTCTT
This sequence comes from Metarhizium acridum, assembly GCF_019434415.1. Taxonomy (NCBI): domain Eukaryota; kingdom Fungi; phylum Ascomycota; class Sordariomycetes; order Hypocreales; family Clavicipitaceae; genus Metarhizium; species Metarhizium acridum. Next base: position 1,322,364 of record NW_027094016.1, on the reverse strand, counting down.
CGAATTTCTGACGGAGAGTGGCCTCTTCGGTATGCCATGCTAGGCCGCTTTTTGCATTGTCAGTTCGTGGCTGCTTGCGCCAGCGATACGGCGCTGTGGGGACGGTTCATGACGGAGAGGGGAATTGTGATGAGTTGATCAGTGCTCACCCTATGAAGAGCTTCGACATGGCTAGTATGTTACTGCCTATTCCTCGTCTCAGTCCTATATGACAAAGTCAGACGACGGGATCAAGGAATGCGAATGGCGGTGGTATGACTGTTCTGCAACAGACGCAAACGCACAGCCGCGGATGTAGGGATTGATATTGGGAGAAACTTGGGGGCGATGCGAAGCCAAAGGTAGGGGAGGAAGGGTACGTGTTTTCTCTAGGTAGGGTGCGTTGTCCGCCCGTTTGCAAGATGGAAGAACATGCGACAACTACTAGTCGGAGATATGGACCCCTACAGACCATATTCACACAATGTGCTCCGTACCAGCGCCTGAGCTCTGAACCAAAGTTGGCTGCCTCCCCCGCCTGCCAGCTGCCATGGCTAATAGGAGGCGTTTGTCATTGCGTGGACAGGGTCTAGCATCCGGAATACTGCGCTAAGTGTCGCGGGGAGTGGCAGCGAAGTTTGAACTTACCTCAGCGTACCTCGAGCTCGAGGGCGAAATGGGGTAGGATTTCCAATGGAAGATGAGCTTATGGATGTGGCAGCGAAGTTGCCTGGCAGATCCGTGTATAACAAGAAAGCCAAGCCAAGCGCCGTTCAGTGTGTTGCTTCGCTCCTGGGACATGGAGTCTATTCTGGGATGAAGTGCCCCAGGTCCACTTCTTTGGTGGACAGCACAGCACAATGCCGGATTGCAATAACTTGCAGAGCAGAGGGCAATGTGTTCAGAGGTTTGATGCTGGGTTCTGCTGATCTCACCAGTCTTGGGGATCGCCGCCGAATGAAGCGGGACAATCTATTGCGCCAACGCCAGCCTCAAGGGTTTTTGACTGGATGGAAGTTCCCACAACGGGGCGAGTTAAGGAACGAGCCCTTTTTGCAACGTCAACTTCCGCCGGGCTTTCTAGAACGAGACAGCTGGTTGCTTCCAGGGCAAATTATGGACGCTGAAACCTCTAGCCTGTGGCCGAAGGGTTGGACTAGCTCGACACGCCGTATTGCCGACTCGGAACTTACTACTTTATTTGTTGCTGGCTTGACTTGCACCGATGGGAAGCAAGGTTCGGGCCAACGTGGGGTCCAAGGCGACTCGAGCTCTCAAGCTTGGCTCTTCGAGTTGAGCACACACACACACGTGGGCGGCGGCGGATGGTGCGGTTCGGCCTGTTCGTGAAACAGCGGCAGCAAGGTGGGATGGCTTGTCTAATAAACGGCTGCTATTCGTACGTCAAGGCGAGGGCAATCAGAGCCAGCCAGTCAAAGACAAAATCAGCGTTGGCCAGTATAGACTTCGTTTGTGGACGAGAACATGGGCTGGGCGGAATGACGCGAACAACCGACATTGATTCTCGGAAGAGCTGGACGCATCAATATATATGTACAGTAAGCAAACAGCCAGAACCACTAGAATGAAGTTTTGACACGTTTTATAAAACGTGGTCGCAGCACAACTGCCTCTGGACAGGTGGAGGAAGCCCCCTGCTCAGGTCGGGGCAAAGCAATAATGGGTGCTTCGCCTGCATCAGCAGGTTGAATAATGCCATCAGCAACCAACCAGAATCGAGACACGAGGGCCCGTTCTGGGCGACAAGGGTTGGTGATACTCTTGTCCAGGCAGGAGTTATTAGTCCACACACATCCTTTGGACAAATATAGAGTGCTGGAATGAGTGCCATCCCGTTGCCGACCAAGATCTGGAGAGACCACCAGCCCGGCTGGCAAGTCTGAAGAGGCAGGTTTCGGCGGAATAATTTACGCCAGACTTCAGCTTCCTGGCATTTGATGTCACTTTTAGGAATCGCCACGGTGATTCTTGCACAGGGGCTCATGGTTGTGGATTTGTCAATGAATGGGAGTAGGACGATCCTTCGCCTTAAACCCCGGAGGAACCAAGATATCCAGGGATGGGAGGCTGGGCCAGTATACGTACATAATATTGCCTAATACATACTCGGTAGTTTCCTTGGGCCTGCAAGGGAGGGAGACGTATCAAAGTCCAACTGTCTCTGAGCAGTGAGAGCAGTGAGTCACGCCCAGCAAGCATCCTGCGGTCGACGCGTGTCAATTCCCACATGGAGCAAGCCACGACCAAAAAGCTCAATTGACCAGCCCCCGGGAGACGCCCCAGTCTCACCGGAAGTTAGGGGAGAAGTGCGTTATTACTCCGTACTGTGTTTGGATTGCCACATACGTGGAATGCGCTTCCTGAGCCGTCTTGTCGTGGTGATCTTGACGGCTACGTATTGCCTTGGGCACATGTGGCCTTGGGACGGCAGCAGACCAGTTGACCTACCTAATTGTCACTCTATTCATGTCCCCGAGGCGGAAAGCCCACCTTCACGGGCCCACCTAGGGAGTACCCCGTGGCCTGGCCTGATTTATTCATTGCATGTATAAAAGCTTATCTCAGACGACGCATACACGAGAAGACTCCCCATAAACCTCTGAATTCAAAGGGAGAAACAAAGGATGAGAAATTCACCACTCTGCCACCATTGTTTTCAAGCATGGTATCAAAACACATCACTGCATGCATGGAGTGCGACCGTGGGTATCAATGGTCGGTCATGTGCTCACCGTCTCATGCACAATCTAATCTGCAGTATTCCAAAAATACTCTGCTACGACAGCCTGAGGCGTGGTCCAGCAAGAAGAAGCAAGGGTCCGAGCTCCATGCCTTGTGTTACACGATCAGTCTACCAATACCGGTTGTGGGACTTTGATTTGCATTAGTGTGGTCTGGGTCCTGGGATGCCCTATGGAGTACCGAGTACTTACATGGAGTGAGCGTCTTGGCCAAGCTCGAGACAAACAGCTTTGTTCGAAGCGAGCATCGGAGTCGTGCTGACAACCGACTTGATTCATTCAACGTTTTGACTTCAGGGCCCTGATGCAGTGCTCCGACGCCGTCAACGCCGTCATGCCGTTCCCTGTCGGTGTGCAAAACGTTCAATACACGTCCAGGGTTCATGACGCAAATCCGGGGATGATGTGTCTTGGCTAAGATGCGCACACATTGTCGCCCAATGGCCGCGTTTTGACATGCGTTGTCGGGGGCGGCAGTGCGCTGGGATATTGGGTATCGCAGCGACATCAAAAGGCCTCCCCTGAGCTTGTTGACGGTGGCTATTACATCGGGGCTGCTTTTTGAAAGCCCGCAGGTACTCACTTCTGAGAGAGCTGGCGGACGTTTTGATGAATTGGCCATGTCTACTCGTCTGTTCGCTCCTTCCCTCTGTTGTCGTAAGGTTGGGGAACACGTATCAGAGTAGGTACGGAAAGAAGGAAACACCTCCTGATAGGAATTCTAAGCAAGCACAAAAGTCTGTCCAAGGGTCAACTGGTAGTGCTTTTCTCCCCTTGATAAGCCGGCAGTTGCCTCAGCATCTGGAACATTAAAGACAAGCAGCAACTCACTGCTAAAATGCGGGAACCTTGGGCAGTGTCCTTTTTCCTCCACCCTCTCATAGCCCTGCAGCGGCATTACCGTGGTTCCATTGCCGTCTACTAGGGTTGAGAAGCGCGCCATTGAGCTGTCATAGCCGGCGCGGCAGGTGTTGTTGTACTGTTGCTTCCCGCCGATTTGAGCATCTCGACCGTACTCCCTCTGTCGATGCGTAGGTAAGATTCGAGCTGCCAGTCCATGACACTGCAAACGAGTTGACGGATCGAACTTCAGCATGTCGAATCACCCTCACCTAGATTCAACAGATCGTGTTGATGACAAGGCTCCAAATGACGACAACAACGGTTCCTATCCCCCCAGCAGTCAAAAAGCAGTCCGATCTTCGAGCACGAGACCTACCCTTGTGGAGACATGGTTGGAAAGTGTTCGATCGAAATGTTCAAGCAATGGCCCTCAGAACGATGATCCCGCAGACACGTCATGGGACAAAACCAGGTCACGACAAACGTCTTATCTCCAATCCGCCGATGAATCTGACAAGATTTTGCACAAGACTCATATACCAGTATGCAGCTCGGAACTGTTTATACCCCTCAGCCCTTGCCTTCAGGACGACCCGGATTCACTTAATCGACAGATGCTTGGGGGACCAGAACTTGAGTTGTTACGGACAGGGGGCAGATTTAGATCCGAGAGCTCAAGACATTGCTTCATTCCTCCTCCCCCAAGACCCGAGAACCATCATTTATGTGAGAAATTTCATCGTCAACCACGCCGCAAGACTCGAGAAGACAGATACGACACAAAACCCCCGATAACAGAGGACCAAGATGGCACGGATAGGCCAGCCCGTCTCCAAAATAATCACAGAATGCGTCGGAAACGCAGATTACGTTCTGGAAAGGAATTAATGAAGAACTTCGCATCTGATGCGGTAAAAAAAGAACACGTGACCGTAAGTTGGCTTCGGAGAATTCTGCTTTAGCTTCTAACCGTAGAAAGATGAGACCTCATGTCGCAGAGGACTTGCTGTCCGAAGAGAGACCTTTGAGTAACACTACTTGTATGTCAAAGTCCCTGGTTAACATGTTGTTCTTTTTTTTCTTTTTCTTTCCAGGAACATAGAGCCGACTTATTTTGATTTCTTCTAGTAGCGGACCTCTCATTTCACAACTTTGACTTGAGTCTCTCAAAGACAAAATTGAGTACATTTAGCGCCGCAGATATCGATAGCACTAGTAGAAGATCTAATATACTTCCGGAGTCGGATGCATTATCACAGATGGAGAGAGCGAATCAGCAAAATGCTCATGATAGCTCGAAAGTGAATCCCAAAGATTTCTCTAGTGCACCAGAGCAGTTCCCTGGGATGTCTAACATAGGTCAAATTCCCAGGGGAAAAAAGGAGGTTCATATGGAATCTGCAACCAGCTTAATCGGAACAGTGCCTCTGACGTTAGACAATCAAATCACTCAGGATACAGACTTCCTGTGGCAGAAGAATCAGCCTAGGCCGGTTATACGAGCCACCAATCATCGGCAACACAAGTTCTATCACTCGCCATCAATGAATGCACCAGAACAACTTGAGTTGCGGCAGATCTCTCTGCAACATGTCACAGACCAGGATAGTAAATGGATGCTGCGGCCTGGTATTTTCGACGATGTATATATCCCGCAATGGCGCTCTTCGGAAGTTGGCCGCAATATTCTTAGCCGGCCTTACAAGGACGATCCGGCACAATATGATCATGGTATGCCTCCTTGCGACGGCCTCATAGCGGAAGAACCAGTGAGCTGTCAATTCCAACGCCCACCACGGGATCCAACCGGTGACGTTACGGTACATCAGAATTCGGGAGTACGGTCCCCAATATTATACCAGTCTCCAGTAACCCGGGGCAGTGTCGACCTCGATTAGCGCTCTTCGCGACACCTTGCATACCAAGACAGCCAATGGGGCAGCGGACACGAGGTTACAAAAGCCTCTGCACCGCCATTTCAGACCATCCCCGTCAGCCCAACGAGCTGGGCGGAGAGTGTTTTCCCATGTATTGGGCCAACACGCGGGCAGACCTGTCGTAACCCTGGCTCCAGAACAGAGGCGCAGCTCCTAACGGGGCAAACGCCCGAGTTGCATAGGTTTGGGAGCTCTGAGACCGTAATAGATCAGGGGATGTTGCCTCATGCTTCTGATAGCGAATGGGCCCGGGATAGAGCGTTTGATACATTCGATCTATCAAGACGACGCTTGCCAAACGAAATGGGGCTTTTGCAAAATGAAGAATCAATCTGCTCGCGGGACCCCAACGATCATCTTCACGATAAGCGCGCCCGATTTTTTGACCAGGATTTGCACACTGTTCGAAGTACCGAAGATTTACGCTTCCTGCACGGTGTACATGATAGAGAAGTGAACAAATACCCAGACGTTGAGAGTTGGAGGGACTTTGATATTCAGACGCGAGGGAGTGACATGCAACAAGCCAAATTTGGTCCGTCAAGGCAGACAATCGACGCCCCGGGGCTTGGTACAACACATGAGCTACCGTACGGCTCAACATTTAAGCTGTTTTAATGCACACTTTGCGCAGATTACTCCGCATTCTCATATTATGAAATGCCTTTTCTACGAGTATACCATCCTGGAGAATATTATTTCGATGTTCCGTTGCAAAGGATGACTCGACCCGGTCAGCCGCAACCTGAGACATATATTTCAGTCCTAGCTCTGGGGCCCTGAAAATAGCCAGATAGTTCTGGTGTCCATAACTCGTTTCTACATCTATCGAACCGCGGGCAGCTTGACAGGTGCATCCTAACCCCCGGCAAGACGTGAAACCATCACCTCAGCCACTGAATGGATTACTTTGGCGGTTTGACGTAACACAGGTGCTATAGTGTACAGCCCTGCTGGGCGATTTCAATAGCGGCTGTTTCCGATGCCGCTTCTATTTTTGAATAAGTGACAAGGTCACAGCCTTCCCAGAGTGTTGCGGCCATCAGAGGACCATGATACAAAGTATAGTCATGATGCCGGACTATAATAGTGTTCATTTAGACGGGCTTTATCTCTTTCCATAGGCGGACACAGGACTGATCTGGTTTCCGCATGTTTTCCATCAACTCTCTACTAGCAGGTCCCCCCAGTAAGGTACCCTTAGAGTATAGCAAATGAAATAAAACAGCGGTTTTTTAAAACAAGTTTGCATTTCGAGCTTCCATTTCGTGTTGAATTCAAGAGTCTTGGCACTCGTAATACGGTAGTTGAACATCATTGGAGCACAATGTCGGATTATCATGTTCAAGCAACTTAATACGTGCCAATGGCCCTGAAGCTACAGTGACTCAACAATTTCAGCTCACCTAGTCGGCTACCGATATCCATTTGTACGATTTTTATCTTTTGTCGGGATGGGAAGCTACACTGTCAATATGGTACTGGGCTTCTACGTATCGCAATCTAATGGTATCATGGGATGCGAATAGAGGGTTCTGCTTTTCTGATTATCGTTCGACTAAGACGATTCACTGGGGCTCTGGACTCCGACGTGGCGTTGATGGATGAGTTACCAGGCCGCCTTTTCTCATTGGGGCATCTGACGCAACTGGTGCAATACAAGAGGGCACGAAACGATTTTCAATCGGGTTCTGAGTGTTGCGATGGGGTCATGCTGAGCCTATTACGGGGTCGTTACCCGGTATATGCCGAGCCTACGACTTGGGTAGTTGAGTTCAACCTCAACCTCAACTTCACACACGAGCTTTCCGCGCCCCAGGTACGGACCCGGGGTCAATGTGTGTGCTTGGTCTGATGTCCCTCTCTTCCAAGAGTCGCCCATGATTTAGCATACGCTGGGCCATGTGGGGAAAAAAAAAAAGGATGAAAACTTTGTTGTGTTGAATTTCGTTTGCTGTACTTGGGTGCGTTTGTTTCATTTATTCGGGTTCCTGGTTATTCCACTTGCTCCTCAGACCAGGAACGTCGAATCCGCACCGCTCGGCTTTGGCAACGACGGCTCGAGCCTTTCCAACAACCGGAGCATCAATCATCTTGCCATCCAACGTCCAGGCTCCCCTCCCCCCGGCTGCGGCTTTCTCGTCCGCAATAACCACGCGCATCGCCCAGTCGACCTCATCCTGGCTCGGCGCAAACAGCTTCTGCACCGTTCCCACTTGGTCAGGGTGTATGCACTGCTTGCCGTTGAACCCCATCGACTTGCCCCCCGCGCATTCCTCGGCAAGTCTCCTGATGCCCTCCTCGCCGCGGTACGACGTGCACACCAGATCGATGGCGCTGGGCAGGGCGGCGGCCCTGGCGGCAGTGACAATTGCGGAGCGCGCATACAGAAACTCGGTCAGAGACGGTGTCCTCGTGATGGACAGGTCGAGGGCGAAATCCTCGGCTGCGAATATCAGGCCGCTCAGATAGGGGGAGGCACGGCAGATGCTGGCGAGGTCCATGACGGCGCGGGCCGACTCGATCAGGGCAATAATCTTGATGGGGTTGCTCGAGTCGGCGGCGTGCCTCTCCGGGGCGACGTGGCGCAGGACGTCGGAGACAAACGTCAGGTCGGCGGCCGACTCAACTTTGGGCACGACAATGGCATCGACGAGCGGCGCTGCGGAGAGAGCCGTCAGGTCGTCGAGGGCAGAGGCGGTGGAGACGGCGTTGACGCGGACTGCGAGCTCGGAAATGGACCAAGGGCGGGATTTCAGGGACGAAATGTGCGCTTTGAGCTGTTGACGGGCCTGTGGTTTGAGAGACGGTGTGACCGAGTCCTCTAGGTCGTAGGTCACGTTGTCCGAGGTGAGGCCCAGGGACTTGGTGAGCATCTTTTGCGATGAGGCGGGGACTATGAGAAATTAGTTTTAATACGACGACGACGACGGGGTCTGGTAGATGGTAGGCGGGCTGACCGTAGAGAAGAGACCGGCGGAGGATGGTCGTTGACCTCGCTGCCGCGGCGGCCATGATGATGAGACGTTTGAGTCTGGATAGCCGGCGGTTACTTGATGTAAGTGAGCAGGTGTTGAAACAGCAGCAGACAGCATGGAAACTAAAGCTCAGTCTTGCATTTCAATATAGCGTAAGTTATTCCTGGGGCCCGGTTCCACATATCTGGGGAGGAAGCCAGCATACTCCGTAGTTGGAGGTGTATTGAGAAGACGGCGTTATTACCGCCATCCAGAACCTGGAATCATCAAGATGCTTTGCCTGTCGATCAATTGAACAAGGTAACGGGGTACATGAAGCTTGTACCTTTTTGGGTCTGCGGGCCGGATCAACTCATCTCCTGGGGTCGACAGCCCAGAGTGCTTGCAGCCCCTGGCACCGCTCGTCCAAAGCTGGCGTGGGTCCGTACATTGGGATCCTCTGACTTGTGCCTGGCTGGCTGGCCCAAGGCAAATGCCACATGTCGCCTGTCAACACCACGAATTCGTACGCAAGCTCCAGGCATGCGGTCGTAACCAACACGACTGCCCTCCACCATCAAGCCGTACGCGCCGCATACCCGGCCTCCTCTGCCATCGCCACATCGCAACCTCCACCGAAGCTATCTGCTCGCATCGTCCGCACCCACCTACTCTCGCTCCCGTGAGAAGCCAACACCTCTTGCGCATCCAAAGCGCAACATCCCCCCCCTTACACCTACCATCCTCCCCGCTACAGACTGTAATACCGGCACCATGGATGTGGAGCGGCAGCAGCAGCAGCAGCTGTTACCAGGAACACTCAGCTGGCGGTTGAGTTCGCACCCCATAACACTACTGACCTTCTTGGCCTTTCGAATATGTACGTCGGGTCCTCCCTTCGCCCCATGACAGATCACCATGTAGGCTTACGAATTGGCAGCGAGCGTGCTGGTGTATTTCTTTGGTCTCTGGGTCACGGCAAGCATGTACGTCTGAAATCCAACGCACCCCCTTCCCCCCCGGGGCTCGGCCAACCGCTTGTCTGCGACAGGACGTGGAGGCTAACGCTGCCATTTCTCAGGATCATGATCTTCATCATCACCATCCTCCTCCTCGCCGCAGACTTCTACTACCTCAAGAACATCGCCGGCCGGCGCCTCGTCGGCCTCCGGTGGTGGAACGAAGTCGACCCCCAGACCGGCGAGTCCAAATGGGTCTTTGAGTCGAGCGAGCCCGGCACAAAGGTTGTCAACGCCACCGACAGCAGGTTCTTCTGGCTGTCGCTGTACGTGCAGCCTCTGCTGTGGATTCTGCTGGCCGTCTTGGCCATTGTTAGGTTGCAGTTCTTGTGGCTGCCTCTTGTTAGTAAGTGCTGTCCTTTTATCCTTCGCCCGCTTCTTTCTCTCTGTAGCTTGGCTTTTTTTTTTCAACTACCTCCGTGGTCGACGCATGGAGGGAGACAGAGAAAAATAGTATCATGGCTGACACGGCATTACAGTCATCGCCCTTGTTTTGACAATTATGAACACTCTTGCCTTTTCGAGATGCGACAAGTTCAGCCAGGCTTCCAACTTGGCGGGCAGTGCATTGGGCACCACGAATTTGGCCGGCAGCATTGCGACAAACCTGGCCGGACGGTGGTTTTCGCGAAACTGAGGTGCGTAGGAAGGGGCGAGTACAGAGTGTACGTGGTAAATTCGATGTGAGGCGGACTTGGAACGGGGGGAGGAGGCGCAAGGGGACTTGTCGCATTGCCTATACGTGACTGGTTTGGGAGCCGGCATGTTCAACTGGCTGGATGAGGTGTATTATAGGAATGGATGAAATTGCAGCGCCGCTTCTTGGTGCGTGGTGTTCTCTGTAGTGGCTGGAATACAGGACTTGTTCATGCTACGCATCACGGTTACACGGGTAATGTCAATACAACGATGAAGAAAGGCCCGAGTAGGAACCGCATCAACAGGGTGGAATCCCATGATGCATCTTTCACATCTCTTCCTGTGCCACCGCACCTACTGCTACAATATACAACAGCATCGTGGGTTCCTTGGATCCGCTCACATTGCAAAGCCAAAGTCTCCAGTCAGACCCCGAGTATTCCTGCTCAATTCCTCTGGACCGTATAGTAGCATGGCAAAGGGCTCAAAACGCCACTTCCGCACACGTTTCCCGTCCAATCCAACGCATCACATCCACAGACAGCACTTGTAAAGGTAAAGCCCACCGGTAAGTTACACTACATACATATCTTTAACGAATGGCATCAATTGCGATGACTGCGCTCAGGCCGAAAATTCCTCAACAGATTTTTATTCCGTTTCGTTTCGTTTCATTTCATATCGCACACCCAACCTCAACTCCCGGCGCATCCACCTTGCATGACTTACAAAAATGAGACGGTGCCTACTGAAGGCAACGAGAACATCTCATCCCGTGACCTCCGTGTAGTGGAAAGTGGGATTTCTCCGCTATATATGGCTTTCATTGTAATTTGCAATAAAAAAAAATAAAAACAGCACCGAATCAAGTCGAACTCGAGCATTTTATAGATATTGCCAAAGGTATTTCTAGGACCCACGCGCAATCTCTTCATCAAGATGATCTTCTTCGGCAAGGAGGCGGCGGAGATCGTCGTTTGTGTGATGTGGTTCCACAAGATGACGAATTCGGGAGGGTATGGGCAGCGTGATGTGAGGATGTGCCGGGTCCTCTCTGCCCGAGTCTGTATCCGCGCCGTGCTGGTGTTCTTGCATGCCGCGGGCGGCAGCGGTTGCGGTAGGGTCGGGATTGTGGCCTGGATAGTTTTCAGGGCCGTTGGATATACCAGTATCGTGAAGGTTGGTGAAACTGCCGGTGTGGTCATGCGATGACTGGTCTTGCCCACCATACGCAATGCCGACCGGGCTGGTGTTGTTGTTGTGCGTGATATAATCCTGGCGTCCGCTGTCTCCGGAAAGCCCAGACCGGTGAGAGTCCACGACTTGTGTTGCAGAGGCAGCCTTGTGCTCCATGAACGGAGCGTTCTTGTACTGGGGATCAAATTGAGGCTCGTTACGGTTACGGCGTCGGCGGAGGAAGAACCATGCGAGGCCGGCAACGAGAGCTACGGCTATGGCACTAGCGATGACTATGCCCGCAATAGCTCCGGTCGAGAGCCCCCTGCTATCTGGATTCCCGGCCGATGTTGGTCCGCCGTTTGTGTCTGGAGGATCGGTGGAAGTGGGTGAGCTACTGATATGCGTCATGCTCGTAGCCACGCCTCCGTTTGTTCCCGCCTTCTCCTCATAGCCGGTGACATTATCACGCCAAAAAGGCTCAAGGCCTAGCCCAACTGGGGGTTTCATAAAAAAAACACCGGAGTTTGATATCTTGCTCTCTCGGGTGCTGCGTTTAGTCCACGATATCTGGAGCCTCATGAAGTCGGTGTCAGAAGCTAGGCGTTTGCCCGCTGGCAATGCGACGCCTTCCAGCGTTTGGCCTGTGTCCTTGCCATTCTTTAATGAATCTAACCAACGTCCATAATGAATGGTGACTCCCTTCTGGCCATTAGCTGTAGGCCTCCTGTCAGCGTGTGTTTCAAGTTGCCCATTCTTCGTGTTGGCAGGGGCAGGAAGAAGAGGGAGGGAGGGAGCGTTGTACAAATATGTCTCACGATCATGAGACGGGCAGACAGATTGTGTAGATGTGATAACAGACAAATCGGTTGAAGGTTGGATTGGCAGAGATACAAAACTTACAGTCGTCGGATAAGAATTTGCGCTCGCGGTTCACGGCAGACATATTTGGGTTGATTATGATGTTGTCGACGATAACTTGGTCAGCTTCACTTGAGATCATGGTAGATCTAGCAACCCATGCAATCCAGTTGATGTCGGCACTGGTCCCGCTGTCGTTGTTCATGGTCCATGAGAGGAAGAAGCTTTCGGGATTGCCATCAAGGGAGGACAAAGTGCGCAACGACATGGGCCGCTGCGAGAGGAAGTCTCCGAACAAAATCTCCTGGTCAGGGCCGCGGGCTCCTCCAGGCTCTAAACTCGTCAACGGGCTTGGGGTTGCCAATGTTTGGGTTACGACCGGCGTAGCAGAGTTGAAGGAAGCCTCCGCCTCCCTCCTGAGGTCACTTTCTTTGCTGCCTCCGTCTTGAGATCCTCCACCGTGTGGAAGAATGTCCATGTTCCCGACTCTTCAAACCCGGCCAATGAAAGTCGCTTTCGTCACTCGAAACTCAAAATTGTTGATTTGCTCTCCGTGCGTTACAGGCCGGTTCCAAGGCTCAGACAGGTTCGGGCGCTTATGTGGCCAGTGGTGAAGGTTGCTGTTGGAGGGCTAATCGTACATACATACATATAATGTATGTATGAAGTGTCTCGTCGTCTTTTTGCCTTGTTCCAACACTTGTCCAAATGATATTTGCCACAACAGAGCAAAGCACCAAGAAAAACCAACATCCACAGCAATGCTCAGTTGAGGAAGCGGACACTGCACCTTGTGAAGTGTAGGAATTGAAGGAAAAGAAAGAACAGACTGAAAAGAACGCCAACTAAGAGGTGGGCGGCTTGTAAAAGCGTAAGACGGGACGATCAACGCCCTGGTTCGTCAGGCGTTCCATTTGGCTGGTTTTCGAGAGACAAACACGAGTCCTTCCACAGAGTAGTAAGGCATGACGGGCCACATGCTGTGCTGTGTTGTGAGTCCTCGGCATCCACAAAGAGGGATACCAAATTCAGATCAGAGAGCATACCTCCCTGGGGTCCGAGTGAGGAGGAGGCTAGTTGGTTGGCCAGACCGAGAAACGACTCAGACGTATTGATGCGCAATTCCAATTCTGGCCAACGCCATCCAGGCGCCAGGATAGAAATCCCGTTAAGCTGAGGGAGGACACTAGTGCCTCAGCAGGCAAATACTATTCCAGTCACGAAAGTACTCCGCAACAGTACGTACAGCCAATATTCGCAAATCTAGGGTCCATGTGTCCCAAAATCAGTGGTTTGATCCTCAAGAACCATCAATGTGACGAGGAGATACTCCTCACCTGCAAAGCACAATATCAACCACTCGGCGACTCTGCGTAGTACTCCGTATTATCCATCGCCCAACGTTGTCTCCATCCATCCACTTTCGGTGCTCTAAAAAAAGACGACAGCCAGAGTGGGATGGCATGACCAGGCTGTGCTTCACCTGCCTATGAGACTGGTGATGGCCTCCCTCCACACACCAGCATGTCTCCACTGCCGCTGACAGGGATGAGTCCAGCCACCCAGCCCAAGAAAGACACAACACGGCGTTGTGTTGTGTCCAACTGGTGGCCTTTGCCTTTTGTGCGAGGCTGGTTCATAAACACGAGAAAAAAGAATGAGAGACACTTAATCCTGTGCGGAAACAGATTGCCCTTTGCATCAAAGCGACGTGTAGAGTAGAAAAAAACGCACACTGCTTGGGAAAGCTTGAGGTGGTCTGGTTCCCATCCTGGGGCTCTTGGCTCGTCAACCGCTCTTTCATCCCCGTCCGGATGCAGATGCAGACTGCAATCACGTGGTCAATCAGTTGGCGATACAGTGCACATATCCCCTTGCGCCTGTCCAGCTGACAGTGTTCCTTTAAAAATCATCTCGAGCCACCAAAACCCCATTACATACCTGGTACATACTGCTACAATGTCCCAAGTAATCCGGCGTCACATATCCCATGTCTCCCTGCCGCCTCTCCCGCCTGTTCAGCCTCAGACCGCTTACACGAGTGTCTGCATCAAGGCAAGCATGGACCACCATCACATCTGTAAAGGGCTTGGATTTCAAACATCACGTTGCCAACCTTTATATATTTGTCTCCCCAAATAATACAGTGAAAGAAGAAAAGATGTTAGAAACTACGCCTTCTTCAATCATCAACTCCGTCATTCCCATTATCTTCTCATCCGACTCATGCTTCCAAGGATTAATATGGTGTCCTACTCCTTCCCCTCCCTATTCTTTCCATCCAATCAGTTTGTCCGCCGCCAGAATAATTATCTAATGTTCTCGTGTGCAAATGCCATGTCATTCATGCGGCCTGAAGCCATTAACAAGAAAGCTCACAATGAAAGAAGCAAATAATTCGAATATAAACGCGAACCGACTGTGGACGGTTACATCTATCCATGCCAACGCCAGGGCAATCAAGCAATCAGTTGTCGCTGGGTCAATAGATCGCCGGAAACACGAAAAAAAGAAGAAGAAAAAACTCCTCGCAAGGTTGTAGGTCCAACCTTCTCTGGCCGTTGTCCTTGTATTATGCAAAAGTCATTGAAATCTCCTTTTCTTTCCCAAAGTCTTCGTGCTCTGGATCTGCCCATGGATCTGAAATGGTCATATTCGGTAATGTTTGTGAACTCTTCATTTCCGGACGGGTGAGCCTGCTCTCGCCGTTGGTTGATGAGGCAGCCTGCGTATGTGTGTGTGCGGAGTCGTCAAATGACGTATCAAACGTCATCTGAACTTCTTCCTCGTGCATATTCGTGTGATATGGGGACAGGTCACGCGATCCATGAGGGCTTCCAAAGCCCATCGTCCCAACAGTGAGAATGTCAGCGCTCCTCGTCTCCCGCAGAGAACTTCGACCATCTGCTATTGGGGATGAAAGCGACGGTGTAGTAGGAGAAAAGTCAAGTTTCATAGGCGGTAGAGTCGACTCAATCTCCTTGACTTGAAGAGCCGTCCCCACGTCGGTGTCTCCATGGGATTCTTTTGCCAACTCAGCGCGAATAGCATCAACATCGAAGAGAACACCGTGATTGTTGCCAATCTTGTCTTCTACTTTCCCGCTATTACTGTCTTCCTTGCCCCCCTTGGCAGCTGACTCTTCGTACACTTCCCACTCCTGGCGATCGGCCTTCTTGCGGCGTCCAAAGAGACTGAAACGACTACCCTTTTTGGCCTTCCCTTCCCTTTCTAGCTCCTTCCGAGCTTCTTCGATTTCGTTGATAAGTTCTCGTTGTCGCTCCTCGTGATTGTCAGGATCAGGGTCCTCTATTTCAGTGAACTCTTCGCTCTCTACTATCCAACCACATTTTATCAAGAGGGTAGGCATCGCTGTTCGATATTGCATATGGCCCGGTACCTCTTCTGTAACATCTATGTTCTCCACCCAAGGCGCCTCGACGGGAGCCAGTCCGGCGACTCTACGAATGCCGCCGTTGGTTAGTCGGAAAAGGTATCCAAGAATCCAGTCGTTGCGATTATAGCCATTTACAAAGCGTCCTGATACAACAGTCCTTGCACGGATAAATTCTTCTTTCTTAACAACGATGGGCGAGCCAAAGAGGTAGATATTTTGTACCAGCCCGTACGCGCCGCGCTTGGCGAGCTCCTGCAGGCAGGAGAAGATGACCCTAGCGCCTAGAGAATATCCAACAAGGGTGATTGGTCGCGTCCCCAGACTGCGGTCCATGAGTGAGTCAGCCAGAATCAGGCCCGCGGCCGTGGCTCTATCAAGAGAGACAGCCCACGGGTTGTCGATTAGATATGACAACTTTGTCAAGACAATAGGGAGCTGCAAGGCGGCCATCAAACTCATAAGAATGGTGCTACCCAAAATCTGCTGTAAACCTTGGGTGAGGGCCTGGGGAGTACATATTAGCACCCGTGTGTCCCGTCCATTGATGAGTATGAGCAATTTCTATACATACCTCTGTAGCTAAAATATTAATCGTGTCACCCATGCTTCGCAGCATTTCCGGCTCCCACAACACGGAATAGATGTCCCCCATGACAGAATCCACAGTACTGAAGGGTAAGCGAACGTCGTCCACTTTTCCTGTCAGCCAACCAGATACCGTCACGATGAGATTGACTCGCTTGTTGTTGTGCAACGGCCGGTACTCGAACGTCTTTACCGCACCTGTTCGTCGATTGGCAGCTCGACCGCCAATCAAACTACCTGAAGCAGCAGCGGATGAAGTAATAATGGCAGCTCCACCTGCTCCGGCCAGAAAACTACTCGTGCCGGTGACGCCAATGGTAGTGAAACCAGCAGCAAGGCCAGCTCCAATGACAGGTGCAAGCAACCCAGCTGACAATCCAATAACCAACCCACCTCCAACGGTTGCGAGGCCCATCATCATGTATCTTCTCTTTTGTGCTTGTTTCCTCCGAGATTCCATATGTTGATCTTCGTTCCAGTTCTCCTTTTCAGCAGCTTGTTGCATTTCCAAGGCATCGGTGACCCGCTTCTCAAATTTGCATATATCGATCCAGGAAATTTCCAGACTGTCGGCTACACGCTCCAGAAGCACCCGGGAGCGGGCGTCGTATATTGAATCAGCAATCAAGATGAGAAACAAATCGCAGAGAACGGTCCAACGCAAGTCAATATCAATTTTTTCGGTTGTGGGAAGCTGAGAGGGTGTCTGCGCGTCTGGGACTTCGCTATGGTCGATGCTTTCGTACGGTGGCGGCATCTCAGCTGGCTTCTCGTCATTGGGAGTCGGGGGTCCAGGGGACTTGGAAATTGACCTGGTGCTCCTGTCGACCGATGTCCGGTCCTCGGCCATGGGGTTGTGGACTCTGGAGTTGGCATGCAGTGCTGGTGTCAGGTCCTTGGGCATGACACCATGCTCAGCAAGTTGCTCAATCATGACCTGTTCTGCCTCGCTGATATCCATGTGAGAGTAGAGGCGAATCATCATCTTCTGACCCCACATCTTCTCAGATTCGGCACTCATATTGACCAACCTTTTTATCTTCTTGGTAACCTCCAAATCTTCCGCCTCCTTGACCATTTTGGCAATCTCCAGGCGCACCACTCCAACGTAAGCTATTCTCTGGCCCTCGGTCAACAGGTCCTTAGTTGCTTGCATTTGAGCGACAGCATCACGGCCCTCGTCATCCGCAAGACCCGTGCCTTTCCGTGATTCCTGGAACAGATATTGCGTATTGTCGTCCAAGCTAGTAGCAGACTCGGCATCCTCATCCATTATAACACGAGTGTATCCCTTTCCAGCTCCTCCAAGGCCACTATAACCATACTTCTCGTCATCCTCCTCATTGTGTTCTCGCGCAATCAGCCGATTGTCGTCGTCATAAATATCGTACGGAGCGAACGCTGGCATAGTTTGCCAACCACCATCGTCCTCTTCCTTTTCATCTTGATGCTGCGTGGAAAGTTGCTGATGTGAGAACTCTGAGAGGCCGGGTTGAGGGCCGCTACCAATGCTAACAGCACTGACATCTCGGGTATGTGAAATCTTGGGATTCTCGTCAGTCTGCTCCGATCTAGTAGCAGTTTCTTCAGCCTGTTTCTCATCTGGTACAGAAGATTTTGTGCCATTGGCAACGGGGTCGGCCTTTTCGGACTCGGGTTTTGGGGTTTGCGTACCGCGTGCAGCGGTTTCGTCCGGGCCCGCGGCAGGGGTGGACATCGAAATATGATGCTTCTCTTCGACGTCTTTCTCCGGCTCCGCAGTTTGGGCTTGTGCTCTGGACGTCAAAACTGCAGGCTTGGGAGTAGACGCAATAGATGGAGTTGCAAACATCGCACTCTGAGCATCCACAAAGGGAGCATCGTCGCTCTCACTACCACTCTCCGCTGCGCGGTTGCTATCCTTTGAGCCTGCGGATGAGGTGGATGGCTTTTGGTCCTTCAGTTCCGGCTCAGGAGTAGGCGAGTCTGGATCCCTTGTCTGATTATTCACTTTGTCTGCTGTTTCCGAGGTGGTTGTCACATTGCCGACCCCCACGTCAGGCTTCGGCAGTGTCGCATCGTTAGTCGGGGCTATATAACGTCGAATCGGCAGGCCAAAATCGTCGGTTTCAAGCTGGGCCGGCGTAGGGACAGGAGCTTGTGACGCCTTTTGGGCGGTAGCGTCGTCAGGCACAACGTCCTTGTTGCTAACCATTGTTGCGTTGTCCCACAAACAGAAACAGAACAAAGAGACCGAATCTCGTTTGTCTCTCTACTCCGTACCACGTCCACATCCAACACTTCAAGGCTCCTTGGGGGACGGATGGGACGTGATAAAGATAAGGTGTGACGTCTTTTGTAGGAGCCCCGTTTGGCAAGAAGGCGGTGGCGGAGTTGGCTGAGATCAGACGTTGGTGGCATATAAATTTGAAAGGCGGGTTGGCAGGGAGGAAAATGGAGGTCCACGCAGTCAGTGACAGGGCCGGGTTGCAGGCCTCGAAGGTACTAACATAAGGGACAGACTTGGTATGTATTCCGTACCGTAATACTCCGTACATATCAATTGATGCCAATTGCGCCAGGTTGTCAAGAAGATTAAAAAAAAATCCAGAGGTCCCCTTTCCATTCCACCAGACCTCTGACTGAAGCTCGCAGGCCATCGGCTGCTCACTGCGGGGCGCGTCAAATGACTGTACGGTCAAGTGCAATAGGCGGGCCCCAGGGACGCGCTGCCCCCGGTCTGGGACTGTTGGTGTCTGGTCATCAAAATGAGATGATGCTGCCAGGAATGCACTAGCTGCTGCAAGGTGACGGCACCGGTTGACCCTTGAGAACCAAATTTGATGTGGGTGCCGGAAATTGGGGCCGCATTCAACCACTGTGACACCACATCGCGCACCTGCACTGGCTGACATGGGCAGACGAGACTGACAGGAGTATCTCTTCCAAACCAGCTTCAGAGTACGAGTGTGAAAACCAGCCGCATTTTGGGTCAACAGCAGTAGTTCGCAGCAACTCCAAATGCGCCTCCTCTTCTCAAACTGACTGGGGATGATGGGGGTATCCTGCCGCCTGTCAACTGCTCAAGTGGTGTCCAACGCAATCTGCCCCCCTTTTACACCACCACCGGACCGCTGCTCATCATCGCCAGAGGTCCAGCCGAACTAGGGGCTGCACGCATTACTCCGTACTACAAACCGGATATATTACTTCATTTGTTTAATAACCAATCACCATTTTGCACAAAAAAAAATTCGAAATTTTCCACCATCGAAATGCATGCTGTGAAGTCTCAACAGTGAGGTTGTATTCAACATACCGACCTTTCATAACCGCAGCAGTATGTGTACTGCACTTCTTTTGCGGGGGGCGGGGGGAAGTATTTGATTAAAGTCATCGGATCCCATGGACATAGAGAAACCATTTTTCAATTTTGACTGGCCTCGCCTGCAAAATGCTCACTCATATGTTGGCATGTCTAAGCCAAATGCACGAAACCGTCTTCCCACACCAGTCCTTATCAACACTGTAAACCATAGCCACGCAATATAACTCCCTTTTTCAGTGTCTTCCATAATTTCAGCCTTCATCGGTATTTGAGACAGTCTGAGGCGCATTGGTCTCGCCCGAGCCGCCTTCGCCTGCCGAGTCAGCATTCGTCGACTTGGACTTTCTCTTTCTCTTCCGCTTAGCCGGCGCTTCACCCGACTTTTCCTCCGTCTCGGCCGTCTTGGCCGTCTTCTTTGGTTTGCTCGTCCCGTCAGTCTGCTTTTTAGCTTTCTTCTTCACCGACAGGGGATTGGGCCCCTTCGGACCAGGGCGCTTGGACTTCTTCGCCGGCGGCTTCGGCTCGGTGCCTTTGTCAGTTGCCATCACATTTCCATCGTCGTCATCTTCTTCGCCGCCATCGTCCCTTTCTGCTCTCTTTCTCTTCCCGATTGTTGGTTTCAGTCCCGCCCTAAACTTGCTACGCTCTTCTCGGGCTCGGAGTCGAACGCTCTCATCGGACATTGGCTCCATAATCATGACACTTCTCTTGATGTATATTAAAGGCACTCCTCGGACTCCGCGCAACATGCGCCGTAAATCCAGGTTCTGGCTTGCCACAACATACCGGTGCTTATTCTCGCCCGTATCCTTGGGATCTATGACAGACTGAAGGCACTCCAGCGTACTCAACGGCTCGGGGTACTCATCGGGATGATGGCCGCAACGTCGTCTCTCGCAAGTCTTGGCTACCTCTATGGCTTCGCTGATACCAGGTTCATTCTTCCGCGCGTAGAGCTTCCTAATTTCGCATTGTGTAATCACTGAATTTCGGTCAGGGAGCTGAAACGAGTGGCCTAAAGATTAGCGAAAAGAGGGCGCATACTTGGCTTGACTTTTCCATGGGCTGTTCTTTGCAAGGCCGGCTCCAATTCCATCTTGAACCGGCAGGAATCTTGGACCATTTCGGCGTCCACTGGGCACAATGTTAGCAAGTCGTTGAGGCAAGAAGCTGAACCACGGATACCTACCTAGAACTTGGTACGGCTCCCGAAAACCAAAGGTCATACAATATCGCTCCATGAGCTTGCGATACTGTTTGGATCGTTTCCCCCTCATGTTTGACGGATACAAGAGACACGATTGGGAATGGCGATATGGGCTAGTGCGATGAAATCTAAAGCATATATATCTAGACCCTGCTAAAGAGACTCTCTTCGTAAGCTCTCCAAAATAAATTTCTTATCGGCGGCGGACCCAGGGTCTGCACGTGCGATAAGGTAGGAGCCGCCAACCCCCCAATCCTGGCCAAGCGCAAAAGCCATCCGAGATCAATTTCAGCCCCACACTAATGGACATGTGGAAGTCCAGGGGAGTTGGTGCACCCCATTGTTACTTGCTACAAGTGGTCTGGTACTATGAACAATGAAAACTGTAGTCCAGGCCAGAAGCTTTGAATAATTCGAAAAGTAGCAGTACCAACATCGCTCAAGTTCAAATCCATAACTAAGAGAACAACTCTCGCCGACTAGATAGACAGACGCCAGAGTTGGTCACAATGACTCAATCATTGGTTGCATGCATTAACCAGACAAAATCCAATGCAGATAGTTCCGTCGTCACTTGTTCTCAACGCACAAGGCAGCAACCACACTAATGTCATCCAGTTTCCCTGCAGGTAATATATCGTAAGTACATGTATCGCTAGGGGTGTCGGAATAAAAGGTTTAATAAAGAAACATACCTCCTTCACTGGCCAAGCCTTCTTCAATAGCCTGCTCCATAAATGGACTCTCTGCAAATGGATCCATCGCGATCACTCTAGCTGCAGCGACGAGCTCATCCGCTGCCACCTTCATCCCGCCATTACGGCCACCTTTTCTATCTTCTTTCAACTCTCCTCCTTTTCCCGACTCCCAGCTTTTAATGCTCTTTACAACCGACTCAACGATTTCATGCTCCCATAAATTATCAATGACGCCGTCGCTCATCGCTAGTACCACATCTCCGACTTCCAAGTCTATAGTATCCACGACAGCATTGTCCTTGGGTGTATCAGGGCTGTTGGTTCCAAGCTGCCTGGGACAGTCGAACCAATGCCACTGTTCCTTGGTCTTGAAAATGACCTCCTTGTTTCGCGGGCGAAGGACCATCACTTGGCAGTCTCCGAGGTTTGTAACGAGCAGCAGCGGCAATGGATTTACTGATGGGTTGTCGCCCGAGGCTCTATAGTGCAATTGGGCACCGCATACAGTGGTAGTTCCTTGCCAATCGAGAGGGACCGTGGCATCAAGTGTCCGCTCATACGCCGACTGAAGCATAGACTTGGGATCGGGCATATGCGGTGTATCGGAGGATAAGGATCGAAGGACATCTTCTTCAACAGCTGCCACCCAAAAGTGTAAGATTAATCGCGACCACAGACTGCCGCAGTATGTTAGTTGTCATGAACACGGTGAGTGCAGGGCAAGGATCTTACCCAGCATGGCCGCGTGGTCGCATCGCCCAGGCCCCGACCCCATCGTTCGCGCAGATAAAGAAATCGCTTGCATAGACCGCATCATCCCCATTTGTTAGGCCCTTTATGAGTTCTCCATTTACAAATGCCCCCCGTCGATCGCGACTTCGATGATGGGTGCTTAGAGGATCGGAGAAGGACGCCGACGGAGGCGACGTGAAGGGCGGGGGAAAGGGTCTCGGTTGCCGCTTAGCGAATAGCCCAATGCCCGTTTCGAATCGAAAGGGCAATTTCGATAGCTTCTTTTTTCGACCAGACGTCTCTGGAGATGAGTCTGCCGAATATCGTCTTTCGTAACGGCCCCGCCATAGCGGGTCCTGAAGCTGGCGCTGTCGCGGTCGCGATAAAGATCTCGAAATGGCGACGGGCGTTGGAAAGTGTGACGTGCGCATTCCAACTATGGAACTCGGGCGTTGACCCGGTCGGGTCGCTCACCGCGGCCTCTGCGGCAATCTCTCTCGGTTGATGTCGATGTGTTGACACATCCAGGAATTAGTATTCGTCTGGTGCTTCGTCGTGGTGTTGAAGGATGTAGAATGTCTGCACGTGACGCCGCGATTGGTCGAGTCGGGCCTCCCGTCAGCCTCAGGAAGGTCTTGGAAATGTGCTTTCAGTGTCGAGTGGAACACAGCACGTTCCACGCTAGGTTTGTTGAGGGGAAGTTACCAGCTGGGCTTGTCCGACAATTTGTCCTGTCCTGCTCAGATCAAAAGTGCCCGCATTACTAGCGGAGTTTTCCGAGTGGCACGATTATCAGGTGCACCTCTGAAATGTGCAGCTTCGATGCAGCGACTTGACAATACGATGTTCCCGACTCCCAACTACAACACGCATACACATGGGATTGGTGTAAGACCGACAACTCCCCTTTTCCCTCCCCCCCCCGCTGGCGAAGAAAGAACCACACTACACATAAGTAATTATCTAGGTACATGATGGGTGAAAAAAAAGGAGGCTACCCTATCCCATGATGGACCTATGTTTCAAGAGCCATGCAAATAAGCCAGGATTCTGTCACGATTAGCATCGCTATGTTTTCATTGGGCATGGTCCCTACTAATTCCATGTTGAATTGCGAGAGTATTGCTCCGACGTGTGGCGGTATTTGCGATAGGCGATGTTCGTGTATCAAAGTCTGGAGAGCCACACAGCAGCCCACTGAGACTACACACCGAAATATTCAGCATCGGTTCGTCGCAATACCGGTTAATAACTAGGTGACGCGGACCCCATACCCGGCGTGGTCCAATGCTAGCCATCATTCTACACAGTCAGATTGTGCAGGCAAGGACGGCAGCCATCTCAGACTGGCAACTAGCACAAGGCCAGAAGGCGACATGATGCAGCTCATAGCGTATTGAGCGTATGATGGCGATGACGGGCAATTCACCAACTTGACATAGGCGCCGACATTGCACGGCAGGACCGTCGTCCATTTGCTCAACCCTCATGAGGTGCATGTGGCGATGACGTCAAATGAGTACTCAGAGTGGTTGGTCCATCTCCGGCACCAACCGCCCGCCCCTTCCCTTCCCTTCCACCTTGTACGGACTGTAATCTACCCCGTACTCCGTACTCGGTGGGCTGACAGCAAATCAAGATTGCGACAGGCCGGTGTTGGTGTTCGAGGACGCGCCAGAGAGTACTCTGTAGCCCGTACTCCGTATTTGCCGTCCACATGCACAACAGGCAGACTTGGCAGCACCAAAGCCTAAGATTCGAGAATTACCTGTTCCTGGGCATGGCGCTAATGCAGTGCAGAGTGTCTGGTAGTACGTAGTATTCCCACCACCATGGATTGTATCGAGCATGACAAGAACTTGACTTATCGTCATGTGTCTCAGCAACGAACGGCCTTGGCCAAATGCCAAGCGCATGGTGTCTTTCCCCGCCTTGCCGGCTCCGTTGTCGTCGATTTGGATGAATGGAAGTGCCGCGCAAGCTCTGCAACATGTCTCCGCCCTATCTTTGTAGGACTTGACCGCCTGGGCAGCCCTTCAGCCCCCCTGCTTCTGTCCGGCCTCTCGTATCCGCAATGCGTGCTGGAGTCATGGCTCTGCGCACCGCTGCTAAGCTGAACCAGACTGCAGGCGTATCGCCCTAGTGAGGAGAGCTTACCCCAGCAGGCTGGGGCACAATGGTCTGGTGCGCTTGGCGCTTGGCTCTTGGCTTGGCCGGCTCACGGCAGTGTATGGATGTAAGTTGCAATATCCAGACAATTCCGGCCGGGGCGGCCAGGCGAAGTCGTCGGCATACGCATATCTGGACACTGTGTTTGTTTCCGAGCTACGCTAGGTGGTAAGCATGTTAGAAGGGGGTTGGTTTGGGGATTAGTCCACGCAATGTCACAGTTTTGGACTTGGCAGGTCGATTGATTGCCCAGCATTGCACCGCGAACGATTCAACACATGCCAAGCGGATTGGGTGCTCCGTAACCTAGAGCGAATATTGACAAGAGGTGTGGCTGAGTTGCCCTCACCCATGGCCTACCGCCGGAACTCAACCACACTTGCTTGAGCCAATTAATTCATTGCATGCCGCTGACCTCGTCGTAACACAGAGCACCGTTCTCTTTGGTCATGGACAAGTTGGCGGCTACTCCGTGGTGCTATGGCTGGTTAAAGTGGTTACGGAACACCCAATAAGCCGGCGTCGTGTCATCATGGTCTCATCGTCTGCGCATGTAGTACGGAGGAGATGAAAACCGACGGAGACACCGGAAATACCTAAACTAATACAAGTGGACGGATTAGACTGATGAATCAGTTCAGATATGTTGTATGTTGGAAACAACCGCTGGTGGAACTTGGATTCGCACCATCTGCGAAGCGGTACGCTATTATTAAACCCACCGTCACCAAGAGGCCCCATGTCTTGGCCCAGCCGGTGTAATCATGCACCATTGGCGCCGAGAGCTTGATGGTTCGTACCCTCTCAACCCTCTCGCGGACGAGTGAGAGCAGGAAACCCGCCGAGGTGCATCTGATAGGCACGCGGACCCAGCAGATGGGTGGTGGCTTTGTCGAAGCCCAGCCGCCGACTGCATTTGGATGGATTGGCGACGAGTCTGCGTGGTGTGTGCAGCTCGCCTGGAGCCTTGAGCCTTGGAGGAGACAACGCCCACGGCAGGGTGTAGGATGGCCGTGACTCGGTCTCGTCGGGAAGGGGGGATCATGAGACGCCTCAGACACGACACGGTCAACTGGCATCGCTGGGCGACAACGGATAGGATGGGATGATGGGATGGGGGCGAAGATGGGGGATAGATATGCGCGTTTATTTAGAAGCGCCTGGCCCCTCCCCATGGAGACGGCATGTCGTTTTGAACTTTCTCGTTTCGAGATGGTTCATTTATGTGCATTTTGTTTCCCAAGGGCCGTCGCTCGGATATAGGTTCCGATACGATTCCATCCCATTCACCGCATCCTTCCCTCGCACATCACCCGCTGCAGGCCAGAGTAGTCATTGCTGCCATTATATACACCAACAGCCTCCCATTTTTAAAGTTGCACGCCTAACCTCTCTCCTCTCGGACGTTCTGGGTGCCGTTGGCTGCGACGCTTCAACAAGGTTCAAACCAATAGGCTCGGCCGGAGCCTCAACGATTTCCTCGGTGTGTCTAGGAATCTGGGAATCTAGGAATCTAGGACCAACAGGCTGTGCCGCCCGCCCGCCAGATCGAACTCGGATGATCGACAATTGCATCGCGTGGAATACAACCAAAAACCCTGTTTGGCGGGCCTTTCATTAATTACGTCGTTGGCTTGACATCCTTTTGTGTGGCGGAAGCACCATCGCAACCCCGGCTGCATGTATTTGACGTGCATGACTTTTCCTTGACGATTCACTGTTGCCAGGTTATTCACTCGGGCCTTTGAAATCTTCTTTGAGACCAAAAGCCCAAGTCATAACAACCGCATTTGGCGCCGGCGGCCCCGAGCTAAATAACCTGCATAGTAGCGTGCAAGCCCGTCGCATTTTCTTTCGCCCAAGTGCAACGGCTTAAACAAAGCGAAATTTGAGTCTTTCGTCTAGGTGCAGGCTAATTTTGGATATTGCTTTCATCTTGCTATACGTGCCTTTTGGCTTGACTCCATTGCCTCCTATTGCCTTGGATGCAGTTAAAAAAAGAAAAAGCTCAACAAAAAGAAAACCTGTTAAAAGCGAAGCTACAGCCCAGCATACATTCTTTGGCTTCTCTTTTGGTAAGTGCCAGGACGTCTGGTTTCATTGTCCATTCTTTTTATTCTGCTGTCCTTTCCCATGTCTTTTCTCCCCTCCCCTTTACCCTTGGATATTTCGCACCCTCTTCTTCGCACCAATACTTACATCGAGCAAGTGGCGGTTGCTTCGAGCACCAGACGACGACGACGACGACGACGACAACGTAAAAACAACAAGACAAAAAAAAAGTCTTGGGCTTCACCTCGGGCCTGTCATGCCTGCAAGCTACTCAAGTGGCCTCCGACTGTTCCGCGCACACCACTCTACCGAGCTCTAGCTACTTATTGCCGTTGTGAAAGACGACTCGGCCTACGGAAAGTGAGCGGATTTTTCTCTCACTTCTAAGCCTTGGTTTTCGACCGCCTTGGTTCCACGCTTCAAAGGACGACTACTACTACTCCCACTACCTCCAAGAAACGCCCACCGCCCTGTTTGGGTTGGCTTTGATTTCTTTTTTCTTTTTTCATTGCTGTGTTTGTTTTCGTTGTCCTGGAACGCTGCCGAGCTTTGTTTCCAAAGTAATAATCCCCGGACCTGGACGGACCTGAGACCAAGACTGAAGACCCTGCCAGGCCCAGACCACCAAAATCCCATACAACATTTGAAGGCAAATAACAGCTCGGACTTGGCGACGCAGCCACTGACGACGACGGCAGCAACGAGGGCCTTTTTCAAAGAGCAATTCCTAGCGGCATTGGAATTCACTGCGGCGTTTTCGTTTTATTATCTGGACGGCTGTCATTTGCTCTATCGCCAAACAAATTTGCTCTGCACTGCACTGCACTGCCCGAAGGGTCCGGCGCATTCACAAGTGCGCAACTTGACCGAGTTGACCGGTCCACCTCCAGGGTATTTCCCGCTTCTCTCCCCGTTGGTGATTTACGACAAGCCTGGGTAGGGGCAGCAATCAATCAAGATGGGGCGCAATCGAGGTTTGTACACTCTCTCCCTATTTTGTCTCTCCATTCCAGCCAATATCCACAAGTCGCCAAGTCGCCAAGTCGACAGCGCCAGCCATGGAGCCAAGGCCCGGCGAGGGCAATCTGCAGTGCAGTGCGCCGCAGTCTCAGTCGGTATTAGTCTATAGTCTCAAGCCCGAGCCCACAGAGCCCAATCCCAAACAGTCCAAATTATTACATGTCGAGTATTTTCAGCAAGCCAAGGGCTGGCTACAGTACATACATACCTACCTACCACCTAGGTAGTAGTTCTTCAGCCCACATCGCTCGCATTGTGGCCCCGAATTTGTCACTTGTTCCCGACCATGACGCCCATGACGGGCCATGACGGGCACGACGGCCAGGGCTGGGCGCAAGGACGCTGTCTGCAGTGCACCCCTACCCTTGCCCCCGCGCATGATGCCCAATCTGGCGCAGTCTGGAGCATGCTGGTCACCTTGTTCACGTTGATTGAGCATGCGAGCATTCTGTTCCTGTCGGGTATTGTCCTGGTTCGGCGTCTTGTCCCACCGGAACAGACGTCAGCCGTATGCCCAGAGCCCGCCCAGTGACGCCCAGGACTGGGGGGGCGCAATTTCAGTGCTACCAGTTGACGGCATCCGAGCCAGGCCCAGCCGCTAGTTGGCTTGGTCGCTTCGGCGAGCTGCGGCCAATATGCCAATAATACCAGTTGGCCAGACCCCTTTCCCCCTCTGGGCCTGGCGGAACACGGGCTTCCTGCACTTGACAGTCCATCAATGTTGCTTGTGTTCCATGTCCGTCTGATCGCTGGCCATTCATTGAGGCGTCGCGAATGCACCGCACTTTAGCACACGACGGAGGCCCGAGAATCAATCGTCACCCAGGGACCGTCCCATCCCAAGCACACATGTGCATGTAGTACGGAGTACGGAGGACCAGTCCACTTGCAGTATTGAGTCCAATGTTGGCTGTGCTTCATCCACCCCTGGTACTGCTATTACTTGTACCTAGCCGCTTGCCCTCCTCTCGCCCGTCTCCTTCATCACATCCCATCCTCCCATTCAATGTCCAATGTTGTGTGTGCTGACTCCTGCGTCCATCGACGTCGCCGCTGAACAGTTTTGTCTTTTATGTCCCACTTCTCCGCTGGCGCCAAGACCCCATCGCCATCATCGTCGCCCCCCAACGACCTCTCCGTGGGCCTCAAGAAGAAGCAGCACCACGTTTCCGATCCCTTCCCTCAACTAGATCGCAACATCGACGCTGTCCGCCGACCTGTCACGCCGCCGTCACGGCCGGACTATGGAACTCCGCCAGAAGGCTCCCCAAACGACACTCCTCCCCGACGTCAGCGCAGTTCATCGCGACCACTGTCCATGGTTCAGACCTACCAGCCGCCCGTCATGGACATCAACGAAGACACTATTCCTGAGCTCCAGCCCATCTTCACGCTGCTCAACAGCCACTCCAACAAACTGTATCAGGAAGGCTACTTTTTGAAACTCGACGATCAAAACACACGTACGGGAACACATCTCCTCTCTCCGGCCCCCTTGCCCAATAACCATGCTCTCTCACCAACACATTGGACAGGCTTGGTGGCGCCAAGACCAGAACGGTTGACTAACTAATTGTTGCACAGAGGGCAAACCAAACTTGGACCGAACTTGGACCGAATGTTTTGCACAGCTTGTCGGCACAGTCTTGTCGTTGTGGGATGCCGCCGAACTTGATGCGGCCGGCGAGGACGGCGAGGTCCTGCCAAAGTTTATCAATCTCACGGACGCTTCAATCAAGATGGTACGTTGGCCTCGGCTGTGGGAATGCCCAAGTTTCAAACCCATCCCGACTACCCAATTGTCTAGTCTAACCTGTACGCTGCGTTGTAGATCGAATCACTTCCTACTCGTTCCAACGATGAGCAGCCATTACAAAACATTCTGAGCATATCTACTGCGGGCAGAAATCGATATCTTCTCCACTTCAACTCACACCACTCTCTGATACAGTGGACGGCAGGAATTCGTCTTGCCATGTTCGAGCACTCAACGTTACAGGAGGCTTACACCGGCGCCTTGATTGCGGCCAAGGGAAAATCACTCAACAACATCAATGTTATCATGGAGAGATCACGTATGAAGTCGGAGCAGTGGGTCAGAGTCCGCTTCGGTGCCGGTGTGCCGTGGCGTCGCTGCTGGTGTGTTATTTCACCCCCGGATGAGAAGGAATACCAGAAGCAACAGAAGGAACTCAAAAAGAGGTCTGCCTATGACCGGTCTCACGTCCCTGTTCTCAAGGGAGATATCAAATTCTATGATTCCAGAAAGGACGGGAAAAAGCAGAAGAAGGCTCAACCGATTGCCACCGTTACCGATGCATACTCGGCCTATGCGATTTATCCCCCAGGCAAAATCTTTGATTGACGCTTCAACCCTGCTCAAAATTGAAGGCCGCGTTACCGTCCACTCTGACCCGCCCTCAGCTACTGAAGGCTTCATCTTCATCATGCCCGAGGTTCATCCGGCCGTCAGCGGCTTTGAGATGCTGCTTCGTTTCTTATTCCCTACCTGGGACTCCTTTGGTCTGTATGGCCGACCCGGCAGATTGGTCGCAAGCGTTCTTGATCCGCGATCGCTCATGTTTGCCATGCCCAAACACAAGCGCTACGGATATCTTGAGATCCTCGACGTTTCGACGCTGATTCTGGAAGAAGGCAGTACGTCATGGTCAGAACGAGAGTGGCGCAAGCGACTCAAGGACGCTACCGGCACACGGATGAATGCATTGGAAGACGGTTCTAGATCTCATTCTCGTAGTGCGAGTCGTTCCAGTGCAAGACTTAGCTTTGGCAGTGGAGGTAGACCCAGGGTTGGGTTTGCTGATGATGGCAACTCGGTATGCCTTGAATCTCATGCACCGTCATTAGCGCGCATTGTTACCCCTGCTTCTACGGGTCTTTCATACTAACGTAGGCAAGCAGCTGCAGCCGGGTCGTGAGCCTAACCATATGCGTAACGTATCAGACCCAAATCTTGGTGGCACGCAACAACATGATGCCCGAGCTGATGGCTCACCACCACGGCACCAGCCTTTCCATGGTGGAGGCCCTGCCGGTCAAATGTCTCACGAGCCTGCAAGCTCTGATGAAGAGCTAGGTGCATCTCCGCCTCCTCCCATGCATAATCTGGAAGCCATGAGAAGTCTTCAGACTCCTGAGCCAGTTTCAAGCCCTCCAGCCTTCAATCATGGATCGCAAGCTAGACCCACCAGCAACCCGTATCACTCCCCTGAGCTCCGGCGAGCGAATAGTCGGCTGTCAAGCTCGACACTTGCCCAAATGGCCACGGCTGGTGGCATGGAAACCGACATGCAAGGCGGTCGTACACCCGCCAGCTACAGAGATGGTGAGGATGGTGCGCTCCGTGGACCCGCGGTATACTCGCATGACCACTCACTAGGAACTTACGCTAATTCGGGCAATCTTCATGAAGCCCCCAACTCAGGAGACCCGGGACAACCACCTGCCACGAACCTGCCGGCCCCAACCCTTCCAAACCTAGACATTCCAAACCAGCGATCAAGAGGCCCCGTGGGACCCATGGGGCCTCCCAGTCCCCACGGCCAGAATCCCAATTCACGTCCTGGCACCTCGGAAGGGCGTCGATCTCCCTATCCTCCAGGATCAGGCCCGCCACGATCACCTAATCCTCCGCAGCAAGGCTTTCGACCAGACCAAGCTCGATCTCCACCTGGTCCCCCCGGACCGCCTGGGCCTTATGGGCGCGGACGGCCCCATCCAGGTCAAGGACCACCAAACGGTCCCCCTGGCCAGTATGGTAACTATCGACCTGCACCAGGCGGGCCGCCGCCGCCTGGTGGTCCCGGGGGCGGCCGGGGTGGCCCTCCCGGCAATCCCCATCGAAAACCAGTTCCACGACAGACCAACAGCATCACTCCCGATCACATCATTGATCACTATACCTCTGACCCGTATCGCGGCCCCGTACCTGGATATGATGCAAGGCCAGCCCCGCCATCTCACAACCAAGGCCCCGGATTTGACGGTTCACATGGTACTCGCGACGAAGATCGACCTCGTGCCGGCGTGTTGAAGACTGTAGGAGGTGGAGAACCTCCGTTACAGAATTCGGAATTCAATATCCCAGAAGTAAATTTTGGCCCTACCGTTAATTACGGTGCGTCGGCGGTGCCGCGGAAACAAGTCCCAGGACCTGTCGAACCTTCAATGCGTAGTCAACCGCCAGGTTACTACCCGGAGTCGAACTCGAATGCTCACGCACCCCGGCCAGGTCATGGGAGACAGGAACCCGTGGACTCCGGCCAAAGAACTATGGCTTGGCAGCCCGCGGGTACCTATACTACGTCGGGATCAGGATCAGGACCAGGATCCGGAGCAAGAGCGCTGACACCAGATCAGTACGTCCATCGAGCCGCAGCAAACTCGCCACAGTACGGCGGTAATCTTGGAGTGGGAGGACCTGGAGCGATGGGTGTCAGGACTCCTAGCCCCCATCCGCCGTATCCTGGCGCTGGACGCGGAGGCAGTGGCCCGCCTCCACCTCCACATGGAGGCCCTGGAGGCAACCCTTCTCGACCTCTTGGCCCTCCGTCATCCGGCTTACCTCCACAGGGACAATACAACCATGGTCAAGTCCCCAATTATGCTCCATACCAGGGTCAGGCCTTTTAAGTTGGCCAGTATCGCAGAGCTGAAATGAGGAAAGAGACAGCGAATAACGAAATGTTGCGTGAGCATGCTGATGAGCTTTTCTTGTTTGGCGGTTACTGCTTTATCCAGTGTGTTACATAAAATTAATGGGCGATGCGAAATGCGCCATTGGATGCATACCACAAGACGGGGCGTTTTCTTTGTTCATGAATTTGGAGGATTGGGTCGATTTTAGCATTGGCAACAATGCAAACTAGCGCGTTGGGAAAAGGCGTTTACCACATTCCGGCCTGTTTGTAGGGGCTGACACTGTACTTCTTGTTTGTATAGTTTTACTATTCTCTGTCTATTCTTGGTTTGACGTGGAGAGGATTGATTGAAATTGAAGGCTTTGCTAGACTGACATGGCGAAACGAGCAGCCTCCTATCTGTCACCTTTCTTCAAAGATTAGGAACAAAAAGTAGGAGGAGAAGGGAGAATATGGTGTTGTTGTTAACAAAGCCCAAATAACCAATCCGGGAGCATGGAGGACCAAAAGCTGGCACTCATTAGGCATCTTTATCTCATTTTCATAGAAACTACTTGGAAATAGACGTTGACCCGGGAGGACCTCTCCGGATAACTTACCAAAAAAGAAAAAAGATCAAAAGTAAGAAAAAAAAAAAGAAGTATCGTACGATCGCAAGAGTGAATTCTAATGCTTGGTTGTGACCACATCTTGTTGAAGACATTGATGTCTTTAGGTATGTACTGGCAGTACTGCGTTGGATGGAAAGAAATCAGCTTAAGCTACTGGGAATAATGAAATGCCACTTTGCGGGCGTATAGTTATTTGGTAGAAAATACAGAGATGCTCTGCATGATGTCAGAGCTCGCCGGCCAGATGGACGAACAGTTGGCGTACAAAACACCTAGCTCTGCTGCACAACGATGCAACTTGGGCACATGGATTGGCCACGAATTGGTGATGATGGATCAGACGAGCCTCGTCGTCGTGTGTGGAGAGGGGCAACAGGGAGGCGGGAGGGGTCCGAACCGCCAATCGACACTGTCCAGTGCTTCCAAGTTTGGGCACGCAGCACTTGAGCGGTCACACACCCCAGCGAGTTGCTGGCCAAGGGACTGTCTCGTGCCACCCGATTCCGGACTGGAGGACCAGAACAGACACTTGACCTGTTGGTTGACTGGGCTTTGAATTCTCATTCGAGGTGGTTTGTGGGAACATTAGACTCCAGTCATTGTGATGGTGTTTTGCGCCTGACTGGCCAAAGCTGGTAACCGGATCGGAGCTTGATGTTCTTGGACGCTGGTTGCTGCAACATGGATGTGTCCAGTCGCTCCTTGCACTTCAAATCCCCCGCTATGGAGTCCGCCGACTGGTGGTTGCCCTGGCGGACCAGGTCGACCCCGCCAAGCAAAAGGCAACAGTCCCAAAGTTGACAGCCCAGCTTTTTTGCTGTTGCAGCTTGTCATACGTCCAACGCGTTGGTAACATCCGGCATTGATGATCCCTGCTTTTCTACATTTTTTATGTCCCCATGTAGGCATATCGATGGCTGCGATTTTCTTCTTTTCTTTTTTTGTCCCCCTTCGCCTTGCTCCGATCCAGCTACCTCTTTTCATTTCGTAAAGAAAACTAGTGCCAGGCCATGCAGAGTTCTGTCCTTATTCTCTCTCGCGACGACAACTATACGTATTCCCTACGCCTGTAGTTGCCGATACTCTCGCCTGGCTGTTTGGGACCCTTGGAGGCCTGTTGGACAACGTCACTGTTGCATCTTGCCCTGCGACCTTGACGTCTCACAAAGTTGAGGTTGTAGCTGCCATCTTCACCTTGCCTTCGCCGGCAGCTGCACAACCCTACACAGCCCGATTTCCACTCCTCAAACAAAAAAGTTGACGCTGCTTTTGCGGTCGGTCCCGAGTAGGGTCGCTTCCAATGGACGGCGATGAGCCTACACAAGGTATGGTTGATGCGAGTCAATCGGAGACCTATTCCTGGGCCCAGTAGGGAGCACATCTTTGGCTGACAGCTTGACCTCCCTTCTTCATTTCCTAGCGACCCAGAATGTCCTCGATCCGCGACGCATAGGGAAGCAGAACTCTGGCTTCTCCGACGAAGACGTATCTGACATCATTTGCGTTCTGTACCCGCACTCCGAGTCGGCACGAGAAGAAGTCCAGAGACTAGCTAAAGAAGACTCTCCGTATATTATTGGCAAGAACCAGGCGGATGATGTCGAGCCAGACTATGAATTGGAGGATCATGCGAGTCGGTTCGAGTCACATCCCGTCAGCCACGGAAACTACGCCATCATCTTGAGGCTTTCGTCTCCCGTCAAGAGCCCCTCTGCTGGATTCGCTTTTGGCAGAAACAGTGCTAGGTGCGATATTGTTTTTGTCAACGATCCCTTGCGCCGGATTAGCAACGTCCATTTCCGCATTTACGTCAACGAGTACGGAAGTGTCATGATTGAGGACCAATCAACCAACGGCACTTTTGTCGATAGACAACTCCTTACACGCCACCCCAAGGACAAGTCGGCACCGGCAAACAAGTGGGTGCTGGGTTCTGGGAATCTCATCCGCATTGTCTTGCATAACGAGACTCTGGACTTGACTTTCCGTGTTAGGATACCTCGTCGCGATGACGATTATGACCGTGCATACCTCAACAAGGTCAATGAGTATTTTATCCACCATGGTTTGCACCCTGCGAGCGGTGAAATACCGGGTATCAATCTTTATACCAATACCAACCCTGGGCCCGTTGATCTCTTCAAAGCGCCTGGCGGGCCGCAGGCAAACAGGGTAGCCTTCGAGGCGAGTCCATCCCCTCACCTGTCTCCTAAGCTAAAGGACTCTCATGGTGTGATGCGCAATGAGTGGAAGGGCTCTGGGAAATACAACCGCATAGGCATGATTGGCAAGGGAGCTTTTGCAGTGGTGTATAAGGTGACGTCAAAATATGACGGACTGCCTTATGCTGCAAAGGAGATTGAGAAGCGTCGATTTGTCAAAAATGGCGTCCTTGATCAAAAAGTTGAGAATGAGATGAAGATTATGCAGCGCGTGAATCATGTAAGTCTGCCGACTCTTTGTGTCTCGTCAGAGAATGAGCTAATGGCAACTTGTTAGCCCAATATTGTGCGTTATATTGAGAATCTTGATTGGGAGGATCGCCTGCTGATCATTATCATGGAGTACATACCTCACGGTGATCTCGGCAAGACTATCCCCGACTTGGGCGCATTTACTGTGGAAATGACACAAACCATGTCAAGGCAATTACTCAGTGCCTTGGGCTATTTGCACGCCAATAATATTACCCATCGCGATGTTAAGCCAGATAATATTCTTATCCAATCTATGGATCCCCTGGTGGTTAAGCTCACCGACTTTGGATTATCTAAAATGGTTGATACGGCAGAGACATTTTTGCGCACGTTTTGCGGAACTCTCCTGTATTGTGCACCAGAAGTGTACACAGAGTATGCCGAGTATGATGACAATGGGGTCCGAAGCCGAGGCAAGAAGATGCGCCGCATGCCTGGACAGAGATATAACCATGCTGTGGACATCTGGTCTCTTGGAGGTGTGCTGTTTTACTCACTGACTGGTGCACCACCTTACCCCGTCAAATCTGGCATCAGCTACTCAGAATTACTGCACAAGATTATGACAACGAATCTGGACACCCTGCCCCTCCAAAGATTTGCCGTATCTGAGGCCGGCATTGACTTTATTCAGCGAATGCTCCAGAGACGGCCCGAGAATCGCTCAACTATAGTCGAGCTTGAAAGTCATCCCTGGCTTTGTGGCTTCGGCTCCACTGTACAGGCTTCCCAGTCTTATGATGAGATCACGGATGATGAAGAGTATCCGTCGCAACTTGAACAACTAGTTGCGTATGATAATGATAGAGTGAGCGACTCAATGAGCGATATTTCGGACAAGGAAAATAGTTACATGGATCATGGTGCACAACAACCACGCTTGTTTGGAGAGGTTGGTGTATCTGCCATAGGATCCTCTGGTGTTATTCCTGAAGATTATCTTAATCCTGCCCCACGAGAACAGCACGGGTGCGACAGACATACTGGACTCTCACGAGGACGAAGCTTACGATTCAGGAGACTCGGACACGATCAAGGCCAAGACTCGGCGTGCGTATCAACATAACATCACGTCGATATACCCAAACCAGTCCGCAGACCAGCTCCAAAGTCTGGTAGAAAACGTAGCTTCACAGAGTCTTGGAGGTAATGCTCCAGTCATTCAAGAACCGGGTGCATCGCAACGGTTGTCCTTTGCCGTAGACCCCAGTTCGAGCAAGAGAAAGCCGCCATCTCCCGGTACTAGCGAGGAATATGACGAGAATACACCTCCCGGGAAGCCCATCATAAAGAGATTGAAGTCGGAAGGAAGGCTTGAAGATCCATCCCCTGAAATCCTCGAGGAATATAGACTTTTGGCACGAATGCCGCAAGTAACAAGACTTAATTCTGGTAGGCAGATTGACTACCCTGTTAGCAAGATGGTGTGGTGGCAGCAAGACAAGAAGACTTGGCATTTGCGGTATCCCGAAATGACACAGCGCCAGCACGACGCTTTCAGACAAGCGGCAAGGGAAGGAGGCGAGGAATTTGGCCCTGGAAAGACGCCCCTCTGGGATCTGGCAATGAAATACTTTGCTCCCGAACCTAGGCTAGAGGGCAGAAACGGCCACTCAGCAATATCCCTACCCGTCGGACTAAGGCGAGAGGATAGTAGGATGGTTGAAGATACGGTGGAATTCCCACCAACAGCGGCGCCAATTGAGTCGTCCTCAATACCCGATACCTGCCCTCCTGATACGAAAATCGTTGTGCCAGTTCAAGAGAGCCTATCAACGAACAGAGCGATTGCATTAGTGGACACTGATGCCTCTTCTTGTGTCCAAGGAATCACATTCCCAATCACCGGCTCATTTGTGTCGTTTGGCAGAGGTCCAGAAAACACGGAGAGCTTCAAGCAAAAGCAAGAACCCCGAGTGCCAAAGTACGCCTTCAAAATCATGTTGTGGAAAGATGGCTTCGATCCATCAAGGCATTCTTCAGCAGGAGACCAGCCATGGTGCAAGGAAGCTTCGCAAGGAGATGCCCAATATCACTTTTGGATATCTACAAAGGCTACTCTGGGCCTCAAGATCAATGGGTACAACTTGGCATCGTCAGACCCCAAGAACCCCAGTGGTCCCTCCCAATACTGGGCCAAGATTTACGATGGCGACTCTCTCATGATTTGGGGCGGACAGGATCCCATGAATCAAACCAGACTTACATTCAGATGTTTCTGGGGAGGATCTTCGACTGTAAGACCCGCATGCAGACAACAGTTGGAGCTGGCCAGTCCCCAAGTAGCCGCGAAGCTAGACGCTGTGTGTCAGCGAACTGAGAAGCGAGTTCGGGACGCCGTAGAACGAAAGCGCAAGTCTGATGAGGCCAGTGCGGATATTGTCGAGCGATCGCGGCAGGTGGATCGCGAGCGAGAACGTAGCCGTCTGTTTGAACAGAAGCGACTGGCGGCCGTTGAATTTTGGGCCGCGAGACAGGCTCTTTCCAGGAAGGGTTCTCCTGCTACTGGGCCTGCTAGTATCTCAACGAGGATATACTAGGCGGCGAATGCTGACTCAAGTCTCGACAAAACACCAGGACTTTGCGGAACGGCAAGAAAGGATCCCAGGGAAGGGTTCGCGAGGCTATTACTTTCATTTATACTCTATACCATGTTGGAGCTGAGCCATGTGTGGCGAATCAATATTTTACTTTTTCATTTTTTATTCTAGGAGGGATGTATGCGAAGATATGATGATTAAATAGCATTATGAACAAAAGACAAATCTGGATTATAGAAATCTAAAATTTGAATACAAACAATTTAGGACACCAACTTTGGGCGTCGTGGTTGAATGGTGTGCCCAAGAATGCTGGGCGTTCGGAGCCCCGCCAAGGTGTCTCTCTCACTATTGCTTCAATGCCACTCTTCTGATGCACGAGTCTACGGGATTACTCCTGCTATATATGTTCGAATGCTAAAGCAACCGGGATTATTCGTGGTTTATACACCCGACAGAAGCAACTTGATAAACAAACACCCTACATTTGGCGATTGCGAGCTAAGCGTCCAACAGGTCTGAAATAAAACGCCGTGACCAAGACTTGCCATTATTGCCTGATTGCGCTCATAGGCTCTGTGACTTCCGAAAACGACACAGTAGGGTTAAGATCGATACGTTCTGCAAAGCAATTATCCTCTTCGGTCTCGGGCTCCCACGATGAGGAGTCGTCGTTTGAAATGTGAAACTCTACAAGATTGTCAGATAGTGCTATGGCGCAAAGGGTGTAGGGAACTCACCAAGCAGTTTTGTTGGCTGGACAGGCGACGAAGGCGGCGAAACGGGCTCCTCGATAATAGGCTCCGGTACACCATCGTGAAAGTGGTCGTAAGGGTCTTGAATTCTGGGTACTCGGCCCCCTGTTGCTCTTCCAGCCCCATGTGCTGCAAAACTCGCTGTTGGTGGCATTGTGGATTGAGCGACTTCGGGGCTTGTAGTATGGATTGTCGGTAGAGCGGGAATAATCTGTGAATACGGAGCGGGCGTACGTTGTCTCGTTGGGCATGTGTGATTTGAACTTGTTTGTAGGCTTGCCGGCGTTTGAACCTGAAGAGAAGGACGCGGTGGTTGTATTTTTATGTCCTGGCTGGGAGTATCCCCCCGTACCGCTTTGCGAGTTGTCTTCTTCCCACTCGGCGCTCGGCGGCGGCCTCTTCTCTATCACATCTGGACTCCTGGTTCTTGACTGTTTAGAGCCTGTCCGGCCAAATTGATACATACTGAAGTGAGACTGTTTGGGACTGTAGTCTGGCCCAAACGCCCCTCGAGATGATCGAAATGGGGGCGCTTCAGACTTTTCAGTAGCAGCAGTGCGAGTTTCAGTTTTCTTATCTTCTCTCTTGCTGAATGTTGTATACTGAGAGCATTCAATGTCGGCAAGTGGCGACTTTCGCCGAATCGGCTGGCCAGAACCACAGCCACTATCCTTGTTTCTCTTTCTGAAGACGCCTTTTGAGAACCTGGACGGTTCATAAAAGGAGCTTTGGTGAGGAAGATCTTGTGGATTGTGCTGGGGATTCTCCCTTGTCTTCTTAGAGTGTTGTCCGCCGCTGTCGACATGGGGATCGCATCGTATAGTTCTCTCACCCGACGAGCTGGTGGAATGTAAAGCTGCAGTACGTTCATAGACGACACCAGGACTCTGCATCGGAGCCAATTTCTGGTCCTCCTTTTCAATATTTTTCCTATTACTCTTTCTGCCATTCTTTTTCCGGTATTCCTCCGAGAAAGCTTCATCATCTAAACTTTCAACACTGCTGTGGTTCGGGCGAGACATTATGTTTTCAGAAACAGAGTCTGCCTCCTCGACATACGGAGCATGATACTCCCCTTGAACAACCGAATCATGAGTTTTCCGTCGGTGCTCGCCGTTGAAATGTGGTCCCGATTCTCTTTGGGCACGACGCTGGGCCGAGCCTAATCTACGTCCAGGGTAAAAAGGGGACGATTCAGCAGGGCTGACCGGAGGAGGTGAACTTTTTGTAATCGATGCATGGTCAAGGCGGAGCTTCGCTGCATTTCTTGGCTTCGATGTTTTGGCACCAAGTTCCTCTGTTGGTAAGTCTGAATCGCAATGTGGTAAGCCATGTCTAAATAAGTCAGCAACAGTGGAGGAAGCAGTATCTGCAACACTGTCATCGTGTTCCGATGGTCTGATCGACTGTGCTGTCGTCTGCCACGTTGTGAGATTGGTTTTCCTTTAGTAAACATTGGCTGACTTACCAGTCCGAGAACTGAAATCTCGTCCAACCCTTCGTTTACCCTTACTTCGGCAGTACACTTTCCGCAGTAGTTTGGTAGAAGGGGGAGCCCAGGTTTGGGTTTGTGTTTGTTCTGGAAAGCCTTGGATCGAACTTTTCCACAACCAAAGCAAAAGTGATGTTTATCCATTTGTCCTTTCTTAAGCGTTATCTCTCGACATGATGAGCAAAAATTTAAAACAGGTTTAGGCCACGTGTCAATGGGGTACTTTTCATGGAATTTTCGCGATCGAACACTGCCACAACCGGAACACAGATGGTGCCATATTGTACAAGATGGGCTTTTCTCTCTCATATGGGCAATCGACAAAGTTCCATCTCTGCCACCTTGAGGCACAGAAGGAAGGTGAGCCTCTATTGAGACGACTTCGTCGACTGCGGCAGGGGCCGCATTCTCTTTATCCACACTTGGTTTTGTAGATTTCATTGCATCGGCGGGTATTTTTGCTGTATTCAATGAGGTCTGCTGCACGCCTTTTGTTTTATCCTGCCACTACCGAGTCTAAAAGATTATTGAGCTGGCTTCGCGTACTTTGATGGTCTTTGTGAAGCCGTGAGTCTGTGGGCCATTTCAGAAGCTCTCGTTGAAGACGATCCAACTTCAGTTGAAGCTCTTGAAGCTCTTGGAAATTAGAACCTAGAGAGTAAGACGACTCGTCCTGATTCCTTTTCGGGGTTGGAGTTGCGAGGGGTTTTTTTCTCTGGTGGAAAAAATATGTTGGCACATAATGTGGCACGAAAGTCCGAAACTGTTGCTGCGAATATAGAAGCGGTGGCTGAGGTGTCTTGTTGGGTACAGCCTGTTGAGCATTTGAATTGATCCAGCTGGGGGAAGAGGATGATTTCTGGCTTCCTTGTAGCCCATTCGCTGTTGACAAATACGTCGAAGGAGATGTTGAAGTGGAAATAGGTTCTTCGTCTTCGAGTGTCAACGTGGGAGAAGGCTGTTTGCAAGCTCGAGTCGCAATTCTGAGTTTCCGAGAGCCCTTGATCTTCTTGGACAAGGTGCTTCGCTGAGATTTTAAAGACGAACTTTGGCTCTGGGTGTGCTGTCTCTTCCTCGACACCGGCTTGGGTATCGGCGTGACTAAGTGATCTAGTCCTTTATTCTTAGATTTTCTGGTGGTTCCGTGTATGGACGATGAGTCGGAGCTATCATAGGGCTCTTCAACCTGGGCATTATCACTCGTGGTATCGGAGTCCGAGTCGTAGCTAGGTGATGGTTTCGGTCCGACCGTTTGG
Organism: Metarhizium acridum; assembly: GCF_019434415.1. Taxonomy (NCBI): domain Eukaryota; kingdom Fungi; phylum Ascomycota; class Sordariomycetes; order Hypocreales; family Clavicipitaceae; genus Metarhizium; species Metarhizium acridum. The sequence continues at coordinate 1,281,232 of NW_027094016.1, read as the reverse complement.
GAGGCACGCTCGAGATCCCTCCGAGAAGGTAGCCCAAACGCCGTTGATAATAGATCAATTTCCGGTTCGGCCGAGGTCGATGCATACCATCGCTTCCATCTATGACCCATTATAACAGACCGAAGAGAGGCCGTGTGCAGTAGTACCAGTAATATGGCGTTGATGAATGGAGAGCAAGGGGAAAGTGTTGCAAATTATCATGGCTGCAGAGAGAGCGCGTGGACAAAAGTGTGAAGTTGGCGTGTAGTTAGGAATTTAATGAAGACGCGAACGCAGCAGGCAGTGAAGGGATTGTGCCAGACTGTGAATTTTTCAATTGCGCCCAAGTGGCAGCTGTCACGGGCTGTTGCAGCTGCCTGCATTCACACAACCAGCCGAGTCACTGACCTGTCGACTCCATAGATGCCCATTGGTTGCTGGGCATGTATCTGGTGCGTCATGGCAAATACGGTCGCTTTGTCTTTCTCTAATTTCTGTTCAATTCATACAGTGATATACATTGCACGTACCATACATCTCTCCAGGACCTATATGGCCATTCTCTTTTATTGTATCCCCTACTTCCCAAATCCTCTATATAGCCGTGATAAGCAATTAATCTACCCGAAGAACCCGGGGGCCTCTTTTCTTGCTGGCCTTCTTCTTCTTATGTCCCTTTTCAAATGCGGCAACAGCGGCGTGGTCTCGTCCAACGTTGTCAAGATCCTTGACCTTGTAAATGCGGATGATCCAATTCTCACTGGTAAAAGCCTCCTCCAGAGTGTTGAGGACTGGGCCTTGGTCAGGGAGACGCACACCACGAACACGGTCAGCGGCTTGGCCAGGCGGGAACAGAGAGTGGTAGTTGTAGTATGACATTTTGTACCTGGTTTTCGTTTTTTAGCCAAGACGATCTCGTACGTCGTCAATGTTGTGCGAACTTACATCAAACTATTCTTCATAGTCTCAGTAGCCTCTCCGTCAACACGGTACTCGCCACGGGCCGTGAAGAAATCACGCTCCTTGACCTCATCGGGCCAGATACCCTCAGCGATACGGACCATCCAGAGAAATTTGTTGATATCGTCACCAGAGTAGCCCAGGAGGGCACCAAAGACGACAAGAACATAGTCGACCTCGTGCTGTCGCATGATAGGATAGCTTACTTCTTCCCTTGAGCTCATGGCTTTGCCAACAGTCGCGATGTGGGTATTGTTCCACGTGTTGTTGTCAACAAGCGTAGGACGGTCGGCCATACCACCAATTTGGTAGCCGTAATCCCACCAAGACATAACCTTGGCATCCTTCTTGGTGTTCTGTCGCAGCCACTGGTACGCCTCTCGGTAATCATCAATAATGTGCTGGCTTCCATCCGGCAGTCGGCTTGCCAAGACAACCGAAGGAGAGGAGTAGGCGTTGGATGTGACCCAAGTGCAGTGCGTAACAAACATGAGAAGGTACACAATGACAGAGGCCACGACGACAAGTTTGGATGATGAGTGGAAAATGCCGACGGTTGGCTTCTCGCTGCCTCTGAGACCAGTGATGGGCTTCGGTGGCTTCTTGGAAGCTGCTTCGGTAGCACTCTCCACCTCCTTGGGGTCAGGTGACTTGGCGGAAATATAGGTATCGAGCAGGCTCGACAAGGCCATGGCCGCGGCAACGCAGACAATAGGGGTCAGAGTGAGCATCAGCCGAACCATGACACCCGCGAAGTAGCTGCCGAACAAAGCGTAGACGACAACGAAGACATGCTCATCGCGGAGGTCCTGAAAGCACATGTAGACACCGGCGGGGAAGAGCCAGATGAGGAAATTGAGATCAAAAAAGAAAGCGGGCCAGGCAGTAGGCTGATGCTCGGATACAGAGGCAATGATAGGAATATGAATCTTGGCATACCCGGTATCCCACAGGGAGTAGAAGCGACCATTCCATGGCGCAATATAGCCCAAGGAGGTAAGACCAACCAGAGCAATCAAGCCAACACCAAAGGTGGCGACAAGGATGGTAACAAGGAAGGTCTGGAACTGGCGGCTGGGAATGGCAGATCGTACATATTCAATGAAGGCAATCAACTGGAGGAAGCCGAAGATGCCTGGCCAAAAATTAGCAAGCTGTAATTTGGGGCTAACTCCAACACGTTGACGTTCATACCTAGCGCGGGCATGTGCTCGCTGGTTTTCACCGGGAGGAAACCAACAAAGGGAATCTGCGTACTGGCAATAGTTCCCAGAGTATACCATGTGGTATAGCTGACGTAAAGCCGAGTGCTGTAGCGTCCCATGCAGATAAGAACAAAGGCATGGAGGGGCAAAAGACAGGTGATGAAGGCGTAACCACCCCAGGATGCCACCATGTAGCCGTAGAACAGAGCGCACAGCGCGCCCCAGAGCATAGAGCCAAGCTTCAAGGCCTTGATCCACAAGTAGAAGGTAAAGACGAGAAGGAAAATGGCGATGGCCTCGTTGTCGTAACTCCCGGCGACTGATCGTGAGATGTAGCCGGGCGCTATGCCCATAAATACAGCAGCAAGAAGTCCAGCAGATGGAGACGTGGTCATCTCATTGGTCAGGAGGTATGCCGCGTAGGCCGTAAGCCCGGAGAAAGCGGGAGCAAGCAGAACACAAATGTTACGAATATCGACGGGAATAGTCAGCGCCTTGAGGCCGTGGTAGATGGCGCCGCTGGTAACCATGAGACCTGGGTACAGAGTACCTCCTGTGACACGGCCAAGAGGATGCCATGTTCGGTCATCGAACCAGTCCCAGAACTTGTAGAATCCGTTCGCAACAAGATACTTGGTCGCTCGGAAGTTGAACCAGGGGTCGACTAGTTTCAGTCAGTCCTATACGACGGCAATGTTTTGATTGGGGATGAACGAGGGAACCGACATTCGTGAATAATACTTTCAAATCCTTGTTGAAACAGGTTAGCATCTGTGTGACACGCATTGGGGTAGCTGTCTCTGGGAGCAGCTCCAGAGAAGTTGCTGCTCGAGATGGACGGGACTTACGAATCACAGAGAACAATCGACTTGAGATGGCAGCGCCGGCAATGAAAAGAAGAATGACAACTCTCAAGAGAGTCCTTGTGCTTTTTGTGTTGACGCCATCAAGGCGTGGTTGGGCTTCGGTCGTCATGTTGGCGACGACTACTGGCAATGGTTGCCCTGAGGGTTGATGGAGAGGTAGGTTCTCTGGTCTTGATGCGACGACGACCACTTGACACCACACACTTTGGACTGAGGACAGCTTGGAGCTTCTGGCAGCATTGAGCGTGGTCGAGTGAAATGTGGGGCCGTCGTCACCATCGAAGCCGCCTCTCATTGGTCCCGTTTCTTTTCCTGACACGACTTGTTCGGTAGTCTGCGAGGCTGTGACGAGTGATCAATGGACTACCAGCATTTCACGTACTCAATTACAGGCTTAATCAATATTTGAATCTGCAATTGATTGCCAAGGCCTTATGGCTACGATAACGGTGGCTGGCTCAAGGGATTTGCGCACGAGATGTGCAAAGCATGAGAGCTCGACAAGATGGCATTTTCACTTGAAGTTGTAAATAGTTGCACTTCGAACTACACCATCATGAGACACGTGAACCTTGTGAAGTTGTTGCTGACCTTTAAGTATTTGGAGGCGGTTGTTGTGTGGAAACATTTCAATGTTGCCGTCTAAATTTTGTGTATTTTTACACCTGTACACTTGAGTAAACAGGAACGCAAGGAAACCTCTATGCAGTAGCGCCTCGCGTTGTCTCCATCATACAGAGATTCTGCTATAATTTGGACCCTATAGAGGCGTTGGCAGACTCTCAGTCCTTAACAAGTAGCAGATCCATCATTCCTCCCAATCCGTTTTGTTATCAGCTATCCATCTCCTCTGTCGGTCCTGTCTCCGAATTAATCGCTTTAAGGGCTCTCCTGGGACACCTTCAGCAGCAGCTTCTCAAGATCGAACTTGGGGTCGTTGACATCGGTGACAACTGCGCACGGAGGTTAGTCTTCAGCTCGGTATAGACGCCGGGGTTTTGGACCCGGAAGATGAGCCCCAGGGAGTGGCCGCATATCTTGAAAAGCCAACGTACCATCATCCTTGGAAGCAGCTGCGGGAGCAGGATTGTTCTTTTTCGCGTACTCGGCCTTGGCCCGATCTATCAACTTCTGCTTGCTCTCCCATTCGTGCTTAGCATGCTCGGCCCGTTGTGTAGCAGTAATCGTTCTCTGATGAGAAAATCCGTAGAAGACGCCCACGGCGAGCGCGGACCACCGGAGAACCTATTTACAGCCCAGTCAGTATTCGACCATGTGAATCTGTTAAAATTTGCCGTCCCAATTGCATGTCGCGGTGTTGCAGGCGATGATCGGGCGGCTATGAGCGACCTGAAGCGGCTGCACAATAGGAGACGACTGAGGGCGGGAAACCAACGTTGACGCCAGTCGAGGCCATTGGAAATTACGATCGCAAGGTGCGCGGCAGATGCGAGAAGCGATCCGGAGGTGAGGACGTAACTCGAGGGCTGACAATGGGTGTCAATGGGGCCCTGTCGTGGAGGTTCGAGGGAATTGATGCGTCGGCTGCAAGGTGAAGAAGATTTGAAAGTTGCTCGGGAAAAGTCGCAGTTTTGCCAGAACAGGCGGCAACGGCCCGCCACTGGCCCATAACAGGGGAGCTCATCGCCCATGGCGCATGGCTCTTGCTCGTTGCTCGTGGTTGGGCGGCAAGGCGGTAGGTCGTCGGAGAGTGTGGCTCTCCGCTTCTTTGGGCGCCACAAGGCCGAAGAGGCTGGGTCAATCACGTGAAGCACTGGTGCTTTTGTGCCTTTTGTGCATGTGTGCACTGCATTTGGCGTGTCTCGCAGCCCCCAGATACTCCGTACAGGGGCTGTATTCTGCCTACGAGACGCGTCTTGGCGCTAGTGTCGGCACCTAGCACAAGGTTGACCTCACTGAGACTGCACTGGCCGACAGGGGCCTTGCAGCCAGTCGTTCATTGAAGGCTCCAGGATATTCGAATGTTGTCGAGTCTGGTTTCATGCGACATCGTCTTGGAGCGCGCGAATCGCCAGAGACTTGCACAGCAGTTTGCCTGACGCTGACACTTCAGAGCTTAGCTGTCCTTCTTTATTATTTACTTCTCCTCTGGGCGGGTTTGACGCATCACTACCACTCAAGTGACTTCTCTTTGTCCCCCTTTGACTTGCTTCGCTGCCCGACTCCCTGGGGGCTCCCCTGATTTGCCTGTCCCGCTATGGGACAGTCAAGAAGCCATCAAGATGCAACAACGTCGAGATGAAATCCTTGCGAAAAAAGCCAAGCTTGCGGAACTCAAGCGACAGAGAGAACTTCGAGCCAGCCAGGCCAGTGCTGGCCGCCCAAGCCTAGGCGGCGGTGACGTTGGTCTATTCCTGGCTTCTGCGTACTCTTTTGCGCCTCGCTACTAACAAGCCGTCTCCAGTTAATATCGCCGACTCCTAGTAGAGCAGACAACCGCCGTGAAATCGAATCTCTCATCAACAGTCTAGTTGGCGAGAGTCGGCCTGGCTCAACAACAACGGGAGGCGCCGCATCCCCTGGTGGCCATCGTGCCAGCAGACCGAACAGCGTCCTCAGTGCAGGAGAACTCAGCAACGAGACATCCGAGTCCGCAGCAGCCTCAGTTGCTGCTCCTCCGCCACCACAACTCAGCACAGCACCTTTGACGACGGTGTATGAGTGTCCACCATCTCCGGTCAAGGAGGTCTTTTCCTACAGCAAGGGCGTTCAGACTTCAGACGAATGGCCCCCACCAGCGAGACACCGAGCGCAGTCAACCGTGTCAGTTAGCGATGACTTGACGGGGACCACGGACTCGCCAAATAAGAGGCAAAGTAGGAGGGAAAGGGATAGGGAGGAGGAGTTACGCCAGAAGATTCGCGAGGAAGTAGAGGACGAGCTGCGAGCAGCCAAAGAGTCGCTTGCCGACGGCACCGCCACGGCATTACCAGCGTCATCCACCAACTACCCATCCAGAGAGTTGACTGCAGAGGAGTTGGAGGCTGTTACACGGTCTGAGGCATTTGTTGACTTCCTCGACCAATCTACCAAGGTCATCGAACGAGCCATTGACCAGGAAACCTACGATATTTTGACAGATTATGCCTTGCAGGGCAAGGATCAGGATGAAGACGACGAAAAAAGCGGCAACACTGGCGGCCGTGGCTCGCATAGGATAAAAGAAGTCGCTCAGTTCTTCGACGATCGATGGTCAAAAAAGCGAATGATTAGCGGCATTGATTTCTCACCGAAGTTTAGCGAGTTATTGCTCGCATCGTATACCAAGAATCCCACGGCGCCTCACGAACCCGACGGCCTTGTTCAAGTTTGGAACACGCATATGCACGACCGCCCCGAATATGTTTTCACCGCCCAGTCTGATATTCTCACTGCGAAATTCTCTCCCTATCATCCAAACTTAATCATTGGCGGATCCTACAGCGGACAAGTTCTTCTGTGGGATACGAGAGCGAAAGCTGCTCCTGTGCAAAAGACTCCACTAACAGGATACGGCCACGCGCATCCCATTTACTCTGTCAACATTGTCGGAACGCAGAATGCGAACAACATCATTTCCTGCTCAACGGACGGCGTCGTCTGTGGGTGGAGTATGGATGTCTTTGCGCAGCCGCAAGAGCTTCTGGAACTGAAGAATCCCAGCCAGGCCAAAGTGGCTGTGGAGGATGTCAGCCCAACATGTGTTTCTTTTCCTCAAACAGACCCTACGTTCTTTCTTGTTGGAAGTGAAGAAGGTACAATCTTTCCATGCCATAGATACGACCGGGCTGGCGCCAAGGCTGGAGTGGATAAGAAGATCAGCTACAAGGGTCACACAGCTCCCGTCATGTCTGTTGATTTCCACCCGTCCCGTGGCCCCATTGACTTGGGCGACCTAATTATTTCATCCTCGCTTGACTGGAGTGTGAAGCTTTGGAAGGTTCGTGCGCCAGCCGCCACTTCTACAATTGGGGCCGGGGACGGCAGTGTTACACCACTTATCGACTTCGTCCGGGAAGATGTTGTATATGATGCCAGGTGGTCGCCAGTGAAGCCAAGCGTCTTTGCTCTTGTCGATGGCGCCGGATGGTTAGAACTCTGGGATATTGCGGTGGAAACTGAAGAGCCCATCTCGCGAATCTCCCCCAGTCAGCGCCAAGACGGAAGAACGATGCTCTCCAAGAGCTTGAACAAGCTGGCATGGGAGCCAAACGATGGCAAGCGGTTGGCTACTGGCGGCATAGATGGTTCGTTGACAGTGTTTGAAGTAGGTAGTGGCTTGGGTGGCAAGGAGGGATTGAAGAATGAGGAATGGACCAATGTCAAAAAGTTGGTCAATCGAGTTGAAGCAGTTGGCTTGAATGGGGCGATGATGGTGTAAGCAGGCATGTACGGTGGGCATGACTCGGCTGGAAGTATCTCGCCTGTTGGAAGTATTGGCAACAAAGGCTTATTCTGTATACCCCAACAACGCTAGAGTCGTAATAGACGCCTTGTAAGATCAGAGGTTCAATGTTTCTTGATCTTGTTGTATATGCAGCCCTCGAGTCAGCATTGACAATGAAGGTTGACATGCAGAACCCCATTCGATACACGATAGAGCTGTAAAGCATAGCGGAGGTTTCTATAATGTTCTCACCAACTCCTCATTGTGTCACAGCCTTAGTTCATGCTCAAATTGTTTTTCTGCCATGATGCCAGACCTGGTCACGTGGGGGCGTGGTGGAAATGAAAATATTTCGGCGACCTCCACTTCGATTTCAACCATCTCCAGTGCCATTACACGCAATGGACTCGCCGAGTAGTACGGGGAATTGACTGATTTTATGGCTCATATGATTCTGGGCTTCGGAACCGTCGCGAAATTACCATTGTCGCCGTACACGCTATCGCGCTGTTGCTGGGGCCACCTGGGTAAGTTCCAACTTGAAGCAAACGCTTTTCTTGCTCGAAAATGATGCATTCAATGTTATTGAATTCTGCAATTCTGAAGGCCATTTGTGGCCTGTCTGTGGACAAAATTCCCTGATTCATAGTCACTTCCCACTAAAATACACGCCATCATCTATTATGGACATATAAACAAATGCTGACAACAAAGATAGGATCCCCCCTTTTCAGGTGTTGGTAGGGACAGAATCTGGATATCTCTTTCCTGCAGTCTCAAAGTTCTTGACCATGTCACTGATCCTGGTGAATTCGTCCTCGGTAATGTCCACCAGCTTCGCATTCTCCCTGACTCTTGAGGCTGCGGTAGCTCCAGGGATAGGAATGATGGTAGGCAGTCCAGGGCGGTTGCTGTGTTTGCGCACCCACGCGATAGCCAACTGGCCGGGTGTGCATCTTTTTGCCTTTGCAATCTCCTCGACCTGATGAACAAGCTTGAGATTATGCTCGAAGGCGCCAGGCTGGAATCGTGGAAAACTGGATGTGATTCCGCGATCCTGCATATCCGCAACACTCCTGAATCTACCGGTGAGGATCTTGACGGCCTGTTAGCTATTTGAATTCGATAATGGTGCATGTTTATGTTGGCAAAAGACGTACGCCCCTGCCCATGGGCGAGTAGGCCAAGATGGGAATGCCGTGCTGAGCACAGGCTTCAGCAACACCGTTGGTAAGAATGTCGGGGGAGAACATGCTCAGTTCAACTTCAGCAGCGCCAATCTTGGCGAGCTTGGCTGCCTTGTGAACAGTCTCAGCGCTGCACTCTGATAAGTAGACGGCACCGAGTTTTCCAGTATTGATGTACTCCTTCTGTATGACGCCAAAAGTAACTTCTAGCGGCGTGTTGGGATCGCGTCTTGAGGGAGCAAACCCATCGAGCTTCTTAGTTCCGCCGAGCTGCTTGATGATGTTATCCAGACTGCGGCGAGTGCCCTCGGGGCTGCCATCCAGTTTGTGCGTAGTGATATCCATGCTGCCTTTGATGACCAGCGTAACCTTATCGGCATCCTCGGGATATTTGGTGAAGTAGGCCTTCATCAAGGTCATGGAGTTGCAATCGGGAGTACCGTAGAACTCAGCACCGTTCCACAGAGTGAGGCCGCTCTCCAAAGCTGCTTTGAGTGCCTCGATGGCCTGATCGATGGGCGTAGGTTCAGGGCGCCAGGTGAAGCCTATCCTTGTAAGCAAACAATCGGGCAATGGGAAACGTGCTCAACTGGTGACATACATACCCATGAGGCCGTATCCAATGGGTCCAACGTCCTTGCCGATGACCCGAGGCATGTTGACGGTTTTCTTGAGCCGCAGCGTTAGTTGAAGGAATCTTTGATTGTAAAACTGAATGTATCGTACCAAAGACGATGATGAGACCCCCCCCCCCTTCTAAGCAGCCCCCGAACACCCTTCGTCTTTATACTTTACATCGAGGACGCTTCTCCCTAAAAAAATGGGATTTCTCGCCCCCTCCGTGTTGAGTCAGTGGGGTGTACGCCGCGGTTCACACGACGCCGTGCGCCATCTCCGTTAACCTTGCGAGCTCTCCGATACTAAACCCCGCTATCTGCACAGCCAGACACACTGTCGGAATTAGGCTCTGAACTGCCCCTTATTCCGATGACCCTGTTTCACGGAGCAATGTCTATCCCCCATCATAGAGGGTACACGTAATGCTACTTTGGTATAATCCAGATTTCTAATCTACCTTGCGAGTGGGAATAATCAATATTTTTTTGTCCAGCGAGACCGCCCTGCAGTTGTGCTCTGGTGGCTCAGTTGGGTTGGTGAAGTTTTGAATTGTCTGTGATGACGTCACTCTGTCTATGATGACTGATCTTTTAATCGTATCGAGCTGGTTCTCTAGAATGCGTGGAAGTGGGTATCATAATTGTTGCCCTGTTGCGCTTGAAGAAACAAAATCAATGGAGTTAGAGATATGTTCTTTGGGTGGTGCTGAAGGGTCGGATCGTATCATCAGATTGCACCAAGTCGAGCGTTGCAAACATGACGACGCGTTATGCCGACGAAATTCTACAACGATATAGTCCCATGGAATATGGCACGCCTCTTCCGCGGGCGAATGGAAGCAACGTATCATCATGGGGTTAGATAATGCTAGATGCATCCATCACTTGTGCTTCGTCCTTCTCCTCTTCTCGGAATGAGGACCCTGGCCAAAACACTTGCCCATCATCCAAGTAATCTATGCGACCAGTCTATCATTTCAAGGCTTCTCAATCCGAATAGACACATCCAGCCCATCCACACAGTACCCCAACTGCCTAGGCCCATCCTTCAATTCGACCTCCCTCTCTATCCACCGCCCAGACTTGCCATTCATCCCACCAGTTTCTTGGGCCTTCTCAACGGTCTCAACACCAAGCAGCTCCTCGTCATCACTACTGTCCCCATCGCGATCATCGTATCCCGCCACGGGATCCCACTCCCCGGTCTCCCAAACCAGCTTCACTCTCAATGGTGGCAAATCGAACAACTTCCCCGCAATGCCCTTGACAGCATAAATATCAAATGACCTGGGTATCCTGCACGTCTTTGTCTGCCCCCCCTCAAGGTGAAACGTCACTGAGATGAGGCGTGCTTCTAGGAACGAGGGGTTAATCTCATTCCTCCGAATGACATCCGGTTCTCCGTAGATATCGCAAAGCTCTCTGTACCGCGGGTGTTGAACCAAGATGATATGTTCTGCGGACTCGGGGACTGTAGCCAACTGCTTCGCTATCCGCGACAAGTAAAACATTTCGGCGTTTGTTCGGTCCGCGGCCTTGACTTGTGCGAAATTAAGACTACGCAAGTTGGCCAGGCGTCCGATGGTGAACATGTGCGATTCTTCCGACGACGATGCCCTTTTGTCGTCGTCTTTGGCCGCGTCGTAGACGGGGTTGTGGGATAGGCGGAGCGCGTTGAGACCCGGGAAGTGGGTGGGCAAAAGGTCAACAAAAGACCAGGCAGATATGCTGTTATACGATATGTCGAGATATTGCAGAGATGGGGGGAAGATAGGACCGGGGCCGCCGTGGGATGAGATGGCAGTGATGTTGTTGCCTTTGAGGTGCAGGTTTCGCAGGGACGTCAGGGACGCGAGGCTCGCAAGGTCAGATAGGCCTGCAAACTCGTTGAACTCGAGGTTGATGGAGGTTAAAGTGGATGGTAGAGGGACCTGGTCTATCTTTGGAAGGCAAGTGAGTTGATTCGAACCAGCATTAAATTCCTTCAAGCTGGGACATCGGGCGGCGATGGCGCATAACTCCTCCCATGTGAGCAACGTCTCTTCTAGTGATAATTCCACAACGCCTTGAAATGCAGAGCCGATTCTGTCCAGGGCCGCGTCTTGCAAGAGCTTCTGAAACCGATTGCCACTTTGAGGAGGGTTAGCCGCTGCCGCGAATATCCATTTGAAGCACGAAGACAATACTCACTTGATACTAAGCTTTCGCAGTTTCTTCAGCTCTGCACAAATTTCCACCACTGGTCCAATCGTCTCGAACAAATTCCGGCTCAGATCGAGATGTTCAATGCTCGGGCACGACTCTGCTATAGAACCATCTCCATCTTGTCGAGCAACAGCCATTCGCATGCCGTCTAAAATCACAATCTTCAGGTCTTTGACTTGTGCAAGCTTCTTCCAGACCTTGTCAAAGCCCACTTCCTCGGCAACCTTTCTACCCGAAATGGCAATTTGAGCATTCGGCTGGCCATTCTTATCCTGCTCCGGGTCAGAGAGATACTTCTCCTTGAGGGCGGATAGGAAGCCCTGGACGTCGTCCTTGGGCCGCGTGGGGCGGACAAAGGATGCAGCCGTGGACGACCTTGAAAGGCCTAAATTCATGCCGTTAGGGGAAAAGCCATTCTTGGAAGACTATGAGCAGCATACATGTGAAGTAGCGCACGCCCTTGTGCGAGCCGTCGTGCTTCCCGCGGGTCGAGTCGTCCCATTCCACGCCCAGCCATGAACCAGTGGTTCCCGCAACTTCACCGACATAGCGGACCGTGCAGAGTGCGCCGCCGTAGGAAATTCGCTGGCCCACGTGTGGTTCTTGGTTCATTATTGACGAGCTCTAGCGAGGGACAGCATTTGACCTGCTGTGAAGTTGGGTGTGTTGCGGGGTGTCTCGATGCATTGGATGTTGTGATGAGTGAGAGTACGAGCCAAGGCAGCAGCAGAATTTGGGAAGCCCCAGTTCCGCAGCCATTGGCAAAACCAATATGTCAACGACGGCCGCTCACCACAACATGCTTTATACTCCTGGAGACAAAAATGGTGGAGGAAGGTTTTGTGATGGATTGTGAATTTTTTCTCATTCGTGACATATTTGCATTGTGCGTTTCAAATGGCCAACTAGCTAGTATTATGACTAAGGACCTCGGTCTCACAGCTTGCTAGCAGCGCCTTCAACTACCTTCACCAAGGCACGGCCATTGCTCAAACACACCTTACCACCTGCAACTTCAGTAACGAATCGAATCTCCTCAAAGTCACCCTGCTTCTCGCCGGTGCGCCAGACACTAGTGACCAGCTTGTCACCGGGCTTGACCGGACTAGCAAAACGGGCCTGGTATTCCTTGATATTGGCGGGGTCGCTGCCGCCAAGGGTCTTCAGGATCAAATGGCAGGTGGTGTTCCATGAGTACAGCCCGTGCATAATGGCCCCCCCGAAGCCCATCTTCTGGCCAGGCTCCGGAGTGGCATGGAGGGGATTGTAGTCACCGTTGAGGCGGTACAGCAGAGCTGACTCGGTCGTGGTCTGGTGCTCCAGAACGGCATCGGGCTTCTTGCCCTTGGGAGGGGGGAAATTCTTGGTCGCAGGACCCTTGGGGCCGTGCCAGCCACCCTGGCCGACGAAGAATGAACTCGTGGTCACGCGGGTGTAAATCTCGCCGGTGGCAGTGTCGACGAGGTCGGTCTGGACGTCAAGGACGGTGCCTGGCCGGCCCTTGTCGTAGACGCCGAGGACCTTGGTTCTGGATTCGAACTTCCTGCCCTCGGAGGAGGTGGGCAGGGCCTTGAAGAACTCCATCTTTCGCTGGCCGTCGACGACGCGGCGGTAGTCGAATTCGGGGACGCCAGGGATCTTGACGGCCTTGGAGGAGGCATAGAAGTCGATGACTTCCTGGGTCTTTCCCTTGAATGCTGCGCGGCAGGAATTAGTGCAAACTTTGCGGGTGACGTTTTGCGGCATTGGAGCGCCGCAGGCTCACTCACTCAGGACGATGGGGTATGTAGGGAAGACGGCAAACTTGGGGTGAAGTTCCTGGAAATTGATAAAGTCAGCTGTGGTTATCCTCGCCTGAACGGCCTGGGTCCTTTCATACGTAGAGGAAGTGAAGCTCGTCGGCCGTCGCGCCGATGCTGTTTGCGAACAGCAAAACATCTCGCTTCAGCCAAGTGACCTCCTGAGGAGGATATTCGAAACCAACACCAGGGCCAGACATTGTGAGAAACCGAGCTTAAATTCTTGGTGGATGTGGGCGTTTCAAAGACGGGGGGTTCGCATAAACCACGAGGCAGCTGGCGCAGGAAGCGGGTGAGGGAATCTAGAGATATACACTTCGCGGCGGCATTATCGAGGGAGCTTGCCTTGAGCCGAGGCACCTGTGGTGGGGGTAACGGCTATGTGGTGGTCGGACCGGATGCGTGAACCTTCCAAGATAATCCCGAGCTAGGCAGGTATACCCCAGATTTCCCTTCAGGGTTCTAGAGGCTAGAGAACGTTTGAAAAACGCCTTGTCAAAGCTTCCATACTAGATGACTACCTAGGTAGTCGTCTGAATCCTTCCGCACCATTTGACTTCTTGATATACTGACTGGGTATGGAGTAGCTTGCTGAGGCTTGGTTCGGCGTAGGTACCGAGGCATGTACATAGCTCCGAAGCGACACCAGTCACCGTCTTGTGCCTTGACCGGCGAAACATTGGCCTACAAAATTCGGCTTGATTCTTTTCTACAATGGTCTAGTTTTCCGTCGAAGTGTTGGTGCTATCGGGATATATTCTGGGCGACGATTTAAATGATACCGGTCTCGTCACGTCTATACTCCTGTAGCGGGGTACGTCTGCGCTATTGCTGTGGACATGTACAGTAACAGGGCTCCACGGATGGAACCCCTACACAAACAGCCACTTTTTGATCCCTTTTCATCCGCAACGAACATCGTAAGTAACCGGACCAGACATCAGTACACGCCATCTGTAACACACTTGCGCCAGCCCGTACATGTAACCATGCCACCCTCCGACAACCACTGTGAACTCATATGCGCCGAACTGATCTCATTCGGGATACTCCTGCAGCATCTTGCTACCGCAACCAGCCTGCTGGGCTCGAAAACTCTACCGCCAAATGGGACTGGCGAGGTAACAAAGGACCGGCGTCAGAAACCTTCTACAAGACATTCAGTCCTTTCACGGCTATAACTCGAGCAAACAATACCATTGCAACAAGCACATGCATGCATTGGACAGCTTTTCCAGGTACGCGACTCGATGAAAACTATAGGAATTTCTGTGCCTGACAAGGCTAGCTTTGTGCGCCACGGCACAACATACTGGTGCTAAAGAGCGTAGATACGCTTTAAGTCATATCATATAGTAGTTGAAATGCACATTCGGTCTCAAAATCCGTCCAAGAACTCTCGCCAGTCTCAACCCAGTCGTCCCCTACCTCGGTCGCATTCCGCCAAGAATCGGTATATTTCGTCATAGCGTTGAAATTCACTCGATACACGCTCTCGAGGCCGGACTGGTGGTGACATGCTCTCGTAGCCTTCAGGCTCGGAAACCCATGGGCTCTCGGCCATTTCGCAGGCAAATGCCTCTCTCACGAAAGAATCATCCTCCAGTGATGATTCCACGTCATCGAGCTCGTAACCAGTAAGTGACCGGGCTGATCCGCCAGGTGAGCTTATCGCTCGCTCGGATTCTGGTGCGAATGGGAATTTGAGAGCTAGCCGAGCCCCGGCAGCGGAATCAAAGTCAGGGTCCTGGCCTATGATGCCTCGTTCAATCCCCATGTCGTCACAGAGCCGCTCAACAGACACGGCGTCTGTACCTGGGAAGTGAACGCGGAGCTTGCCGCCTAGTTCCAACGAAACAGGTAGGCCGCCCAAAGCTTTGAGCCGTTGCAGGTCGGACATGACTGCCTTCAAATGCTTCCGTGCTCGACGTAAGTCTGCAGACAGGACTTCGAGGAATCCTTCCGTATCGAGAACCGTGGGCTCAACAACTGCCTCAGTCTGGAAGATCGAATTTCTAGAGGCACGGACAACAGCGGCGGCAAGGGGGCTAAGGGCTGAGATGACGGGGCTCATTTGGAAGTCGATGAAAGAGCCAGGAGTGAAGCTGGGAATAGCAGCCATTCTGTTCATAGCTTCGTCTTCGAGCATCGATACGGCACGGTATCGGCGCTCCCCATGAGGCCCGACACCATCATACCGGAGCTTCTTGCCGGAAAGGAGGAATCCTCTCATTGCCTGAGAAACGTTCTGGACGACCTGGGCTGGAGCCGCAGGAGTGTGGGAAAAGTATCTCGCTCCGCCACCGATGCTGTATCCGCCGGCAGTTCGTGGCATGGCACCACCAGTGAGGTTAGGTCGTAGCGTGTTTGCAAACGGAGCCCGTCCAGAGAACGAGGCAACTCGCCGGGATGTGTTTGAGGAAGGAAGCTTAGACCTGTCGAATCGAGAGGCTCCTGTGCGCTCCGAGCTAATATATCGCCGGACGAGATGATTGATATTCTGCGTAGTAGTGCTGGAGAACCACCTTGAGCCACGTTTCTGCTGTTTCAATAGCGCCGCTGGGTGAATAGGCTGGCGACCGGTATATCCGCTTCGCACTGGAATGGCTTGTGCTTGGCCTTGGAGAGGCCTCGTAGCGTCCGTGATCTTGATGCGAACCGCTTTTGTTGTTTTAGCCACAGCGAACCTAAGGAATCGCAGGGTCGTGAAACCCCACATTGCCCCTGGGGACGCCATGTTGGTGTTTGTTGTCGCTCCTCTTACGATGAAAACAGAGGAGAGTTGGTTTGTTGGAGCAGCCTGTGTGCCTGGCTTTTGGCCTTGGGTGACATCCTACTTATTATAAGATGGTAACTACGGAGTACTCCGTACCGAGATTCACTTGGTTTGCCACGCAAGCCGCAGCCGGGTGGGACCGGGTGCACCGCCACACCATTGGCCACAGTTGGGCTGGTGAAAGCCTAATTGCGCTAGCCGGGTTCGGTTAGCGTGATTTTAGCTGCCCCATTCCAACTTTCCTCAGATAAAAAAAAATCCTGCGTCGCTCTGCAACTCTGTTTTTTTTATGCCAAACATTCATCGCACCCACCGCCTCAAGTTGGGAGAGCAAGTGCTTTCACCTTCCTTGGGCTACCATTGGCCTGTGCTCGTAATTATTGGTAAGACTCCCCTTCCTCACTTCTTTCTCAACCCACAATTATCTGTGATGAATTCTTTACACGAACAATCCAATTCATACCACACCATGGTGACTTAGCAAACTCTAGAATTACACTGAGAAGCTTTGGATCTTATCAATATTTTTTCAGTCTTGACCGTTGAGGCCTCTGCTGACACAGCTCAAGGTATAGATTCCGCTTGCGTCAAATCACCCCCGATGCCGAAAAATTTATTGCTCAAAAGGTTGGTGAAACTTGACAGCTTGCTTTCGCCTTCACCCAAATTCTCTCCAAGTGATGATCAAAACGACACCTTAGGGATTCCTCATGCTTAATACATAATGTGGATACCGTTGTATAAGTTTCAGCCTTGTCTGATTGGACACCATCATCATTGCACGCTTTTTTCTGTCTCGGTGGTACAAGTTGCAGTGGCTAACATTTGTTCCGATAGGTACTTGAACACTCTCCGATCCTATGATAATTGCTAGCATATGATGAAGATTTGAACGAACGGGCGGACATATTGAGCCCTGCCACCTCTCATCCTTGAAAGCAAGGTCGTACAACCCTTGTGGTGGGAGATTGGCAGGACCTCTGGATGACACTTCGTCACCTGACTGGCTGGCTTGCAACATGCTCGTGTGTTTCTAGGAGACTGGTGCATTTAACTGACATGTATCTGAAACTAGGTAATTCCAATTGACTTCCGCTGTTTGTCAAGACAACTGTGATGAGTTCATCAAGTATTCACACTGTTTGATCCACTTTCGTTTTCGATCGTTGGAGCATGAACACAACTGCAACATCTGATATAGTCGGTATGTACCAGTCAGCTGTTCCTCACAGCGCATGTAACTAACGAGGCGCAGATATGACGATGCACTTAAATATACTATTCCACATCACTGCACGAGACTGACCCTGCCTCAAATAGAACAACTATTCCATCGTAGCGTCAGATATCCGACAGTAATGGTGAGCACATTTCATACACGATATTTCACTACCCAGCCATCAGGATGACTTCTACTTGTTTAGCTAATAGCTGAGTTCATCGTGATGAGCATCCTTTTTCACCTTGGAGAACTGATCTTGGCTTTTGTTACCTTTCTGTCACCTTCCGCCGGCATTGCAAATATAATTGCTAACCACAACACCCGTACAGACACAAGTGAATTCTTGGCCGCTTCGTAAGATATTCAATATAAATTTCTACTGTACTATCTTATCTAGTCTCTACATCCGTGAAATACATATATAGTTACCGCACATCGATTCGTTTGGAGATTTTTATGGATGAGATTGCGCTCTCTACTTTCGAAGCTGAAGACGAGCGTTCATGCCCACAATGCAGCGGATAAGGTCCCAGTTATCATTCGCACCAACCCAGTCAGTAATCACTATGCCAGTTCCGGCAGTGCCAACTCTGAGCTGCTTCGGGCCCTTACCTTCCTGACCATGCTTCCCGCAGAGATACTCAATCACAGCTGGATTTACCTTGGCAGCAATTCTTTCAGGCCAGCATGTTGCGTTGAAGAAGTTGCTGGCACTGAGGAAGTTGATGAAGAATGGTGGAGGATGGGCTTCCGCGTTGTAATCTGGCATTCCGGCGAGCGCGAAAGCCTGTTCTGCAGCTCGTTCGAGTTGACCGCGACTGTACTCAATCTGCTTTTCAATGTTTTGGCTCTCAGTGACTTCATAGAAATCTTGGATGCGGAAGCCACCTCCTCCTCCAACGCCATCCTCGCAGTTATCAGGCCACTCTTGGGCATCCACACCATAGCCTCCGTCTCTCATTTCATCACCCAGAGCAAACCGGCGTACAAGGACAATCTTGCCACGAGCCTCGCCGAGGGTAGGAGCCCTGGGATCGGTCCACCAGCGGTCAGCCCGCTTGTCAACATATCCATCCTTGAGATACTTGGACATCTGAGCATCGGTACCTTTGCCAGTACCTTCGCGCTTGACACTCATAATGATGGCCTCGCTAGGATTCTCTTCTAGGAACTTGTAGATATCCTCAAGCATATCAGCGAAGTATTTATTCCCGGTGAGGGAAATTGGAAATGCGCTGTGAACCAGAGTGAGGACGTCGTCGTCCGTATTAGCTGACACCCGAATATCCAGAAACCGGACACCATTCTGGAGCTGTTGTGGAATGCCAACAGCTTGGCAGCGAACCGAGGGAAGTGCCGTGTAGCAAGTCGGCGAATTGTGAGTGCCGGGAATGGAGAGGACGGTAAGAGGCCACTCGTCCTGAAGTTCATGCATCCAGGCATTGAGTTTGGCGGACGAGAATATTGCAACCAGAGCGCCATTTGGAACGTATACGACAGTCAGATCATGAGGCCCGTCATCCAGCTTTTTCATGACGGCCGATTTCGTGCTGGGGCTCGGAATGTCGGTCTCATAGCGATGGTCTTCCGTCTTGAAAGTCAAACGAACCACTTCGTTTCCTGGATCCGCCGCCCTGATGTCTGTCTCAGCAATTTGAAACGGCTCGACGTGGACGGAAACATCGTCGTTCTTGATTGAATCCCCTCTCGGATGGATCTCATGGGAGATGCTCTCGGTAGCATTAAGGAAGCCAGAAATGGCGCTCGTCACATTTTGAAGAACACTGCCCTGCTTGACTTTCTCGCTCTCAAATCGTTGGACATGGACGAGCTCAATTGGATGAATTGTTAGGTTGCGAATGGTGAAGTTGGCCATTGTCGCGAAATAATGTTGGTTGTGACGGGGGCCTCCGGCTTATCAATCACGATAGGACACCTGGGATCAAAAGCGAAGACGAGGAAGACCCGAAGAAGACGACTTTGAGAACATACGTGAAGCCTACGATTCTTTGCAAAATTTACAGTCTAACCAGTGACAGCTTGCATTTTCCTATGCGGATGTGGCTATGGTTGTGGGCCATACGAATGCGGACAGTTCCTTGGAAAGAGGGGGCAGGGCAGAACATGAGGGGCAAGCTGAAGAAGCATCCCGCAGACCATTCACAAGCTTTGACGAAGCGGGACGGACGACCAACTGGCAGCCAAGCGGATTACTGTTGGGATCATGTAGCGCTGGTTGATAAGCCTGATAAGCGCTCGATTGGAGGGAAGCACGGCCGAAGCCGGAGAACCAGGTCAGTTCCCGCGGAAAGTGGTGACGTTTTCCTAGAACTGTCTGGTTGGTTCATCTTCAGAACACCAATCTAAGACCACCTCAAAGCCAAGTGTGGTCTTCGATAAGTAAAGGAGAATGAGCAAAACAGACTACGTGAGCCGGCAACCCAGATTTCAATCAGGTAGAATGAACAGGTGGGCTCATTTGCAACTGCAAAAGCGACCGCTAACAGGAGGATAGTATTCATCAAAAAGCACGACATAGTGTCAACTAAAGACCACAACAGAGCAACGATTCAGCTAGCGCTATTGGGGCTTACCATGATGCTCGCCACGCAGCAGTCCAGGGCCTCCTCTCTGCCACTAGTGCTTTGGTCTGGCTGATGGTACTATCAATGGTTGGAAGCCTTCGGTAATTCTCGCTCTAGGAAGAATATGTCCGGATCAACTTGAATAGCGTGGCCACATTGCTGGGACAGGCTGGCTGAGGCCGGGACGCCATGGAAACTGATTGCCGGGACGCGATATGGACACTAGCGTACCCAGCCGGCTGGTACGGTCTGAGGAGGCTGGCCATGGTTGGCGGTAAAGATCCAAGCCACCGGCTATGACGAAGGCAAGCTCTCCTTGGCAGAGTTGATGGGTCCCGACGATTTGGAACAGGCTACGGGATGTGGGAAGCCGCACCATATTCCTGGGAATGCATGAGAAGACTAGTCAGACGAGCGATACCCTTGGGGTACCAGGTGCAGTGTCTTCACACCGTTCGACGCTCCAAGCCTAGGTCCAGGTCACAGAGGCGAGAGCATGAGGACATCCGACAGAAAAGTCACGAAGATGAGAATTGAGTGAAATACTAAGAGAGATGTGATAAATTTAAGCCGATTACTAACGCCAAAATAGACATTGGGCTCACACTGCTCCTATTAGCAGCGGCCAGGGGGGTATCCCACAACCTCATGTATATGCAACCATAACCAGAACAGAGACAAGTAAAGTAATAGACGGGAAGCCAACATCACCCAAGCGCTCGATTACTCAGTCCTCCTGCGCTTCGTAGGCTCTTCTTCTCCGTCGTCGCCATCTTCTACGGCATCTCGTTGACGACGAAGCCGGCCCCTTTGTCTCAAGACTTCGTTGATGACCTTTTCATCACCAATGACATTGCCCGTCCCTTGTACCTCGACACCAGCATCGACCTCGATTTTGACAGGTCTAGGTCGACCGTCCTCATCGATCATGGGGATGCCACACTGACCAGAGCTATTCTCCTGCAGGGCAACCACCACAGCACGAGCAATAGCCTTGGCATTGTCGGCCGGACTGGTATTACAGCAGACCAGATTGTTGTTGCTTGAGATTCTGACAGAGGTATTGATTCGCAGGCTTATGGGTGACTGGCCCTCTTCGGCATCGCCTTCGTCCTCGCCGGTGACGACGGCGGTGATGGGTTCCCGGCCCAGCACGACGGGCTCCTGAGGCATGTTGTGGTAGTATGGTGCTTCCACAGCAGGCACTCTCGGGAGACTGAGTCGTCGTGGCTGGGGAGAATATGCCGGTGGGGGAGAAACGCCGTTGGCAGCTTCTTTTAAGAGTACTCCCTGGGGGTCAAGGATTGTTGCGATGGCAGCCTCCATGGTGGTGAAGTTGTGAGAGGGTTGACGTCTAGAGACAGAGCTGCAGTTATGTAAAATTATTGCAGAGGTGATGTTTCGAGGAGCTTGGAGAAACTGTCTGAATGACGAGAAAATATGTTGCAAGTCTGTCCAGGTTGAAAAGGGAGGCAGACGGGACGCCAGGTATTGTGTTTATAGTGTTTCCAACCGCCACACGACCTTCAAAAACGCCTGCATATGTAGTTGGCACCCAGCTTCGCCGAAGAAAAGACCGAGTCGGTTTTTTTCGCCAACACGCCCTTTTTGGGTTCCGAAACGTCTTGTCTGGGGGCTTTTTTGGCTTCCGTCGGCGATGATGAGCCCGGCCCAGTCAAACGGCGTCCCAAGGCTCGACGTCCAACAGACCCGAGTCTAGCGCCACAAGGGTATGACTTCTCTCGGCCGTAGCTCCGCAGCAGGGCCTGATAAGGATACTGGCTTGGGTTCTAATAAATGTACTGGACGGAACGGCGCAAGCGGCCCAGACTGATGGGATGATGGATGGCGGACCGTATACGGCAACCAGTCTTGGACGAGTGGCGTGATAAGACTCAATAGAAAAACAGATGGAGGAGCAAAAATGTCGATAAAAGCGTATCCAAGGGGAACCAATATACTTTTGAGTAAGAAGAAGACGGTGGAAAGCTTGCCGTCTTTAATATTATTGAAATTCCCTGACGGCCGTGGACGATATGTGCTCGTGGTGGTCTATTATATCTCCGGTCTTTTTTTTCTCTCTATTTTATTTTGGGTCTTTTTTTTTTTTCCCCTTCTATCCTGTCAACGGGCTCGCAGGAAGCACGGGTCACCTACGTGTCAGATCAGGAGAATCAATGACTAGAAAAAACAGTGACTTGTTCTTCCGGGGGGGCGGCTGGGGTTTGAGAAACATCATGTCTCTCCGACACACAGACACACGGCACGCACACCCCTCCCTTGGGTCTAAAAAAAGAAGGGGGAGAAAAACACTATTATTCTACAGACAGGCCTCGCACACACGCCCCGTTCTCGTCGCTGCACGGCAAGGTCCAACCGATTTTGAATGGGGGCGGGCAGGTCGCATGGCTTTTTTCCACAGCAGAGTCACACGCCCCGGGAACGGATGGGAGAGGAGAGGGCGTGTGAATGAGTGTGTGTGTGTGTGTGTAGGGAAGAATGGACCACCCCTTTTGCCCTTGGAATTATCGCCCTCTCTTCTCCACACGCCTTGACAAACAATACATCACGGACCGAAGGTTGTCCAGCATGGGCCCTCGCCAGCCTCATCCGCTCTTCTTACTTGCTGGCTCTGGCAAAGGTGTTTCAACTTGTCCAATGTGACGTGCCGTCTACTAGCTACCTGTTCCCGCTCACCAATCGCACACTGGGCATTCTGCCTCTTTTCCTCGTTTTCGCTTTCCCTTGGAGCGCCTGAAGCCCAATCGGGAGAATGGGGACACTATTTAGTTTTTCCGTTTTATTTCGGCTTATTGTTTTTGCAAGCGTTTACTATTCTCATTGGTATTATCCCCCCCCGTCCTTGGCCGTGGTCACAATTGCTGTCTTCACGTGCTTACACGGAGAGGAGGGCCGTGTGGTGCTTCAGAGACAATCCATCAAGCGAGCTCAAATGCCAGATGCTCTCCGTCGTCTCTACCTGGAGCCACCCCGCACAACTGGGGGCCAAAACAGCAACCCAGGACCGACTTCCTTCTTCCCATTCATTCAGCTGTTTGGAACTGACCTTCTTTTCCTTTCCGATACGGGAAAAGGGGGGCGTGTATCCGAGGCCAAAGGTCGCGTGCAAAGGGTGGAAACCACCCGACGTTGCACTGCAGAGTGGTTACACCGCATCTGTCAGGCAAAACGAGGCTGCTTATTCTTTTTGCCTGAATGGAAGAACTACGTCCCTCCGAGCCGCCGGAACCCCATACTGCTCGTGTAACCCGCTCGGCGGGTCGAAGCTATGAGACACGGGGTATACTCCGGAGCGTCGGGACATGGCGTATTGTTTTTGTGTTTTTCCCAATTTTTTAATTGGCTTTTTTTCCTATTATGAATTTGAGGGCTTTTTGATTTATACATCTCTTACTATTTTCTTACGCCTCCAATTTGTTTCGAAAGAAGAAAAGGGGGGGGGGGGGGGGGGGGGGGGGGGAGCGAGATTGCATGTGCTATTCACGGGTATGAGTGGGAGTGGCATGGTATTGTCGACGGAACAAAGTCCTAGCTGGCAGCGACGCCTCATTGCTCATCAATGGGTGCTGACTTATTTCCGTAGCAGGCATGTCCATGGCCCAGGGGAGGAAAAGAGCGTGTGTTTGGCGACACCGCCCACCGGCTGGGGGGAAGGGAAGAGGATCATGGCCCGAGTAGGCGCGTAGTGGCCGCGGCTTGGTATGTAAGTGAAAATGGACCGACACTCTACATACATAACAGTCCTACTGTCGACAACTTGGTGGTTGGCGAGCGAGACGGCTCAGCACTGCTGCGGCCAGCGCAAGCGGAGGCAAATAGAGGCGTCACACCGGCATTCATATTGTCCTCGCGGTCCGGGTAAAACTGATGGGCCAGCGAGACGCGACGGCTGGCGTGCGTCATACAGCGCCCGGTTTGCCTGCAGAGACGCGGGCGGGAAACATGGCCAGATGTGACCAGAGACGCTCTCTCTTTCAATGAGTTTTAGACTTCCTATTGTCCGTCTCCACAGTTGCTATTGTTGTCGAAATCGGGGCTGGCCCACCGGCCCATTGACTCCCCGATCAGGCTTAGCGTCCGTGTTCCGGGCACCATTGACCCGTCCCACTGGGTCCCGCTTCGGCATCCAAACCTCAAAAGCCAACATGATTGGTCAGCGGCTGATCGGCCCCCCCTTCCCAGAACAAAAGCTGACAGCTTCGCAACCCGTAGCCCTGATGCCTTTGACTTTCATGACATTCCACGGCATGATCATGATTCGAGCCAATGCAAAAGGGCGGAGGTTGCTCGACTATTTTTTTATCCTCCAAAGGCTGTCTTCTAATTATCCGCGTCAGCGGTAACCCAAAGCAAGCCACTCCGAAAGAACGAAAAAAAGGTAAAGGGGATGGGGAGGGTGGAATGGCCCAAGTCGTTTTGCCAAGCCTCATTCCGTGTTTTTGTTTTACAACTTTTATCACCTGTTGGTTCGGACATTCCCGTTGGCCGATATGACGACGACATCCTCGAAAGCAAACTCACTTTTTGGCCCTGTTCTTGCTGTTTGTGATCAAACTCTGACCGGTACCGAAAGCGGCCAGTCTGCGAACCAACAACAGGCAAGGGCTTGTATGTACATATGACACATGCCGTAAAAACGACCAAGCGAATCGTCGAGATCCTTCAGCATGTTTTACCCTTTTTCTCCTTGTTCATGTCCTTCTGCCGAAACATGTTGTGCTTGGTTTTGTCGTCCCTTTCGTTTCCCACGACGTAATACCCGTGTAGAACCCGGGGGCCACACAAACCCGTGGCTTGCTATTTGACATTCAACACGGCATGAACAGTCGTGTATTGAGGCGCCCGCGCTAATGATACTCTCTCTGAGCGCCACGCACGGCACTAAAGTAGTCGGCCAGACTGTCGGATTGTGCGACCAGACTGATGGGACGCCGGAGCTCGCTCTATTGGATACCATCTGCCTCCGAGTGGCGGTCCTTAAACGCCAAGCGTCGCCTCCCTTGGTCATGATGTCACCTGCAAAATAGAAGGGAAAAAAAAAAAAAAGAGGCGTCACCCTGCGATTGTGTTGTATTGTGCTGTAATGTATGTGCTTACTTGTCCTTGAGGCTGAAGGGGGCAAAAGGGGGCCACAGGCGCAAACATTGGCAAAGACGGAATCATGCTGCTGAGCTGTCATGTCGGTCTGTTATCAAAGTGAGAGAAGGAAAAGCCAAACTAGAGTTTTCCAGCATGGCCAAGTCGATGCGACATGACGGGGCCGTCGGAGCCCCTTGGGCACTGCGACGGCGTGTATTTTTTTTTTTTTTTCCGTTGTGATGTTGCCCGTGGTTGGGATCATCAGTTTTTCCTCTTTTGACTCCTCGGGAGAGAGGGAGAAAAATGACTTTTGGATAATACTTGTGCTGGGGACGCAAATGGCTTGTCCAATCTGTCGTTCGTCCTCGCATTTATCGTGCTCCGAAATCCTGGCCGCGAGGCCGGAATGGAACCTCCAAGCCGGGTTACAAGTGCCACATCGTGACGAGTTTGCTCTTGGAAGCGTCACCTTTTAGCATGCCGCCCGTGTAAAGGCATAGGGTGCTGCATGGGCTGATGACTCTTGACCGTTGAGCACACAAAGAACACACCACCACCATTACCATCATCACCACACGAGGCGTGTTCACACACCCACGGCACGAAAAAGAGAGGGAAAAGAGCATTAGCAACGCCCCATTTCAATGTATGCTCCCACGCCATTCGTTTTTTTTTTCCCTCTCTCTTCCCCATGCCCAACTCCTCTGTTGCGTACCCGACGACGTGGTACAAGGCTTCGCAAATATCCGCTAGCTCATCCGCCATCAGCCATCCGCCGCCTCCATCCTTCTGCTATCAACTCTGCCAAGGGGGGGTGAAGAAGGGGAAGGGTGGGTTTCAACCATACCGCTATACATGGCCCATTATCGACGTCGCGACTTGCCAAACATGCTGCAGCCGCTGCTTATACATGCACGCACAACAAGCCCGGAGTCCATGCTGAACTGCAGAGATTCGCCATGTGTCCACGATCTCGGACGCAGGCAGGTCCTTCTCGCTATCCTTTTGCCCCCACGATCCGTCGGACAGCAAGCAACAATAGCTGTTGCAACAATAATACCCATTTGGCTGGGAAGGGTGCCACGCCCCAGCGCCGGCGTGAGCGGCATCGCGCACACACCCCCAATAACTGTCTCTCATGTGTTGACGTCTGACAGAGCCGTGTTGGGGAGCAAGTTAAGCTTTCATCACCCCTTGAGCACTGCCATAAGTTGCCCGTGGCGGCCACGTACAAGGCACTCTTCACTCTTCGTCACACCGAGGCGGAGAACCAACGAACCCCCAGACCAGAAACACGACGCATCATGTCGCTTAGCCCATGTATAAACTGCAGTGACTCCGTTTTCCGTATATTCCCCTGCCCAACAGCGTCTCTCGGCTGTCTAAACTTAGAATTGGTGCTTTGCCCAGCCAGGCTCAATTTCTCATCTCCGCTCGGCAGTAAATATTGTTAGTTTTTGTTTAATTTTTTTTTTCCGGTAATCAAAGACATGGAAAATAAGAAACCACTCGCCTTGTTTGATTCTTCTTTCCTTCTCCACACGCTACCTTGCCTTTTTGTTATTGTCTTGGGAAAACCATCACGGGCGCCCTATGCATTTTGGGTTCTGCACGCACACAATGCGTGCATGGAACAGGAAAGAATAAAAAGGGCCCCGTTTCCACTCTTTTTCAGCTGCCGAGCTTCACATTATTCGATTGACCGGTCTGGCTCGAGCCGCCCGGGACGACGGCTTCGTGTTACGCGCTGCTTATAAGGGGCACGCTGGGATCTGCAAGAGACCATTGCATTGTGCTGCTGGCGCGTGCTGCGAACGACCACGCTGTCATATTCATCGAGGTGTGAGAATTGCCTTGGTTGCCAAGGGTATATACTATAAGTCGTGGCTGAAAGAAAGGCGGGTTTTATTCGTCAATGCTGAAGATCGCAGAGGCCAGGTCCATCCAAGATTCATCGTTTTTAGTCTTCTGATACTGTGACTTGCTGTGGAGGGCATGATGACTTTGTTTTTTTTCTGATTTACATGGGGATAGGGACGGGCGGCCCCCGTGCGAATGCAAACTGAATATACACTTGCCATGGGAAGTTTTGGTTCCCAACAAGCTATTGTCTTGCGCGTCCACTGTCGCGGCTTGGCGACGAGATAGAAGAAGGAAGGTTGTCTTCCTTGGTCCCGTGACCGGATGTCGGTCAGATTGCCGGTGGAAGTGTGTACAGAAAAAAGGAAAAAGAAAAAAACCCCTGCTACTACAAAGTAACGTGGCGAGGTCAGCGTCCAGGTTCACGATTCGCACGCTCCAACGACAAGTAATGAAACGTTAACTTGCTCATCTTTTTTTTTTGCTCTTTCCTTCACCGGTTCAGGGGTGCTGGTGATGATCTTTGCGACCAACACCCACTCTTCCCACGTTGGCCCGAAAACCAACAAAACCACCAAAAAAAGGGGGGCGCTCATCATCACCAGTCATCAGATATCGCCAGCACAACAAAGGGTGAAGGGGGGGTAGTGTGGGCGGTGAAAGGCTCAGCAGGGGAGCTCTCTTTCTGTGCTGATGCTCGCTGCCCCCCAAACTTTAGATCTCGCTCATGCATGCATGCATGCAACACTTGGTTTCTCGTGTGCAACCAACAGTCTTCTTTGGCCCCTTATATGATGATGGGGGCCGCCGCCAAGCCCTGTGCAAAAGGAGAGTCTAGGACCTTGGGGGCAGAATCTACATGCCTTGCCGAATTGGGCAACAAACCAAAGAAGAAGCAAATCCTAACCCTCGTCGTGCCACGTGTTGTGACGAGCAAGGTGGACGACAGACGCACCGTCTCTCACATTGACCCAACGTTGTTTGGCCCCCGGGCTGTATGTACGTATAGCCTTCTTTTCTTCCTTCTTCCCGCTCCGTCGTCATCTTGTGCCTTTCTTTCTGTCTCTTTCTCTCAGGCGCAAGGGCCATCATCACGACAATGCTCTCTCCCTCGTTCACAACGCCGTTGGCATGAGATTAGTCGCATCTCAACTCTCCGCCCAGAGCACAGGGCAGTCCGATGCGTGCGAGCAACTGGTCAAAAGGTCTTGTGTGTAACACGCAATCTAAAACACCCGCCGACAGCTTGCATACGAGCATCTACTTTTGCTTCCTTTTTTTTTCTTGCTCCATCTGCCACAACACATGGGCAGACGGGCCGATACTCCTCTCTCTCCCCCCGTCATTTTCTTTTCTTCTTTTTTTACCGCGTATGTACTCTTGTTTCTCTCGCCGTATCATGGCTGAGAAATTAAGAAATAACTACTACTAAAAAAACGTATGTGCGTCTTGGCGCCTGCTCTGCCAACAGGGCATATGCATGCAACCTGCAAAGCACACGACGGGCTTTGCCGACGCGCAATATGACCTTGTATTGTTGATCTGTTGTGCCAAAGAAGCTCGTTTACGCCCTTTCCTGTTTCCGAGGCGAGCGGAGCGCCGGATGGACACATCACGTCACCCTCGTGACATTGGAGCAGCCGACACGGGCCTATTGTTGGCAACCAGAGCTTGAGGCCCGGCGAGGTGCAGGAATGCGTTTTGGTGTTGCTCTCTTGTACAATGGGATCGATGGGGAAGGGCCGCCGAGGAGTGTTTCAACATCTTTGAGGCTCTGCCTTCTGCGCATGGTTCTTTTTTCTATTGTACACACGGGCATAGATCGGTGCGTGTCCGTGGCGGAGACGGAAGGCGGGGGGAGGCGGCCTCATTGTCTGCTCAGCCCTCTTTTTTTTTTTTTTTCCTTCGTCGTGCTGCAGTTTGCATCTGCTGAATTTATGTGCATCAAGCACGCCGAACCTTCTTTGCTGCATAAACCTGGGCGTGGTTCTTATTGTCTTGCTTTTAGGGGGTCCCACTGCGTCGTCCAGAGGAAGGTCTGCACGCAGATCCATATGAGAGCTGGGAAATGATTGTCGTATTGTGTGAATGGGGGATGCAAAAGAAGAAACAAAGATCGCTACGCTTATCGTCGAGGTGCATTGCGGAAAGCTGGGATGTTGTTTGATGGGAGTGTCGTGAGGCGGCACTATCATGCGGACACTTCTGTCCAACGGCCGGTGTGGGTAGGACTTGACTTCCGACGGAGAGACATGGGGAAAGAAATGATCCTGGCATGTTTGGGCCTTGAAAAGGGGCCTTTCCGCATAACATATTTTGCTTTTTTACTCACCGTGGTGATCTCGTCAAGCGAGGTGGACAAAGCTCGTGGGTAATATGGACCGGGGGGGCCAATATTCTCGCAAGCTTCTCATTTCCAAAGAAGCAGACACAATTGCCAACGTTCAGGTCCATTGTATACATATGAAGGGGCCAAAAAAAGGGATAAGAAAAAGGTAAACATGGCACCATCGTACCCTGTACAACTCGATGCTTTCAAAAGATACAGCTGAGCATCTACCATGACCAGCACAGTCATCAATATTCCTGCACCCTGCTACACATACAACCAGTCTGCGTATCAGGAAACATGTCCAAGAATACACCCTTTGCAATGCTTCGTCGTCAAAGACCTTCCAGGTGAAGTCACCAGTCATATTCATCTAGCACTACATTAATACGCGTCAGCAATAGCATCTACACACAAGACCAACACTGCCCAACAAGTCATCAACACTAGAAGATGGAAACACCGCCGCCGCCCTTTATGGCGCTCGAGGCATTCAATTTCCCGTTGCACGCACAGCATCCTCATATCCTTCGCCGCAAAACATATATACGCTCGGCTCACCCTGCACATCCCACCATTCCCAACTTGCCACTTTGAGACGATCCAAAAGATGATCCAAAACACACGTATATCACAAATGGCAAAAAGATACCCGCATGGAATTGCAACAAAGCCAACGTACATTGTAGTTACGAGTGAGAACAAGCGATGCCCGAAACCAAACCCGACTCCCAACACCGATACCCAATCACAGTTAAAAAAAAGCACTCAGCGTAGTTGATTATGCCCATTCCAGGAAACCCCCGAGCGGGAAGCCTCTCGGGTGTGATGGAGTACAGTGTCGTTTTGCAACCTCGGAATCAAATATACCTCCCATCCATTGTAGGCCGCACCAGACAATGGGTTGTTCCAAGTTGCAGATACTTGACATCCAATGAAGTGAGTGGCCCAAGGAGGCAAGCGGTTTTCACGCTCCAAATCCACAATAAATTCATACTCTGCGGTTCTGGCCTGCCTTTGTCCATTCCTTGTTGATACAACCAAAACCTTGACCTGAAATGCATTTTGACGTCTAACCAAGACGAAAAAGGCTTCAAGCAATTTCTCGGTCCAAAATGTTCTTCCATGTGGCGCCAAGTGGACTTGGCCAAAGACATGTCCCACCATCAAACACACGACACATGACACATGCCTCAACTTATCAAAAGGACGAGTGCATCGTTCTACATAATTTCCAATGGCAAATTTCATACGTATGGCCCCATCATGATGTAGCACATGTAGAGCACACGGCCCACCCATACATGTTCGGCTGGAATATACAACTACGCACAGCACGTCGCACATGTCACTTGCCAATATGAAGCACATATTCCCTCATCAGGTGTTTCTTTGGTCTCTAGCTGCTATCTATCACAGCCGTAGCAAGTCATACTTGCTGGTCTAATATCCCCAAATTCAATGGTAAATGGCTAACCCCCTCCGCTTTTCCATTGCTTCCCGTACGACTGACTGACTTGCACAAGCTCGGCCAGAGAAACACGGGGAATAAAAAGATGTTGAAGTTCTTCTTCAGTCCCCCAAACGCCGGTAAGCACGCTTCTCTAAAGTTTTTGCCCTGGTAGGGGTATCATAATGCAAGTCTCTTTTTGACGATTTGCTTTCGCCTCACAAATGCAGGTGTCCCAAAAGTGTCTTTGTTGAAAGACGCCGCCACTCCATTCCCAAAATAAAACGTCATGAGAGTGGTCTTCGTAACAACAAAAAAATAGGTTTTCAGAAACGAAGAGCTGGAAAACAAAAATAAAATTTCAGATGCCAGAAACCGCCCGTCCCCACGTCCCGTGGGGGGAGATTACATGGTTTCGTTGAGAACCGTACGCCGCCAGAGTGTGCATAAAAATGCCAATTATAACACATCGTAAGATTGGATAAGTGATAAATAGAAGGCTTGTTGAATTCCTTCCATACATTGTCCTAGGATGCAAAAAGGTGCAACTTAGAACTTGAGCTGCTTGGGCTGCTCCCAGCTGAATGACTGGTTGGTGCCGAAGTGGCCGTTCTTGGCGGTCTGCAGGTAGATGGGGCGGTCCAGATTAAGCTTGCGGACAATAACACCGGGGCGCAGGTCAAAGTTGTTGCGGATGATCTCAACGAGCTGGTCAGAGGTCTTCTCGGAGGTGCCGTAGGTGTCGACGTAGATGGATAGAGGCTCCGCAACACCAATGGCGTAGGAAAGCTGGACAAGAGCGCGGCGGGCGAGACCGGCATTGACCAGGGACTTGGCAATCCAGCGACCGACATAGGCAGCAGAACGATCGACCTTGGAGAAATCCTTGCCGGAGAAGGCCCCGCCACCGTGGGCACCCCAACCACCGTAGGTGTCGACAATGATCTTACGGCCAGTCAGACCGGCGTCACCCTGGGGGCCGCCAATGATGAAGAGACCAGAGGGTTGGATCTGGGGATAGTTGGTCAGCCAGCGACTCAAAACATCTTGAGCTGTTTTGCGATGAGAAAACTTACGTGGTAAATGGTGTTGTCGTCGAGGTACTTGGCAGGGATAGTCTTCTTAATGATGTTTTCAAGAATCTGCTTGCGGAGCTCCTCAGTGGTAATGTCGGCAGAGTGCTGGGCAGACACCACCACGGTGTGGACACGGACGGGGACAACGGCGCCGTTGTCGTGCTTGTACTCAACAGTGACCTGGGTCTTGGTATCGGGGCGCAGCCAGGGGAGAGAGCCGTCGCGGCGGGCAGCAGACATGGCAGCGTTGAGCTTGTGGGCGAGCTGGAGGGTGAGGGGGAAGAGCTCAGGGGTCTCGTCGGTGGCATAACCGAACATGATACCCTGGTCACCGGCACCGAGCTTCTCGAGGGCCTCCTCGTAATGCAGGCCCTGGGCGATATCGGGAGACTGCTGCTCAATGGCAACAAGCAAGTTGAGGGTCTTGTAGTCGAAACCCTTCTCAGAGTGGTCATAGCCAATGTCCCTGATGGCGTCGCGGACAATCTTCTGGTAATCCAGCTTGGCCTTGGTGGTGATCTCACCAAACACCATGATCATACCAGTCTTGGTGGCGGTCTCGCAAGCGACCTTGGACAGGGGATCCTCAGCCAGGCAGGCATCGAGGATAGCATCAGAGACCTGATCAGCGATCTTGTCGGGGTGACCCTCACCGACAGACTCGGACTATAGGTTGTGTTAGTTACCAGCCTCGGGCGCCATATCAACAGTGTTTGCGTCTTTTTTTTCTTTCTCTTTCTTCATTTCTCCTTGCAAGAGGAGGGGCAAATAGGTTGCCAAACGATTTGAGCACGGGCCATTCACTTACGGTGAACAGGAAGGTACCCTGAGGGCTAGATCCGTTGGTGCCGTTGACGCCAGGCATTTTGTGTATGTTGTAGGAGAAGATGAGGAAAGAATGAGAGGGCAAACAAAATCCAAGAGTTGGCCGAGACGAAAGGTCTGTGTGACTTCGACAGCGGGCCCGAAGGAAATAACTGCGAAGAGCAAGTTTCAAAGTCAGCAATTGATTATTCTCTTGGGAAGCGCAAGCCGCAATATGTTAGGCAGCAGTGCAATTGACGGGTTCGCATACCACTACGAGGTGACACTCAGGAGCTGACAGGCGGAGGGGGAAACTGGTGTAAGACAGGATGGGAGAAGGAAGAGAAGGGAAAGGTGGAGAGATTTTATGCCGACAATTTTCTGAGGGGGGCCGCTCGCAGTTGCATGCGCTGCGAGCCGAAATGGTGGTTGGAGGGGCAGCCCAGCAAAAAAAATTGGCAGGGCGGGATGTTATCGGCACAAAGGAGGAGCTAGGGTCTGGGCTGCGATGTACATGAGACTTTACATTAGGCCACACGCATGTGCAGGTACCCCCGAATACGACTGCTAACAGATTGCTGGGCGCTGGCCGGATGCGATGAGGGGCAGCGACGGCCGCCACCTTTTCGGACCAAATTGCGCCATCTCGGAGCCAGTAAGCGTGGGCGGCGTCCAGCAAAACCCAGTTGTTGCACGTCACCCCTGGCTGGAGATGGCACATGTACAGTTACACGTATATGATATAAATGCACGCAAGTACCCTATTCTTGTGAGTTTTGTCCCAAGTACTCCGTACTGGCCGCGAAACTACTTTTACGACTAGTAGCAATTGTGTCGGTGTTGCATGATCAATCTCGCTCGGTTGCCGTAATTTGGCCCCCTCCCCTCGAGCACCTCTGAGACCCCGACCAACGCCATTCTTCTCCGTTGCGCTCCAGCCCAGGCCAGCCGCATATGTCCCCCCAGTCTGTTCTCGCAGATGGACAACGTGTCTACTGGTCAGTTTTGGCGCAATAGTTTCTCCGACTTGTTTGAGCTCCGACAGCCGCTCCGACGAACTGTCGCTGGCATAGCATGGTCGGCGCTTTCGTTTTCGCGGCACCACACTGCTTTCGGCGGGAATCAGAAAGATTGGAATTTTGTCCGAGACATCGGGTGCTTGAGCTCAAGTTTAGAATCCGGTCTCGCAGGGTTGATGTGCCTGGTATGCTTGGCAGACACTTCGGAGACTTAACCTACTACATACAAACTTCGGAGACTAACTTGCAATAAAATATCGAGGTGCTCTGTACGGAGTAGCGTCTGCGAAATGTGACGCCGCGTGTCTCTGATTTTGGCACATTGCAGACCAATAGACGATGGCGCCAGCCCGCCCGACCGACTTTTGAGGTCAAGGCGCTCTCAACTTGTATTTCGCCAGGCTAGTATTCCGTAGTAGTAGTACTTGGCAAGTCAAAAGCGCCCCCCACATGCACTTGACGTCAAGTTGTCAAGTGGCCTGTGGGCTGCAGCTCCAGAAAAAAAATTGTGAGCTACCACAGACAACCAGAATACTAGCAGCAAGAATAACCGCCGGCTCTACACGGCCTCATCTCGCCTCAGACAAAGGGAAACATTGGTAGGCTTCTCGCTGCTGTCTGTCGATTAGGCGGTAGCGCTTCACCACCATGAGCAAGTTTGGCGCCATGATCATGGGCCCCGCGGGGGCAGGCAAGGTAAGACGAATAAGCAACAGTCGGCTAGCTGCCAGATAGACGTCGCCTTTTCGAAAACACCGGATTCTAAGCCCTCCGCTCACACGCACGCAGTCCACCTTTTGCGCCGCCCTCATTACCCATCTCCAGCTCAACCGCCGTTCCGCCTTCTACGTCAACCTCGACCCCGCGGCCGAGACTTTCGAGCACACGCCCGACCTCGACATTAAGGAGCTCATCTCACTCAAGGATGCCATGGAGGAAGTCGGCCTCGGCCCCAACGGCGGCCTAATCTATTGCTTCGAGTTCCTCATGGAGAATCTGGACTGGCTCACCGAGGCACTGGACAACCTGACAGAAGAATATCTCATCATCATCGACATGCCCGGCCAGATTGAGCTCTACACGCACATCCCCATCCTGCCGACCCTAGTGAAATATCTGTCGCAACCTGGATCGCTGGATATTCGCATGGCCGCCGTGTATCTCCTCGAGGCCACCTTTGTGGTCGACCGGGCCAAATTCTTCGCCGGAACTCTGAGCGCCATGAGTGCCATGCTGATGCTCGAGGTCCCCCACATCAACGTCCTCTCCAAAATGGATCTCGTCAAAGACCAAGTCAAGAAGAAGGATTTGAAGCGCTTCCTCACACCCGACGTGGGTTTGCTGGAGGACGACCCCGTGGAGCGCGCCAGGCGAGTCACCGAGGGTCCCGAGGGCGACGACGAGTCACAGAGACCCGACGATAGTGAACAGATTATGAAGGGCGCGAGTTTCCGGCGGTTGAATCGTGCTGTGGCAGGCTTGATTGAGAGCTTCAGCATGATTAACTACCTGAAGCTGGATGTGACAAACGAGGACAGCGTAGGCGCCATTCTGAGCTATATTGATGATTGTATCCAGTTCCACGAAGCCCAGGATCCCCACGAACCCAACGACGAGGACGATGAGGTCGAAGTCGAAGAGTGACCGCTGCTTATTGTCCCCCTTTTTTTCAGTTTTTTCTTTTTGGAGTACCAGCATAGCGACGGCGTTTAGGTTCCTCACAAACCCAAAGTTGATAGCAAGAAAACAAAGTCATGATATTTTGCGCCAGTATCAAACCGTAAGCGTGACCAAAAGGCCCAGAAGATGCCGCCCATGCAAGCACAAACAAGAAAATCAAAAACACCATCCAATATCGGCATCATTCCCATTTCTACATACAAAGATTAGCGCCAAAACGTCCCGTCACATCCCCAACAAGTTATATTTCCACTCAAAACCCACCCCCGTTTCCGTCCATCATCACCTCCCCCTCCCCGTCCTCGCGCCGTGACCGCTACTCCTCCCCTCCCTCGCCTCGTACCGCTCATACTCCTGCCACCAAAAGTCCCTCAAGACGGCCAGATACCCGACGACCCTGCCCCCGAGCACGGCGGCGTCCCTCGCGCTCTCCATGACGCCCCTGTTCCACACCCAGGCCAGCAGCACCGCGGCCGCGCTCCAAAACACGACCCGCACCACCAGCCGCGTCCACCACAGGACCAGCCTCCGTATCCAATTCATCACCACCACCGTGGCCGTCACCACGCACAGCAGCGCCACGAGCCCCGTCACGCCCTCGTTCTCGACGGCCACGGCCAGCACCTTGTCCGCGAGCGGCCGCACGACGGGCGCCAGCGACGCGAGCCACGTCTGCACCTGCGCGGCCGCCGCCTGCTTGTATATCTGGAAGGGGGCGCGGGGGTTGAGCAGGTGCGTGCGCACAGAGAGCGCGAGGTCCGGCGGCAGCAGTTCCGTTAGGAGGCGGGACGTTAGCGACGCGTCCATTATTATTATTTTTCTTTGTTTCTTCTTTTCTTCAAGCAAGTCGAGACGAAAGGGAGTAGGGTGAGTTTTCGATTTCTTTTTCAGACGGGAGGGTGTTTGGCGGGAAGCCGGTGTGCTTTGT
Organism: Metarhizium acridum; assembly: GCF_019434415.1. Taxonomy (NCBI): domain Eukaryota; kingdom Fungi; phylum Ascomycota; class Sordariomycetes; order Hypocreales; family Clavicipitaceae; genus Metarhizium; species Metarhizium acridum. Next base: position 1,245,198 of record NW_027094016.1, on the reverse strand, counting down.
GTTTGGTATGGCTTTTTTTTTAGGGAGTGTATACGTTATCATTTTGGAGAGAAGACCAGACCCTTTTCCCGCCATCGATAAGCGTGGATGCGGTGTGGTTGGTTGGTTTGGGGGGGGGGGGGGGGGGGGGGGGGGGGGCTGGAGGAAGCTTGTTTTGCCATGTGCTTGGTTGGCGTTGCGGCAAGGCCTGACCGTGGATAATGTGGCACCGCGTTGCACAACGCCAATCGGCGTGCTGGCAACTACAAATGGAGCTTCCGCACGTTCCCGCGTCGTCGGTGGAGTTCGAACCCATGGTGGTTCTGAAATTTCCATTCATCATAAATCATTGAATTCTGCTACAAATATGTGCGCTATTCTACTGTAGGCAAATAGGCAAGAATTGCTGCCCCCCCAGCCAGACGCAAATACAGAAAGGGTATCGAACATGTCGCAAAACAAAAGAAAATGTACATTCATCGTCAAAAAGAAACAAACATGGTTTCCAGTCAGCCATTTCAACGAAAATCGACATATATATATATTTGCCACCCCGTAATCATTTGTCCCGTCTCAACTCCCGCAAAATCATTTCATCAGCGTCGTAGGTATAGAACATATGATTAGTATTACGGAGACACTGGTGCTCGGTCGCCAATGCTCTCGAGCAGCTTGCTAGCCGCTTCTATTCTCTCTCTGTATTCAGCATGGTTTCCGGTACCAAGCCGCGTAGCTTCACTCAGACCCAAAACGCATCGTCCCAGATTTGCCACGACTTGTTCCACCAAGACTTGGTCTTCTCGTGAGAGTGTTTGTATCGCAGGAGACTGCGGTCCGCTTCCAGCGCTGTCCTTGTCACATATGCTTCTTGTCTCGTTCATGAGCGACTCGGCGACCTGCTTGAGCGGGCTGTCCGGCGATCCGCTCGGAGTCAAGGCTCCCTGGCTCAGCCTGGCTTTGTTGACAAGGGGAAAGCTCCTATTTGTCCCTGTGGACTCAAACGATGAGACGGACGGACGGTGCAGGGTGGATGACGTGTTCGCACTAACGGGTCGATGAATGACTGAGTTGTAGCGAGCGTGCTTTCGGTAATATCTGGTAGAATCACTGCCGCTACCGCTACCGCTACCGCTACAACTTGGACTGTCCTGGCTGAGCCCGCCAAAAGTCGACCCGGTGGTTGTGGCCGATGGGCTGTCTTCATCCTCGTAATTGGCCGTAGGCGTGACAAACCCATCGTCAGTTCTCGTCGAGCGGCTTACGGAGCTGCGGCTCTCTCTGCCCTCCATGGCAGTTGCAAAAGAGTCGACGGAAGCCAGGGTATCAATGCTGGGTCGTCGTGCGTGCGTCATTGTCGGACCGCGTGTGGTTTCCACAGAGTCTTGAGATCCCTCACTACTCACGCTGTCACGTCTAGCCATCCGCTGCCGGCTAAGAGTACCCATGGCAGAGTGTAGGAAGAAATGTTCATAATCAAACGCGTCTTCTCGATCTTCATGAGAGATATCAGTAGGCTCCTGATGTGTATCATGATAGAGCGATTCGCCGCTTTCGCTAGCATAGTCTGCGAACTCGTCTTGGTCTTGGTCTTCCTGGTCCTTCTCGGGCACGCCATCATTTGGAAGGTGAGCCTCATCCCGCTCGTGGTGACTGTGGCAAGTGGTATTTGGTTCGCCATTCAATGCAGCTGCGTCTGCTGACCTCATCACTTGATGGTGGTCTACGCTCTGTGTTTCCTCATCCTTGTGCGATGCATGCGGGGAAGAAGCGGCCTCCGCACTGCCCGTCAGCTGTGCTTCCGTTTCTTCCTTTTTTATCTCTTCTGGAATCCTATCATTTCCGATCTCTGGCGTATCTGCTTGTTTGGGACTTGTATAATCTTGGTCCCACCTAGCATGTGTAAACGGACTTGGCGCCCTTAAACTCTGCAAGCTACGCCTTTTCATGCTGTCTGCCTGTGCCTGCTGCTTCAAACTGGAGATCTTGCCTTTGAGTCCTTGCATTTGATCCTGCAGGTCTCGCATTTGCGCGGCCGAGGCGGACCGCGTCGTCACACTAGCTTCCATAGGCGATCCATAGGTTGGGCTGCCTAGAGCTACAGCCCGGCTACCAGAGCGACAGTTGTCCTTGTCTTGTGGGCTTTCATCTTCGTCGAGTGGCTCTAGAGCTGAGCCAATAGAGGAGAGAGGAGACTTGAGGGAACTCGAACTGTGCTTGGACCCTAAACCGTCGGCACTCCTGGACAAGGTCAAGTGTTGGCGATAGCCACCAGCTGCACCGAGGGCACTGGCAGATCGTTGAGGGAGCGTAGCCGTGCGCGCAGCCCCCTGCAAGCTGTTCTCGCTCACATTCCTCGAGTGTGTTGGAGTAATGGTCTGCGGTCTGTCGTGAATCGAGCCATTCGGGTGAGCACCGGGAGGGGGGGAAAAACATTCAGACATAGATGAATAACTAAACGTCATGGCCCTATTAAGGTTGCCTTCCATAGTCTAGAGACCAAATTAGCAAGTCACCTTCACACTCAAGGGATGGAAAGTTGGAAGTGTTTTGTGCCAATATTCCTTTTCTCTTCTCTTCTCCTCTCTTTTCTTTCTTTCTTTCTTTTTTTTTGGAAAGGCCTACATACCAGAAGGCGATGCTTGGCATTGGCAAGAATCTGTTCAGCTCGTTTGCTGATCGAGTTGGTAGAAAGTCTATGCTCATTCGGTCCGTGTCCAGATGGCATTATCGCAGCACTGGGGGGTTGAACGGACGTTTCATCCACGAATTCGCTTGCCAAACTCTCCTCATCATCTCCTTGGAAATCGCTATCATCGACACTAACCGAGTCATCAATGTCGTCAAAGGTAGCTTCTGGGCTGTCGATGGTGTGAACGGTGCTCGTGGATTCAATTGAGAGTCGGCGGTCGCGCCTCGCAATATTCTGTTTCTTCTTGAGCGTTCTCTTTCCCATTGTCGGGGAGGAGCGTAGAGGTGTGCCGCTACTGGTGCATGGGGTACCAGACAAGCCGGAAGAATTGCGACTCGACGGGTGGCCAACCGTACTTTCGACTTCAGTCACCTCACCAATATCCGAGAGCATCGTGCCATTGCCGTATATGATGGGCGTCGTGGGGGGGAGTGGTCCAGAGACATAGCCAGCCTGCGAGAAATCGTGAAAGTCATGGGGGGGATGCGCATTATTCCACGTCACCAGTGGTGAGTGGGATCGGTCGTCGAGATGCTCCGGTTCGTCGTAGTCTGGGAGAATCATGTCTGGATTCGTCAACGTCGGCGAACCTGGCTGAGGTCGGTAGGATAAATTCGCAGCTGCGAAGGCATCGTAGCGACTGTCACGGCCCGCGTGGACCATTGTGTGGGCGGTCATGGTTGACTACCTAGGTATTACGGAGTGAATGCGCGACAAGGAGTGGCGCCGGTTGAGTCAGTTGAGCTTCCAAGGCCGATTAAAGTCTAAATGGGTTGGATTTTGCCGGGCCAAGCATGAGCACAGCAGCCAGGTGCCTCCAACTACTCGGGTACCTCGGTGAAGCGATGCTCTTATACGACGCAAGCTCTGAAGGTCTCAATAACGAACGTCGAAGGTACCCAAAGGAGACACGAGAAGTAAAACGGCCAGAGGACCGGGGCAAACTGTCGGGAAAGTCTGCGGTCACCTGCACCAGGGCCGGTTACACTGGCCACAAGCGCGACTGCAGGTCTTGAATGCCAGACACCATGAGACAAAATCGCACAAGCGGTTTTGAGAGTTCGAGTTCGCTATCGGAGCAAGTTGGGAACTTTGGAAAGGTTTTGCGATTTGCGACAGGTGGGAGAAAAGTGAGCTCGGTGACAGGCCACGGTCTCCTAAAGGGTGTTCCCAGTTGATGTCGAAATGAAGGGTGGTTAAGGGTGTTCGACGGGCCGCCAGGGTAGATGGCCCAATGTCCGTCCCCGAAAATGTCAAGTTTGAGGACAGATGCAGCCAGAGCAAAAGATCATGATGGGAGAAGAGAAGGTGGGAAATCGGAAGGCGGTGGTGAGGTTGCTGCAGAAGACCGAGAAGTCTGGTGGTTCTTTTTCTTTCTCCGTTCAAACCATCGGGGTCAAGCCGCCACACCACCTTGAGCAGCGTCAATGCCGAGTACGTAGGTAGTATTTATTACTACTATTGTACTAGAAGCACTCAAGACGGACCAAAAGCCCAGCCAAATGTCGAATGGTGTGTCCTGGCCAGTCCAAGTGCCTTTGCAACCAGTTGACCTGTGCTAAGCTTGGGTCCCCGGAGTCCTTGGCGACCTGGACAAGCAAAGAGGGTCCGTCGCCTCTACGGAGTAGCTAGACGAGAACTAGGGACGGAAAGGGAAGAGTTTAGGGGGGCCCGGTTCTTAGTTCCCAGTTGGCCTTCATCAGACCAAAACGCCCCGCCCCATGTACCGCTTGGGTCACCTTGGAAGGAGTGGATCGAATGTGTCGGCGCAACATCGAACAAGAATCTGACAGGGGTTGAAGAAACGAATCTTGGTGGCGTCCGAAGGGGGGCCGGCAGCCAAAAGAGACGATGAGATGAGGCCAAACGAAGCGCACGGGGTGGTTTTCCACGGGGTACGGAGTAGGACAGAGGCAGAGGCAGCTACAAAGGCCGTTCACTGTTTGCATGTTTCTCTGAAACACCCCGGGCAGCATTCATCACTTACATAATACGCCGCAGTCACAAACAAGTCAACTGCACATGTGGTCAACTGGTCCGTATTTACTACCATCCTGCAGCTTTGTCCTCGGCCTTCGCCTCCGCCGGAACCCACAGCTTTGACAAGCAGGCTAATACCATGGAAGCGCTCGGGTCTTTTCCTCCAAAGTCTAATAACGAGCCCAGACCTGATTGACGACGGTACTTGCTGGGCCAGATAGTCAGTCTGAGCCGCGAGTCACCGAATGCGCCAGCCACAAAAGTCAATCCCGCCATCCCCAAGTCCACATGAGCCACGCATCCAATGCAGACCTCGCTCCATCTATTTGTCGCTGCATCAACGGCTCAATTTGGCCAAACACGAGAGAATGCATATGTACGAACATATGTATGTACTACTTACTAATACTGCATGATTTTAAGCACGGCACTATATTTAATATTCCGCCATGCCACACTCCCCATCAACTGACCCCTGCAGGCTTTGGCTGCCGCCCCTGGAAATGCGCCAAAGCCAAGAACTCTTCCAGACATGGATCCCGACGTCGGGCCGGGTTTCGAATCTTGGGGATACTCTGTACATCATCTCTCCTCCCGTATTGCACGGGGTACGACATCATCATCCGAGTACATAAAAGAAATGGACGACCGTGCCACGCCCGCAACTGGCACAAGTCGTGGCTTTGTTCACTCGGGCATCCACCCACCACCGCCGCCGCCGCCGTCTGAGCGTCCATTCACCTCCACGTCCCGACAGCATCGTACAATATGTACATATGCCTGTACTTGACAATAATGGTGGTGCAATTGTGGCCGCAAACACTTCAAGCATGACCGTTCGTCCTATCTTGTACGCCTCCAAGCCAAGTTCCATCCCGCCTTTAGTGGTGTGTTTCCACATCATCCCCCGAGAGAGCTGAGGCTATGTCATAATGCGCCCATTCTCAGCATCAACGCAAAAATGCACCTTTTCATGTCGTATGCCGCGTGTCGCTTGCGCATAAACGGAAAAAAGGCGCACAGTCTTCTTTTACGTCCAGGCACCGGCGCAACCGACGGGACATACCGACCCAAATGATTTCTCGTTAATGTGTGGCTGTCTTCATTTTTGGAGCAATAACCAACCATCACTAGATTTCACCAACAGCATCATGTGTGATACAGAAAACACATAAACACGGGCTCATCAACAGAGTAAATGGCATGGAGATGTATTTACCCGTATGATCACGGCTTCAAGTACAAGTTGATATATGTGCTGAAACCCCATGTGAGATTCGATCCGAAAGAACCGGCAGCGCGAAACAATAGGGGCAAAGAGAATGAGTAAGTGCGCTTAGCCCACGATCTCGGAGCTAGGGCCATTGCATTGGGACGCATTTTTGCGTCCCGTCTAGCTCAGCAATAACGAGCACGTAACCAAGGACATCGAGACATGGAAGAAATAGCCATGTCACGGTTAATTTCGCATCAATTCAGTATTAGCATGTCGCCCGTTTTTGTATATATCTGAAAATCCGTCAGGTTCATACAAGGTTTGCCGGCTGTATTTTGAGTTATCATGGAATCCAACCTTCTCCTTTTTATTTTTCGTAACTGCGTCAGGAAATGTAAATGGCCCATCTCCTCTCTCTCTCTCTCTCTCTCTCTTTCTCTCTCTATTTTCCTTTTTTTTCAAACTCCCTCTCTCTCCACGTCCACTCCAATGGGATATTAAACTAATCATCAGCAAATGCCTCGGTCTTGGCTTGGATCAAAACCTTGTCGGAGTCATCCTTGGCGGGACGATTGGCAACCAAACGCTACAAATGTTAATTAGTTTGGGTTGTGGTCCTCAATTTTTGCGAAATATTGCTTACCACGAGGTTACGGAGCAAAATGGCAATCGTCACCTTGCCAACAGAAGGAACATAGATCGAGGCCTTCTCCTTGATTGCGGGTCCGTCAAAGTTCCTGTACGAAGAAAAGTTGATGCACACAGCACCATCGCGAATAAGGTCTGTAGGAACCTTGAATGATTCCACAGGAACACCTCCAATGACAACGTCGCTAAGAGGCAGGCAGTCCTTCAATCCCCAGCCCTCCTTGTCCTCGACCTGGTGTCGCGGGCTCTTGATACCCTGACCACGGGTGAATAACTGAACTCCGGTAATATCAACAGAGTATACAGTAGCACCATCATTGGCTAGCAAAGCAGCGAGAGGTCGGCCGTTTACTTCGGAGCGGTTAATGACGGTGATAGTTTTGCCAAACAGGCGATTCCCGGCTGCCAAAATGGGGTTGTAAATCTGAAGATATTCCAAGATCTTAACAACAGCCAGTGGAGTGCATGGCAAAATAGACTTCTTCCGGTTCTCCGGGGGATCCAGGAATCGGATATTGTGATACATGTTGTAAAGATACTTGTGGCGCATACCCTCGACATCTTTGGCAAGCTCTACAGTCTCCTGGACGTACTTGTCATGTGTGGGGTTCTGGGGGAAGATAGGATAGTAAACGATGATGCCGTCAACAACGTCATCTTCATTGGCTTTCGTGATCTCCTCCTCGAGGAGATCTTTTTCAACAGTGCGAAGGTCAAAGTTGAAACCACTGTTGAAGGACGTCAGCGTCTACAGGTCATCACCTTGGGATGCAAAACATATCCTGCTCTACTCACTTCTCCTCGCAAGTCTTTTTTGACCACTGGGCGTACTGAACCGCAGCGGGATCACCGTTTGCCAAGAAGGCAACAAGCGTCGGTGCTTTGGGGTTGCCTCCCTGGACTTTGGCCAGCGTCTCTTTGACTTCGGTCAAGAGATTCTTAGCAATGGTCTCTGCAGTAATGACCTTGCAGGTCTTGGGAACTTCTGGCGAAGCCATTATCTGAGCACCAAGTCCGTATTTGCGTCGAATTGTTTACCATCCAGCTGGGCAGACAACAGTCGGATGAGGAGTAAGTCTTGATTAAGAACCCCGCCAATGTAGCCTTGAACAAGTCGAAGCTCTACATCGTCACTGGTCAGTGAATAAGGCGGATTGGGTCATGGGGGCAGTAGACGAACAATTCAGGTTGTGATTCCCTGCACGTCCTATAATCAACAGGCCAGGTCAACAATGCTCTCACTCGTGAAGCTTCAACTGTCTATTGGAGATGCATGATTACGTCGAATCGCTGAGGAAAAAAAAATATGCCCCTCCAAAACCTTTGATGCCGCAGTTGCCCCTCTTACTAACCATGGACTAGCGCCAGTAAGCAAGTAGTAAATGGTGGAGACGAGCCAATGCACCTTCCCTTGCTTGAACCAACTTTTGACGTTCGGCCTTGAGCCTCAACAACGTTGCATCTAGACTCGCTGGCGGGTGCACGACTTATAAATCCTTCCTTTTCACCAATTTTGAAGAAATCGGTCTTGTTCGTTTGTCTATTAGAACCACGTGTTGGGGATTGAACAATTCCGCATGATGCCCATCATTGTTCGTGGAAAACCAGAGTCTGGAGTCATCACCAATGGTGAGAAAAAAGGCCCAAATCCGCAGAAAATCCGCAGTCGAGCAGCTTCAACTTATAAAATTTTACAGCCGATGTCATAGCCTTATGGTTTTTGAGAAGCTTCAACGCCACCAAGAAGGTATTCTTCATTTCGACAATATGTGGTGTCGCGCGCTGCTCTTGCGACCGATTGATGTGCGCGGAGTTCATCGGTGGCCAAGCTCTCCGTTCAGATCGCGGAACAGAATCCATGTGATGCAAGTCATACTTGTGGACTGAGTCCTTCATGTGATTCTCATCTTCAGTTGGACGATCGAGGTTTACGTCAAGCTCAACACTATACACCGGATACCTCCTCTGGCGGGCCAAGTTCTGCATCCCGAGTTCGTCCTGACAGCAATCAACAGAACAATGCCATTGCCAACACGTCACGCGCAGAGTCGGTCTCTCTGATATATACTCATAGAGTAACATTTTATCTCGCATACCCCGGGTTTTTATCTCATCTGCCGAAGCGTTCTTCTCCGCGGGTGTACAAGTTGATAAGCTTCCCCAGGTCAGTCGGTTATCTTTGCAGTGTGGAGTCGCACTGGCGCCGGTGTCCAACTCGTCCAGATAAGGTCAGACCAACCAACATCACCGCTTTGAACACCCCTTTTCTGATAGGATAATTGTCCAATAGAATTCATTGGATCGGATATTCGCTCGAATCCGTCGATAACATGCCTGCAATGGCAAGTTCGATTAACATTTCAAACACCTTTGAGGGAGATAATTTTCATCACGTGAACCTTCCAAGCTACAGGAGACATTACCCGCCCCCTTTGAGGGTTACTTGGTCAATAAATAGGACCACGACTATGCGGTATTGTAAGACGTGTCTTTCTGATGAATTGAGCGGTGAATCAACGACAAGAGACCGCAAAAACGAAAAGAGATAGCATATGTAGGAGTATCAACAAAAATCTTTTTATTGTAAGTGTGTGATGCGGTTGGGATCTTGCCCGGGCTAGCTGGCTCATTTCTTATCAGTGGCCGCGACAATTGTCAGAACCCAAGCGTATCAGCGCCGCCAGAGGTAGTTGGGTACGATGTCGATCTGGGCGTACTGTACGATGGGCCTTGTTATCATATGTACCCTGAAAACGCCGGGTGTATCCGGCAATTGAATGAGACGGCCTTAACGCCCTAGTGTCGAAGGACTGGTCCATTCGCAGTCCCAACAAATCGGGACCCAAGATCTTTGCTGGTTGGCTATCGAATCTAGATAAGCATTCAGCCCGGAGATGCCTGGAGATGCTTAAATCGGACCCTGGCTGGATGTCTTTTTGAAGTTGATTATTATCGCAATGAACCAGAGTATTTAGAGGTCACGACGCCAACAACTCAAATCAATATCGTATCGAATAGCGAAATTCCACTGTAAGGTGATTTCGAGCACTGCTTTTCAAAGCTATTTGACAACTTTCCAAAAAATGGGCTTCAATATATCTTTGTTATGGAAGACCCCGATGGTCAACCCCATCAACAAGAAAGCTCGAAGTATACCTGTTCTGAACGTAGTTGATCCGTATGGACGAGTATTTTTCTTCTCTTGGATGGGGTTCATGCTTGGGTTTTGGGCATGGTACGATGACCTTTCTTTCCCTTACCTCTCTTTTTCCCTTCCTTCCAGGCTAATGTCGTCTGCACAGGTACACGTTTCCTCCATTGTTGACAGTCACGATTAAAAAGGACCTGCACCTCAGCGCCGCCGAGGTAGCCAACTCCAACATTGTATCCCTCTGTGCTACTCTACTTCTACGATTCGTCGCCGGACCCCTCTGCGACCAGTTCGGCTCCCGGAGAGTCTATGCCTCACTCCTCCTCCTGGGCTGTCTACCGGTCGGCCTCGCGCCCCTCGTCAAGACCGCCAACGGCCTCTACGTCTCCCGATTCTTCATTGGTATTCTCGGAGCCACGTTTGTCCCATGCCAAGTCTGGTGCACCGGCTTCTTCGACAAGAACATTGTCGGCACGGCCAATGCTCTCTCTGGAGGATGGGGCAACGCCGGCGGCGGCATCACCTACTTCATCATGCCGGCCGTCTTCGACTCCCTGGTTGCTTCCCAGGGCATGGCTCCGTCCAAGGCATGGCGAGTCCCCTTTGTTGTCCCCCTCATTTGCCTGATCGCCTGTGCTCTCGGCATGCTATTCCTCTGCCCGGACACCCCCCTGGGCAGCTGGGAAGAGAGGTCGCAAAAGCTCCAAGAAAACCTGGACCAATACAGCCCCACGAGCACCACGGACGTCAACACGCCTCACATCCTCAGCGAGCCGCCGAGTCGAGACGTAGAAAAGGCGGAAGAATTCGACGAAGACTCGAAATTCTACAAGCAACCGTCTGCCATCTCCTTGTCGGAAGCCGTGGCCATTGCCCAGGCGGAAACCGTGGTCAAGCCCAGCTTCAAGGACTCTCTACCCGTCATGCTCTCCCTACAGACCCTCTTCCATGTCGCCACGTACTCGTGTTCATTCGGCGGCGAGCTGGCCGTCAACTCCATCCTCAGCTCCTACTACAAGGCCAACTTTCCACACTTGGACCAGACCAAAGCCAGCAACTACGCCGCCATCTTCGGCTTCCTCAACTTTGTCACACGGCCGCTCGGCGGCGTCGTGGCAGACATCCTGTACAGAATGTCCGGACAAAACCTGTGGACGAAAAAGGCCTGGATCACCATGGCCGGCCTCCTGAGCGGGGCGTTGCTCATCATCGTTGGAAAGGTTGATCCTTCGGAAGCCAATGGCCGCGACATCGGCACAATGGTAGGCCTCGTCACCGTCGCCGCCTTCTTCATAGAGGCAGGCAACGGTGCCAATTTCGCCCTCGTGCCTCACGTCTATCCTGCCGCCAACGGCGTCTTATCCGGGTGCACCGGCGGCGGCGGCAACCTGGGCGGCGTGGTATTCGCCATCATCTTCAGGTTCATCGATCACGGCAGCGGCTACGCCACTGCCTGCTGGGTCATCGGCGTCATTCATATTGCCGTCAACTTGGCAGTCTGTCGGATTCCGCCGCTGCCAAAGGGCCAAGTCGGCGGGCAGTAAGCATACTCTCAGTCAGGGTCCCAAAATCGCATCATGTATATATTGGATTTGAAAGTTTTCACCTAGCGAGTAGCGAGTTTTCATTGGCCTGGGCCATTTCTTCCAAACAATGCCATTTTCTTTTTTTTTAATTCTTCTATTTTTTTTCCAGCGTTGCCTGCTTGCAGTGCTCTTGACTCGTCAAACGTCACTCGGTCTCAAGCATTCAGTCGCCTGACCAACCCCCCCAACGTGACGAAGGTCAGACACACTGTCCTCACGTGCTGAGACAAATAACCGAACAATGGTGAACTCTTCCCGCCTTGTCGCAGCCCTTGGCTTGTGAACTGCCTTGTGAAACACAGCCGATCCCGAGTGCCACCCCGCCAAAAGGCGTTTGCAGATCCGATACAGAGCCAAGCCTTGATCGCCGAGATCTCTCCTTAACTGCGAATTGGCTTGCGGAGACTCAATCAGTTAGCGCGTTGTGAGGCAAGAGGGAAACTCCACAAGCCATTTTGCAGTTAAAGAGACTGTTTGTTTGGGCTCGGCCCTGTAACCAGCCGTGTGCAATCTGACATTGGACTTGACGCTTAGAATGGGCTTCCGCCGGCCGTTTCTCCCGTGACTGTACTCCGTACGTACGTATGTGCGTATGTACTCGGGAAATTACACTTGCTTGTCAGAATATTGGATGAAACCCTAGCACGAGCCAAGAGCGGGTCTTCCTGACACCTGTTTGTCTCTGCATCACCCACAGACATGTCTTACATTCCAGCGCGGTGTAGCACTAGTACTCCGTACTGATCATGAATAACATGGTCAGGCGAGGCCGATGGCAACTGGGTCAAGGTTGATTGAGGCTGAACGTATGTAGTCAAAGTCGCACGCTTTGCGTAACCACGGCAGGGCGTAGCTGACGAAATGGATAAGACAGTACACCGTAGATTCCATGTGGGATTCAGAGACACACAACACTAGAGGGGCTCTTAAAGATGCACGCAGTGGTCAATTAATGTGATGAAATTGTGTGTACGTAGCACCTCGATCCGGGCTTAGCATTAACGGAAACGTTCATCAAGCCATCAACTAATGTAGCCAAACAGAATGGGTTCCGCGCATCACTAGCAAGAATGACCCGAAACTTTCCAATCAGTGCCAATATCAACCCATGTACCGGTGCCCATTAGCAGAGCGCACCATGTATCGTATCGTATATGTGTAAGAGAAGCCCACGACCAGATTTTAAAAAAAAAAACACGCGTAACCACCCACTGTTACCGATTCTTTGCTTACAGAGCAAGAACGGCGGCAACAACGCCCAGAATGGTGAGTGAGCCGACGCGAACGGCGTTGGCAGCAGCAGTAGGGGTAGCAATAGTACTGGGAGCAGTGGTAGTGGGCTTGAAAACAGCAGTGCTGGAAATGACAACGGGAGCAGACTGGCTGGATGAGGTCTTGAAAACCAAAGTGGTGGTGGTGTTGGCAGGAAGGGTGGTGTTGTACTTGGTGGTCTTGGACTGAGTGCTGGTTGTGGCGGGAGCAGAAGTCGTCGCGACGGAAGTGCTGGCGGCGGCAGTGCTAGTGACTGGAGTGCTGGTAGTAGACAAAGTCACAGTCTTGGTGCCGTAAGACGTGGTAATGGTGATGCTGCCGCTCGAGCTGCCAGAGGGCTGGCTGCCAGATGCCTTGATATGGAAAGGGTTGGAGTACTGGAAGATGGTGTCGGGCTGGCTCTCGAGGCGGAAGACAAGACCATATACAGCCTTGTCACCGAGAGAAGCGCCGACCGTCCATGTGTAGGTCTTGGCGCTGTTCTTGACACCGGCTATAACATCGTGTTAGGAAACAGTCTCGTCTTGGCCATGTCGATCATTGTCATTTTGCGCCAACTTACAAGCGATATCAGCAAGCTTGACCTGAGTATTCTGGGTAGCGCCACCGATCAGCTCAATTTTGACGGTACCATCAAGGTATTTGGCGGGAGCGTCCCAGGTGATAGTATAAGGAGAGCCAGCAACAATAGTCTCGCCAGACTTGGGGGTGTAGATGGGGTCGAAGTCGGCGGCCTGGGCAAAGGCAGTGGCGGCAAAAGCCAGAACAGCGGCGACAGAGAAACGCATGTTGATGGGTCAACAAATACAAACGTATTATGTCAAATGTCGAGAGGTCAAATATTGACCGGAGCGAAAGAGCGACTGGGAGAGTGTTTTAAAGAGCGTGGGTGGCACAAAGATGCCTAGATAAAGGAGCGACAGTGGTTGAAGAAAGGAAGGTGCGAGTCGTGACCGAAACGAAGAGGTGAAGTGCAATAATAGTTTGGGGAGGCACTGGGGTATTCTCCGTCGCAGCACGTAGTCGACATCAAGCTTGTTGGCCGTGGACCCATAGGTTGACGGGGCGTGCCTTGCCAACAATGGCGCCCGACCGTTGGTTCCTGGACCATTTCATCAGCGGGCTTGCTCGGTGGCTGCTGATTCGGGAGTGCCACCAGACATAGGCAGCAGGCACCACCCGCTGCACCACCCACCCACAGCACGTCAAGTCATGACGGTTCTTGGCGGGCCAAAAATGTCACTGGGGTGGAGCCCGTGTCAGGGGAAAAGCAAATTACACCCAAGAATGGGGGCCTGCTATTGGCCAGTGCAGGGCCTGCGCGGGGCTGAGCATGCATCCTTTGACGGGTTGGTAGTGGCAGTCAAGGGTCGCGCGATTGACATCGTGGGTTCTGAAGAAAGAAGCTAGTCTGCATGGCGAAGTGGCCGAGCTGCAGCTAATAACGAGGAGATGAAGAAGGGAGACGGGGAAGAAAAAATCATCGTACAATGCCCTTGGCCCCTCAGCCGCTGTGGAAACTGTTTGCAGCTCATCCTCAAATAGTATTACAATGCTGCGATGCTACAATGGCCAAGTGGATAGTTGCCATTTCCCATATATTATCTTCTCCCTGCTCATGCAAGCCTTCTGCCAGCTTTGCGCCAGTTCATGGCAAAGTCTCGCAATTTCCTGTTCCCCCAAATAGCATACCGCCGGCTGCGGACTCCCTGGGCCGGTGTGGGATGTCGCAATAATATAATACATGGTAAGCATGCTCGAGGGCGCAAGCCGCTGTCCAGGACTCCAGGCACTACCCAAAGCGGCGCGGGAATAGTCGACGCCCTCATGCCATGGACTTTCAGCCGCAAACGCCAGCGGCAAACCCCTGGGCCCATGGGTAGTAATTGCGTGCTCTCCCATCTGAATGGCGGCGGCAGTGCTTGTCACGCCGGCAGGACAATATTGAATTTACCCATGCCGCGTTGAAGACAATTCACCAGTCAGCCCTAAACTCAGTCGACAAAGAGACGATGTTGTTGAGTTGCTTTTCGTCAAAAAAGATGAGCGCAATTAACATGCAGCATGGCGCGATTCGAACAGGGGGAACCTGGCATCTTTATCGACTGCATTCAGGTAAATTGACCACACGCACCCACGAGTCTGAGTCGGCGACCCAAGCCCATCGTCTGTTGCCGGGAGGAGGCCATGTTACGGATAAATCAGTGTTCCCTCTGTGTACTCCGTATTCCGTAAATATTTGACCGTCAGATCAAGCCATTGATGTCTTGGAGGCTTGGCCGTGAATCCCCCTTAATTACCAGGAAATGATGCCATTGAGGATACTTGTTCTCATCTGTCTATTTAGGAAGATGAGAAATAAAGTCAACGGCGTACTAGTTGACATGTTGAGCTACGTACCAGCAGGGCTGAGCACACGATATCTGGGCAGCTGGATACCGTTGTGCTTGGATGCTCAGGCCATGATCTCTTCCATTCCCCGCCAGTCCGAGCGCTGGTGTGACAGCGTCGACGATAAAAAGAGACGACGTGGTCGCAGGTGTGTCCAGGCCCATGCTAGAAACAGTAAACAGATGTGAAGCCTGGACGGTGTGAACTTGGTTACACCGCGGCTGAGAACAAGTACTACGTACCAGTTGACAGCTTGTCGTTGGTGTAATTGCGCCGTGACTTTATGGGTGGGCGTGGGCTCGTAGGGCAGTACAGTTAGGTAGACGCACGAAATCTTCAAATGCTTGGCGCACGTGTGACGTAGAATCTCTTTGATGTGCTCGCGAGCTTGCGGGGACGCTCTCGAATTAGATACTAGTATCTGGTAAATACTACGGCCTGATTGGCTCCTTGCCCCAGACTGTCTTCTCTGCAGTTCACGAGCATTCAAGAGATACGTTGACATGAAATATGCACACGAACGGCGGCACTGAGCAGCTCGAGAGCCGCAAATACCTGGGTTATAATTGTTCGCCTCTGCATACCGTCACTCGAGGCTCAAACTGCCAGAGTTCTCTTTCTGCGCAGATATCCCAATGTTCCATGGGTATAGGGTACCCCTCATCACTGGTGAGGTTGAAGCTGTCGCTCACGCTTAGAACAAACACACGTGGTGTACCTCGCTCAGCCAATTAGACTAGACCGCCACCGCCCCCACAATAATCTCGAGCCTTACGAGCACCTGCCCTTGATCCTCAGCCTTGTCCCTACCAAAGCAGCCCAACCTCAGCAATGGATTCGGCAGACGATCTCACGCCCGGTACGCCTCCTATCAAGCGGCGCAAGACTCACGACGACTCATCGCAGCGGTTGAGTTCGCGGGGCACGTCCCCCAACGCCAGGAAACACTCAGAGCCCAGGTCCCGGGGGCCTCGCGACCCCTCACAATTCAGGTACGACGTGACGAGAAGCCCCAGTGCTGCAGGCTCAAACAAGCGCTATTCGTCGCGATCTCGCTCAAGAAGACGGTCGAGATCCATCTCCAGCTCAGGGTCAAGCACACGCTCAGAGTCACCGCCTCTTTCCCGGACGCGTTCTCGCCGGCGGTCCGGGTCACACACGTCCTCTGACCGCACGCGAACCGAGTCCTACTCGCCCCGGCCGCGACAGCACACACCTGCTCGGGAGCCCTCGAAACCCAACTACAGACCACGTCTAGTGCTCCACGGCCACACGGGCCCTGTTTCGCAGGTGAGGATATCGCCCAATGGCAAATTCATCGCTTCAGCGTCCGCGGACGGGACCTTGAAACTGTGGGATGCGGCCACGGGCGCGCACATGGACACGCTGGTCGGCCACATGGCCGGCGTGAGCTGTGTCGCTTGGACGCCGGATAGCAACACTCTGGCGAGCGGTTCCGACGACAAGGCCATCCGCCTGTGGGATCGCGTGACGGGACGACCGAAAACGACGACCCGCAAAGCAATCGCGGGTCAGGAAATGGCCGCGCTGCGCGGACATCACAACTACATCCACTGCCTGGCGTTCTCGCCCAAAGGGAACATCCTCGCCAGCGGGTCATATGACGAAGCTGTGTTCTTGTGGGACGTCAGGGCGGGACGGCTAATGAGAAGCTTACCAGCTCACAGCGATCCCGTCAGTGGGATCGACTTTTGTCGAGACGGCACACTGGTCGTGAGCTGTTCGACGGATGGGCTAATGTAGGCACGCCTCATTGACATTGATACCACCGATGGACCAGAGCTAACGAATCCCAGTCGAGTATGGGACACCTCGACCGGACAGTGTCTCCGAACGCTCGTGCATGAAGACAACCCCGCCGTCACAAACGTCTGCTTCTCGCCCAACGGCCGCTTCGTCCTGGCCTTTAATCTCGACAACTGCATACGTCTATGGGACTATGTGGCTGGGACCGTGAAAAAGACCTACCAGGGCCACCGGAACGAGAAATTCGCCATAGGTGGCTGCTTTGGTGTTTTGGACGGCGAACCTTTCATCGCATCTGCAAGCGAAGACGGTGATGTGATACTGTGGAATGTGAGGAACAAGGAGATACTACAGAGGGTTTCCACGGGTCACAAAGGTGTTTGTTTCTGGGTCGATGTCAATGGCGAAATATTGGCGAGTGCGGGACAGGACCACACTATTAGGGTGTACAAACACGTAAGGGAGGGCGGCGTCACAAATGGGAGTATGAGGTCCGAGGTGGAGATGGCGAACAACTTGCAGGGTGAGCTGCCTATTCGGCAGGAGGATATCAAGTTGGAGGATGCATGAAACGATTATGAAAATTATTGGCAAGCCATGAAATCTTTTTGATCTTTGTCAAGAGCAAGTATATGTCCCTTGTGTCTCTGGTAGCAATTGCGTAAGTTGTGTAAACCTGACTTCTCAATATCCACGTCTCATGCCCTCATTTGTTACCAAGCCGCTACTGCAAAAAGGGAAAAAACCGATAATGTGTATCCTCCATTAACGCTGGTCCATTACTCTCGTGAATGATAGACCTGAAACCCACCTTGTGTTGGTTCCCGCCAACTTGTCATGGTCTCCTTAATGCCACATCCGTTGCTTAATGGCGGACCGCCAGAGCTTCGGGTCGAATCAGGTGTATTCTACTTGAACACTGTGCTGCGCGACTCGTTCTCCGTTATGGTATACCGCGAAATCAACGGAGGTACCGTCGCAGGTCATTTCTATTTCAAAATCTAGGATGCGATAGGGCTCTCCGTGACGGTTGATTCCAATTGGTAAAGTGTGTCGTTTTATAGTCTTACTCCAGTTGACCGCGCACAATACAGATACCGACTGATCTGCTCTTGAAGGTGGTTCTGAAGAAGCCGATACGTGGAATTCCTGAGAAACTTGGCCAATGGCGCCTTTGAATATGTGACAGAACCTGTGTCGTTTTGATGTGGTGGCTGATAAGTCCTGGCCCTAATAAATGTTAGCTGAGGGAATCTGAATTGTTTGGCGTGGCGGGAAATGGTCCAAGTATCAGGGCAGATTTGAAATGGGGTTGTGCGAATTGCAGTCCATACCTTTCGTAATAACCAGTGCATTTGGTTATCTGCCCGCGGTTCCAATGTACAAGGATCAATGAACCAGTCTTCAGCAGAGTGGAATTTAGGGTTGAAAGGAAGCGAGACTCTGATGCCGTAACTCATCCTAGCTATCCTGGTTTCAACTTTCACGTCGAGGCATTTAGACAAGCCCAAGGATGTGATTGCATGAATCACTGCTCCACGACATATTGCGACCCAGCTGATAAACATCGTTAGTAAATGTTCGCGAGTAAAATGTGAATGAATTTGAACTAATTTAATGTAGTAATAAAACAACTTACGGTTTAGAACCTCGGGATTGAAGGACCGTAGTGTTCTCTCCAACTAACAACTTGAGTCGCTCAAATAGGTATGGGCTTCGTCCAAACCCACCGACAAGAATTACAAACTAATGTTCATGTTTAGAATATATTGGAACAGAGAGTTAGGGTTATTTTGTATTCTTGTCAGTGTCATACCTTCGGTTCTCTTCCATACTTCCCCACGATAGACATTGATTGATGAGTGACAAGCGACTCAACCTTGCCAACAATTGGGCTGAATACGTCAATTAGCTCGGAACTATTCATGATATTAGCTTATATTCTGGGTAAAAACAGAGTACCTCACAAACTAACGTGCTGATTTCCAGCGTTGACGGTCTCTTTTTGCCTTTCCCTTTTGCAAGCACCGAGTTGGGAAGTTCAACACCCCAGGAACGATTCTGACCTCGGAATTGTGGTTTAATGCCGTGCTCCCAATTGTCGTTGAGAAACTTCTTGATCTGTCCCTTGCCTATATTGGCTAGAGAACTAGAGGTTCTTGACATTATAAGCTTCTTGAATTCTTCGTCTAGGAATATCCCACCACATAAGCCACCTGGAAGCGCACTTTGTTAGACAAGCATTATTTTCGTAGTTAGTTGCGACGATTAATTTCCATTCCATTACTTGCCTTGTCCTTGAACGCATTCTTTCAAGACAAATGGTTCTTTGCTTTCCACTCGATAGCTAATGAGATCCTGCTTCACGTATGAGATTCAAGAATTGGGAGAGACGTCGACGTCAAACACTGCGTAGCCTACCACTGTGCCACCCCCCGCATCACAAACCACAATGTGATCCCCCGACTGGAGAAAGAAAAAATGAGCATATAACTAAGATTTGGATGGCTTAATAGAAGACTTATCACTCACCTGGATAGTTGATTTCTTGGAATGATCTTTAATTGTAGCCAGCGCCGCTGCCTCCGGTTCCGAGACGAACTTTAGAGTTGTCTCGCCAGCGTACCTTTTCCTGAAGAACCCGGCTTTTTCAGCGGCATTTCTCATCTTTTCTTGAGCATAATGGGGCCAAATAGCAGGTAGCGTCATCACAACATGTAAACGGCACTTTTCAAGCAGGTTGTCACCGTTCGCTTCCTTGATGGATCGCAATGCGTGCTTCCAAAGCCGGGTTAGGAAACATGCTACAATATCGACGACGTCTCTCTTGGATAATTCCTGGAGGCGACGGGCCTCATCCAGTTTGGGCGAGTGGCGCACATCCAAGGGTAGATCTTTCTCTTTGAGCAGAAGCAATTTGAACCATTCAAGGGCTTCTCCGTTTTCAGGAATGTTATACCCCCATTTGATATTGCCATCACCTTTGCCGAAATAAAGATGAGTTGGTGTTTTTTCGAGGTCCGAACAATGATTAAGCTCAGACTCCCATGTAGTCACTACCTCGATATCCTCGGGCTCATTTGAGTATGCCCATGCCACACCAGAGTATCTGTCATGACAGTCAGAGGCGTCCGATCAGTAAATATTGATGAACAAGATGCGCATTAAGAATCTTACGTGGTGCCAAAGTCGATTCCGATGATAATGTATTCATCCATGATGCAACCTGATGATGGCGGATAGAAGTACGGTAAGGGACGCAACCTTGCAAGGTATTCGAAGGCTGGATGATGTGCGAGGAGAGGGAGAGGGATTTAGTTCCAAGGAGCAAGAGTTGTGTGCAGGTTACCCAAGTGTGTATCTAGGTAGGTACCTAGGTATGTAGTTGAGTTGTGAGAAGACTCAGTTTCAATTCACTCGTTTGGTCGGAGCGCGGTAGGTTCACCCACAGAGCTTGCCAGTTGGTGACAGTTGCTCACGGCTTCTTGTTTCTCATATTCGGGCGCCGGCTGGGTCGTAGCTTTCAACGTTTTAGTCCTGGCAACTAAGCACGCCAAGCCCACCAACAATTCTTGAGTCGTTCGCTAACTATATGACCAATGATTGGTATGGGCCTCGAATTGAATCGTCTATTAGAGCAACCTCGACGGTGGCTCCCAAGGAGGAACTACGAATCAAATTCTGTCCCATTAACTCTTGAAATGGACCAGCCACTTGAAACGGAGTATTGCAACCCAGAGCACCCAGAAGAAGTCAAACTGATTTCTTGCGGCTCCTCGGGGACAGAGGAGCCCCCTCCGCTTATACCATCGGCATCACCTTGCAATGAGCCCATCATGGGCGAACTGCCTCTTTGGCAAAATTCATCCCACCTGGGTACTGTTCAAACTTCAGGAACTCCATGGAGCCTCAAATGCGACGAAGCACCCTGCGGGAATCATGATATGCTCTCAACACCAATGGGAACTGAGCGAACTGATAATCAGCTGTATCAACGCAGAGTCCCCATGTTTGAATGGCTAATTGATGAGACCAGATCTGAGTTCAAATGGTATGAGAGTGTATATAGCAGCCTGAGCGACGAGGTCCTGAGTCAAAGAAAAGAAATTCGCAGCCTCAGGAAGCAAAACGCGGACTTGTGCGCAGAGAATGACAATCTGAGGTTAGAAAATCATCGAACTAGGGAGATCCTTCGTGTGGTCCAAGAGCACGCGGAAAAAGCAGTCAAATGGGGCACAAACGCGAAGCCGCGAGCGAACGGAAATAAGATACCAGATTGTGAATTCAAGTCAAAATGGAGACAACTCAAGTTTAATGTGAGAATGCTCTCTGCGCATATACTTGACAATAATCCTGCTGTTACCTTACAAGCGAGGGATTTCGCCACAATTATGAAATCTTTCAGAAACAGTAAAGGGAATGAGTTACATGACAGTTCCTCATTCCAGGAATTCCAGGAGCCAGGCACTAGACGACGTGTCCTGGAAGCATATCTCTGGAATTTCATCTCGGAAGTAGTTTTTGACTCGAAAAGCAGAATTGATGCCGCTAAAACGGGGAGAACCTTCAAGAGGCATAGAAAAGAATATGCCAGTAAGTACTTGGCATTCACTAGGGTACGGTATTTTGGGTATTAATATGCATTCTTTTTAAACAGAGTTGAAAATTGGAGATTCGTCTCAAATCGCGGCTGTCTATGACTGGTTACAGTCAGGCTGGCCTATCGCAAAGCCCGTAACACCCGACTCTGTCAATGAGCTCTTACGAAAGGACTGTGAAAAAATTTACCAAATGATTCATGGCAAGGATGGCAGAGAGCGCTCAGACAGTCGGGCAGAGTCACGCGAAGAGCTCCGAGATATACTCTCTCTCGCTTTGGAGCTGGATGATATGATCATGACCTCACGAGCCATGGTTACCGTGGTATGGCCCAATGAGATACCCGAGCTTAATGCTGGGATTCACACAGCCTATTGCGAATCTTATATGGAGCTGGTAGAGGGAGATAGAGAGCCCGGAGAGAACGTGGGATTGACGTTAAGCGTTACCCCTATACTTTTGAAGAAAGGGAATGCGAGAGGGACGAACTACGAGTCTCAGATTGTGCTTGTTAAGGGTGATGTTGTTGTGGCTAATGGGTCTAGTCAAGGGAGTGCAGAACCTGTTCAGACTCAGGAAGGTACCATACAGTGAGCTCCTCTGGATTTGATGATTTTCGTTGTGTTTTTGCGAAATTGGGATCTGGGTTGTGATTATGGGCATGAATTAGTATGTTCACATGAGAACAACTATTCGCCCGCGGGAGGGAATGGTATAATGGAGCTGCCCGGATACTTGACTGCATTTTTGCACAGAGATATAATCTGCCATAGCTGATGAGGCCAAAAAAAAAACACGCCCTATACCTCATGGCGCGGCCAAGGTCGCATGCCACAGAACACACGAGATTCGGAAGTAGTGAAGAAGTGAACGCGCTGCATTAGATGCAACGCGAGCCACACCCCAAACCTGCCGGATATGCCCCTCCAATAGCCAAAGGGGGCAACTATTTTGAGCAAGGATAACAGGTTCGTCTCATTGGCCATTTACAGTTAACGCGGCTGAATGAAATGGAAGATAGAGCAGTGGCTGCTTCCTAGACGAAACATGACACCGACATTGTAGGCAGGCTCTGAATATGGGAACAATAAGGGCTGATTTGCTCCGTATGCTGCTGCTAAAACATGTTTGACACGAATACTTCGTAGGGCGTTGCGGCCCGAGACAGGGTGTTTGTCACGACCGTGTTACAGGGTCGAATTTATGCTAATACAGTACATTCTAGTGTTCTGCCCTGGTGTAGAGAAGGGATTCTTGCAGTGTTCAAATGCTGCTCTTTGACTGGTGGTGAAACTTGGGTGCAGTAGGGTGTATGTTTCTTGTAGATATTGTGGTGTATGGTAATGGGATGGAAAATATCAGAAGCCAGGACTAGGCAATACGGAGCAGTGAAAACGCCTTAAATTTCTGAATCCAGTAACGAACGCAGACTATTGAATCAGGACGATTGGGCTGGTGGTCCAATGATTCGTAGGAGCAGGAGAATACGCCGTGGAACCGTTCGATGGACGGTGTGGACGGCAAACGCAGTAGATCTAGAGCGAGTCAGGAACCCACTGGCTCACCCAGGCCCAACCGCACAGTGACAAGACTGATTGGCCGGGACCGATTGCTGGAGAGATGGTGGGATGGGTGGCTCAAGAGGCGCAAAGCATGTTTGGGCGAGAAGATGAGGCACTAACGGCGTCAAGAGCAAAGGCGTGTGTCGTGCCTTGGATGAGATCCAATACATCCAGTGGACCACAGAAGTTCGTCGAGGTCCACGAGATTAGAAACAGCGACTGAGAGAGACCGCGTAGACTAAGAAATGTCGGCTGGTGCTTGGAGACGAGGACGATCAGCACCCACAGTCTCCATCTCGGGAGGGCCACATGGGCTAGAAGCTGGGGAACGACACGCTAGGAGGGGTAGTCGACATCGCAAGGCTGTTGGCCAGGTCAAAGACGTGTCATTGGTCCATAATAGATGTATACACGTGTCTGAGCTCTGCGGTGTTGCCGACGCCTTTGTTTGTCATGACCGAGTGTCCAGGTTCGGATCTTCATGAGTGTCCGTGATGTTTGCCACTTCTTCCTTCTATTGGTTTCCCGCGTAAGCCCTAGTTCAGCCGCGGTGCTTTGTCACGTCCTCGTTTCGCAAGTCCAACAGAGCCTCGGAGTAATCGTGCGTTGGTGCGTGCGTACGGACGGTGGGACATGCGGAAGAGGACCCTTGGGATCTGCGAACCATCTATGTACGGAGTACTAGTTAGTACTCCATGCTGCGTGGTCATTCAGGAACCCTGCAAAATTGATGACAATCAATGTTGGCGAATTCAAATTGAACAGAATGGCGTAATTCAAACGCGGTGATTGAGTAGCATTCACTCGGCACAAATGAAACAATTCCAAGAGCAGTGCTGATGCATGGGGCGCCTATTGACGCCCAGACGCCCAGACGCCTTTTATGGACGGAAGGGAGTGCAAGACCCCGCGGCGAACACTAGCCCGTTCTTTCCCCCACAAGACGAACAGAGGGAAGGAGCGCATGTCACCTGCTGGTCAAGGCAGCATACGCGGTCACCGTCGCGTCTCTCACTCACCCACGCACACCTTTGACAACGTTCACAGGCTTTAGGTCCGATTCGCTCTCACGTCAACTCGGTTTTCAACCCGTACGGAGTCCATAAGGACGAGTGCACTCGCGACTTAGCGATTTGTCGGGCCGGCCAATCAATCAGACTCAACAACTACCTCGCTTGACCCCCCTGTTTGTCAGTCTTGCAGCCTTGGACCATATTTGTCGCAACAAGTGGCATCAGCCTCAGCACCGGTAGCAGCACCTCAGCGTCTGTGCCAGACTAGATTTTTGGCATTGCAGCCAAGACACCAAGCAGACCCAGCCCAACTACTGTTACGTCTCGTCGTCGATTTCGCGACGCTGTCAGTGGCAGAAAGCTGGAAGACGTCCCGAACAACTGAGACTGAACGGAACAGCCCAAATCCGCCCTCTAGTGTTTATTTTTGGCCCATAACCTGCCCCAGAGCTCAATTGCCCACGACAGGAATGTTCCGCGGCCCACCAACAAGGTTGCATAGCACACGAATCGCACGAATCTAAAGCTGACTCGGATGGTCTGGGCTGAGCCAAACTTTACTGGCTGTCTGCATCCTGGCGGCGTCGGATTGTTTTGCTGGTTCATCAGGGGAACATAAGCCATCACCACACCTCTTGGTTGTTCTTGTTTTCACTCCGCGCCACTTACTTTATCTTTTGACCTTTATATTCTGTCTTTGCTGCTGCCGCCGCCTGTCTTGGTCTGCTTGGCATTGTCCGTTTCGTCAGCGCGAGCGTTGTGAAGAAGATCCACCAACCAACTCAACTACTTAAAACCGCCAGCGTCCACCCTCGTGCCCCAGTTGCAGGGTCGCGCTTGTCACTCCAACCGGCTCCGACTCCTGCGTTCCTGGCGACCGCGACCTGCACTTCCTGGAGCAACAACAAGCGACTTCCCGACTCCTCTTCTTGACGCTACAGAAAACATTTCCCCCTCCTCCTGTCCCTAAAGACTGACATATATCTTTTGCTAGCCACGCTAGCTTGCCCTGACGCGCATGCAGTTTCTCCTAACCAGAACTCATGGAGCCCGTTCCTGAGACGGAGCGTATGGAGGCGTTCAAGTCCTCACCTGTGCCCTCCCTTCGTCTTAGTAGCAATCCGAACGCTATTCCACCGTTGGACCTGGACATGGTCAGAAAACCGCCCACCATACGTCGCAGTACCGACCCGAATCCAACCTCGCCAGTTTCGCCATCATGGAGTCCGTCACCTTCTGTTGCCTTGCCATATAGACCACGAACTGCATCCCCTCTATCAGGAGGCCATTCACGCTCGCGGTCTGCCGCTAGCCTCGCTTCTCCCATGTCACGAACCCAGTCTATGCCTGGAGTCAGCGGCTCGGGGCGTATTTTGTACTCACCCGGGTTACGACCCGCAAGTCCCTCCAACTCTGGCTCCCCAAGTCGTGTTCGAACGCCGAAAAAGCCTGTCGATGAAGCTTTCCCCGCGACATCCCCGGTCCGGACGAGTGTTCTCGAACAAGACAAGAAGCAACCCGACCGAAGCAGCTCACCGGTTCTTGGAGGAGCAATTGTGTCATCGAGTCGACTTAGGAGATCCTCGTCTCCTTTTCGAAGTGTGCCACCGCCGAGTTCCAGCGCTCTTTCCTTGCTACCCTCGCCACCGTCTTCTGTTTCGTCAGCTTCCTCTTTACGAGGCTACGATGCTCTGTCGGCCAGTTATGGGGGCAGCCTATCTTCCATCCCATCTACACCAACGTCAGCTCGATCACGCAGCCCCAGCATCTCAAGTTTGGAAACCATTCCTGACTCCCCGGATGCAGAAGAGGCCGCCTTGGAAGCTGAGAAATCAACTCAGCTGAAGGTTGCCGCAGAAGGAGCGGATGGCGGCGATTCGTCCGACTCTAAAGGTCGACCACCTATGGACGCACCTCCAAGGGGCAGAACTCTTAGCTATGGACCGAGGGACAAACGCAAGCGATGGAGTGTCTGTGGAGCCGAACGGCGCGGCGATTTAGATCTGGAGACAATTTGGGAGGACTAAGGACATCAAATGAATCGTGAATGGCATCACGGCGTTGCATGATACACACAACAGAGCAAGGCGAGCTTTCTTTGCATTACCCGATATGAATCATTATGAACAGCGGAAGGGTTTTTCCCCTATGGCTTGCACAGGCTTGGTGGTTTTTTTTTTTTTGGCGTCATTGTTATGTTTCTTTTTGACTGGGCCCGTCCATTTTGGTGAGGGCGTGTTTGGAGGGCTTAGTACGTCACCTTGTCTTTGATACCCAACGCATTCACGCGATTGCATGGTGTGGCTGGTGGAGGAAGATGGGAAGGGAACTCATGATGTGTGTAGAATATGCGAGAAGGGAAGGTCTCGCAGGTGTTTTTAAGAGACCATAGTTGTTAAATACGGCGCGCAGACGTCGATTTGCAGGTAGAGCAGGCTCTTTTTCGGACCGAAGACCGTGCACCTCTTAGAAACTAAATCAAGGATAACTGTTGAATGGACTCGCCATAGCTACGCACTCCGACGATGTTCCTACAGGCTGGTTATTGATTGCTACATAGATGACGCTGAGGTGGTGGATGTGGTTCGGTTCAAGCTGTGCACAACTCATTAATTGCCCCTGTAGCTGCAGTACGCAAACTCATGTACGATACATTGACGAGGGTCCTCCCGAGTCCGCATGGAAATGAGACATGGATATCATCGGTCTGCGCCGGCGCCATTTCAGCTGCTAGAAATTTGGCCTTGGTGCAAACGGCCAACGCGGCCTATACGACAAATGGTGTGTGAAGTCGCAAAAACAGTCTCAAATGTAGGTCGTGGATGTAGTACTTGTATTAGCTATTTCCACGGGCTAAGCTATTCTGTCTAGTGGCACGTACAGGGAGGAAGTGTAATACCAGACGCTTAGGGTAGCCATGATAGTCCTAAAGAAGGGTTTCCATGTCAGGTTTTTAGTGTGCATTGTCGTAAAGGATTTCTCTCAAGAAATCGTGACCACAATCCCCATCCAATGCTGATTCTCGATTTCATCAACGCAAAAAAAAAAAAAAAAAAAAAAAAAAAAAAAAAAAAAAAGCGCTCTTCCACAGCCCCAACTCCCAACTCACAACCTAAACCGCCCATCACATACCCAGCTTCTCGGGCCCAAAAGACAAAGGCAGTAGCTATCAAACCGGCGCGTCAGTCAGTAAAATCCCCCCAACGACGCCCTTCCCCCCCCCTTCTTTTTTCAAAGCAAACGACGTACCTCTTCCAGCGTCAGAACCACAAAGTTCTCATCCTTGTCAAACATGATGACGGGCATATCCAGCCTGCAAAACTCGCGAATACTGCCGCGCCAGCATTAGCTCCAAACCAGCCCCTTCCTCACGGGGGGTTATATCCGGGAAGGCTCACAACTGCCTACACATGCCGCAGGGGCTAGCGGGCGGAGCGACATCCGTCGCCACGGCCACGGCCTTGAAGGCCCTCAGGCCGCGGTCGGTAACGGCCTTGCCAAGGGCCACGCGCTCGGCACACGTGCCCACGGGGTACGAGGCGTTCTCGACGTTGGCCCCCGTGGTGACGGAGCCGTCGTCGCCCAGGAGCGCCGCGCCCACCCGGAACCTGCTGTAGGGGCAGTAGGCCGTGCTCTTGGCGGCCGACGCCTGCTCGCGCAGCGCGGCGAACTGCTCCCGCGTGAGGCCGTGCGCTTCGCATGTCGCCGCGATGGAGTCGGCTGACGAGGAGGCGTGGACGGTCGGCGGCGGGCGGGACATGGCTCTTGTTTTTTATTCTTGGCGCGGCGGGAAGACACAACGCGGCGGGGGAGGGGGTCCGGGGAAAACAGGACAAAAGTATGTTGGCGGTCCACGTATTTGCTGAAAGAGGTCGGAGACGGAGCTCCAGAGAGGCGGGAGGAGAAGGGGAGGAGGGCAAGGAGATGCAAGATGGTTCTCATGGAGTTTTGTACTCGGTACTGTTGTCTTGCTGTGCCTGGGTACGGGAGTGGAGTACCTGCCTACTCTTTCCGGCCTGCTTGCCCGGAAGCTCCCCCACATTTTTGGCTGTCATGCGGGGAATCTGCATCTTGGTCGTCGGAGGTGGCGCTCGGAGGACTCTTCCGTAGGCGGTTAGCAAGCCCGTTTTGGGCAACCTGCTGTCGAGAGGGGCCCTGCCGCGGGAGCTGCGGTTTTGCCTGACCGTGGACGTTTTCTACCCAGAATTGGACACTGGACATGGTTGTTGCTGAGGTGCGGAAACGGGACCGTTGCTGGGATGAGCAATGCAACGCAGCTTTTGCCACGGCTGTCTGCAGGGTATTCATGATATATATATATATATATGTATAGTTATACATATCATTCATGGTTCGTCCAGGCGAAATCAGTGCCTCGAAAATTTGCCGCTTTCATTACTTCTCTGCACGCATCGACCTCACGCTATAAGCTAAGCTAAGCCACGCCATTACATCAAATGGTATCTCATAAATTCCGCCCGACACGTTTCCCCGGCCATGCCTCAACTAGGTATGATAAAGACAATTGAATCATCTTATCCCCGTCATAGATATACACCCCAGAAACTGCATTCAGCTGCGTCGTGACTATAGAAAATATGCCTCTCCCACCCTTGGTTTGGATACAAATAAAGAAGAAGGGAGAAAAAGACGAAAAGAAAACAAGGCAGCAGAATCGTTCATCCAGGTAATACAATGCCATGTATCAGTTCAGGCAGCAACATGCCCCATCGCCACTATGATCCATCCAGCATGTAACTGCCTTTGCTAGAGCTCGCTGTCAGCGGAGTCGTCTGCGCCGATGAGCTGCTGTCGCTCGGGGTCATGGGTTCGACCACCTGGCTTCGAACAGCCATGATCCATTCGTGTTGCAGAAGCTCCACGGCCGATGGTCGTTCCTTTGGGTTTCGTGTGAAGCACTTGGACAGAAAATCAAGCCCTGCAGGGCTCACTTGGTCAGCTGTTGGTAGCTGTGGCGGGTTACCCTGTGCAATGTTGTACATGATGGCCCATTCGTTATCCAGATTGGCCCATGGCCGTCGACCAGTGGCCATTTCTAAAACGACGCAGCCGAGCGACCATATGTCCACAGAGCCCGCTCGTCCCGGGTTCTCTCCTTTGATAACTTCCGGCGACATGTACATGGGAGTGCCCGTCATGGATTTGTTGGGCTTTGTGGCATGTAAATCCGCCGCCAGCGTACGTCCTTGGCGGGCAATGACCTTGGCAGCCCCAAAATCCACATACTTGATGATGCCGTTATGGTTGAGCAGGATGTCTGCAAATGCATAATGTTAGCGCAAAACGTAGTATACGTATAAAGAAACTTAAACACGGTAGACACGTACTCTCTGGCTTGATATCTCGATGAGCAATGCCACTCTCATGTAGATACACCAATCCCTCTAGAAGCTGCAGGGCGTAAAAGGTAATGACCTGCTCATCCTCGATTCGTCCATGCTCGAGCAGGTTCGCAAGCGATCCGCCAGAGCAATATTCCATAAAGATGTACACACGGTCTCGATGGACTTCAATGCCGTGGTATTGCACGATATTGGGATGGTCCAATACTTCCAAGACACCCATCTCCTCTCTGATTTGCTCGGCAATGGTTGGAATCAGCTTTGGATCTTGCAGTCTGATCTCTTTGACAGCCATCAGCAAACCAGTGTCTAGGTCCATGGCCGCGTACACATTGCCAAAGGTGCCACCGCCAACAAAGTGTCCCTGCTGCCATCTCTTCGTGACATTGGTTGCCGACGAGGACAAATAGGCAAGCGATCGATCAGCTTCATTGTTGGCCTCCAGTACACGACCCAGTGCGCGTCTCTCCCCTTCCTTCTCGTGCCTGAGTTCATCCACAACATCCAACCGAATCAAACGCTGCTCTGTGGTGCAGCGCGAGGCCTCCTCGTCGTCAAGCATTCTGTTCTTGTCCAGTTTCCTGAATTGTCCCAGAAGAGCTTCCACCCGTTCCTTTTCTGCTTGCGCGGCCAGATTGGATCTGGCACCCATGATATCGAAATGGGAGATCAAGAGTGACATGCAGCCACCCACCTTTGTTCTGAGCCTCTCATACTCATCATCGCCAAGTGCAAGAATATGTCGTCCCCTGGTCATGCCCATGGCAAATTCCAGAGCCAGCACGGCCCATCTGAACGTCTTTCGATCTGAAGCAATGCAGTCGTCACAGATGAAGCTCACCCAATCAAGAGCAAGCTTGGTGAGCTTCAAATTGTTCAAAGGCCGTCTATTGTTATCCATGAAGAGTAGCGACCGTTGGCCGAACTCGGTAGCAAAGACAAAACATGTTTGAATCAGTTCCTGGCAGTCCTTCCCTTCAGCCTGTTTGCGGATCACCTCGACACTGTCCATGAACGTGTTGGACAGCCTGTAGGCTACCCGTCGAATCTCCGCAAGTCTGGAGTTGACTTTCGGAATATTGGACCTAGACTCCTGGATTAAATCCACATGCATATCCACTGCGTCAAGGAAGGCTTTTCTTGCTTCTGGCAGTGCCCGCGACCCTGTTGCGCACAAACGAGCCTGACCCCGTCTCAAATCGATACTCTGCTCTCGCAGAGGCACAGTAGCCTTTTCTCCAAACCAGTGGAAACTGTCTTCTGGTCGCAGGATGAGGAGGTATTGCTCGCCCAGGTCTGGAAACCGATCTATCGAGGTCACAGCCATCATTGCTTGCATGTCATCCAACTTGCCATGAAGCTCCGGGGATGCAATAACATAAGCACCTTGCTCTTCAAACACTCCGGTTTGTAGAAGGAAGTGGCCGGACGCTACTAGTTGATCGTAAAACTTTTGCATGGTCTCTGGCAGGAAGAAAAGGCTGAAATCAGAAACATGCTCATAGTTGTCGCTTAGCAGTCTCCAGAATCTTTGCAGCATCCGTTGGCGAATACGCACGGAATCGAGACAAGCCTTGTATCGCTTGCTCATGTCGGCGGCGCTTTCTTTGGGTTTCGCCTGCAGCTCCTTTTCAAACGTTTGACTCAAACGGTGTAGAGCCTTGAATGTTAGGGAGCTGAATTGCTCAGCTACTTCGATATGGCCACCCTGTAAGTGACTTCCAATGTAGTTGGCAAAGTCCCATTCCTGAAACAGTAATTCTGCTTCTTTGAACGAATTCTTGTTTCCGCTCAGTTTCCAATTCAACATCTTGAAATAGTACTTGAGCGCTTCCAACACAACCTGATCGAATGACTCATCGATACACGGTGGTAGGTCCCAGCCGGGCTCAGGGCTTTCAATAGAAAGATACTCCTCCTTGATTCTAATGGCAAACTTGAGGAGAAGTTGAAACTGTGAAGTCATCTGTTCTTGCATCATTGGATTCTGCTGAGCGGCCTCTTTAACTCTCTTAGCGTACTCGAGACGCGTTTTCGTGATTTCCTCAATGAGCCGAGACGGGAAACTGATGAGGGTCAACAGTTCCTCTAGATATGGCGGTAGGTGGCGTTTTCGGAAGGGCGCAGAGTTGCGAATAAGCGTCTCTTTGGCTTTGCTAATGATGGAAGAAATAGGCCAGAGCATACCCTTCTGGGGAGTCCGCTCATCGTCGTCATAAAGGGATTGCAAGCCATCCTCTTTCATCAATCTATCGAGGAAAGACGTCTCATCAGTAGTGATGCCGTCTACAGCAGGTGACCTTTGTTTGGTGCGAGAAAAGTCTAGCTCCTCATTTCCAACCCACTTCTTCAAGATGGACAGTTCCGTATTGATCATCTTGTTCGTGTTGTACCATGAAAAGATGGCCTCATAGGCCTCTTGGAATTGAGGCGAGGCAGCCGTTTTGTGTTCCGCTGCCAGGGATTGCCATGAAGGATAAAGACTCTCGCACTTCTCGATCTTCTTCACAATATCCTTGACCTGCTCGTAAGGTGGTTTCCCAGCCTCGCTCTCGCCCTTGACCTCAAAATTGATGATGTCGTCCAAGAGCCGATCAACCGTGCTCCGAGCCTCTTCGACCATGCGTTTCTGGACAGGAAGCTGTCTGCCGCAACATTTGGCCCGAATGCCGAGCCACAGTTCTGACTTGTGGGCCGTTTTACTGGCCTGTTGGTCTGAAGTACCAATAAGTCGCTTCTTTTCTTGACGAACAACGTCGCCAGTCAAGACAGCCTCAAGCATGCCGTACCACTCAAGCCTCTCCCTGTTGTTCGGGTCTTTCATGTCCTCCTCGGTTGGTAGTAGATTATCGTTTCCGTAAAACATGATGGTTTCTTGGTCTTCAAACGGTCCTTCCGAATTCGGTGTCTCGCCCTCGGAGTCGGAGTCGTCCCCGTTCATTCCTTGAAATGATGAAAAGTATTCTCCCGAGTCATCATGCCGAAGCTTCTGGATATAGGCTCGTTCTTGTGCTCGAAATCTACTCTCGCTCTGCCGGGTTCGGGTCTTCGACGACGACCGCATGGACTCCACGAACAGCTGGATCTGCTGCGATGGCCGCGGTTTTCGAGATGTGGCCGGGTTGTATGTATTGGACGGAGTTCTGGCTGGGGCAAGCGGTCGCTGGGGTCGGCCGCTATTGGCATACGCAGTGCCGTCATCATTTTCATTGTTCCACTGCGTCTTCGAGCTAACACCAACACCATTGACAACAGTCTTGGCGGGTATTGACGCAAGAGAGTTGGCATGCGCGGGAGTGTCAATATATCTTTTCAAGTCGTTGATTTCGTTGTGCCCCTCTATAGCGTTGGGTTCATCCTCCGACCCGGGTGACGAGTTCACAGCATCAGGGCTGACGACTACCGACGGTCTTCGTGGCTTAGGTCTCTCCTGCTGCAGCTCATCCTCGCCGCCAGAAAAGCGGACAGCCCGAGGAGACGGGTCCGACATGACGGCGACCTCGAGTGCCTCAGGGGCAGGGCTTAACGGGGAGCCCCTCGGGCTCAAACAGAAAACCCTGCTCAACACCTAAGAGGAGCCCGATGGCCAACAGTCAATTAAGGGTGGTAGTCAAAACGCAGCATAAGTGTCGCTGTTGACTATTTTGCGTCGGCGACAACTGGTGTACGTGGATGGTTGGGGTTGGTGATATTGTAAGAGCCGTTGTTGGATGGGTTGCTTATCCGATCTTCCATGCCCTCCTTGAGCTTGTCGTCCGAACACATCGTGATGGACCGCGCGACACGCAAAGTGGCAAGCTCGAGGATAGAGGTGGCACCTGGTTGTCTAACCGCATTCTGATTGGCTGGCGCGACTTGCAAGGTGTGGCGCACGTGCTGCGAGTGTGGCTGGTGGGCTGTCGAATTTCCCCTTTAATAAGTGTTCACCGGGCGAGGATTCCCTGTTTACTTCATGGTGTGCTCGTCATCAACCATGCCATACGTTGGGCATTCTTTGATTCACCGGAGCAGCATACTCGGTGAAATGAAATCCTGACATGACAAATCTTCTGTGGTTGAAAACCTTCACTAGTCGGCCAAACGCGCAAGGTAATAAGACAGAGCACGGTGGTGGCCAAACAATAGAAAGTAATATGACACCGCATCTAATTCGCCGTCAAAGCGTTGATGTTTTCTTAGTTTGCCGCGCATACTGTTTGG
This sequence comes from Metarhizium acridum, assembly GCF_019434415.1. NCBI lineage: Eukaryota > Fungi > Ascomycota > Sordariomycetes > Hypocreales > Clavicipitaceae > Metarhizium > Metarhizium acridum. Next base: position 1,211,782 of record NW_027094016.1, on the reverse strand, counting down.
AAACATGCGAATACTCGGCTAGTATTATATGTCATCCATGTTAGACAGTCCACCAAGTCGTATTTCGCGTGCTGCTTTAGCTCAACCAACAAACACGCAGCGAATGCACGTTGGTTTCACCGACAATTACAAATCACGCCGCCAAACGTCACGGCGAATAAAGGATCCGGTATTAATCAATGATGCAGACCTAGATCCAAGGAGAACTCCATCTCTTCGGCCCGTAGTGGAGAGGAGCAAGCTTGTTCATGAAACTTGGGGCGTTACGCTTTGACTGTTCAGACCTGCAGATTATTGCACAACCAGCCAGCCACAAAAGCAGTGTGATCTTTGTCCACCGGACTGCTGGCTTGCTGAGGCCGCGGGGATATACATACAATATTCAATATTCGGGGGAGGCGAGAGAGGCGCAGACTAACGTGTACCAATCCGTGTAATACTCAATTCTACAGTGCCTACGGAATAGTACCTATGTTGCTATTTATGACCACCCCCGATCGTCTGTTTTCCTGGCGCCCATTTCAATACGAGATCGTGAGCCCTTGCGTTTGCTATGGCAGTATCCAATTCTTCTACAAGTCATCTAAACTTATTGACCTCGTTGTAGGAAAGCCCTATCATAGGTTTCCCAGACAGATAAAAGCAAAGCTGTTTTGATGCCATAAAACGGGATGGACATATAGATCCACAGAGCCGGATATTGACACATTACAGCTGGATCCTTGAAATGTCGCAAGAGGGTGTTGAGTAGGGCCATGAGAAAGTCTCGTGGCACAGCCCCTGCTCACATTTGCATTCATCGGATGACATCCCGGGGTGGGTAACAAAACGACTAGGTATTGATCAAGGTGCAGTTTGAAGGACGAATGGTGGTTATCAAGGTACTAGCACCATCAACAATCTCAAACCTCTCCGCTAAAGGAGCCCCGATTCCACATACATGTTCATTCCGGATGGTCTATTCCCCTGCCTTCACTAGTTACATCCGGGAAGTTCGGCTTTGTTTCCAAAGGTCGAATCTCATTGGTCCTATACCGAAGCTCGATATTTCGTTATGCCTTTACGATAAGGATGGGGAACGTGTACAGAGTAGCATGAACACCGAGGTTTAACAGTTACTTGGCCGTGGGAAAGAAGCATCCTTGCAATACTCCTTAGTAACACTATACTTTGCAAAAGGCTGCTTTTGGTAGGACTTGGCAGGAGTAGTATCAAAGTAACAGGACCATACCTGCAAGACTTTGGTAGGCTATTGGGAAGGTAATAATAGCAAGGCTGCCAGGCGTGTGATGATGTCAGCCGTATTTGCAATCCTAATGCCATCATTCATTCTTGACTTGCCTCGGATGAAATGGTCAGATCCCTGACACAGACTGCGCCAGTGCTAGGATTGGCTGCTATATCACATTGCTACAGTGACATTTATTGCTGGAAACCTCCGCACCCAGGATATCGTGCTGCACATCCTTGAACCCTGCAACACTACAAGAGTTGGGTAGCGAGCCGATCCGGCATGTAAACGAGCTGGGAGTTGTTAAGGCTATTAATAACCAGAGCAGTCGTGCCTGCGCAACATCATCTCCTATCTTGGTTTTTAGTGGCTTTGCGTACCTATTAGTCTTCGAAATAATGAATCCATGGTTAATTGCGCTGTCAGTCTGTTAGTTGTGGCCAACTGTATGTAAGTACTTCGTCTCCCGTCTTGTGGTGCCTGAGGGACTGCTGCAATAACCTTTACTTTGGCCCCTTGAAGGTAAAGGTAGGATGAAGGCTGTTTCCCCAATACCTTGAAGTCTAAAGTAAAGAAAGGTTCGCGGAATGGTGTGCTTTTCAGGCTGAAACTAGGACCCTTTGTACTTGCCATAGTATGATTCGAGCCTGAGCTGCGCATGGAAACAGAGACTTGTAAGTTAGTTGTAGATGCCAGTTCTCAAAAATATAATGCCAAGACGACCCCCACGGACCGTTTCTGGCAGCTGTTCATCACCCATGGCAAAAAGCAAACTGACATGGTGGCTCGAATAAGTAATGATTGTCGTCAAAGGCCTGGGTTAAGCTGCACGTCGCCCGATCGAGAATTCTTACATAAAACTGGCTCCGGTGGTTGGTCACAACATCTCCAGGTATTCTTCATAGTGAAGTTTGGTTTCTCTAGCGTGGAGATGAAAACGGTGGCCGCAAATTCAAATACTGCCGCAATGGTCTTCGGAGACGTTGATGCTTGGGCATTGGAGTTGGTGGCTCATGTGACAACCACCCTGAAGCTTGGTCTAGAAGGAGGTCCTCACAGTTTCGTTACATGATACGCCTTGAGCGTAAGGTCTCGTTCCCAAGACGTCATTGTCATCCCAACGCCGCTTTATCTATCAGTGGAGTGCACGAAAAGCTTTCCCCAGAAGGGAAGTGGTTTCAGCCGCATCACAGACACAGGCTCCGTGTCTGGGTCAGACACGAGCAACACGAGGGGAAACTGAGAACTGACTGACGTGTGACCACTCCACTGTTGTAGGGTTTTGGTATGGACCAGCATTGGGCCCGCCGTCTGCGACTCCAACGCGGGACGGAGGGACTAAAAAAAAGAAAAGAAGGAATCCCGCTGATGCGGCCGCGATCGCGACAATCACCTACGGCGACCAAGCATTTCGAACCCAAGGATTTGGGGCAGAGTCTGACATGCTGGTCTCGAGAGGTGCGCTTGGACCCCCTTTATGGACTGGATGGCATGGGGAGAATCGATTGACGTCGGGTATACTCCGTACTCCGTAACCTATTCCTTAAAATTCGCACAGAGCCCTAGCTAAGGTCAACTGGTCGGTATTCATTTACTATTTTCGTGGACCGAAAAATCACAATTGCATTTGGCGGATTTGGGGAGATTCTGCAGAGCCAGGGGGAGGATGGCTTTACCCGATTCACTTTCGTACGATTGATCTCCACGGTTAACATGCGTGCAGGTGCAAAGTAGCCTTCGCCGACTCAAGACTGTCCATTGTTAATATCTATGCGCACAAGTGATACAAATGAGGACAGCGGACATACCGGGTGTGAAATTTAGAATCACTGGGGCGTTCTGTGTCTCGCTAGCTAGATGAAGGCATCTCCATATATTGGCCCCTGATGTTGTGGTCTCCGTTGATGATCTCAAGGACCCAGGCGAGCTGCAAGGCACGATGAAGCCCACCCCGTCGGTTCTCCTGGGCCGTGCCCTCAAGTGGAGCATGCTCTGGGCTGTGAGTAATGGAGCAATCATCGCGTTTTTGATAACCATCTTATAACTAGCTCATCATTGTTCCTGGTGAAGGTCAATTCGAAGAGTGCGCACCACATTTGATCTCGGGCATTATGGCTTCGGGCATTATGGCTTTCGTCCTAGGGAGTCTTACATTCAAGTAGCCCGCCAACTGCATCTTCTTCAGCGAATTATTCGCTTTTTGCCGCTGAGCTTGAAGGCTGGGGCTGTACTCCGTGAAGCCTGTCTGTGTGGTCTGATGCTTGAGATGGCAGGTCCGCACGCGAGGCGTAGGGAGCGGTGCAGTACGGAGTAGCTGCATCAGATCGCCCACCAGACGGCTTCTATCCTTGGGGGAATCCCAGTACATGGTATGCTGCAATAGCATCGCGGCAGCATGGCAAGCTGGAGCAAAGCTACTCCATATGCATACAAGCAGCGTCGTACTGTACAAGGACCCTCGTTTGGTTGTGTTCGCGATTGGCGATGTGTTTCGCGGCCGCAACATCACGTCTTGGATCACGTCTTGGATCTGTGCCGTCTGCACTTTCTTTTGCCAAGTCCCACGAAATTGACAAACCTGTCTGTTTCCGCTTCCGGTTCTCGCTGGAGTTTAGTACCTGAAATCTCCAGTGGTTGACGTACGGGGATCTAGATGATTTTGGAGTCATTGTTTATTGATGGAGGCAAGGCACAGTGTTTAGGTGTAGCTATGTTCAAAGTCCGACGTTGAAGTAAACCGCGTCCCCTTCTTCTCCCCAACCCCTTCCCACTCGTAACGTTCCTGGGCCGCGCCTTCCAGATCAAAGGATGCTACGATGCTACGGGGACATCTGGGCCCATGACGGCTAGAGGAAAGGTACATACTTAAGTAGGTACATATGTACTACTATAACCAAGGTTCACTGGGGAGCACGGACGATTTCCGACCGCCTCTCTCTCGACTCGAATTATTCCAACTCGGGCCTCTGATCGATGTCAGTTTCCACCACTTGTTGAAAAACGAAGCCCTACCAAGTACTCAGTAACGACTTGGAGCCTTGAGCCATTGGCCCATTGTCTAATAAGTCGTGGCGTGGTACGGAAGTACACTCCGACAACGGGCACTTATTAGCGTCTCGCTTCATGGACAAGTTGTCACGCTCACATTGACGCCGGGCAAAGAAGTTGCTGTTTAAAGTTTGCCAACAAAGCTTTGCCGTGCTCCCGAAGAAGCAATCATGCCATAGTGATGTGATAAGTTTCAGAAATTCTGTCTACCGGGCCGCTCCCTGTCACGCAGCCGCTTCCGAAATCCCACTTCGGACCGACATTGTGGTGATGTGTGGCCCTGATATGATCAGGTCTGAGATCGTGGTGGTGGACGTTGTCCCTGTTTGATCTTGAAGGTAATGAGGCTGGTGCGTCTGCGTCGTCTGCGTCTCTTCACCAGGGAATGCGCGTAGCACTTGCTGCATCCTTGACCCATGTCGTCGATGATGAATGAGTGAGTGGCCCCCCCTGGCACAGGCGGCGGTACTTTGTGGGAGCATGTATTAGTTACAGAGTACTCCGTACTCCTTGACATATGTACAATAGGTCCATACCTGCCTCTGTTATATGTACGATAGTACGGAGTAGGGATGCTAGATCATGCCTTGTTGTCTCGAAATCCTCGACACGGAAGATTATGGGACTGAAAGCAACATGGAACAGGGACTAAGAGAACACCTGGGCAAGGCAGTTTGATTCTGTCTGGGGATGGTACCAACTGGTCATGGCACCCACAGACTCGTTGGAGAGGAGCAAATGGTAAGGCTCTGTGGCGCACAAACGATTGATTAGGCTTGGTCGTGGTGCCCAATACCGAGCTCTGTACGGCTGGGAGTACGTAATTTGCACATACACCACTGACATGGCAAGCCAGGGATTGTCGCACCGTCGTTGAGCCTCTTTGCGCAGCCTGCAAATGTCCCGGTCACGCTTGGCTGCAGCATCGAAAGTTGGTACTAACAAGTAGGGGGAATTCCTGGAGCTCCGGGCCAGCCTCACGCACGACATTGAACCAGGAGATGGTGATGTTCTCTCCCTGCCGCCTACGAATGAGCTGCGCCCACAAAAGAGCTGGGCCCGGTCAAGTGAGCGTGGCAGAACATTGAAGCTGTTCGATCCGTTCACGCCCACCAGACCACACACACTCCCATACTCCCACACCCCCACACTCCTCCGCAAGGGCCAAGTTACTTTTGCTTTGACACCGGTTGGCGTTAGCCCTGGGAGCATGATCGCCGACTAATATCATCACTCACTCGAACGGCAATAGACCATATTGGTACATGCGTACGGATCCTTTACAAATTACTGCGTGGAGGACGGGGTGGCTTGCAGGCATGCACTCCATCTTTGACGATGGATAGCCACGGCACCCAGTTGCACATTTACGGGAAAGCACAGGAGCCGGTTATGGCACTCGTTACCGAGTACTTTCGTATGTATGTATGGGACGTCTAGGTACTAGGTATCTGGTACCAGACCGCAACCTAAGCGCCCACCCGGTCCCCTTGCAGTCAAGTTTGCTGTCTGGACTCTGGACCATTTACGACGTCAGCGTTCCCAATACAACAAAGTCCCTCGAAATTGGCAACCTACGGAGTATTGAGCTTGGATATGTACATGTTGCATAAACTACTTAAGTACTCAAGTACCTACCTACCTAAAGGAGGTAGATACCTACTTAAGTACCTAGGTAGGTAGGTACACTCTCACCTGGGACCTGGGAGCGAAGATTTTGTGTCCCACCAAAGGAGCGGGACGAGGCGGTCCATGACCGGCGCTGTCTGGCTGTTTTATTCTGTATGGAGGGAGTATGTGCTTCTTTCCGCCCCCAGGAGGACATTACCGTCCTTTACTTTTCTTTTCTTTTCTTTTTTTTTTTGCTTCTTTTCCTGAATGACACCTACACACCCCTCCCTGCGGCCAGAACAGCCACATTATCATTCTCAGACATGGCATAAAAGCGTCTCAAAAAGCAAATCCCCCGTCTTATGGCCCCCCCGGATGCCCATTCCGCCCACCAAAGCGGCCGTCATCACAACATCCATCATCCTTCCCCCCCCAACGGTCCTACGACCCGTAGGGTTCTATGATATAACATCCACACACCCGCTCCTCTCATCCAAACTTATCTCGCCCTCCGCAATAGAAACCCCCGTCCCAAGCCCTCCCGTCTTCCCTACTCGCCCCACCCCAAGCTTGCATACTCCTCGTCTAGGTTGAAGGTTCTTGCTGGACGACCATCATAGCAGAGCCTGCTTTAATATCAACAAGCATCCTACCGAGTCGATATATTCATGCAAGTTGCTTGATCCACCTTCTCTGGTCTGGTCCGACTTCTTTGGCCGTTACCTCGATTGATCGTCGAATTTTTTCTATTATATAACGGACGCTGCACCTCCTCAGTCACTCGCCCGGATTCCTCTCGCACTGGTTCTACAACCACAACACCACTCGCATGGGCACATGAGAAGGCAACCTCATCTTCCAAGTCCTTGTCCTTTTCGTTATCGATCCTGACGTTCCTTTTGTCCTCTCCGGCCAAGTCCTCACCATGTGCAACTTTACCAAGAACTATTACATCTATACGTCTTGCACGGATCCCGGTGCCCACTTCTGCAGTACCTCGACTGATGGAAGCAAGGACCGCTCATGCCCCATGGGGCCTCATGAACGGTACATTGTCATCCCTGAGAGCTGCCCGTTGTGTTGCGGATGAGCAGCATGGGTTGCGTCCTGGGGGACCATTATACATGGTGGTCAAACAATCGCCTGACGTGGGCTCAAGATGATCCAACCACGTGTCGTACAGCCCTGAGAGGTACCATACCCAACATTTTGCTTCATGATACGGCATTTACAAGGACGGTGGAGTGTTGATATCGCAAGACGACGCATTTGATTTGGGGTTGGGACAGGCTTCGGGCAACCACAGGTCTTGTCTTGATGGTGATGGATCGAGCACACACACACACAATGCAGCGCACGGGTTTGCCCATGAGTTACACTTTGCACCACAACACCACAGCCCCGCAAGCGGTCTCGACCAAAGCAGCGAAAGACATGACCAAAAAAAAAAAGAAGACAGCAACTTTTGCGGTAGTACTTGAGAGCGGAAATTAACTGAGCAACAGGACATATTGCAACTTCATTTTCCATGTGAGCACCAGCATGAAATTCATTTTACTGTCATTTAGGCTTTTACACTAGCAAGCATATGGGGTTTTGCTGGAGTTTGGGAAAGGCAGCCCGACCAAGGCAGCCAGGCATTAGGTAGCATACTAGTAATTCTGTGTACCGGAAAGCGTCTGTTCATTTTTTTTTTACTCCGACGCACATGATGCAGCCGACTCATTGACCTCGTGTTCTCGGACCAAAGCGCAATGCCAAAACGTGACAGCTTTGTTTTGACGCGCCAATCGATTAAGCATCACGATGGTTTCTTTTGCGCGCCGTTTTACACCCGATTCAACGTCCTAGATTGCCCGATTTACAGTTTGATCCCGTCTGTACTCTGTGCCGTGACGCAACTACGCCGGACCAGCGGCAATTCAAAAATATCCCCAGGATACAAATACTCAAAGCAGTTAACATGGCCGACGGCGAACACTGGACGGCAAGGAAAAGGTGGAGAATAGCGTCCCGTCGGTTTCAACACCCGACCAAGCCCAAGTGGCGCCAGACCTCAATGTTACGAGACGCTCCAGGGCACGGTCCATGGAGCCACCCCAAGTCTCCATGAGCGAGAAATGCGAGACGCCGGGTTAGTCACTTGGGTTGCTTTTCTACCCCATGTTCATGGGCGCATGTGGGCCAGCCTAGCATCAGTTGTAATTTACCGAGTGCTGAAGAAAGCAATCTGTAGTACTACGCACACGTTGCGTTCCATCACAAGCGTTATTATGAAGGGACCAAACGAGTCAGTAGTTGCTTCTCATCAAGAGAAGGCGACTCGATGCGCAATGCGCAATGCCTTCAACTGCTGGACTCCTTTCATTTCCGTCCCTGGGCCGCGGCTGATCCGGCACTACCCAACTGCTCTACCCCGTACGCATTGCCGAATCGCGGTTGCGGTTCTCCAAGACTGCCAGGGTTGAAGACCAGAGTTGCGGAGGTTGTTGGCGGGTGACAAGTTCTGGGTTCATTCATACAATGAGAAACCAGAGTTGCGTGGCTCAGGGGAATCGCTTCCTTTTTTTTCTTCGGTTTGCACAACTGACCGCTCAATCAAGCATGCGACATGGCAATTGGAAAACCCTTGTTCTCCACGTGATGGCAGGGGATACATGTAGTCTTGGCCGTACACGTCGACCAAGGGTTGCGTGTTGGTGGTGGTAAGCGGCAATTTTTGCTTTTGAAGGTGGACTAAAGCTTCGCTCCGCTTACGGGAATATCAAGCCCACCTAGCCAGAACGACGCATCTTCATAACTTTAGCGGAGACACATGGCCAATCCCACGTGTCGAATGCTGGCAGGCCGTACGAGGGAGGGTTTGTCTCGTCTGTAACCGTGCGGCTCTCGAGTATCACCTATATATTGCCGGGCGTCTGTTAGAGCACTACTGCCAGTGTATAATTATTGGTAGATGACACAAAACTTGTTGAAAGCCGTTGAAGGAGTCGTGAACAAGAACTGAATTGTAATAGCTGTTTCGTATTTTGATCGTGCCCTGAACCAGTGGTCCAGTTGACAAAACGGGGATTGCCACAAGAGCAATCCTGCGCAATGACTGCAAACAGGTGTGACTTGCGGATCAGCATGAGATTCGTCTGGAAGGACTCGCCGTAGGAACTTTAGGCTCACAAACTAACCGGGTATCCAGCTGCTGCATGTGCTCGTGAAATGATGGTGATGTCGGACCCTTACGCTGTGCAGATTTGCTCTGAAGTGGCAAATGACCCTGATAAACAGTTGAGTTGTATCAAATTACTCCGGCCAAAAACCCCCGCATGTCCCAAATTATGCCCACGCTTGGCACTCCAGACGCAAATACCTCACGTGTTTGTCGAAACTAGCTCTGTGATAGGTTTGAGGGAGGGTTTCCAACACTCCTGCGACGTGCCTGGATCCGAGCGTCAACCAGTAAAAGCAGGTGCCTGTGTGTCAGCAAGGCAGATCATATGACGTTGTCTTGCATCCGGAGGTTAACCATTTTGCCTTGTGGGATGCCGGCAACAGTGCGTCAGGGATAACCCAGGTCGTATAACGAGGAACACATCGGCCATGTGGATGACGAAGAGACCAGACAAATGCCGAAAATCTGAGAGATTGATTGCATCATCCCGCACCCGCTCCGATGGGAACGCCGTGAAGATCTGATGGCCGATATTGTATGGCTTGCATGGCCAGAGGCTGTCTCTATTTCTGCTCCTCCGTGGTGCGGAGAGTACGAGTCTTCGTCCGGAGAGCAAAGCGGTCAACACTGTATGAGCCCTCGACCAGCCTGAATCGCCACTATTATCCGTAACAAGTAAGCGAAGTGGTTGACCGTTTTCTTGTCCACGAGCGGCAACAACAACCTCAACCCCAGGGGGTGGTTGTTACTTGCCAGTTGTCCAAACCCGGAGTGGAAATAGGGAACTGAGCAGGAGAGGCTCTGGGACGGATAATGGCCGTGCGCTGTATAATGTTGCAACGGTCCGTGGTCTGAAAGCTTGGCCTTCACAGCCGGTTAATTAAAGGCCACCACTAATAACACCAAGATACCTGGGTGACGGGTTGTCGTTGTACCCTTACTCATAGCCCCCAAAACTGCCTGGTCGCAGTGGTGGCGAAGGTCCATGTCTTTGTCTATTAGGACACTAGGAGGTTTGCAGGGGTTCATCCGGCCAAGATAAGGAGGCAGCAGTTGATGACAGAGAACGATTCGCAAATGCCGATGCCAGTGATTAGTGAGGCTCCTGTGTAGCCACACTTATGGAACCAACAAACATTTTCTGTGATGAAGCAAGACGTCCGAGTGCTCGTAATTGCACCAGTAAAGGGAGACATCCCGCATCTGAGTTGCAATAAAATAGCATAAATTAAGTTCGGAATGGTGACTGTCGTCTGATGGCGGCCGTTATGACACCGGCAAGACATTTTAGATTAAGGCCAGACGGTTTTTGGCTCACTATTTTGTACCCAGTTGGCCAACGTGCTGTACGTGGCCTCTTGCAAGAGGCAGTTAACAGTGATAATCTCCGTCGGTTTCCCGTCGGAGGAGATCTAGTTAGCAAGCGATCTGGTATTACGCTAAGATGTCTGTGTGCCGGAACCCAGCCATGGCGTGAAGTCTATTCCCTGGAAGTTAAGAGAGGCTCTCGACGCCGACAGCGGAAAGTCCCATTGGGAAATGAATTGCGCACGCATGGTACGTCTGCCAAAACCGCTTAAAATGGAAAAGGAAAGAAAAGGATATGCACGACTCACGATAGCCAAGGTCAGTCCCAGTCTTGGTTTGAGTACATTTATGGCAGAGTATATTTACCTGTCCCCGACACGAAGAAAGACCACTATACTGCAACACTGCATTATTCTATAGTGTGGCGTCGCGATGGCCACGTTTCCTGTCAGGTCAAATACTCTCAGCCTCGCCATGGATGTCCAATACGATCGTGTCGTGCCTGTGGCGGTATGTTGCAGGGGCAGATGGCCGTGTTTAAGGAGCAACCACTCTTCTCGGCCTGGTGTCCCACTCGTGAAGGACGATCACTGTGGCTCACGACGGAGTCAGTAGTACTCAGTACCGACGGTGGTGACAATTGGGCCGTGCTAGCTTGAGATGCCGGTACTCGGTGCTCAGAGGTCCTTGGCACAGCCGCTGGGCCGAGTCCGGCAGTGATTACATGATACTCTCGGCTCTGTCCGACTCGACAGGTGCGCTTGTGCATTGCAAAGGGAAGAGATGATACGACTCCAAGTGTTCCTTGGAGATCCCCCGAGAGCATTTGCAGCAGAAAATCACTCATTCCCCGGACCATGGAGCTAGAACAGCGTTTGCTCAATCGCACCTTCCATCCGGAAAGCTCGAATGAATACTGGCTGGCGCACCCAGTACTCCGTACAAACCTTGGTCCTTCCGCAATGCCTGCCGTTGATATGGCAGAGCAATTGAGTGCTCCAAGCTCTCCGACGTCCATGGCAACCAATAGGATGGGCTGGCCACAACTCCTCCTCCTCAGGAAAATCGTCCCCACCCTCGAGCGGGCCGAGGCTCATCACGATCGCATCCAGCGGCCAAACTCCAAAAAGCGAATCTCCGTTGCTTGGGTTAGAAACATACAGTACATAAATACGGCGCTCTGCCGAATATATATTTGCCTGCTGACTGAATTTCAATTGTCACTTGGAGGACAGCAAAGACGTTTCAACAGCTTCAACAGAGTAGCTAGCCTCGCCGCGGTTTGGAAAGGGGCCATCTGGCGGCAACCAATCACCCGGAAAGACATCACCTGTCACTGACACCGCTTGCCTCATCTACAAATTACATCTCTCGCGCTCGTCGCACGATTTCAGTCGTTTGCATCGCCGTTGTTCCGTACATACAATGCCCTACCCCGAGTCGCATTATCTCAGCCCCATCTGGCGAGATGACCTATTCAGTGAGTCCATTGGCTGCTGCCCTTGGCCAATTGGGTTGTCAAAGTCTTCGCCCCGAGTTTCACCTTGAACGACTTGTTCTGGGTCCAAAGAAGGAGAATTTCTGCTCATGTTCTTTTGCTAACGGAATCTGTGCAACAGAGGGTCGCGTCGCCTTTGTGACGGGTGGTGCTGGCACCATCTGCAGTATGCAGACGAGGGCGCTTGTGCGTCTGGGTGCCAACGCCTGCATCATTGGACGTAACGCGGAGAAGACAGAAGAGGCCGCTAGGGATATCGCCACTGTTCGTCCCGGCGCCAAGGTTATCGGCATCGGAGGGTGCGATGTCCGCAAGGTAAGCACGCGTGGGGGAGATGTCCCGAGAGTGTCTCTGTTGCATTACAGGTGTCTGCCATCTTGATGTTAATTCATGATGGGGATTGATTTTGCTGCACTGCTCTACTTTTGGACTTCTGATCGTAGACTAGGTTTGTATCTGGTAAGTTCCCGTGCTGACCCTTTGCCTTAGTTTGAGAGCTTGAAGGAGGCTGCTGCCCGCTGTGCAGAGGAACTAGGCGGTATCGACTTTGTCATGTGAGTATACTTACATATCAACACGGTGAACATAGAGAGGCTGGCACAAGCGAACTTCCGATATAAGATTTCAGCTGGTCTGGTATGAGCCTTATAAATCAGTCTCGATCCAGCTATAGCGGCGACACTCTCAACAGCCCTTATGTGCCGTGCTCTCTAGCGCAATTTATGTATACAAGCTCATCTAACACATGAATAGTGCCGGAGCAGCGGGCAACTTCCTCGTCTCTATGGAAGCCATGAGCCCCAACGCGTTCAAGGCCGTCATGGACATCGATGTCCTCGGCACCTTCAACACCATCAAGTCCACCATGCCCTACCTCCTCAAAAGCCCCGACGCACGCATCATCTACGTCTCCGCCACCTTCCACTACACCGGTATGCCTATGCAAGGCCACGTCGCAGCTGCCAAGGCGTCTGTTGACTCCCTCATGGCATCTGTAGCTCTGGAATACGGTCCGCGTGGCGTCACGAGCAACGTCATCTCTCCCGGCGCCATTGCCGATACTGAAGGTGCTGCCCGGCTTTTGACAAGTGACGCAGCTGCCCTCAAGCACCGCGCTAGATCTATCCCCACTGGTCGTCTAGGAACCGTCAAGGATATTGCTGATGCTACGGTGTACTTGTTCAGCTCTGCTGGCTCTCACGTAAACGGGCACGTCTTGGTCGTTGACGGTGGTTCGTGGAGAAGACAGGGCTCACTTGCCATGGGCGGAGATGATGTGAAGTACCCTGATTTCTTACTCCCAGAGGGTGAGGAGCCCAAGGTGAAACTGTAAAATAGTCGTGCTTTGTGTCATGCTATAGTTGAAGAAGGAGCCAGTGTAATCAAGCTTTCCCAGCTACGCGACATGTTTCGTTTGTGTAAGACGTTAGGAGACACAGGGACATCAGTGCATGCTTCACCAATGAATATAAATCTGACAGAAATGTCAACGATGGAGTTTGTGGAGAGCCATATTCCTTCAGACGAATAAAAGTCGACCTGTCTGTTTGCCGGCTGGAGACCCCAATGTCCCCATTATGCACGCCGCATATGGGGACGGGTGACAAGAAAGAACATTCGAGCAACCCGACTAAAGCTTGCTGCGTACTGCAAAAGAAACGTGCCGTCTATAGTAGACTAACATAAAGCTGCGTTGAGATTGATTGGCCGCAATTATGAAGTGAATAAAAAACAGTCTCGAGACGAGGCAACTCTTCAACTCCAGCACATGACAAGCTTTTTGTTAGTGAAGCTGCATCCGGCATACATACCCGAGATGTAAATTTTCTCCAGTTTACTACGGATGTGCATAATCCATTCATGCCGGCAAAACGGTTATGCGGTCATTTCTCCACGTATTGTTCCGTTACCGTCCTCAAGGATGGTGTGGGAACGGGCATCATTTGAGACTCGTCTGATTTATATAGTAGCTAAAACGAATTAGGCGAAAGTACATTGGCCACACATGGAAGATCAAGTTGAAATGCATACAGGAACGACGCATCTCGCTGATGAACTGGGAACTTGCGGGTTGATGGTATTGCCCCGATTTATTGACGATACCCCGGCCCGCACAGCCGCCGTTCTCCTAGGACAGGCGAGCCTCTTCCGACGATGAAAAATCAGGATATTCTCTACCAAGCATGGGGGAAGTTTCCGCATAATAAGAAGCACGTAGTGACGGCTGGGTTCTCTTCCAAAAATGCTTCGGCGTATCTTGTCAGGGACATCGGGACGTTGTGGCTTCATTGTGGGGGTGTCATATCGGGACGCTATCCGTTATCTAAGAATTCAGTATTTCATATCGGCGGATAGTTGGGAACGGCCGGAGACGCACGTTTCGCAAACTATCTGGACCGGCGTGGCGTTCTGATTCGTTTTGTTCGTCGCCCTTGGGCTTGCTGGGATGTAACTAGAACGGTAGTGCTAAGAAGCCAATCCCTGATCAGCTCGTATCTCCCATGCTCGCTTTCTGAATCGGTTCAGTCTTGACTTGGGAATATTGTTTTCTGCATTTCCACTGGCACATACCGTCGAGGTGCGCCTTTTGGCATGGTGGAGACGAGAAAGAAGTTCTTTACGGAGTACATGCATGTGAGCTTGCATTTGCATTAGCTTGGAAAAATGAGCCACTTTAACTACGGCTGAAATGTGACCGAATTAGTCCGTAGAGTAAAGATCCAAGCTTACCCAACGCTTGCATTTGGGGGTGGGGGGTTAGTTCCATACAAGAGAGAACATAGGAAGCCGTCGCAAGTGGTCAATGAAAAGAAGTTCCAGGCTGAAAGGATACAACAGCCCGCGGGCACTACACAAGAGATGACAGCTTCGGACCATCGCTCGACGGGGGTGTACGAGGTGAGGAAAAGAGCTTGAGAAATAACTAATCAACTCTGATTCTGGCGTTTGCACCCATCCGGTCGTTGCCACTGGCCTGTTGACCTCGAATGTTTGCAAACAGGTTAATACGGTTCAAATATTGGCCCGCTCCATGTATGTGCCAAGGATTGATTGCTCAGCACTGCAGCACTGGAGTATGCTGTATGGAGCAGAAGTTACGGATGGGGAATGAGCTGGAGTTGAAGGATGTCGACGGCAGCGGGCAAGTTGGGCAAGTACGACCCTGCCAACCTGTCATGCTCTGTTGCTGGTCGAAATGCTCCATTGAGCCTTCCCTAGCTCGCCCGTCCCGCGGGGCATCTAGCCCCCCTCACTAGATGGATGGCTGCGAGTATCCTCCGATTCACACCTTCAGCCCCGGGCTATATGAGGAGCTGGTCCCGCCAGGAACTTTTTTAAACTATTTCTTTTTGACATCCCTTTTTGACATCGCTGAAGCTTCGTGCTCTGCTATCCTCTGTTGTGTTCATTGGCTCTTGCAGGTCCTCAATTGGACCTCGACCGGACCTTGGGAAATCACAACACACACCACCACACTTGAGCATACAACCTGGACCCCCACCAAGAGGGCAATGCAATCCAAGCTCCTTGTTGCCTTGTCGGCTGCCGCCGCCACAACACTCGTCTCGGCTGCCGACGAGCGTGTTCTGGGCGTCTACATCTTTCACCGCCATGGTGACCGCACCGCCAAGGCTTGGGCTCCTGTGAACCTGACTGCTCTCGGAGCCGAAGAGGTTCACTCGTCCGGATCCTTCTATCGCAAACGCTACGTCCAGACCGACGCCTCGGTCCGCATTGCCGGTGTCAGCAGCAACAACCCCATCCTGTCTCAGCTCTCCGTTGTTGCACCCCAGGATGCCGTTTTGTACAATTCGGCCCTGACTTTCCTCCAAGGATTGTACCCTCCTACTGGGCAGAGTGAGACTCTCGCCAACGGAACCAAGGTCGAGGGTCCTCTTGGCGGGTACCAGTATATTCCTATCAACGCCATCAGCAATGCTGCCACGGCAAACAAGGCTGAAAACCAGGGTTGGCTCCAGGGCGCCAGCGGCTGCGACAATGGCGTGAAGAGCTCCAACGCCTACTTCACCTCCGTTGAGTACCAGAAGACGTATGATGAGTCCTTGGACTTGTACCAGAGCATTCTGCCTGTTATCAACACCACCTATAACAAGGATGCTGCCAACTTCAAGAACGGCTACACTAGTATGTACCTCCGCTATTTCCCGCATTTTTTCGTTCAGACACACAAACAGCGCCCGAGAGGTATGATGATAGATGCTAATAGACACAAGTTTGGGATTACATCAACGTCGCCAAGATCCACAACTCCTCTATTCCCTCTGGCAATCTCATCAATAGCCAAACTTTTGACCGTCTCTTCAACCTTGCCTCCGTCCATGAGTGGAACCTTGCCTACAACGCCAGCGAACCCGTGCGTGCGATTGCTGGTTCCGTCCTGGCCGGCCAAGTCCTGGATTCTTTACAGGCCATTGTCGACGGCACCAAAGGGGCCGCCAAACTCAATGCCCAGTTCGGCGCCTACGGCACCTTCATGGCATTCTTTGGTCTCGCGCAGCTCCCCAAAGTTAGCCAGGACTTCTACGGCATTGTCGACTACGCCTCCTCCATGACCTTCGAGCTGTTCACCACCAGCACTGCCGCCAAGCCCAGCGCTGACGATATCAATGTCCGCTTCCTCTTCGCCAATGGCACTGCCGCCAACAACGAACTGAAGGCTTTCCCTCTCTTCGGCCAGGACAAAACCTCTCTCCCCTGGAACGACTTCAAGTCTGCCATGGCCAGGTTCGCCATCGCTGACACTAAGCACTGGTGCACACTCTGCGGCAGCACCAGTAGCACCTGTGCGGCCAACTCCACCACCTCTGGCAGCGACGACCCTTCCACCCAGTCCAACGCATCTTCTGACAACGGCGTCTCGAAGCCCGTCGCCGGCGTCATTGGCGCTCTCGTCACCCTTGTTGTCATCCTCGGCATTCAGGCCGCCGTCATGCTCTTGGGCGGTCTCCGCCTCGTCAAAAAGTCTGCCTTGGCTAGAGCCAACAATGGCCCCGAGACCGCTGGCATCAAGGGTCAGTAGTATCTTGTCGATGTCACCGTTCGTCATGATATTTTTTGGCTTCACAAGTTTGGAATGGAGCAGGATACCTGAAGTGTCGGAAAATTTCCGAAAAAAAAAAAAGATCATGTACATAATGCAACTGTACATCGTGTAAATGATTTTACAGCCAACAACGAAAGTGCATACCCATGGTTGTAGGAAGGAAGGTCACACAGTTGAGGCAATGCAGTGCCTGGAGAGTTTGTACATAGTCAGATACCACATGATTGGGTAATGAAACAAAAATATGCGAACAGTGATAGTTGCACAACATCACTCTGGTGTTGATTTGAAGTCTTGAATGTAAATTCCTACACAACACAGTTAGCCCTCGTTTAGGTAGATGTCAACTGGGCCGTAAGCTGTTAATGTTACTTTCGACCACGACCTGAACATGAACCCCTGTAAGCCTGTAATTCACGCCATCATATTCTGGCTGTATATGTATAAAACCATTGGTATTAGCTGCACCCACTCCCTCGCAGTAATCCGACACTGACTTGTTTTTTCCAAATTGCATCAAACAAACGACACTCCGGCAAGGGGTATTATGATTATCGAAGACGAGTCAAGGCTAAAAGGTCATTGCGGGCATAGAATGCTCTGATACGCTTCCCGAATATGTCTGTTCTAGTTAGAATGACTGCCTTCACGTAGAGGAGGATGAGAATACTTACACAGCGGTAGGCTGAGCAAACAGATCCCCATTTGGATAGATGCTACAATGAGAAACACTGTTTGGAATCCACCGCCAATCACCCAGTCGTATGCATAAAAGGTGAGAACGAAACTGAAAATGTTCTTGAAGATAATCATCAAGGTGAACCCTTCGATTGTCAAGTCGCCTGTAATTGGGTGTCAGTGTGGAAAAGAAAGACTAGGATGTACGGATGTACCCATGTCAGCAAGACTTACGGTACGCGTCCACAATGTACAGCGAACTAGCAACAGTGCCAATAACCATGCCGCCGACTTCAAAGGCAAAGAAAATCAAAGGAACAATGTACGAGTACTTGCCCGACAGCAGGTCGTTGGATGTAATGCCGAATCCGTATAACCCGATTCCTGCTGCAATGAGCATAGGAATGACGAGGATAAGTCGAAATTCGGGCTCGTAAATGCCATTGTTACGCTTTGTGAGCGCCTTCGCCGTTGTATCGGCCAAAAGACCAGAAATAATAAAACCCAACAAGGCTCCTAGAAAAGGCGCGGTGTAAGTGTAACCGGCCTTTTCCTCGCCCCAAAAGAATGGTGGTCCAATAAAGACTACAGCAATAATAACACCAATGAAGATGGTCCATCCAATCATAGCACCCTGGATGAGGCAGCCCCAAACAAAGGCAGGGTTCAAGACAAGGGGGAATGGCCGGAGAAATAGGACCCAATAGCGCTCATGAGTCTTTCTGCCGTCGAACAACGACATTGACTCGACAAAGGTCTTCACCGGTGTATTCGCGTGACCGATTGGCTGCATCGCCGACGACTTCGGAAAGAGGATAAATCCATGGGGGCGAGGAGGTTCGACAGGTTGAGGAGTGGTAGAGCTAGGAGAACTTGTGGAAGGGTTCAGTTTCTCCTCTTCGAACACGCTATCGATGTTGAGTTTCGCCTCGCGTCTGTAGGCAGTCTCCGGACAGAAAAGGAACACTGCAGGGAATGTGACGGCCGAGAAGATGGCTACCAGATAGAAGGTCCACTGCCAACCAATGGTGTGTGTGATTTTGCCAACAACAACAGGGGTAAAGAACGCGCCTCCAAAGACGGCTAAATTGGTGAAGGCCATGCGGACACCACGCTGGTGGACGCAGTACAAGTCACCAACAGCGGCATTGAGCAAACTTTCGAATGGAGCGGCACCGATGCCCTGGAAGGCGCGGGCCGCGGCGAGGCTGTTATAATGAGATTTTTGATCCCGCGATTGGCCAAACGGCGCATCTCTAGCCTTTGGAGGGAAGTTTCCGGTAGCTCCACCCCAGGCGCTGGAAAAGATGACAAAGATGATGCCAATCAGGAACAGATGGCGCTTGCCCCAAATGCGACCAGAGGGAACGAAGAAGATTGCAGCGCAACCAGCGCCAAGCAGATAGTAACCCGTTAACGCGGCGGTATCCGGCAGAGTGGCGCTGAAGTAGGCGGAAATAACAAGTGTATTTGAAGCTAGAATGGCGCCGAGGGCGGTGGCCAAGATGGCAGCAAAGCACAGGGTGAAGGTGATTAGATCACGCTTCCATATTGGCCAATTGAGGGGATCGTTGGGGTCATCAGAAGGTTGAGGAACCTATGCGGGTTGCAAAATGGCGTCAGCTGCATTCAGAGACTCTCGGATTGCAATTTGGAGACGACTTTAATGTCCATCGCTGGCAGGACGTGGGAGGCGGGACATACGAGGATGATGGTGGAAATTGGATCGGATTTCAAGTGTTGTTCATTTTCGGTAGCCTCTTGTGGGCGATTTGGGTCGTCGAAGTATCTTGTGGTACCTGAGTAAATCGAATTTAGTAAGTGATCGGTGTGTTGGTGTTGGTCCAGGTTGTTGTCGTCATCTTCTGTAACTTGCCGTGCGACGTGGGCGGGTGTGCATACCTGGGACCCTTTCTTGGCCATGAGCTTCGAGAATTCCGAGGCCCATCTTTGACGATGCGTGCCCGTATGATGCTCTACCGCCCGTGTCCTTGAACAGTCGAGTTCTGGTTGTCAGCGAGAAGACAAGGAGCGCATGGCGATTAAGTAGGGAGCGCGAGGGAGACGTCTAGGGAGGTGGAGGGGACGCGGAGGATGTGAGATGGGATCAAGGTTACGGAGCAGATGCAGGGAGCGGACTAAAATCTGGGTCCGGCCATGTTTAAAGTGTCAACTGCGACAATTTGACAGGGGCTAATAACTACCAGTCGACGCGCCAGCTCCAGGGAGGCGTTATTGGGGCGTTGACTTGGGAAGGAGCAGGGGAAGCTACTGTCCGAATTGGGTTACTCCAAGAACAAGGGAACTCGCCAACACCAGCACTCTGCTCATGAAGAGTACTGGTTGCTACACTTCCAGGCATCTTCCGTCACTTGCTCAACAGCCTGCGTGACCCGTCATCTAGTCCAAGAGTCAGCAAAAGCACACACTCATGTCGAGGCCTACACCTGCTGGATCAGCTGGAATTGCGGACCAGGGTCTCACCCAGAGTTATGGCCGTGGCGCATCGGGACCACAGCTGCATCCGCTGCCCAGCCTTGATTCCATTTGTGGGGTAGTACGGAGTGCTCAAATGTGTTTCGT
Source organism: Metarhizium acridum (assembly GCF_019434415.1). Classification (NCBI taxonomy): domain Eukaryota; kingdom Fungi; phylum Ascomycota; class Sordariomycetes; order Hypocreales; family Clavicipitaceae; genus Metarhizium; species Metarhizium acridum. The sequence goes on along the minus strand of NW_027094016.1, from coordinate 1,191,594 downwards.
TTCCTACGGACCTCGGGAGTAACTTGGTCTGAGAAAGGTCCGCGAAGCCAGTAGCACAAGCCTACTCCGTATCGTCAAGTGATGCAAGTATACGTGAAACATCTCGTGAGATACCGATCAGCAAAGGTGGCTTGCCTTGCTAGCATCCAGTCCCTCAGATGTGGTACTGAATTCGTCGTGAATGTGTCAAACGGTCCTGTCGGCAGCCGGCACATTCAGCTGATTATACGCGCACCGTGTAATACATCACTGGTTACCCCGCCGAGGCCTTCACATGATGCTGTTTGCTCCATAACTACGACTTATATTACAAAAGTTTTCAGTGTCCTTTCGCGGCTCTGATGAAAAAAAAGTCATTTATTGACGTGGAGAGAATAAGATCTGCGAAGCTACCAACGGTGTGAAACAAAAGACGGGTCATCATGTGCTCACTACGTACATGGTGCATTATAGCTGGAGACTCACGATCATATCTTTCACCTGGAGCCAATGAAGAATGGGTGCTCATCGTAAGACCTCGAAGCCCCCAATCGACATGCCTACCGAGGCCTCGCAGTGTCCAACCAACAGAATAAGCAGCGACAACATACCAAGCGTGAATTCCGTCCTCGACAGACTATTCGTCTTCATCACAAGTCCCTCTTCCTCTGTTCCTCAATCCAGGAATTCCACTCGCCAACCAAGACACAAAGCCCTTCAACCGTGCTACAAACCCCCTCGTAGCCCAACCCGCCCTCGCCAACCGGCCTCCTCGCATCCCCATCATCAGCAATCTGCGTGACCGCCGAGTCCACAATGCCCGGCTGGAACAGACACACGGGTTCCGGCGGCTCCCTCAGCCCTAGCCTTCCTAAAGCCGGCACCTTCTTCAAAAGCACGCAGTAGGCCTCAATCGCAAACGCCACCAGCAGCAACACCGCCGGCGGGGGGTAGTCTACCTTGAGCCCTGTGACGCTCAGCTCATCCAGCAAGAGATACAGCTCATCAAAGCGCATCGGCGGGCCCTCGTCCGTCACCGTAAACGGCCGCCCGGACACGGCCGCGCCGGAGTCACCCACCAGCGCCTCCTGGAGGAGCAGATGCGCGAGCGAGACGTTCCTCGCGCTGACCCAGCTCTGGACCCAGGGCGCCGAAAAAGTAGGCACCCGACGGCGCCGCAGCATCCGCCCGACAATGTGGTCGTCCCTGTGGCCGTAAACGCCGTTGCCGGGACGAATACACCCGGTCCGGAAGCCGGGGGTGCTTGCGGCGCACACGACGCGCTCGGCCTCGGCCTTGCTCCGCGCATAGTTGCTCGGGAACTCAGACGGCGACCTGGACGGCTGGGAAAAGTCCCTGTCGGAGAGGCACTGGATTAGGTTGCGCGGGTGACGGCGCCACGGGAGCGAGAGCCAGTGCACGGCGCGGGCGGCCACGTGGGAGCTCGAGGTGAAGATGAAGATGTCGGCACCGGCTTTCTTCGCAGCAGAGATGGAGTTTGCCGTCCCGACCACGTTGACCCGCGAACAGCGCGCGTAGAACAGCGGGTGTCGCTCATAGGGCCGGATCACGGCTGCCGTGTGGAAGACTGTCAGTGGCAAGCAGGCGACTGATGATGGCCATGGTATTTCAAAGGCCGCCGCCGTCGATGCGTCGGATGTAATGTCCGCTCGGGCAAACAATACCTGGGATGCTCGCCCAGAGATGCTGAACTCGTCGCGGGTCGGGGCCCGAATGTCTACCAGTCGAATTGCCGATGGTGGTGTTCCGCCGTCCAAGAGGTCAAGAATAATCTGAGCTCCAACAAGACCTGGGGTTTAGCAAGTCAGTCAATGCGCGTCAACAGACAGAATCCAATAGATCCAAGAGACAGGGTGGCCAACCGGAACCACCAACAACGGTATATCTTCTGTTCAGCCTTGGCGGGTGATGCTTGCGAAAGTCAATCCCTCCAGCTTTAATCTTTGCGTCCACTCTGCGAACGTATTCTCGGGTCAATGCTTCTGCTTTGCAAATAGATACACCTGACGACAGTTCTGGAGTCCGCGTCATAACATTGTTCAGCCGCACAACGAATACCACCACTCCAAGTAGCACAAGCAGCGATAATAGAATCATGGTGATGATCGAATGACGCCGGCATAGGCAATCACTGTTGGACAGCCGCCGACGTGCCTTTAACTCGTCCTTGGCCCATCTTATGCACATCTTAGCAAGTTTGGATCAGGCCGCTTCATCCATCAATGGCATTTAAGCGCTAGCAACGTCGCTTAAGCATGGCAACTTCCGAACCCTCGATTTCGATACACCTGCCACTCCTAGCACCCGACAATGTCGGAAGCAACCTTGCTGGACATGTAATTACATAGCTATGTTCGCACTGACACAGACACGTGAAATTGGACAGTAATGCCGCGCCAACCTGTAGGTGCATCTTATAATTCTCTTGCTTGAGGATAATTAGCAGAACTTCCTCTAACCTCGGGCTATCTCAGGGCACCACCACCCCGCACAGCTTCATTCAGCTATCTCCTGATGTCAATCCTCATTGTGTCTGGCCAATATCTGCACACTTGCATTGTATTTCGCCACGTCACCAAAACCGCATTGGACCTTTCCGCGCGTCCTCCTCTGCGAGAGAGTCTCCAAAAGTCAGCCCACCTTCGTTTGACTGTCCGTTGTCATTGTAACGCCCGATCTTATCTAGGCTTGGAATCATCTTCAGAGCCGGGCCATATAGGCTAAAGAAAAGACCTTGGGATGAAAGATCTTCAGAACTCCACGATGATCTACCACCAACAGACAACCCGATGTTTTCTTGCATAATTTTCTCCATTCTTGATGAGGTTAGGTATGCCTCGAACCACATTTTAGGGTTGGAGTCGCCCTGGCGCTTAAAAACACTCCACCGTCGACGACCGTCCCGTGCATCACCCGGCGACAGCTTCTGTGTCATTACAATAGAAAGATTGCTATCCATCGTCTTGGTGTTCGAATATTTTGCCACATGGCGTACCGCGACTCCTTCGATTACAAGACCCAGTTTCTCATTGGCTGTAAGCTCAAAGGCCGTGATCCCATTCGAACCAGGACTAGAAGGACAGGTCAGTAGCTCGCTCACGCACTTTCAAAGTTGTCATTCGCTTCAACTTACATAATGTGGAGAGATTTCACAATAATCTGGCCAAAAATTCGATGAATTTTAGACGCGTCCAACTTCTTGGAACTCTCTCCGCACACTTTCATGTCCCATGGGTGTCGAGGGCAGTGGACCAGGACGGAGCCCAGCTCGATGACTGGGCCTTGACACGTATAATCGAATGTGTCCGCATTGATTTCTACGAAGAATGTCTCCCCTTTGAAGTTGCACGTAACTCGGAGTATTACCTCAATAACTGGCTTTGTCCACATCGGTATTGGTGTTAATGTCCCGGCTATTGCGTCGGCATCTGGTCCAATTGTAGAAAGGACTGTAGAAAACCGAAGGTTGCCAGATGGCGTCGCATCTTCCAAATCGGCAAGAAGGTTGACCATTCTCCGGTAGGGGCCACTGAAGCCACTGGTAACATCAACTTGTTCGGCGGCGGAGTTTACTATGTAAAATCGACCAAACTTAAGACGAACTGTGGCGTGACCAGGGGCAAACTGCATCATGGATGCTAATGATTTGATGCGCTCTTCCAAAGGCTTGGCTGTTTCTGTGTCCACGCGTGGACGACCGCCTGGGCTGATTGTTTTCTCCATACTGCATTCTCCAGGCGGAACAGGACAAGTAATCTGAGAGCTCGGCAAGGACTGGTTGTAATTCCGCCCAGACTGCATGTAATGATTAGTCCAAGCTCGTGGGGAAACAAGGCTTGGGAATATGTATTACCTCTAACGATAGTGTTGTGCTAGTGGATGACATGGGTATAATTTCCATTAGCTCAATTGGTGCAGAGTCATCTAAGAGACTTTGCTGTTGTTTGCTTGACGGCTGTCCTTGGGAGTAGTCAATATCCCCGTCAAAGCAAATGAGATTCTCTGACTTTAGGGAGTCATAAGATGCGTGCCGGATGGGGAATCGAGGCGAAGAACGGCCTGAAATATTAGTCTCTAGAAGCATGGTATGAGAGAACCCTTCTGTAGGAGCTGTGCCCATTCCTAGAGACGAAGAACCATCTTCACATGCAGTCGAAAGATCTGCACCTGGACCTTGCTGTGTTGCTTGTGGATCTTGAAGGATAAGCACTTCTGCTTCCTTTAACAGGTTTGAGATGGCACTGGCCTCTTTGCTCTTGTACCTATAGCCAGTGAAGACGCTAAATGGCTTGATTTTTTTTGGTTCAATGCCTGCCTTGCAGTGATAACTTGTCGAGTCAGATTTCCAGCCATCTTTTCTTTTCATAGCAGTCCTGATCGTCACGGCCGATCTCAGCAAACGATATTCAGTTTTCGTATCCTGGCTGGAAGCGTACGTAGTTCGTAGAAGACCAATTTGAGACAGATACTTATAGACAAACTTTGTTCTGTCCTCGCTCTCATTATAGATGAGATGATGCTGGTGGTCGGCGGTAATTAACTAGAAATAAACAAGTTAGCAATATAAATAACTTCGCCTTGAATATCCTATATACTTACTGCACACTGTAAGAGGTTATTGAGAATGGCGACTGCTTTCGTTATGGCATGTTCGCCTGTGTTGGTACCGATATAGAGCATTGTCCTTCCTAAATTATGAGACGTATAGCAGCCCAGCAGCTGCTGAAGGCCCACAAAGGAATCAGGAAAGCCTAGATGATGCCATCCATCAGGTAGTTGTGTCAGTGTTTCGAAGGTATATCCTTCCTCCATCACTAGTCTGGTCCATGCCTGCTTATACGATAATGCTTGCATGTTCGCTGGGTATCTATAGTCATCAAAAGCCCGCTCATAGTCTTCCTGTGAGGCTAGGACCGCGGCCCAGGGGATAGCATGTGGAGAAGACATAATGTCATGTCGTAGCTCACTGGTTGCGTCTCCCAAGGCTCTGTCAGCGACACGACGTTCATCGACAAGTTTCGACAAACAGCCTTCAATCATGTCCGCAACTTCGACTTGCCAAAGAGTAAGCGTGAGAACCTTGAACCATGGAACTTCAGGCTCATAGAGGATTTCTATAATACGCTGATTCTGCTCCTGATTAGTTTTCACTTGCAAAGATGGTTTATTCTCAACATCTAATAAGAAAACTTGCCTCTGCGTCCCATTTTTCAGCCCAAGTCATGACCTGTTTGACACCGCTCGGCTTCAAGGGGGGGTTCGAAGCAATGTAAAATTCAACGCACTGGAAAGAATCCATGGTTTCTTCTTGCCACGATCGGCCGGTGGACTGAAAAGGGATCTGTTCGTCTACCATTGTCTTAGCAAAACTCAAAACAAGGAGGTCAGACACGTAGCGCGGAAGAAAGATATGGCTTTGAGAGGTCTCAATCGTGACTCAATCAATCCGCGAGGTAGCACATGGCACGCCTTACCAACAAAAGTAAGGTAAGTTGCTCCGAAAGCTTGCAGGTAGAATTGCGACAGTGACTGAAAGTCATAAGCAGTTATCGTCAGAATCAGTTTGACATATTCCATCCTAAGTAAAATACATACATCTAAGTGACCAAGACTAGGTTGTCCATGGTTGAAGTTAGCGGATGGAACAAAAAGTGACAAGGTTGGCAGGTCCGTTGAATACCTTGGTGCTTAGGTAGTACAGTGCTGAGGAGAGGGAAAATGGCCAGAACCTATGAAGAGGCGACGAGAGAAAGCAAAACCGGATGCAAAGAGAAAATGAGAGAAGTAGAAATTTATCTCCGTTTCATTTGTGGCGTATGTATGCAAAGAGTCAGCACGAGCATCATGCTAATATAACGCAGAAAACTCACCTGCTCACCAGGAAACCGGCGTCCGAAAGTCCCTTTCTCGCCGCCACGGGCTGCGGAAATATGAAGAAGAGAGAAAAAAACATTGGGGGAAGAAAAACACGCGAGTGTTATGCATGTCAAACAGAGACAGTGCCAGCTGCCAGCTGGCTGTACCTGCCCGACAACACCCTCATGCACTGACTGCAGGCACGCTCGCACCAAGTCGGATTCGGAAACCTCTAGATCGTAAGTATTACCGAAACAAGCACACACAATTTATTGGTAATCAACTAGGGGGTATCTGGCGTGTTACCAAGTAGTTCAGAAAGTGAAGAAAAAGACGTATACATGCCATCCCATGTCTGTTGTATCATCAATGCATTCTTCCTGCCGCCTACTAATCCTTCTGTATAGTGTACTCCCTTTTCTCTTCACAAGGCACCGGTCCTTGAAAAACAAAGCGATACCAAAAGCCCAAGACTCAGATGAGCCAAGTCCACCAAGTACGACGCAAAATAATAATAATATGTGGTCAGTTTGACATGTGCAAGGATACTAGGTTGGTCTGGATGAGAAAAGCCAAGAAAAGAGACCAAAAACGCCCCCAAGCGCCTCATTATAATCCCCCCTCTATAGATTTAACGGGGACCGAGACTGCGGGAGACGTCGTATCCTATTCCGTAGTGGTCATCCTATTGTTGTTGACGTGTTCGTCTATGCTGGTGGTGACGTAAATGCAATGAGAGGTGTAAAAAGCAAGTGTTCTATTGTTGAGATTGACGCTGTGAAGCTGCAATGTCCCCGAAGCTATAGGAGCCTGATGACGGAATCGGAAGGTAGCGTAGCGGCTAAGCGTGTCGGTAGGTAGTTAGCAACAGCTCGTTGAGGAATTGTTGCAGGGGAAACATGGTGTTCCCTCATTGCGCGCCTCTGACGTTCTCTTTAACGTTCAAGGCCCATTTCAGCTTATGAAGGGCTTCTCTCGCCTCGTCTAGCTGCTTCTCCTGTTCGGCTTGTCTCTTCTTCGCGTTGGTCTTGATGTCTTTCAGGTCCTCTTCTTGAGTCCTCTTATACTCCTCAAATAGACGAGCGATCTCTTCCTTTTCCCGCCTTAGCTCCTTGATATTGTTGTCCTGTTGTTCGCACAAGTCCCTCAGTGTGGTGATCTTCTCGTCGTCAGACCTCCGTTCGTCGACAATGGTTGTGATCTCCCCCCTCATTTTGGACACAGCACGTTTGACCTCCTCGCCTTGGTCTCGCCAGTGAGAGGAGATTGCGTTATATCGGCCCTCCATCAACTGCGCATAGCTTGTTGCCTCTTCTACGCGGACCTTTGACTCGTTCTTCACCTTGTCTAGTTCGTCTTTCCAGCCTCTTTCGCTCGCCATTGCTGCCTGTGTTTTCCTCTTCTCCAGCTCCACCGCACCCGTAAGCGACTCTACCTGACGTTCTTTCCGAGCCAACAGCGTCTTTGTTACATTTGCTTCCAGCAAGCGACCCTCGTACTCGTTCATCATCCGCTCCATCTTGTCTTCCAGCAATTTAGCAGCCTGCTTGGCCTCCTCTGCCCGTAACCGCTCAATTTTGATGTCTCGCTTCAGGGCGTCATTGTCGCTAACAAGCTTATTGATGACGCGTCCCGTCTTTCCTAGGCCAGCTTTTCCAATTGTTGAATCCCACTGCCCATTGTCGATTTCTTCCGGCAGCATCGATGGATCATGTGCGAGGTACGGCTCAACCGCTCGTACGCCATTACCGTGCCACCTTGAAGACGTCGTCTCAGGTGCACCATCCTGCTTTAACCTGGTCGTCGAAGGTGTCTTGTCTTGTTCGGCATCTGTGCCCGGCATGATTGAGGCGGTACCGGCAGCGGAACTGACGCTGCTTGAAAGGGCACTGCGCCTGCTGTCGGAACTGGACTCGGAAGCCGTCGACACTGGGAACGCTTCGAATAGTGGCTGACCTCGCAAGAGCGTGTTTTGCAGCGTTGTTCGCCGGACGTGGCGTCGTCATACTGTTTATCGTGCCGGTCGACGCTGGCGCAAGGGTCTTTGCTGAAGCATCTAGTTGTGCTTGGTCATGTGCAGGTTTCAGAGCTGAGAGAAATCACGTATGTATTAGCAACAAGGTCGTTTCGCCCTTTTGAAAAGACTGAATGAAAGGGAAAGCAAAGCGGACTGTGCTCAAAGCGCTGTCCCCTTTGCGAGGAGGTAAGACTGAGGCCGACTGATGTGAGGGTGACAGGCCGAGACGAGCACTCTCAAGAAGGCCAGGCCGGGCACCACGGATATCAGGGTCCTTGCGAGCAAATGTACAGTACAAGGGGAAGGGGGAATTCATCATACCATGCGCAGCGTCCCGATGGATAGCAAAGTCTCGCTTCTGTAGGCGCTTCCTGAGCATTGCGCAGAAGAGTAGTCGAGGGCACAAGTCGCCGTGTCTTGTTGCACGATCCCGGCTCGAGTGATTGACGGTCCAAGGGCCGGTGGATGTGTGTGTGGAGTCAGGAGAACAGGCGAGTTAGCGGCGGATGCTCGCGGTGCTGGCTGTCAGGCACAGCAGTGCCGTCATCGTCTGTAATACCAGACTTGACAGTCTGTGGCAGACGATATTTGCCCACCAAAAAGTATGCACCGATATACTACAGCATATCATAATAAACCACGCTGGAGAGATCGATAGCTAGGTACCTGGCCTGGTTAAATACTTTCTGCCTCCCACTGTATAATCTTCGCTTTACTTTGGAGTTACGGACAGGCCAGGCAGTTGGAAAGGGCCCGACTCTTGGAGGAGGAGGCCGTCAAAAGGGGCGGAGCTGTCGAATGCAAGCAGCACCCGGGACTGACATGGACGCTGCTCAACCGGACGATGGTACTAGTGACTGCAGAGTCCTGCAAACAGTCACTCTTGTAATAAAAAGGACAATGTTCTGCAACAAGCCATCGCCAAACTCCCGACGAAAGCCCATCCAGGCAGCCTATTCCCGGGAAGAAGAAAACATTAGAACCATGAACTCATCCGCAAGCACATCAATGCTCCCGCCGAGCGTCTCGTCCGGCTGTCATTTGTCGGTTCTGACGCGGCCCCAACAATATGTACAACAGCCCTCTGTCTGAGGTCTTTGTCTCTCCGTCCAAACAACAAATATGGAGTACTACTATTATTATTATTATTATTATTGCCAGGGGCTCTGCATGCATAATGCAGGACACCCACCCAGCCTGGTCCTGAGCGGGTCCGGGACATCAGGCTGCCACTAGCTTGCGGTGGGCATTGTGGGTGGCGCAAAGCCAATTCCGATCCGATCAATGCTTTGACCAAATTCATTCCAATGCCATTGTCAGGGCAACCACGTCTGCGACTCAGCTTGGCCATCCGCACCATCACGCGATCTGGCAGAGCTCGGCAAAACGTACATCTCAGCTACAGCCATCACAACTAATTATCTGAACTGTACCATGCCCCGTGAACGAATATAGACAGACGCTTTCTTGAGTCTCAACCCGGTGTCTGATGCCCCCTCCTTCCTTCTCATATCCTCTATCGGCCCCTTTGTGCCTCTATTGCCTTTATCAACCCGCCTCCGTGGACAAAACTGTCAAGTGTCAAACTCATCATTGATGGGATAACGTCCAGAATCCCAAGATACCTGTCTCATTCCCGAGTGAACGCCTGTGAAATGCCTTGTATGATACCACAAAATGATCTACAACGTCGTCTGTGCGAGCTCTCTCCCGGGAACAATTCCCACCTCTTGGCAAGCAGACCAGGACACCCGCTATGCACGACCACAATTACAAAGGCGAATATCCTCTAAATCTCTCCTCATGTCGCAATGGCTGTTCCTGACGATTCTAGACAAGCGCTGTCTCTGTTCGCCTTGGCCTCGGCAGCTTCCACGAATCCAGGCCGATACTTGGACAGATACTTGCTTGCCATTGGCCTGGCATCCTCAACTAATCGAGGTTAGCAAGAGGCCCAGGAGAGACTATGAGTGGAAAAAAGAAAAAAAAAAAAAGGATAAATGATAACTCACATTCTGTCCAGATGTCCTGAACGGTGTCGAGAGCCAGTTCTTTCACAGGAGGTCGCATCATAGCCAAATACAACAAACTCGTCAGAGCTAATTGCGTAACGCTAGGGTCCCGACACATGTCTTTGACTCTTGACAGCATGGTGCGATTCAACTCGGGTATTTCGCTTAAAAACCTGGTCAAAACCTTGTCTTGTGGGTGCAGGTAGGGAAGAAAGCCGTTTATCAGTCGTAGTGTGTTTTTCTCGTAGTTTCTGGGGTAATCCCCGCCCAATCGAGCCTGCATTTTGTCATTGTACCATTCCTCGCAGAGCCATGACACAGCGACATCGATATGTTTTCGGAAGTCCTCCATAACATAGTTGTATATAACTTCGCGAATATTGTTGCCAAGAGACGGTTGCCGCGACGATTCGTCTTCTTCGCCTTTTACGGAAATTTCCTCTAATCCAGTGGACGCCCGCGTGGCGAGTCGGGTCAGTATTGTCATCCAGGCGTCCTTGCTTCCCGAGCTTGCTGCCAGACGGATAAATCCAGCCTTATGCTTCTTGGCCGCGGGTTCCTCCAGTGATTTCATCATATCGACCACCTTTGCTACTGTTCCACTTCCAGCGCTAAGTGCCATTTCGGGTGTAAGTTGAGCAGGCTGAGGTAAGCTGAATGATGCCAGAGCCAATGAACTGTCCAGAGCCGTGAGTTCAGCAGAAAGGGGCGCCGATGCTCCATCTAGCTTGTTCAAAATTTGCTCGGTATCTTCTGCTTGATAGAAATCGGGTTCGTAGTCATCGTCGTCCTCGTCAACGCCAAGCGGTGCAGTATTAGGATTCAATTCCGGAGCAGGCGCATTAGCCAACGTAGTGAGTCGTCCACGCACTCCGTCAACAGCCTTTGACAGTAATTGAGAGTCTATACGTGATAATGCTGTGACTGTGACCTTGGCTATCATGGCGGCTGGGACTTGTGACAGGTCAAATGACTTCAAACCATCGTGGCCAACAAGGGTAAACATATCGGCCAAGCTGTGAGGCCCAGAGCCAAGGGGCGGAATTTGTGGTATATATGACTCAGCCACTCGCTGACGTTTGGCATCATAACCATCGTGTTGCTGTGCTTCCCGTGGTCGCTTCCTGCCGGAGTCGTCCAGAACCTCCATCACCATATGCATCATGCGTTCAATATGCTGATGGATTCTTGGTACCATTGGATTATGAGGATCTCGTTTAGTAAGATGAAGGAGTAGTAATCTCGCAGTTTTCTCCATGGACTTGATCATGACTTTACTCTTCGGTGTCAGGGGCGAGTTTGCTAATTGAAGAGGGTTGAAGCTAAGTAATGCGTTTAGAATTCGGCTTGACGTCGCGGGTCTGGTCCGTACAAGGATTGACAGACTATTTAGTGTCGCATCGACAAGAAGAGCATCACTGTGTTCAAATTAGCCTCATTGATGACATTTGGGTTTCCATCATACTTACGTGCTCTCTTGCAAAACGACAAGCATACGATCCAAAAGTCCTGACGCCTCAGCCTCGAGGTTTCTAGGATCGAGTGACTGATGGTTAGGCGGAACCTTGTCTAGTGAGATATCGAGAGTACCGGCGTGCTATAATCCACATCAGATGCGTGTAAATGTAGCTCAGAAATAAAAGACAATACGCACTCTAAATTCCGCCCCCGTTGAGACGGTCTGCGCAAGAACCACCCTCTGGGCGAACTTAATGCAGCTAATCCTTACGGTTGGGACAGCACTCTCCCACAATCGCAATATTTTCTGCTTGATACTCAACATTTTATCCCATGTGACCGTATCGTACCCATTATTTATACTGCGACATAGCACGGATTAGCACATATTCTCGAGGCTATGTTATGCTGAGTCAACTTCCCTGACACGAAGGCGTGTCCGGCCAACTTACATCCATCGCAAAGCCAGCGGATAAATACTCGCCGCCGTCAGAATAACACTCCGCAGCACTTGCGGGTCCTCTCTCTCATTCTGCAACAGGGATTCCACCGTCGCCAGAACATAGAGCTGCATCGTTTCCTTCTCGCCGTTGGGGAGTGCGGGCGTTGAAAAAGCCTCGGCCAGGAATTCCGCTCCCCATCGTCGCAATTCAACCTGCGCATTGGGTCCAATGATCGGAAGAAGACCTCTCACCACATTCGGATAGTACTTTACATCCCCCAGAACGAGCTTTCGCGCGTCATTAAGCTGGCGGATCTGCTCCGGCACCGATAGGTTGGAGCTCATTCTTGCAATGTCTTCAGGCCGCAGCCTCTCGTCGTCGTTTGGTGTTGCTCCGCAAAGATGAAATCAATGCCCAGGCCCGGCTCTGATGAAGGCGCGCGTTTGTGAGATGTCGTGCGACGAAAAGGCGCTACATAAGCATGGGCTAGGTCGTGGTCTTGGGACGTCGTGAGGCAGCTTTGTGGTCGCGCGACAAAGCCTCGGGGTGCTGAATCAGCTACCTTCCACCATCCCCCATGCTCTGTGTTCCAATCGTTGACTCTCGTACTGCCCGTCAATGTGAGGTTCAAGCAAAAGTCGCGCCGCCACGGCCCCGTGATGTTGTCTGGGTATAAGTGCCTTTCGTTGAAGGTGCAGTCAAGGTTTTGGCAACAGACATGAGACGCGGGTTGACCCACCCTTGTCATGGAGCCCAGCTTCAGTCTTTACTGATGTCGCCGTGCCTGACCTCAGCTCCCCTGTAACTACATGAGTACATTTAACCGATAATGAACCGGCCCGGCACCTTCAACTTCGGATTATAGATCATGCCATACACACTTCTCGACATTTTTGCAAGGCTGAATTCACCGTGCATTGTGTCCACATCTTGTTCTGCTTAACTTGGGGCTCTTTTGAAGCACGCTGAAACCCTTGGGCCTCTGAATACCGATATCGAATCAACATGGCTGGGTTCGCAATCCCTCCAAATTTCCGTGCCCGGCGCAAACCATATGCTAACTTAACATGAGACGCAGCGGACACTCAACATACTACGATCGCCGGTATCGCCAGGGCCCGGCGCTTATTCGCGCGCGCCGACCCTACTTGTTCAAGAATGCATTGACCGGCCTGGGTCTTCTTGCCGTCGTGGGGGGCATATGTAAGGAACTGGTCCACACGTTGCCTAGATCAGCATCAATCGTCTAACTCATCAACATAGATTGGTATACTCTAAAGGCTGTCGGACAAGACGATTTTGACGATGTTAAGGTCCCCGATGCGCCGCAAAGGCCCGTACCCGCAAAATAGAGAAAGTAATTACGAGTTTAAGGAATTTTATGCCACGGACGATGACAGACACCGTCAACATTGCGGCAAAGAAACCCAATATGGATTGACAATGGTTGCATCGGGAGATATCGAATCGGGAGATTGATATTTTATGTGTGAATGCAAAAGTATGACTGTCTTTATGCAGCTGCTTTGCTAACCATAAACGCCTCCCATGACATGAGACCACCCACCCCTTTGTATAATAGCAAGATACACCACCATCACCATCTTTTAGTGCCATGTATGAATAAACGGAAGGCAGGCTGCGTAATCCCATTGCACAATTCTCACTTGTTCCTAAGCCGCTGATTCGTGCCATAACAATAATCCATCCGAACGACAAACGCAAGCCGCGCCACCCATGCAAAACTTTTTCCGACTAGGTTCTGGTCCATGTCAAGTTTTGTCCAAAGAAATAAACACCACATATACCAAACCAAAGCCAACATAATATTCTGGGTATCATTTATCCGTTTTGAAAGCATTTCGCCGGCACAAGTCCAAAATAAAAGCAAGGCCGCCTCCCCGACTACACCTTGGGGCTTCAGAGCTTAGCACCTAAACAGCTGCAGCTTTTGAGCTTCTGCCAATATTTGGTATACTTGCAACTCGCTTCATCTGGTGTGCTGCGGGGCTCAATACGGATCGCGATAGCTCAGGTGATTCTGACATCTGATGAAGCACAGCAGGCGACTTGCGAATTGGCGTCTGGCTATCAATCATCGTTTTCACCTCTGCATGCGAAGTTGACGCATGAGCTGCGTGTTGATTCGGCCGACTAAATGAGGCCGTCACTGCTTGTCGGCTGTTAGTATGAGCTGCTGATTGCTGGTGCGCTTTGTGGGAAGAGTGATTCGGGTTCGCCCATGGCGTGTCCTTGATGAACTGCTCTCCCGCGGGACCTAAACGACTGAATGTGGGGTTCGGGTAATCATCTCGCAATTGAGCTATCCCTCTCTGCCGGCTCCGTCGGACTTGCTACAGTTGGAAAGATAGTCAGATGTGATTCAAATGGTTTGCAGGCGGTAGCAGATGATAAGTGGTCATTTACTTACCTCGATAGCGCCAAAATCAGCGTCAACCTCCGCGGCCGAAGCCCCTTTTAGTTCAGGGCCTGCCGGGAAGCCCTCATATTTGGCAAGTCCCGCCAGAGTGGAGACTTCGGTGTTGTACGCAACCGCATTTCGTACTCGTTGCACGTGGTCCTTGGGGAAGAGTAGCCCATAATCTGGCAGACTATGCGCAGTCCTTCTCGCTGTTTGAACCTCGTACCATTGGCGGTTGAGCGACTCCAGCGCAGCCTCGCGTTTTTCTCGAACGGCCTGAAAATACTGACTCCAGACTTGAGCTCGTATTGCCACAGCACGTCGTTCGTGGGCCTCGATTCGAAAGACGAGTTCGTGGTTTATCTCGCGTACTCTCTTGTCTAACCGGTCATCTAAGCATTGCTTCATATTTAGATACTCGGGGTGGGTCGGAACGGGTGCAAGCAATGATTGCTCTTCCTCCTCAAGTCGTTGTAGACGGTCTTTGTATAGTCTGGAATGGTGTGAATTAATATCCTGAGCGCTCGAAAGCAAAGGAGAGCACGAACCTGTCTCTAAATAAGCCAAACATTTCCTCAATATGAGACCAATCCTTGAAAGCGGCGTTCTTCTTCTCGGCTGTGATCAGATTAGCAACATGGCAATCAAATTAAGAGCTGATTGGCAGAGCTAGGCCGTAACGTACCCTCCTCAATGCTTTTGGCCGCCAGATCAGCTTCGTCTGTGTCGCCCTCAACGTCTTGATTTCTCTGCTCCGTGTCTTCATCTTCCACAACGTCTAATTGTTCGCCATTGGTGTCGGGCCCAGGCGTGTCACTAGGAGAGTTATCACCAGAGCCTCCCTTCCTCTTTGAACCGTTTCGCGTAAGCTTTTTAGGGACTCGATTTTCCTTCTCCGGGCGTTCACCGTCGGTGGGCGCGTCTTGATTTGCTGCGGAGATGTCGTCCTCTTCACCGGCAGATTGATCACCGCTTTGGGGAATTGCCGGCGTTGTGTCGTCGTCAATGGAGGTATCCACGTCCGCACTAGTCTCGGCGGCCCCGAGTGAAGTGATTCGCTTTCGCAACGGCTGATCTGACTCGGACTGGTCTGCCATGGGCGAACGCTTTCTTTTCCTCTCTTGTGAGTCTCGTTTGGCGTCGCCGTCGACACTAGTGTCTTTGCTAGCAGAGGGTTTCGTAGGAGAATCGTCGCCAGAGGCCACTGACGCATCGTCGGCCGACAATGAGTCGTCGTCAAGGTTGTTATCATCATCGCCAATCAACCCAGAGGCGCTTCTTAGCTTGCTAGGGGTGTGTTCGAAAATCTGGCCTTGGTTGTACTGGTCAACTACCACGTCTCGTCGTCGTTGGTTCCGCGGTGTGTCGTAAAGCCTTTCTGTTTCAGCCTCGGTATCATTGGCCTCTGAATTTTCGTCAGAACGGGCATCGGACAGAGCGCTTTCGGAGTCAGATGCGCCAGTCTTGGTGTCCGCTTCTGGCTGGTCATCCCCACTGGCATTCGAGTTGTCGGCGTCTTTGTTGCGGGCGTCCATATGCATGTGCTCGATGTCCTCATCATTGGCTTCGCCGTCTTCGACCTCACTCAGAGGACTAGAAACATTGCTTTCCTCAAGATCAGCTTCACCGGGCCCTGGAGGCGTCACAGTGCCGCGCACAGAAGTGGTGGCCACCATGACTACTCGGGCTCCTTGGGTGGACGCTCGATCGCGTTGAGAGTGTGCTTCTGACAGATTATCGACGCAGCAGGGCCGAAAGTACAGTCCTGGCCGGAGGACAGACGGAATCTTTGGCGGTGCGAGCAGGAACAAGGTCTTTCGGGGAGCTCTGCTGGGCAGCACCACACAAGCCCAAGATCTGGCGGAGAAACGAGGACGGGTGGGTGATGCGGCAGAATCTGCAGTTTGCAACCTGGTGGTCGGGTCGGCCTAGCAATAGAATTGGCAAAGACGGCATAAACAGGATGTAGAAGAAGCATTCACAGAACAATGGTAGTATTGGAGGGGGGAGGAGCGAAGGTGTGGTGACGAAAGAAGAGGAAGACATGGACCGAGAGGGCGGGCGGCTTTCGCGCAGAATCGGCGTCTGTGACAGTTCCGTCTCTGGGCAAATAAACTACAACCTTGGTTACTCTGTACGGAGTAGCGCTGTGTGCTGTGTGTGCGCGGCGTGGATGCTCAAGGGTGGGCGACAGCGGTGGATGACAGTGCACCATGTGGTGACCAAGCCCGTGGTTGGCGGACCACCAACTCGCACCTGCCCATTCGATCGCTGTACATGGCAATGAATGGCATTTCGTACAGCGCATGTAGTAACACCGACAGCGGGCAGGCAAATGGTGGGACTTCCGGCGGTGAATCGCGGCACAAACGAGGTCATGGGGACCTTGCACATCCAGCCGCGAGCCTGAAGCCAATGACGCATTCTTCCGGCCGCAAGGCTCTAGCTAGTGGCTGTGGTTGTGGCCCACTTGGCCTGGCCTCATTTGTGTGCCAAGTGCACCAGCTCTTCGACTTGGGGTCCAACGAAGTTGGGGAATATTTATCGAATTTTTTTTTTTCTTTGGCTGCAGATAAGGTCGACTAGCTAGCAGGGAAACCTGCAAACCGAGCCCTCTCAAACAACGACACTTTGGCCGCACAGCCAATCCTCCCCAAATATGGCTAAGAAGTATGTTGAAGCTGCAATTGATTATCCTTTGGTTATCATTGCTGTTTCTTTTTCCACTCATGTCCAATAATCATTTGACTAACAAGGCTCAGAAGCTCACTGTTGCAGGCTTCATCCAAAGCAATTGACCCCACCCTCGACGCCTTGTTTGCCAGCAGTGTACGTACATGAATGCACTTGACTTATTATTATTCTATCTGTTATCAGCTTAAATGCAACTAACGCCTGACAGTCGGGTCCTGTACAAGCTCCCTCGGCGTCTCGCTACTCTGCGTTGCTGGAGAGGGAGCCCCGCGAAACCCTCAAGTCAGCAACTGAGACCGAAAACAACGAAGATGAGGACTCGGCAGAGAATGTTGAGGAGCTGTCAGAAATTAGCGAAGAACTAGACTACGACGACGATGAGGATAGCAAAGACAATTCCTCAACCAATGAGGACAGTGGTGACGATGTGGCAGAGGATGAAAATGGTGAAGAAGACCTGGTAGAGAAAGGGGAGGATATTTCCATGGCTGAAGGTGGAGACCAAGTTGCGGAGGCAGATAAAGATGGGAATCAACCCAGACGTGAGAGAAAACGGAAGAGGAAGGATGACAACGAGGACCTAGAAGCAAAGTACATGGCCGATTTGACAAAGGATGACGAAGAGGAACCCTCGGGCAAGCGACAAAAAGCAGAGGAGAAAGACGATAAGGACGAGGAAGATGTGGTTCCAGTCCACGAAAGCTTGGCACAGAAATCTACAGACTCGGATATCGAAAAGGCGTCACGAACAGTCTTCCTAGCCAATGTCTCAACAGAAGCCATTTCCTCCAAAGCTGCCAAGAAGGCCCTTCTCACCCATCTCTCCTCCGTCCTGGATCCGCAGGGCATGCCCGCCCAAAAACTCGAATCCATCCGCTTCCGATCCGTCGCCTTCTCTACGGGCTCCATGCCCAAAAGAGCGGCTTACATCACAAAGTCTCTCATGGGAGCCACGACCAAGTCCGCCAACGCCTACGCTGTCTTCTCTACCCCGGCCGCCGCCAGACTCGTCGCCTCCAAGCTCAACGGCACCGAAATTCTCGGCCGTCACATTCGTGTAGACAGCGTTGCGCACCCCAGTCCCACAGATCACCGTCGGTGCATATTCGTCGGCAACTTGGGCTTCGTTGACGACGAAACCGTCGTTAACACCAACGAGGGGGGTGAAAATGTTGAAAAAAAGCGTACCAAGGTTCCCTCCGATATCGAAGAAGGCCTCTGGCGAACATTCAGCAAGACGGGCAAAGTCGAGAATGTCCGTGTCGTTCGCGATCCCAAGACAAGAGTTGGCAAAGGTTTCGCATACGTCCAATTCTACGTAAGTTTCTATGTAATACTTTTTTCCGTTTTTTTTTTTTTTTTTGGACCCTAACGCACCCGCCAAATGTCTTTCACCCATAGTTGACCCAGACATTACAGGACGCCAACGATGTCGAAGCGGCTCTCCTTTCTGACGGCAAAAAATTCCCCCCCATGCTACCCCGCAAACTTCGCGTAACCAGAGCCAAGGACCCTCGCAAGACCGCTCGCACACAGGAGCGCGCTCTGGCGAAGGCCGTCGCGGCCGACAGCAAGTCCCGCAACACAGAGTACTCGCAGAAACTCACACCCGAGCAGCAAGCTGCCGCCGGACGAGCAAACAGGCTCCTCGGCCGTGCAGGAGGCTTCATGCATCGCAAGAAATCAGGCAGTGACAGTCTCAACACCATGCCGAACCAAAAGGTTGTGTTCGAGGGCAATCGCGCATCGTCCAAAGATGGGAAACCGAAGGATTTGAAGTTAGGCAAGAAGAAGGGCAAGGGGAGGCCTCAGAATAGGGCGACAAGGAGAGCAGCCGAGTGGAGGAAGAAGTCTTCATAGAGGGTGGACTTCATGGTCTTTTTTTCTTCTTTTTTTTCTGGCGTTTACGTACATTTATAGGCATAGCTAGCTAAAAAGCATAAGCACATTAGATACGAAGATTCGTCTCGTCATGTCTCAAACACTTTCATATGACTGCTCGTGTTCCCCGAAAAGAGTAGATCAGCTTCTGGCGAAAAATACATCTTCCCGCGAACCAGAACATGACACAAGATAATTACGCATAAAATAAATGAGTTAAGGGGATATCTCAACATCAACTTCGCCTGCCTGCCAAAGAAACGAGGCAGACTGCCTATATATTAGGCATGGCGCTCAATTAATAAAATGAAAAGGCTTTTTCCCATTTCCCAAAGGATCCTATATTCATTCCAGTAATTTCCATCGTTACTTTGCTCATCTCGATATTACTTGATACCAAGGCCGTTAGGATCGAAATCTCCGTTCAACAAAGTATACCGAGCATACTAGGAGTCTTTTACTGCTTGACAGCCCAAAGGCTCAAACGACAATCAAGACTCCAGCTCTGTAAAGATGCAGAAGTGTAGTGAATGAATCATCATCCTTAGTACTCGAGCTCCTCCTCGGCTTCGATGCCATCGGCAGCAACCTCCTCATAATCCTTCTCAAGGGCAGCCAAATCTTCACGAGCCTCGGTAAATTCACCCTCCTCCATACCTTCACCAACATACCAGTGCACGAAGGCGCGCTTGCTGTGCATGAGGTCGAACTTGTGGTCAAGTCGGGACCAGGCCTCAGCAATTGCGGTGGTGTTGGAGAGCATGGAGACGGATCGCTCAACAGAGGCAAGAGCGCCGTCTTCGGCGGGGGCGGGGACAGCCATGGGCTTCTGGTAGTTGATTCCGAGCTTGAAACCGGTAGGACACCACTCGACCAAGTTAAAGGAGGCCTTGGCCTTGACTTGTGCAATGGCGGCGGTGCAGTCGCGGGGGACAACGTCGCCACGGTACAAGAGAGCGACAGCCATGTACTTGCCGTTGCGAGGGTCGCAGACAACCATCTGATTGTTAGGCTCGAAACCTGTTTCGGCCACCATGTTAGACAAATACCCAGGGATCCAGGGGAAGAAGTTAAAGTTTGTTGGGTTTATAAACGTACACTGGAAAGTGAGGTCGGCAACCTTGAAGCTTTCGTGCTTGCTCTTGGAAGCAGAAACAACGGGAGCATAGCTGATCAATGGGTAATGGATACGTGGGTAAGGAACCAGGTTGGTCTGGAACTCGTTGAGATCGACGTTGAGAGCACCGTCAAATCGCAGAGACGAAGTTATGGAGCTCACAACCTGGGCGATCAAACGATTGAGATGCTCGTGCGAGGGCCGGGTAATATCCAGGTTGCGGCGGCAAATATCGTAGACAGCTTCGTTATCGACGAGGAAAGTACAGTCCGAGTTTTCAATAGTGCTGTGCGTGGAGAGGACGGCATTGTAAGGCTCAACAACCGAAGTATTGGTACGAGGCGAAGGGTAAACGGCGAACTCGAGCTTGGTCTTCTTGCCGTACTCAGTGGCAAGGCGTTCCAGCATGAGAGCACCGAAACCAGAGCCGGTGCCGCCACCAAAGGAGTGGAAGATCAGGAAGCCCTGAAGAGAGTTGCAGTTGTCTATCCCAAGTTATCTCGAATTAATTTCAAAAACCCACTACCAGACTAGGAGATGGACAATCTCCCCCTCCACGTTGACGATAATGTGGAAAGTCCGCCTCGGGTTGTATTTACTCACCAGTAACGCGGCGAACGCGCTCCATGACAGTGTCAACCATCTCCTTTCCAATGGTGTAGTGGCCACGAGCATAGTTGTTGGCCGCATCCTCCTTTCCGCTGATCAACAGTTCGGGGTGGAAGAGCTGACGGTAAGGACCAGTTCGGATCTCGTCGATGGGAGAGGGGTCAAGATCCATGAAGATGGATCGAGGAACGTGCTTGCCATTGCTCGTCTCTGTGAAGAAAGTCTCGAAAGAGCCTGGATCGCCGACATCCTTGGCATTGGGGTCGGGGCGGCCATCAGGACCAAGGCCGTGTTCGAGAAGGTAGCTATATCGACAAACGTTATAAACATTGTTTCTAGCCAGAGCGGAGTGTACAGATGGCATGTAACTACGAAGACACGACGTACAGCTCCCAAGCAGAGTTACCCAGCTGGACACCAGCTTGGCCCAGATGAAGGTGAAGAATCTAGTTATAGGCAAGGCGATTAGCAGAAGCTCAGCTATGCAAAAAGGCAGCAACGGCAGCGAGCGAGCCAGAGAGAGAGAGAGAGAGAGAGAGAGAGAGAGAGAGAGAGAGAGAGAGAGAGAGAGAGAGAGAGAGAGAGAGAGAGAGAGATAAGGGGCACATTGAATAGCTGTGGTGGACGTGGTGCTGGCCCATTGAGTGACGGACATGTAGCAACGCGAGCACAGCGGCAGCTCACGACTATATCAAATCCTTACCTCGCCCTTCATTTTTCGTATACGCAGTCGTAGAACCTGTCAACGGCAAAGCTATCTCGAGATGCTTAGAGACGGTTGGACGAACTAGGCGCACAGCGCTGTGGTAGGAGAAAAGGGACCACTTGAGTAGACAGGAGGTGGTGACGATGATTTGCCAGGCCGCACCAGACTCTACATACCTGGGACATGCTGTGGGCATATGGCGGGGTCGACGTCAGCAATTGAGCACACGGCGCCACAGGGGCAGCGGGTGCTGGAGTGGAGAGACAGATTGCACAGTAGTACCCGGTACCTGCGGCAAACCGTGAATCCCGGTGAGCTGCAAGGTCACCTCGACCGCTCACCGCTCATTGGCAGCCGACCAGAGCGCTCCAAGCCTCCAGTGAAAGTGGTGAGGGGCCCAATGTCTCCAGAATGCAGGGGCTGTGGCTTGCGCTAGAGCCTAGCTACTTAAGTACCTAGCAGCCTAGCGCAACAATTGAGATTGACTGCCCCAGCCACATGTGCAGTCAACTTGACGTTTTCAACGGTGATTGATGCCCCCAGCTGGACGGTCAGATGCGTGCTTGTCCAGCCGCATCATCAGATAACGACCGGCCAAGATATCTCGCAAACGGTCATGTCATCTCTACATTTCCATTAGCGCATTGATTTCCAGCAACATGGAGACGGGCACCAACGACAACATTGGGCTGCTCAAGTTTCTGCCAATCGGACGGTGTGACCACTGATCTACAATCATTTCCGAGACTGTACGGAGTTACTATATTCACTATCGTTATTGTTTAAAGCTTTAAGGCCAAGTCGATATGCCGCAGAACCACGGCGTCGTCCTCTTGCCATGCTAAAAAAAAAAAAAAAAAAAAAAAAAAAGGAAAACAAAAAAAGAAAGAAAGAAAGAAAGAAAATACTCCGGCCAGTCCGACGTTATGCTATCTATCCATGGCACCTAAGAACTCGAGCTATAGAAGGTATCATTCGTACGCACAACAAATCATCACAGCCTTGAACGGCGCAACGTTGGTGTGTCATTCCCTCACCAGCTATCTTTTCCATACGTACAAGGGGAAGTGCCTCTGCCCTTGGCCGAGAGCATGGACAGTCACTGCGAAATTAGCGTGCTGTTGAACATGTTGAGTCAGTGCAAACCTTTATGTAAATATTTCGCATCCATGCGACTGCGCGATTTGATTCTAGTTACGACATGTGAATACCTAGGTACTTGTCCAATGCCTCGTGTTTATACGCCGAATAATGCCATGCAAATCCATCCTCAAATGTTCCGACTCAGGTATACGCCAAACGCCCCAAAAGGTATCGTATGAAACAAGTAACAAAGCCTATTCCTCAATTCATAACCGTTCCGTTGGTGCTTTCAATTTCTAGGCGCCAAGGGCTCATGTCGCGCAGTCTCCTGCATTTGCAGTTCTTCGATGCGTTGCTCTATCACCGCCTTCTGCTCGTTGAGCGCTCTAATTTGTCCGTCTCGCTGTCTGCCACTATCAGCATCACGGCTTTCGGGAATCCTCCTCGCGCGACCCGGATCGTATGCGGGTGGTGGCTCACGTCGTTCGTACGCTGTTTGTGTACTAGAGATGGTGGAAGACATGCTCAAATCTCCCGCGTACGGGCCATCGACATGCGATGGCCCGCGACGGTGCATAGTTTTCAAGTCCCGCATCAGGCGGTCCTTGGTCAAGCCCTCTCGAGACCGTCGCCTCATGGCAAGGAGGTAATAGATTAGGCAAAGGCAGAGCAATACGAATGCGCAAGCACCCACGGCGATGCCAATACGGGCACCCATGGACAAGGTGCGAGATACGTCATCTTGATCTGAGCCGATTCCCAGTTCCTTCTTGTCCTCAGCTGTAAATTGCACCTGAATGGTGCTGACTGCCAACATGGCACTATACAATGTTGTTGTGTATTGGGTAAGAACATCGTATGTACCTGCTATCGTGTCGTAGGTGATGGGCACGGCCAGGCCTGTCGCCACGGAGCGTCTACAGTCTGATCCACGAAAAGTATATCCACTTACGTAGGTCAGCGTGAAAATCGACAACAGCAATCATTTGGTCAAGACTTACTAGGAGCAGCAAATAGCCGTAGTTCTATCTGTATTCGATTGGACTGATGCAGTCGTCCACCCACCAGGGCATGTACCTGGACTGAATATGCCTGTGCGACCATATGAGAACATGCCATTAGGATAACACGACAAAGTGCTGGCTCCGGGCATGGGCTCGAGGTCCAGAAATGCGACGGCGCCTGGCGAGGCAGTCTCTTCGGGGTGACTGACAACATATGTCCAGGTGCAGCTCTGAGGACTTCCCCATGGCGTCGTCAATGCTGGAAGGGTTGCGGTTGTTGAGGTAGGACTCGTACGTGTGACAGATAGCAAGGTCGATGTTGTTGATGTGAGAGGAGACGGTTGAGTCGAAGTAGAACCAAGTGCTGGTTGAGGAGACGCCATTCTGCGGCGATCGACACCAACAGTGCAGCCGTCCCGCTGGTGATGTGATATGTCTTTGCAGTCGACCCAGACGTAGCTCGTTGTTTACGGACAAGGTTTCTCGAAGTGACAATATGGTCATTTGTCAACAGCTGGAAATGCTTTTCCGCATGCGCGGGAACACATGGCCTTCAAGACGTCTTCCGAAGATGGTCTTCTAAACTAGGCTGCGAGGATTCAGCAGCTCGATTGACGACATATACGCGGTGCCCTCTATCCGACAGAGTCTGTAGCTAGACTGATGACGAGGCCAGACACACAAAGGGCGGTGCTTGGACCAACACCAAGCGACAGCTCACAGTCGGAGGGATGGTTGGACAGGCGAGGTTCTTCGGGATAGCTGACTTGATGAACCGGGAGCCTTGGACACGGCACGCATGAATGGCCAACCAGGGCGGTATCTAGATGAAATCCGACGAGGAAGGACAAGGCCGTATATGAATGCAACATATCGCAGCACATTGCTCTGCTGGAATTGCTGGGGGGGGACGCCGGCTCAGCATGAAAAGTAGTTTGGGGCTTGGGCTGGAGCTTCAAGGCTTGGCAGTTATCTCATGAGGGCGAAATGAAGACGACGCCGAGACTGCCAAGCCCAACAACATTGAGCGCCAGGCTGCCAAGTGCGCTGCCCAAGTGGCTCGGCAGTCCAGCTTTTCGAATCTCAAAACTCAAACCCGCCTCCCCGACATGGCGATGCCGACGAACCCAAGGCGTCCCTTGTCTTCATCTCACAGCAATCGGTGCCAAGCTGTCCCATGGCTCTGATTACAAGCCGGGCCGTGTATCAAAATAAAATTGCTTCATGTGGCAATCTGGGCTAGTGCCTCGCAACTCCCCATGAATGGTAAATGGAAGCCGTCGCGCTCTTTGGCCCAGCGGTCCAGCGGTCCAGCGTTCGCACCTCTGCCCGGCAACGTGCATGCTGCTGTAGTTCGCGTTTGTGAATAATGACAGCGTAATGCATTTCGTGGAGCACTAGGCTTGCCAAGACGCGCACAAGCTTGGTGTTACGCCGTACTGCCCAGTAGTAAATTACTCGTTACATTTGTTGCATGTACACCAGACTCGTTGGTCGGAGCCGACTGAGGCTGGCACCGGTACTGCCCGCCGTCGCCCTGCATTCAATCTGTCTGATGAGGGAGAATACAAAACTCTATATGCGCGTGCGGGGACGCGTTCTGAATAGTCACTGGTCTACCGGGTACACTTGGCGGTGATATGACACGAAGTACGTATGTGCTGTTCTCGCCAAGGGAACTGGCACAGGAACCGACATACGGGGTACAACACGGAGTAGTACCAAGCGTCGATTATGGAAATTCCCAGGGCTTGGCCATTTTCTGGTTGGACCAACACGGGGGAACCAAGCCATCCAGTGACATGTAATCCTCCGTGGCGGTTTTCCAGTCCTCCTTTCGCTTGACTTTCGCTTGGCTTGACCTGCTCGGTAATATATTACCGAATGCTCCAGGGAGCACGGAGTTTTGGGGGCGAGACATATCATACAGGTGGGTGGAGCGTTATGTTTTAACAAATCCGTCCCTGGTGAATTCCTCACTTGCCAAGATATACAGACTGGTCTCGTCACATTCACGGTTGCAGTCTCAGAAGAATGTGCTGTCGAAAAAAAAATCATGGCAAAACCACCCGCGCATCAGAAAAGCAAGAGACATTCAGCTGAATATGCTCCGTCTTGTAAAAATCGAATGTTATGACCAACATCACTCACAAAACAAAGCCGCAGTACGTCGAGGGTCTCTGGCCCGGGAGGCGGATGACAACTGAAACACTCAGACTTGCAACAGAGTGAATTCCTGGGGTCGGGTCATGTGATTTGTCTGGTTATGTAAGACGAGCTCCCACAAATTGAAATCTGTGTGAGGGAAAGAGGAAAGAGGGTCGTCGCCTGTCCCCCATACCACGTGATGTGAGGGGTGAAGGGCATGAAAACCCTACGAGCAAATTTTGGAAGTGGATAGTTCGTCAATCCGCAAGCGACTCAACAGCCTTCTAAAACGACTCCATCCCGGCCACCACATTCGCTCGTCGATACCGTGCATCGATAGGCGAATCCGAAATCAACACAACCGCGATCATGGCTGACGAATACGTATGTTCAATTCCTCGATGTCCTCGAACACTTTCCGGGGCGCCGACGACGCGGCGGCCGTGCTGGAGATAGACGTGCAATTATCCCGATATTGTTAGTGGCATAGGTACTGACCATGGTTTGTTCTGCAGAACGCCGAGGAGGCCGCCGAGCTCAAGAAGAGAAGAGCGTTCCGCAAGTTTTCCTACCGAGGAATCGACCTTGACAAGTATGTTGCTTCATACAGCCACAACGCCAAATAGACTATTTATTACACATGCACCAATCCTTTACGCCATGCGAAACGACCCCGATCTCTCTTTTCACATCGTCGTTCAAGAATAGCATGATGCTAATTTTCTTTTCTTCAGCCTCCTGGACCTCACCTCAGACCAGCTGCGTGATGTTGTTCACGCCCGTGCTCGCCGCAGGATCAACCGTGGCCTGAAGCGCCGCCCTATGGGTTTGATCAAGAAGCTCCGCAAGGCTAAGCAGGAGGCTAAGCCCAACGAGAAGCCTGACTTGGTCAAGACTCACCTTCGCGACATGATTGTCGTTCCCGAGATGATTGGTAGCGTCATTGGTATCTACTCCGGCAAGGAGTTCAACCAGGTGGAGATCAAGCCTGAGATGGTTGGCCACTACCTTGCTGAGTTCTCCATCTCATAGTATGTTTATTTCCCATTCAAGCACATTCGAGCAGGAATGATGTGGATTGGACAAAGGCCATTATGAGCACGTTTCCTAACAACCTTTGCAGCAAGCCTGTCAAGCACGGCCGACCCGGTATTGGTGCCACCAACTCTTCTCGCTTCATTCCCCTCAAATAAGAAGGTCGTTTTGGTGGTGGTCTTGGGTGGTTTTTGCATTCACGGACATTTATGGGCGAAAATGGACTGGGCTTGGTAGAGTGGCGATGGCTCTATCGAAGGTTGCTGTGATGACTATGAGTACCATGATAGTACAATAAGGATGCATCGTCGCTTTTTGCATATCTCTGTGTCTCGCAATTTGGGCTTAGGTTCGTGTGAAATTGTATCCCTGATTGTGACGCATAGTACCGTACGGACGAGCCACTCAAATGTCGCTTTGAGATTGCTGTGAACCATCGCATAGCCTTGGGACATCGAAGCAAGAATAAGAGTCTGTGAGCCACAGCATCACCATAGCATCAAGCCATAGCCATCTATTCCCGTGGATACCACGGATTGACATTACCTGCCCCGCGGGGATCATGCCTCTACACTTTTGGACCGTCTCACAAATATAGTGGCCAAGGGAATACCGGTAGCATGAGGGAGTCCAGTCATCAAACATAAATGGCTATAGTGAATATCAACGTGGCAGTTGCACGAAGACGGAACCTAAAACAACCGCACATGGCCCATTACCAGGAACGAATACTTTATAAAAAGAATAAGAAGAAGACGTCTCTTCTATATGGACATGACACGATTTCCTCTCTATCGCGATTAACTATACAGTTTGCTTCCCACGGTTCTATACCTTCTGCTCGGCCAATTTCTTCGCTTTCCTGTCCTCGTCCTCGAGGTGCTTCTGCTTATAGTGCTCCACCACATGGTCAAGGTTCACAAGGTGACCAGCTTGGATATTCCTGGGAGCGTGAGATTGGAAAGCCCTGAAATTAGGAACGTCAGCCAACGTTGCTAGTCCCAATGATCCAGAGGGGCAGAAGTGTGCCGCTGGTTGACAGGGCCAAGGAAACATACTCAGGGTACGCAACGTCAACGAATCTGTGCTTGTTGGAGGCGTTCTCGAAGAGGTTTCGGTCGAAACCAGCCTGTTCCATAGCCTTGGTGTGCAGAGCATTGGTCTCCTCCCAGTCCTCCTTTCGCGAGAGATACTTATGGATCAGGCTGGAGACGGATGAGTCCTCGCCCTGCTTGGGGGCAAACTGATATAACAAGACACCTCCGAAGAAGGCGGCAACGGTGGCGATGGATCCTTTCTGCAACGGCGCACAAGAATTCCTCCGGTTAGCCAGATTCAATGCTTCGCAATGGGGGGGGCGGTGCGGCTGGTGCGGGAGCGCCCTTCTCCCCCAGAAAACGTACCCCGAAAGACTCGTTGACCTCGGCGGCCTTGTGGTGGCCATGGGCGTCGGATGCGTAGGTGCGAGCTGTCCGCGGAAGCTGACGGGCAATATGGCCTGCCCTTTGTCGTGCG
The DNA here is from genome assembly GCF_019434415.1 of Metarhizium acridum. NCBI lineage: Eukaryota > Fungi > Ascomycota > Sordariomycetes > Hypocreales > Clavicipitaceae > Metarhizium > Metarhizium acridum. The sequence goes on along the minus strand of NW_027094016.1, from coordinate 1,163,594 downwards.
GCGAACATTTTGGCGGACCTGACGACGTCAATTGTTGCTGGTCGTGGAGGGGACGAGCAGAAGAGGCGACGGGGCCAAAAGGTGAGGTTGTATGGTGTTGCAATCCACTTCCGTTTAGGTAAGCGGGCGCCGGCCAATCAGAGTGTCGGCTTACATTTATCCCAACCTAGAGCGTTACACGGAGGACTTACACGATATCAACTTTCACAATCTTAGACTTAACACGGGTGCAATCGGCGATGCAATCCCCGCGGTTGCCTTCACAATATCTTTTCTCACGAGACGTCTTACCAATCTCGGTTTCATTGCGTTCTGTGTACATGACCACATAAGGGTATCGCGCCGAGTGGTAAGACGTAGCACAATGTTGTACCAAAACACCAACGATGCACCGAACCTGTATAGAGGCCTCTGGAGAATGCTGCCCCCCGGGTAAAGTTCCTCGCCCTTCTGGGACCCTGCAGAGAGCTTTCTAGCGAGAAAGCCATGTGCCGACGCCTAATCGCCAAGAATGTCAACGTGGCAATATACAAGCGTCGTTGGCCGAAAGCCATGTCTCAAAAAGCAAATACCGATGAGAGACCGATGAGAGCGATGTGTCTGTAAAGTACAACACTGTGGCGGCGAGTGGCCTCCTCTTTCTCCGCAACGGTGAGCATGGCTGCATCAACTTGTTTTCCTCACGCCCAATCGGACAATCCTAAGGAAAGCCCTCTTCCCGTCTTGCAGTCGATGAGCAGCCTGCATATGGCAGCCAATGCAAACTCTCCCTATAGGCCAGCATCCTTGGACTTTTAGGAGTCTTATACCGGAGAGAGACTGCTACTGATCCCAGAAACCCGGAATGTGAATACCATTCGCAACAAAGAAGGAAAAAAAAAGCCACGATACTCTGTGAATGATTGTGGAGAGAATTCGTCCACCCCTCCTATGAAGGATCATTGCGTTCCTGCATGTGTAACACGACTATTTGTGACGAGCTCGAGACGGAAATTGTGTTTTAGCGTACGGTTGTTGAGCTGGGCAGAGCAAAAGGGGAAGGCCTCTTGTGCTCAGAAGTCGAGGCTAGCAACTCGGACTGTATTCGTATAAAACGGCTCTTTCTTTTTCGTTGTATTTTTGCAATCCAACTGGACAGATGTCAGATATGCCGTTCCGGTACCAGCAGCATCATTGGCCAGTCCCATGACTTGGTTTTCTTACCAAAGGAGAAGACCATAGCATAATTCACGGCTCACGGCACTAACACGGCTTCCACACCTTGATGCGGGCCAGGGAAAAGAGTGCTCATCACAGATCGTGGTCAATGCAGCTTCTAAACAAAAGATCAGGGCCCATCTTCAAGACGTGGTGGGGAATTTGAGTGAACAAGCGCATGAGAAACAATCGCCCTTTATGAATCGTGTGAATCTTCAGCAAAGGGTTGAAAATGGCACCGATGGCAGTGCAAACTGTCACAATTCGCCAGTCGTTAGCATATAAGTCTCTCGTATCAACGCCTTCTTCAACTCTCGGTCCCTCACCATCAAGCACATCATATAGCCTTGACTCGGAAACAATGGAATTCGCTCAGGTAGTGCAGAACTGCAACAAGTTCTGTTTCAACAAAGAACAGGACTCGTTATTCCGGTTCTTCGTTTTAGACCATGACAAGCCTGTGGGATATATTCTTTCAAGCTTCATCACGGAGATGAACTGGAATGTCCGCGGGTTCGAAATCGATCTAGACAAAAAGACCGTGCTCTTGAACATAGAGCCTAGACCCGGCGAGTGCATGGCACACGCTTGCGACAGAGCATTTGTGGATTTCTGTGCAGAAAACATGGACAAGATCGACCGACTCGACTCCTGGCTTCAACAATACTACGAAAATGACTCCCCAGAATACCACCCTATCCTCGGCCTTCCACCCCGAATTGCCTGGCTAAAGGTTCCTTCGCCAGTACGTGGAGTATTCGGAATCGTTACTGCGGGAGCCCATATGACCATGTACACCTTCAAGAGCGGCAACAGCATTCCGCACATCTGGGTCGCCAAGAGGTCGCCACACGTTACTTATGCCGGAAAATACGATCAGCTTGCTGCCGGTGCTGTGGCGCCCAGCGATGGAAATATCCCGATTAAAACCATGGCCAGGGAGGCTATGGAGGAAGCTGGCTTGATGGTCGACGTGGAAACCTGCCAAGTAGCGACAAGGCAAGGCGAGCGCTTGGGGACTCTTGTTGCCGGTCGTTTGATTTCGTTTTACGACAGGAAAACTAAAATCGCTGGCTCGGAAAGTGGGCAGCTGGAACCGGGGGTTCGCTACACTTTCGACCTCCATGTGCCTGAGTGGTTTGAGCCAAAGCCATGCGAGCCCGATGCCATCGAAGGCTTCCAGCTTCTTTCGGTTGATGAAGTGAAAAGGTCTTTGAAGGCAGGAGACTGGAAGCCTAATTCTGCACTCGTGATGCTCAGCTTTCTCGAGGAAAAGGGTCTTCTTGGAAATGGAGAAAAGTTGAAGCTGGACTGTTTTAAACTCCATCCTAGAGTATGAAATTGTCGGTTTCGATTGCAATTGATTCGGAGTATCGGGTTTGCTTGTGCATCGGGAGAACCCTCTAGACTCTACATCTCTAGCCCAACCACTGTCTTTGATGGCCATTTCGGGCCACGGATGGGTGCTCCTCGAAAGGTCATTACTTCTTACGGAGAGTATGCGACTTGCGTTTTGAACATGTTTCGTCTTTTTGTCTGTTTTGTTTCCCTCGAGAGAGAGATCGAAGGCGACGTCAAGAGTCTTCTTGGATCACTGAAGCAAAATATACTGGGTACTTGCCTCCCTACGGCCGGACTAGGACAGTTGCATTTTGTGCGCGTCTTCTTCTTCTTCTTCTTCTTCTTTTTTTTTTTTTTTCTTTTTTTTTTTTGCTCATTCCACATGTTTAATTAGACAAAACACTCTGGTAAGCTCCTGAATTAATTCATGTGGGCAAGGGGTTGCAGTGTCTCTTATGTAGACTCGTACCTCAGTAAAAATTCTGATATATTTCTCGTGCTACCACAATTCGACGTTCATGCATTCGTCACGCGTTATCCCCTAAAAGCAGCGAAGACTACAACTAGGTCACAGTATCCACAGGGCCCTGGGTAGCAGCTGGTGACGTCAAGTGACATTAATAATAGTGAAGATTATAGCGTTTATGATGTAGCGTTTTATAACCTAGATTTTTATGGGCACTTATATTATTATATAAAATGTTAAGGGATTAAGGTACCATGTAAACTTAAGCTTTCAATTGGTTGCTTATCCCCGCAGCTACATAATTGTAGTCTTCGCTGCTTTTAGGGGATACACTTTACCTGCCATTGACTTACCTCAAACGCACTCTCATATCAAGCACTAATAGCTTTGGTAACATTGTCATCCCACCACTGTCGCCAGTCGACAATCCTCTTGTTGACTCTGGCGTCTTCGGCTGCAAACACCAGCGCGTGACTACGAATGACATCTTCAAGAGTACATCCCACAACCTCATTCTGGGCCTTCTCCCCACCCCACCCATGGTTCTTGACCTTGTCGCATGCCAGCACAAACTGTTGCGCAAGACCCGTATCACCGCCACCGTGTCCAAGATCAGTAACAGTAGGCTCGTATGTCTTAGTCTCTCCTGTGGCAAAGTTCTCCACAACAATCTTCCTCGAGTCGGCGTGAATCTCGCCATGCTCACCGTAGAATGTGCTTACTCGTTCGCACTGTCGCTTGGTCTGTGCGGACATATGGAAGGTGACACGCTTGGCAGGGCGTACGGACTCGGGCCAAGTGATGGTGACGAACTGTTCGTCACAGACATTGTTGTCTGTTTCGTAGACGCAGCGACCATACCATTGGCGTTTGCTGACCTCTTCCTCAGGAGTCGATTCGTCCCAGTCTTCGCTAAGGGTCTTGACCATGACCTGGCGGCGCTCTTCGTCCGTCTTGTAGTCCTCAATGTCGTGGACGACGATGTCAACGGGCCACTTGGTGTTTCCGCGCGCAAGCCCGATTCTGTCGCCCAGGTAGATGTTTTTGGCGGAAAACTTGCAGCCGGAGTCTCCGAGGGGACACTTCATACAGTTGGTGGCATTTCCGGCGGCGGCGGGCTTGCGGCTCTTTTTAAAGAATTGCACTCCGCCGGTCGAAGTGATGTAGTCGGGGAGATGTGGCTCTCCTTGGCCAGCTTTTGCGGGTGCTGAGACGAGCCAGAGCAAGAGATCGATGTCGTGACAACTCTTGGTCAGTAGAGATGGCGCAGAGGTCTTATCATTCCTCCAGTTTCCTCGGACGAAAGAATGGGCAAAGTGCCACCATCCCACAGGTTCCGTGTGGACAACACTATTCACGTCACCAATCACTTGCTCATCGACGAGTAACTTTCGCAACATGATATTGTGAGGGCTGTATCTTAAGACGTGTCCGATGGAGAAAATCTTGGAGCCTTTCAAGGGCTTGACAGCCTTGTACATTGCCAGGCAGTCGTCCATGTTGGTCGCCAGCGGCTTCTCACACATGATGTGCAGATCCAGCTCGGCAAGAGCTACGACAACTTTTCTGTGCATATCATCAAGGACACAGACAAAGGCACCGTCGACGCCCTCGGGGACCTCTTCACCCACGGCAGCACGCTTTCGGCGGTCCTTTTCGTAGTCGACAAACTCGTTCCAGCTGGTAAAGGATTGCCCTTCTTGGGGGCCGCCGCTGCCCCAGATGTATTTCTGACCAAGTGTCTCTCGTTTGAATTTAAGGGGCTCGCAAACTGCAGCCACCACTCCATTGGTGACCTTTTCAATGGCGTTGGCGTAGGCGTTACCTCGCGAGCCGGCGCCGATGATGATGAAGCGGGGTGGAGTTTGGGACATCTCAGGTTTGTCGAGAGTCGTGGTCGCCGTGTTGGCAAACTCTGGGTCGACGACGCCAGCCATAATGGGAAGAAAATTGGGGATATATCTGCGCCTTAAAATACCTTCTATATGTCTTAAGGATGCAAATTCACGCCGCACATGGAGTATTTGATGCCGAAAGTGGTTCGGATCGACTTGAGCTCTTGTAAGCAATGATGGGGTGCAAGAAGCATGATGGGATGCTTCATTTATGTAGGTGGTTGAAACGAAGATCCACAAGGCCTCCGGCAACGGAAAAGGAGGGGATACAATATGCAGGCTGATAAACCTAAATATATCACGAAAGACAAGGTGACGATCTTAGTTCAAGATTGGAGCTTCCCGAACGGGGAGGGTGGGGGATGGTAGGTAACAAGGCCCGCGGAGACTGCCAATCATAGGTAAGCTATTGAGAATCAGTGGACTTGAGGACACCCCACGTAACGTTTCAGCACTATGCGGCCCTAGCTGGGGCGTTTCGGGGACAAAGCGGGCCAATAGAAGGTGACTGACGCGACAGATGGGGCACCCTTTGCGCTGAACATTGAACACGTGCAAATTGAGGGAGTCCCTTGTCTCCCTCCAAACAAGACCACAACAGACCAGTTGACCACATTCATCTCCACGAGTACGCTGGCCCGTTCGTCACTCATACCTGGCGTTCACCGAATAACGTTTTGCAATTTTGGCCGGCGTGAGTCTACTACTTGGGAGATTACAAGCTTTCCGAGTGGAAGGCGGCGTCTGTTTCCGTCGGCCAAAGGTCATACATATATCATTGTACACATCCGACATGTCACAATCGGCCCACTTCACAAAGCTGGACAACTCTGCCCAAAGTGGATCACCTCCACACATCGTAGAATTCAGTTGGGACACATGGAACTTCAGCATCCATTACCTCCGCTACCAGCCAAACTTAAGTAGGAAGCTTCGCCCCTGGATTCAATCCATTGCTGACAGGTCAAGCCAGTCAACTGCTTCCTCGTGGCTTCGTATAGCGTTTAATTGGCCAATACTTTCCGCTCCAACAAAAGCTTGGCTGCTCAGTGCAGGGGCGACAGGCAACCTTCAACCAACGGCCATGGCACCCGGAGCCGGTGGTGCCCCGCCTTCGGGTGCAACGACGGATGATCCCCTTGTCTGGATTGATTGCGAGGTAAGTTCTCCGGTCTTGTCTCGATTTGGGACCGCGAGGCTTGCTCGCGGGCGGGAACCCTACCGGCTACATGTCGGTGTAGCTCAGCCCGGACATTGTACTCACATGGTCATGATACTAGATGACAGGGCTGAACCCTGACACGGAGGAGATCATTGAGATATATTGCATCATCACGACTGGCAATCTAGAAATCATAGATCAAGGAGGATACCACGCTGTCATTCACTGTCCTGCCTCCCGATTAGATCAGATGGATGAATGGTGTACTCAAACACACGGCAACTCTGGTTTAACCGCTGCCGTCCTGGCATCGTCGACCACACCCGAGCAAGCTGCCGGGGGACTGTACAATTATATCACGAGCTTTATACCCGAGAAGCGCAAGGCTTTACTGGCCGGGAACAGCGTCCATGCAGATAGGGCGTTCCTGCGAAGAGAGCCTTATGCCAAGGTCATTGACCACTTGCACTACCGCATCTTGGACATTAGTGCCATCAAGGAGGCTGGCAGAAGATGGTGTTCGCGGGAGATTATGGCTCAAGCACCGGCCAAGAAGGGAAGGCACCTGGCTAGAGATGATATTCTGGAGAGCATCGAAGAGGCCAGGTATTATCGGCAGGCAATTTTTCAGCGAGTGTCGTAAAGGTGGCTGGGGCTGATGTGATAAGTATGTAGTTGTGGTGTGACTGGGTGGTTTTTGGTGGTTGGAGACCGTCCGACGATCCAATAATCCAACATTGACTAGACGGCTTATTATGAGCCCAAATTCACTCAGTACTACCGTCAACAGTCCCCATCCAACTTAACTGCCCCGTACGGGATCCCATTGAATGTCTTTAGGTACAATGATATGCGATAATATCCCCCATTTAACGTGGATGTCCTCATCGCAATCCCCAACCCCCCAATGGAAGAGAAATACCGCCGCCGCCACGTTGAGCACCGCGTTTCAATAGTGTCCACACACTGGTCGTTCAGATCGACTCTTATTACACAGCTGAACCCATGCATATCGCAAAATCCCGCCAATGTCCACACACTGTACAGTAAACTCTGATGAGCCGCCAATCCCACAGTGTCGATTTGACACGTCGATCAACCCTGGCGAAAACAGCCCCTCTCACAATCCATGATATCCCCACTACGTCAACCCAGCTCCAACGAGCTTCCCCTCCCCCTCCCGATCTCTTGTCTCCCAACGGCTTGAGCTCCTCTAATCTGCCGTTGGCCATTCTAGCCAATTTGTCTTCTTCTCTATTTTCTCAATTTCCAAAATAAAACCCGTCTCTGAGACATAGCCATAATGGATATCAAGACTGTCGAGTTTGAGCCCTTCCAGGACCAGAAGCCTGGCACGTAAGTTCCCCCTGTCGCTGGCTTTGGCCCCTCCATCACATGAGGTTAACACAATTGATATTCAGGTCCGGCCTTCGCAAGAAGGTTACTGTTTTCCAGAAGCCTCATTACAGCGAGGCCTTCGTCACGAGTATTTTGTTGTCGATCCCTGAAGGAGTCAAAGGTTAGTTCGAATTTGGTGCATCGAAGCACAGGCTTGCCAAGCCCCTGCAAGCTCGCCAGAGCTAATATCCGTGCTTGCCAGACTCATTCCTCGTCATCGGCGGTGATGGTCGATACTGGAACCCCGAAGTGATTCAACTGATTGCCAAAATCAGCGCTGCCTACGGTGTTAAAAAGCTTCTCATCGGACAAAACGGTATTCTGTCGACGCCGGCGGCGAGCCATGTCATTCGACTCCGAAAGGCCACTGGCGGTATCTTGCTCACCGCTAGCCACAACCCAGGCGGTATACTTTGCTCCCCTCCTCTAAAAGATGCAACACACGATGTTGATTAGAGGCTGACCTCTCCTGGTGACTTCTTTGCAGGGCCCAAGAACGATTTCGGCATCAAGTACAACCTTGCCAACGGCGGCCCTGCCCCCGAGTCCGTAACAAACAAGATCTACGAAACCTCCAAGACCCTCACTTCATACAAGCTAGCTTCCATCCCTGAAATCGACATCTCCACCGTTGGCACTCGCACCTATGGTTCTCTCGAAGTCGAAATCATCGACAGCACCGCCGACTACGTCACCATGCTCAAGGACATCTTCGACTTCCCCACCATCAAGAAATTCTTCAGCTCCCACCCCGACTTTAAAGTGCTCTTCGATGGCCTCAGTGGTGTCACTGGGCCCTACGGAAAGGCCATCTTCGAAAAGGAGCTCGGCCTCACTGGCGCTACACAAAACTGCGAGCCCAGCCCCGACTTCAACGGCGGCCATCCAGACCCCAACCTCACATACGCCCACTCCCTCGTCGAGGTCGTCGATAAGAACAACATCCCCTTTGGAGCCGCTTCAGATGGCGATGGCGACCGCAACATGATCTACGGCGCCAACGCCTTCGTATCTCCCGGTGATTCGCTCGCCATCATCGCCCATCACGCCAAGTTAATTCCTTACTTTCAGAAGAATGGCGTCAACGGCCTCGCTCGCTCCATGCCCACTTCTGGCGCCGTCGACCGCGTAGCTCAAGCCCAGAAACTAGATTGCTACGAGGTCCCCACCGGCTGGAAGTTCTTTTGTGCCCTATTTGACGCCAAGAAGCTATCTATTTGCGGCGAGGAGAGTTTTGGAACAGGCAGCGACCATATCCGTGAAAAGGATGGCCTCTGGGCTATTGTCGCTTGGCTCAATATCATTGCTGGCATTGGTGTTCAAAACCCTGCAGTCACACCCTCTATCAAGCAGATCCAGAAGGATTTTTGGACCCAGTATGGCCGTACATTCTTCACCCGTTATGACTACGAGAATGTCGATTCAGATGGTGCCAATAAGGTTGTTGGTGTGCTGAAGGATCTGGTTGCTGACCCCAAGTTTGTCGGTAGCAAGATCGGAGGCAAGTTCACAACCCACTCCCTCATGCAGAAAGATATACTGACGAATTTGGCTTTGTTTTACAGAACGCACCGTCACAAATGCAGGCAACTTCTCCTATACCGACCTCGACGGTTCCGTGTCCTCCAACCAAGGCCTCTACGCGTGTTTCTCCACTGGCAGCCGCATCGTTGTACGTCTCTCCGGGACAGGCTCTTCCGGCGCCACTATCCGTTTGTACATTGAGCAGCACAGTAGTGACCCGTCAACATATGACATGGACGCCCAGGATTTCCTCAAGGCCGAAGTCAAGTTCGCTACGGAATTGCTCAAGTTCAAGGAGCATGTTGGCCGTGATGAGCCTGATGTCAAGACCTAAATGACACTTCAAAGAGTTTTTGTTCCTTTGTGCTCAGAATGACATGGAGATTTGAGATGGGATGTTGATTATGAGTCTTATGTTTCATAACATCCCGCTCACATGCGATGACAGATGATTGCATTCTAGCGTTTTCCAAGAAAATAATAAAATACGGTTATAATATAGCTTGAAACGTAATAAAAATTGAGATGAGATAGTCGTCCCGCTCGCTATGTTTGCAAACTTATTCATCAGGAAAGTCAACTTGGTATCAAATGCGTGCAAAAAAAAGTGAGAGAAAAAAAAATGGGGACGGGGAACATGACCTCCCTGCCTCCCTGTTCCAATAACGCCAAAGTAGGACCTAAAATTCAATCTTTTTGGATTCCGGGCGCCAGGGATCATCGTTTCATTATCATTTCAGTCGTGAAGCTACCAGTTGAAATGGGTAAAAGAGGCTTTCAAAGTGTTCAGCAGCTAAAGGTATATCAGCAAGGAGTCAAATGCTGCGACACGAGTCCTCCAAATAATAGTTATTATAAGCAAGACGTACCGCGATCGCTGACAAAGTTGATTTGAAACTCGCCAGCTGGTCCTTTGCGCTGACTATGTTCTCGATACTGCTTGCAGAATACAAAGAGTCGGATCTCCGATAGCCAGACTTTGCGACGAGAGGAGCCTCGCCTAATCCAGTTTGTGTATCTGGCTTGTTCGGTTACTGAGCTTCTTGTTAATATAATGTGGCATTTTTGATGTCAATCACAGCTGTCAATGGGCTTATTACCAAATGCAGTCCAGACAGGACATTGGCGCAGTTCGCCTTCCCAAACTGCTGCGTGAAGTCGAAGACCACCCGTGGCACCGTCTTGATATACAATCAGGGAATGGTCGAAGCCATCGTCAAATATACGCCTTACGGAATTGGTTAGTATACTTCCGTGTCGAGAAAGTGAAAGCCCTAGGTCCATACGCTTGGAAGAGCCTTTTCTCCTTGCCCAGTGCCAGCTCCTTGCGGCCGCATTGGAGGGTACGATGGTTCCTTGCCTTGAGGGATACGAAGGTGCAGTACATGAGGACTATATCTATAGCTGCAGTCAGCAATGTGTTTTGCAGAATGCTCGGTGATACGGTTGTTACTGGTAGACTACACCAAGCCATACCTTCCCATGCGTTGAAACATAATCTGGCCCAAATCTTGGAGTTATTGGCATTCATACTCCAACGACGAAATTGCAATGAGTTGCCGCGTCTCTTGATGCAAAGTTCGTGGGCACCGCGAAGTGAAAACCACGGCTTCTCATCTTTGAACATTCGGAGGAGTAGATATGCACAGTCGTCTTGCGAGTTCAAGAACACGATAAGCGATACTTTATCACCGTCGAAGGACCTGTTGGAGTTAGTCAAATGGGTTGACGGCCTAAACATATATGTTTGACTGAAAGGGAGGGGAGTTTACTGTCGCAAGAGAACTTTCGAATACATCGGGATGTCGTAGTGACCTAGCTCATGATGTGGTCCCAAAGATATGGTCCTAACCCTCTATTTTAGAACACAATGCCAGCTTGGCAACTGACGTCTCTTGCTAGACTTACTGTGCCGCATTTTTAATTGGCGTCCGCGGCCAGGGAGAAGAGAAGATATGTTCAGCCCAGTGGGTTATCTGATATAATGGTCAGCATGACTCGGATGTTTATTATCAATACTGGCCGAACAGACCGGGTCCAATCGATATGGATATCCTGAATGGAGAACAAGCGGGCCTGCTTGAAGTACACACGGCGGGCCTGAACTAAAGTTAGAGCGATATCAGGCCTTGATTCAAAGCAGAGCTATCCAAGTTTGTCTTTACCTACCAATTCCCCTGGCCTCTCGTAAACGGAGTATTCGACGCTCGAGACTTTTCATCTTGTACCTTGAAGAGGGTGTTCTGAATTACATTGTTAGGACGAATCTTAGCCAGCGCCGCCACACGTAAAGATGAAAAGCCAACCTTCTAAGAAAATTCCGTAGATGCGTAGCGTATTGATAATAGATGTTGAATCTCTCGGGCAACGACAGGCCATTGACTTCATCCTTCATGCAATGATACATATTCCTCCATCGATTTTCCTTTGACAGCGAACACCGATCATAATGGGTCTTGATATCCCTCAAGGACTTGGACAGACAGGGCAACACAATGTTCAGGGGGTCCAGCACATAGGCCAGGCAGTCTCGGTTCACCTGAGCAATGTCGGCTAATTCGCGAAGACGACGAGCAACGCTACCGATTTCCCTGACGGTAACGGCCAAATAAGAAGTGCTGGGTTCGTTCAATGCAATACGCAAGCCCTCTAACTTGAGAGCAATGTCATCAGATCGGTATGCCTCCAAATAGCACCCCTTCAGCAAGATGACGTCGTCGGTCTCGGGCATGTCCATTTTCCAAACTTTGGATTATCGGACATGGAGCGGCTCTCCTCGGTTACACTCTTGCAAACCCAAAGGCCCTTGTCTCTCATCACTGGGGACTCGCCTGGAAAAGGTTCAACCGAAACTCTGCAACTAAAATGCCATTCTCGAGGATGTTAGAAATTCGATGAGGAGTGCGTATTTGATCTTGAAGCGTTTGGTTGTGCCCATGGCCGTGGTTGGGCACGGATCTCGTATGAATATACAATGGCAGAGTTGGGGGGCAAGAGCAAATGGAAACGGGGATGTTGATTTGTTATAGACGCTTTCCCGAACGACTGGCCATTGGAAAACGAGCGACACGAACAAGAAGGAATTGGGCCTCTATCACGGTGCACAATGCTTTTTCGAGTTGGTCCACGGCGACACGAAGTATGTCGGGAGCCGGGAGGGAAATGCAAGGTCGAGGGTCTGGGGAAGGAACTGGGCAGGTTTCCAGTGTCCACCCCCGACTTCGCGCTGCACCATTTGGCAAGAGCCGCATGGCCACCAGGAGGGCATGACTGCTTGGCCGCTTTAGTAGTCCAACGGGATGGGCTGCTAAAGCCAGACTTGACTGATCAGACAATCTTTTTTTTTTCTTTTGCTTCCCCTTTTCTTGTTCCCGATGGCCTGGGGTTCCATTCGTCGACCAGGACACGACACGGCAGCATGGCGCACAGAGGCACAGATCCTGATGGCATAGTCCCCCATACGCTATGTGCCAGACACGTACGATCTGGCTCTGGACTGGAGAGACTGGCACAAGTGTCGACGCTGGCTTTGCCTGCAGAAGATCGTGACTGGTGCCAAGTCAGAGGCGTGGTGATAATCATTTGATCAGTCTCGCGTGTAAACGCCATACACATTCGTCTGACCACTGTACGTTCTGCACAACAACCGAATCCCTTCGTTGAACAAGACGACGTGCTATCATGAATTCCTTTGCAAGTTTCAGCCATCTCAGCAACCAAAAACCCTACCGTGTCTGCGAGAGCCAGAACCGCCCTCTCTGTTCTCAAACACCCCCCGACTATCGTGATACTATACTCCACTTGGCATCAGCATTAGCATCCGCGATTTGTGAGTGTGAGTGTCCGTAAGACTGCGTGCCTTTACATGCCTTTACACCGATAATGCCAGCAATGGCAATGGCACCCACAGCCAGACTGCGACCACAACCGCCAAGTGCGAAGTGCAGTCGGAGCCGAGTGTTCGACTCCAACTGCTCACAGACTGCCACGAAAGCAAGCCAGCCATGTCCGGACCCAGCCAAGCTTGTGCTTCATGCATGACAGTTGGACGGGCTAGACTGGACCGGCACTTGCAGCATGCATAGTTAACTAGTCGGTTCTGCGAAATAGTCGACTGCTGCATTGGGCCCGCAAATGACGCTTCCCTGGTGGCAGCCGTGCTCAATGATGGCGATGAGGCGGCTCTCGACTGCAAGATTGATCGGTCGGTATCCGAGGCAGATCGAAGCCGGCTGGTGAAAACAAACATTGTCGAAACACCTGGGCAGTATCGCGAGGCCATTCGCCCGCCATATATCACAAGACATGGCGGCTCTAGCTGTCTCTCCCTCATCGGCCGAGAACCTCAAATAGTAGCAATTGAGTAGGGCACTCCCTCACGCAGTCAGACATTCATGAGCACACAAAATTCAATCATGCCCACTGTTACATGCGTTTTGTGACAGGTGCACAGAGTACTCTTATATTCGTACAAGATTTATCATTGCGTGGCCTCATAGACATTAAATATGATCATGATCAGAGACTCACGCCGACACGTAAAGCCTGCGACGTAATTTCGCCGTCTTTGATGATCACAAAATTGAGACCCAGTTCCATTTAGTTTCCCCGGAAAAAACAAAAAAGAGCGCGCGGTCCATCCGGCGCATCATACAACACCGCCCAGCCCAAAATACAAGGAAAAAAAGGTTTGCCAAAGGATGGGACTAGAGTACAATGATACGTCTTGACTCAACCCCAGCCTTCATTATGTTGCTTAGTTAGAGTCATCCTCGGCCTGCAGAGTAAATTAGCAAAAAAATCTAGGCACGCCTCTTCGCGAAAAAAGGAAGTCTTACCTGGAAAGCGGCCTTCTCGTCCTCATACCGTTTCTTATCGGCGGCAGCCTTGGCCTCGTAAGGAGCACGCTGCTTGTCGTTCAAGGCCTTCCAGCGCTCACCAAGAACCTTGCCAACCTGGCCGAAGGTGATGTTGGGGTTCTCAGCACGGACGTTCTCGCGCTGCTCATTGGCGAAGAACATGTAAGCAGACAGACCACGCTTGGGGCCGCGCTCTGGTACTGGTCAGCCACGTTGTAGATTAACATGAATAAAAAATGAGACTTACTCTTCTTGCCATCGTCCTTCTTGCCGCGCTTAACCTTAGGCATTTTGAGAAGTGGTTAACTGAGGCGGTGGTGTTAGTGATAAAATTTCGGGTTTGGTGAAACTCTGATGCGTGCATCCAATGGCCGGGTGTGTGGGTGTTGCCAAGTGGCACGCAGTGGCCAAATGGAGACGGGTAAACAATCCTTGAAGGGGGCGCGATGAGATGGGCAGAAGGGAAGTGTTGGTGGAGAGAAAGCGCGTGTAAGTGATGAGATTGATTGTGAGTCCGAGGTGAGGCGCAAAGCCAATTGCGCAATCGCCACAGCTCAAGATGAGCCATTTCTGAGGGGAAAAGTGTCGCAAAAGCTGAATTGACCTACCTGAAGGCCGTTTGCGTGAAAACGAGAGAATGGTGTTGACTGGATGGTCTAATTCTCACCGTCGCTGGTCAGCCCTATCGATGGATCCAACGTTGGGGTATGCGTTGTGAGGGTTGAAGGATGAAAGCCAAGGACTCGAACAAAGCACCACGATGCAAAGATGCACACGGCTCTGGAGGCGAAATTGGAGCCGCAACAGATCCAAAAATGCAATCCGAAGCGCGGAAGAAGTGCCAAAATGCGCGGCAGCAAAACAATGCCAATGATGCTCTTGATGCGAGTGACCTGGGGTTGGCGGCGATGCAGGGCAATAGCGAGGTACTCACCAAAGGTCGCGTTGTGTGTTGTGAGGAAGACGCGCGAAGAGATTGTATGGGAGAATTTGGGTGGGAGATTTGTATGGGAGAGGAAGAGGGGAGAGAGAGCCTTTTTACTATGGGCGGGCCCGGCGGGCAGAGGGCGAGTGATTGTGTGGGCGCGACCGTGTGTGTGTTGAAAGTGGTCAATGTGGGAAGCGTGGGTGCGTGTGTGGAGGAACGCGGCTGGCCACACACATGCTTGAGTGGACTTTGATTGACTTGACACACAGTCCAGAAGTCGAGGTGAGTCCCCGTCTCGCAGTCCGCAGTTCCAAGTCCACAGCCCTCACTCAACTCCTGAGTCCTCACTCCCCCAGTCACCCAGGTCTGTCCAAGGTCGAGGCGAGAACCCAGCTTGCCAGCCAAGCACACTTCAATATTGCGCACTTGCGCACTTGCACCCTGCTTGCCTGCCAACCTGCCCAGCTAGCATTTGGACCCGGCTTAATATCTAGACCGCCAGCCCATCCGCCTGAGCAAACAAACACCCAGTGCCAGGCCACCGCTACCCGCCAGCCCGCTCCTCAAGCTGCCTGCTTGCTCAAGTGCGTACACACCTCGACATTCTAAAATCGACACTCTCGACACACTCGACACCACGTCGAGTACTCCGTACTCCGTACATTGATACAGAAGGGCCATGGACTGCAAATGTCGCAGGTGAACTCCATTTCTCAGCTACATACGTACAATTTTCTAGGGGTACTTGAGTACTCAAGTACTGCGTTTAATGACTTCTGGAGTGAGCACGCTCCGTACACGATACTACTAGGTACTTAAGTAGGTACACGTACCAGCTCGCCTAGTAGGTACATGGGGTCAATTCTCCGTACCGGCCAGCCAGCCAAGCTAAGAATAACATCGGAACCGGACATGGAAACCACGCCTGCCAGTTGTGGGCGCCTCTTACTACTCTGCTGCGCCCACGCGCCGTGCACGTCAGGGAAAGAGGGGACCACGAGCGGAGCGTGGGAGGCGGGCCAAATTTTGTAATGATCCAGCTCGGCAAGAGTGACCAGAAACCAGGAAATAACGCCAGTGCTCCGTACTTCACTTCACGCCGTGTGGAGTACGGGAATGTTAAAGGGGCAATACTCCGTAAGCGGCCAGATGTCAACGCTCAGAACTTTGAAATGATGGAACGCCTCGCGCAACCCGCAGCGCAGGTCTCTCGTGGCTACGCCAGTTACAAGACACTAGGTACAGTTGGTACCGCGCGCAGTCGTACCACTGCTGTAGGGGGATTGTACTCCCTGCTCCCTGCTTAGCTCTTGCTTCCTCCGCCCTTCCTCTCCTTCTCACACTCCCACTGGCCTGCATCACACACTCCTGCCGCCTTCTCCCTTCGCCGGGCGGGTGTTAGGCTGGTCCAGGGATCCAGGGGGGGTCATGACTGGTCTCGTGCTGTTGAATGGCTGCGCTGCCTGCTCAAGTTCAGGTGTGTGGGCTTGGGGACCGACGGGGGTCATCGAAGGGACTGGGCGGTGATGCCCATGCGCGCGCCGACGACGGCTAATAATTTCGCGTGGTACTGTAAAGATACATGCGTGTCCCCGACGGTCGCGCCGATGTAGTGTACAAGGGCGCTGTACCACGTCTCCTTTTGTTGTATTCGCACTGTATACATTGGTGATCTCGAGGCAACCTGATGACGGTAATGCTGAACATTGGCTGTTCCTAGCTGCTCTTGGCCGCTCTTGCTCTTTGCCTTGCATTTGCAAGTGCAACTGCCTCTCGACCCAGCCAAAACGTAGCCCCCAAAACCACATAACGGCAGTTGTCATGACCTTTTCTCTCTCTTCAAATACATGAACATTAACTAAAGTGTCCAAGCCGCAGACTAATACCTACCTAGGTAGGTGTGCACTCAGTAGTCATGACTCTTTTTGTAGAGTATGATATCCAAGTCTCAAGCTAACAACTGAATACGTACTACGGAGTTACTTACGTCCATCCCCTCCTCATAATTGATATCGGTATTGCTTCTTTGCTATTATCGAACCGCTTCTTGCACATGCTGTGCTTCGTCTTTCATGTCTTATTGTTGACTAAAACACCTCTGCGGGTGGCTGGTTGAAACGTCACTAATGCCATCGAGACAAGCAAGATTGTCACTTGGCATGAGCACAGCTCTTTTTTTTTCTCTCCATGGCATGGCATGGACCGCAACACCGGGCTTTTGGCTCGCTATAATGATATTTGGAAGAACGCGATCAAGACGGTGGCTGGATTCAATGCACACCTGTGATTATTGCGCAGTTCACCAAACGTTTCAATCAGCGGGCCCATCCCTCAACTTGCGTCTATAATAAGGAGTAAGAGTTTAAAATAGCGCTGCTCGGATAATGGAACTATGAGCAAGACACGACACACTGTTGCTCATGGGTTGATGGGGTCAGAGTCAGACGCTGCCCATGCATGGATCGGGATGCAGGAGTTCCGGCGCAAATGAAGCGCGCACCACTACGGAGTAGACGCATCCAGCACCCAGCAGCCTCAAAATGGCCAAGGGTCTCTCTCAGAAAGTGAGATTCGTATAGCTTTGACAATATCTCGTATTCCTTTGACAAGCAAAGTTTTGGACTTCATGTTGCCAAAGTACAAAATCTTTTCTGACATCAAGATCAGATAACAACCTACAAAACTAATACCACCCTGCGAGACTTGTCGCTATTTGAAGGACAATCAATTTGCCGGATATGAAATATCTCGGTTCCTCCGTAGGTTTCGCCCCATGAAGCGCCGGCCCATTCTCTTCCATTTCAGCTGTGCGCATATGTACAACTACTGCCGCTACAATCTCTGGCCCTTCCATCCTTGCGTAGCCCGACCCAAAGAAGCCATGCGCGAGTAACTACAGGTAGTCTTTTGCGTGTGGCACCAAGTTGACGTACCCTCAATATTGCCCTATTCATCGCTCTGAAAAGCAATTTGACAAGTTATCCTGTGACGGAAGACATACCTAGGTACAGTAAGGTGCCAATGTAGCTACGTCTGCTTAGCTGAAGTATTACTCCAACAAGGACGACAGGGTTTACCATGTTCTTTTTCTAATGATAATATCTAGCAGGTAGTGAGTCTGGCAAGTGGCGCTAGTTGGGTACAGCACAATAAATTATGAGCCATGGAAACGACAGTCTCCAATACTCCGTGCTGCGTTTCCTAATCTGATTTCAGAGCTCGAGGTGACAGAGCGGGGCACTTTGCGGCGCACATGACGAAATGTATCGTCATACGACTATTTCTTGTACCGGTACATGACCCTTAGTATCCTAAGAAAGCCACATCCTGGTGGCACGCTTTGAGCTGTGTCCCAGCTTGCCAACCCGTAATAGACATACCAACCCCGCCTCGACCCTTGGATCATAGAGGGCCGGAGGAGAAGGAAGCTGACGAGGCTGGTGTTTTGGAAGCTCCGCCTGCCTATCCACTGAACCTCAAATAGGTTCTATTCCAATGTTGTGAAAGCTTTTGATTCTTTGAGATGTGAAGCTCACAAGTGTAATAACTGCCTTGCTGCCTAGTTCAACACGGTCCAGCTGGTACCAGGCTGACATGAATAGCATGCCGCACAGAAATTCAAGGCGCTGTTGCCTCATTGAATACAGCGCAATCTGGAGCATTTGAGTCCGTACTTTATGTACGGAGTACTTGCATTGTAATACCCGGAGGTGTACGGAAACGGAGTACTCCGTACTACATGCCGAGGAGGCAGAAAGCGAGACGGTGAGAGCAGCATTGTGGAACAAGGCGCCTTGGAAACTCGTGTGGCACCTAAGAGGCACAAGAAACACGGGCGGGATAGGGAAACGGAGACGAAGTCGATCTCAATGCCTTCAGAGACACGAGCAACCGACCTGTGCTAGCCCAACCAAGACCTAGTCAGACCAGGACAACCCGGCGAGAGGCCATGTAACATTCATGAGAGTTCTATTCCGTCGCCATGGTTCTCGTCCCCGTCCATCTCCACCTCCACGTCCTAGCCGAAGAGGGACAAGAAGCAGGAGCAGGAGCAGGAGCAGGAGCAGGAGCCTTTGCGGCGTTGCGCGTCGACGTCGAAAGGTGTGGCGTTCCATCTCCCGCACCATTCCTTTGCCAGCAGCTGGACCCAAGCAAATTTTTGGAGGCCAGACAAGGCTTGGGCCAAGAGCCACAGTCAGAAGGTACACGCAGCGACTTTAGGCGGGTACGCGACACACCAAATCTATGTTGCTGATGTAGCGGCTTTTCTTGCTGATACTGTGTTGTACCTGGTCGCCCAGCCAAAGGGGCCTGGGCTGGCTCTAATGTTTCCGACACTCTGCGTCCCCCAACTCTCAACCAGAAGTCCAGTTCCAAGTCGACTCGCTCTTCATTCCCCCACCAACCTGCCATATTTGCCGCGGATGAACCGACCGTCCGGCCCGTTTTCAATCCGCTCACATTGACGGGGCCTAACTGATGGGTTACTAGTTGCCTTGGTCGTCAATAATTGCGGGATTCAAACAAACAACCAGACCGACAGGCGCTTCACTCATCGTCCTTGACTTGCAGAAAACTCTGTGAGCTCTACGGCTTAACAGAGTAACATTCTCAACGGATCCTCATTGGTTTTCACGCGAACAACACGTCTTACCATGGCGTCAATGGACCAGTTCCGCGTCCTTAACTCCAAATCACCAAGGCGTATCACGTGCATAACAGCTCCCTCTTCGTGGTCATAGCTCCCCGCGTCAGGGTGGCTCCTCCCCAGACAGATCTAAGCTAGCAAATCTCAACTTTTGGCTACGTACATAATCCAATCCAAACCTCTGGCTTCTCGTGGGATAGTTCGTGGCTTTCCTGGGTGTTGCTCAGCCACGTGGGGTACGGTCACCGCCCAGTCGATGAGATATATCGGGCGCGGTGGTCGCATACG
The DNA here is from genome assembly GCF_019434415.1 of Metarhizium acridum. NCBI lineage: Eukaryota > Fungi > Ascomycota > Sordariomycetes > Hypocreales > Clavicipitaceae > Metarhizium > Metarhizium acridum. The sequence goes on along the minus strand of NW_027094016.1, from coordinate 1,143,888 downwards.
GAATAAATGTCGTACTCTGAGTAGATTGCTCACCTTGGAGTCTGTCCATGTCCGCGCAGAAAAATATCATGAGGTGCTTAGAAGAGTATCCGAATGACGTGTTCAACTCAGCCGGACGGACAGCTGCTCGATTCTTTTGGTGTGGACTATTTACGGCTGATCGCGCCCGATATTACTGTTCGTGTATTCTGGCTGGCTGCGAATACACTCACTGCCCTGCGGGATAAAGCATTCAAAGTTGGTAGCATACAGAAGAGCATTGCTCGTCCAGCTTTTGAGCTAGCCAGGGCATACGACCGCAACTCCCGGTCTTCAAATAATTGACCCTAATCAGATCGAGATACGGGCGGACATTGAGTCACATTCAGCATTTTGCCCTGTGCAAGGCCGCAGGGCCACAGGATATACATATACGGCCACGAAAATGTTTTACTTGGTACTCTGTGTGGCGATCGACGACGGCAGCTTGCTTGGCAAAGCCGGCACTAAGGCGTCGTCGCTGCATGACAAGGCAGCACTGCAGACTGGCATGAATGGCGGCAACGACCCACCGCGTATCATGCAGCGAGAGTCGCAACATGAGAGTTGTGCTCAGTACGGCCACATCGGCTTCAATCACGGAACAAATTCCGAGTTATGTTGTCCCGAAATCGTGGTTCGGGAACTTGTGCCTGTTGGCATTGCTATGCCAGTTTCGGAACTGTTTTGCCCCGTTAGCAGATGTTGAGCATGCAGCGATGCAGAGACGAGTAATGCAGTATAAAGTCTGTGTCTTGGTATCTCAACGCAAGCATCACAAATGGCTTATATCATGATGTTTTGGCCTCCTCAAGGATGACACAACATGACACCAATACAATCACTAACAGAGGGTTACGCAGCAATATTCAAGAGGAAACTGAACATCGTGGCCGCGTCTAGCCGCAGATAGCATTGATGCAATCAAAGTAAAACTTACTTTCTGTCGAGATGTATCTATTCCGCCAGTGCCACAGATACGTATCATCCTTTTTCTTATCTTCAGAAAACGCTTCCCATTTGGTAGAAGTGGTAAAATATGATTTCAAAACGCAACTTTCACGTAAACATCTTGCGGTGAGATGTAAAGCTCCCTAACGAAAAGTATTAAACATCCTGTCCTCCCCGGTTTGTCTGCCAGTTTACATTTTGCTGAACATGGGGGTCGCAAGGCTAACTCTACATCTACACGTAGCGTTAATTGCATGAGGCAGTAGATGCCAAAATTTGGCCTTGTGTGTTTAATCTCCCTGCGATGAGATGACGGCACAGAGAGGCACGTATGATATTCTATTTTGGGCGGGTATTTAAACTAATTTCGTGGCTAGTAGGGCTTGAACACTAGGAGCCGAGAAAAAAAAAGGCAGTCTCAAGCGATGATATCGCCGAGAACTGGTGCGGACGTATGTTGCCAGGGGACACTGCGATCAAAGTACGTAGGTAGTGGGAAAACACAATCGGGATTCAGTACCAATTAGGTAGGCATGAGAACAAATCCCCCGACGTCGAGCATGAGAGACTGGGTTCAAGAGCAGAGGTTCCGTATATCAGATGGGCAAACAATATTCAACTCCTGTAATCTCCCCACAGTAGACCATATGTATTCAATGGTCCCCGTTCCCAACCGACACCTATCATTCATCACCGTCAAGATCAAGAACAACCTCGCGCAACTTGGCATCCCTCGCCCAGTCCACTCCACTGCCCGCAACAATGCCACTCGCCACGCCCTTGATCACCCTCCACCGCTGCCTACTCGCCATCATCGCCACCTCCAGCTGCCGAATCTCGCTCTGCGTCTCCTCATCATCAAGTCGGCTGGCCTGCTTCTGCTTCACCTCCTCCGCTAGTTCGAACAGCGTCGACGTGAGACCAACGTTCCTTCGAATCACGCGGGCTGTGTCGCTTTGGACTTGGGTGAGGTCGTTCCGGATAAAGGCTACCTCTGTGGCGTGCTTCGCGACGTTTATGGCGGATTGGTCGCGCTGTTCTATAAGTGGGAGAAGATCTCTGTGAAGTACGTGAGCCTTTGTGAGAAAGTAGTCGGAAGGTACTGAGCCTCCTCCTTTTTTTTTTTGTTTGTTGTTCCTTACTTTTCTGCAGGAGCTGCATTAGTGCCGTTGTGGACGGCTTTGAGGATGGGATTGGCCGTCATGACAGATTCAACCACGTCGTTGCGCAGGCGGAAGTTGGCTCTAGCTTCGAGGAGAGCTTGCTGAGTTTCTTCTGATACCGCTTCATCATTGTGAGATGTTTCTATATGTATGTTAATGCTGTTTTGTCAACACGAAGGGCAGTCGGACAGATATACTTGGTTCATAAGATGATTGAGTATTTATGATTGCAATCTCTAGCCTCAACTGCTGCAGCTGGTCGTATAAATCCAATACTCGCTGCTCATCTTCGGAAAGAGGTAAGCGGGCTTCAACCTCGTCGCGTTGTTCATCTTCATCGACCATGGATATGTCTTGAGCCTCCATGTTGCATCACGAGTAAGTAGTTGCTTTTGATTTTACCTGGAAACCGGTAGACGGATGTTTCCGAGTAGAACAGGCATCGATGCGTTCATGTCAATGTCAGATGATGCAGGTTCTCACTAGTCACGTTGGGCCCATGATAAGACGACGCGATTTTGGACGACTTGATTTGCGTCGGTTGACCGTGGCCTGTAGAGACGATTGGATGTCGATGGATAACATCGAATGGGGTGGGATCCACTGCAAGCATGTCACAAGGGCCCCCAGTGCCAGTTGATGGGCAAGTCAGCTGCAGGGTCCCCAGGGCCACTGAATGGCATCTTGCTTCAGGGTATATAGCTTGCCGTGTTTTAGCGCCAAGCCGTGCCAAATTGGGAGCACTTGAGTGCTTCGGCTGGTGTGCCTAGCCGGATCTAGCAGTGGCCTGCACACAAGTCTGGTTCATAATCTGGCATTGTATTCTGTCTTGGCCTCTACAGTAAACCAGGTCTATAACGATATCCTTCGTGAGGCTTTTTTCATCGTTATAAGGCGACTATCGTTAAGGTGCGACTATTATGGGGCTTGTACCTTTGACCAAATTTACTAGGTAAATATATATAATAGTATTATAAGGTACATATACAGAGATCGTGTTTTTTTTCGCCGCGTCACGAGCTTCCTGCCAATCGTGCTAAAGCCGCTGTTAAAGCTGCTGTTGAAGCTGCTGTTGAAGCTTATCGCGGCCCTCGTCAACGCGCCCGTCAACACGCCCGTCAACGCGGGCAAAAAAGGCCTCAATTTAATACGTATCGCGTGCCACAGCTAAAAGAGCCTCGCGGCGGTCATCCCAATCCTTGAGCTGGCGTTTACAGCTTTAAATGTTGCTACGCAGCTTTAATTTTCCCTGCCAATGGGTGCGTGCATGTGGTGTTGAAGGAAGAAAAACGCGTTGAAGGCTGCGAAATTCAGCCCTTACAGTGGAGGCCTAATAACGATAAAAATACTAAAATGTATGGTGACTAAGCCTGAGGTTAACGATATCGTAAGTAACCCGACTATTAACGATTTACTAGGGAAAAACCTTAAATGACCGTGAATTATCGTAAAAACCCGAATATCGCTAAGATACAGGATCGTTATAGACATGGTTTACTGTATGTGCATCTTCGTCATACCAGACTCGACACCTCTCGGGGCGACGCTGGACAGTCGGGTTTCAGACGTCACTCGTCCGTTGTCTTTTCGCCCCTGCCATTTTTAGACCTTGCACAACACAGCACATACATTAACAAACAACAACAACAAACAGCACGCATCGCCGTCTGCCCGTTTCACCCCGTCCCCGTCACCGTCCCCGTCACCGTCACCGTCCCCGTCACCGTCACTCTCCGCCTCGGCCGCTCCGCCTGCCACGGGAGAATGTCTCGGGAATGGCTACGCAGGTGTTGATTGCCCATACGGGCCAACGCCTCGAGGTAGATGCTTCACAGTTCTCGACGTATGTATTCCCTAGACTTCTGGAGCTGTCCCGGTGCGGCTTGCCTTCCTTACAGCCTCTGACTAATCGCACCAATTCACAGCATCGATGAGCTGAAATCATGGGTCTCTCGACACAGCTCCGTGCCACCCCAGCACATGGTTGCCCTGACTCCCCAAGGTCGCAGCGTCAAGTCAGCTAGTCTCCACGTCGAGGTCGGTACTACATGAGAAAGGATGCTCAAATGGAGGCAGCATGGGAAATGCCGATTGCTAATGTGGTTTACATCACAGAAGGAGTTGTATGTGTATGATATTCGAGTAACGCACGATTCATCCTCCAGCACCTCGACCTCACTGGTTCCTGACACGCCACTACCTCCGCGGTTATCAATACCAAACGCCCCGAACTCTATAGACGATGTGCAAGCTATTTCGTCATGGCAGGGTTTGTATCAAGAACGCCGCGCATGGGCAATCAAGTTGGCGGAGGAATGTGCTCGCCTCAATTCCGAGGCTATGGCTCGATACGATGAGATGGATGTCATGATCAAGTGCTTGGACGCCGCCGTTGCAAACCTCGAGATCAGTGTCAAGCAGATTGAGCCCAAGTACCACGAGCTGAAGAAATGGGTAGAACCCGCCTTGGCAGAACACGAGAACCTGGCTTCCATGTGGGAACCACATATTCGGCTTGCTCGAAACACCCCTATCTCGCCCGTCATGGTCAAGTTCATGACTCAAGGGAAAGTGACCAAGGGGAGCGTCACCTTGGAGGACCTTATTGAGCCAGAGACGGCTAGGAAGGCTGCAAAACTTGCACCTACGGCTCGCCGTAGGTTTGTCGAGAAGGCTGCCACGTTGGACAAACTGGCGTCTCAAATGTATCAGGGTTTAGAGGAGCTCATTGCAGACTTTGACAAGATTATGAATCGTTCGGCTTTGGGTCACAGCACTGACACGGCTCAACTACTCGATGATATCGAAGCCGTGGTTAACCAGATTGACTCAGACTATCGCACAGCCCTGGGGTATAGCGGCTCCCAGAGAGACCTCGCACAGGCATCCAAAACAGCATCAAATCATACCGAACGACTTGTCCCATCTCTGAAGAAGAGAGCTAAGGAAATGGACGACTTGGTACAGTACGCCACACTGGCTCGAAATTCTATTGCCTCGGAATCAGTTAGCTGCATGCGGACTATTACCGATGTAACCTCCCTACATAGCAATTTGCGAAGCCAGATCAACGTTCTAAACCAGTCCGAAGACGACATGACCACCTTTGATTACCTCCGACTTATTCATCAGCTCCCATATATGTATGCATCGTTCGTTGTCGAGGCTATTCGTCGACGTGAATGGGTTGACAAGGTCAAAACCGACTCTTCCACACTTGCCAACGAAATGGCGCTGTTCCAGGATGAGGAGTCAAAAAGGCGAAGGAAATGGCATAAGATGGTGGGAAGCATGTACGGACCGGCCTTGGATTCGCACGTCATTGGCCTTGAGGTGAACCTTCTGGGAGAAGACTTGCCCTGGCCGTCAATAAACAAGGATGATTTGAACACGTTCCTCCAGACCCTCCAAGAACAAGAAACAGATCAAGCCATTCTCAAAGACATCGAAAAGCTCGTTCAAGAACTCAACAGTCCCACAAAGCAGCAGTCAAGACGGCTCAAGGCATTTAAGAATGGCAGTGTCCACGAAGCGGCTCTAGGCAGAAGTGGGCTTATGATTCGTGGGGATGATGATCTTCTTCGCTCCTTGCAAGACGACAAGTGCAAGATGGAAAGCAAGCTGAGGACGGCCGAAAGCAGAGTCAGACGTCTGGAGGACTTGCTCCATAGGCAAAGCCAAGCATCCCGGCCCAGTAACTTGTTTCAGCCTCAGAATCAGCAGCCGCACGAGCGGCGAGATTCAAGTTCGTCTGTCAGGTCGAATCGACTAGATGATCGTCGGCGATCCTCCGATGGAGCTGACCCTCTTCTACGAAGAATTACCCAGCTAGAGAATGAGCTTCGAGAGGAGAAGCAGAAGTCGACGCGCATCCAGAAAGATCTCAGCAGCCGAGCAACAGAGCACGACGACATGAAGGACCAGATCCAAGAAGCTAATTCTACCAAAAAAGACCTGCTTGGAAACATGGAGGCTTTGAAGCGCGAGTTCATGGAGGAAAGAAAATCTTTAGAGGACGAAATCAAGATGCTAAAGGCTCGTCTGGAAGAAAATGAAGATGAGATGGAACACTTTGACGCGTCTCGCGAGAATGAGAAGGCTGCATTCGACGGGAAGATTCAAGAGTTCGAATCAAAAATCGAAAAGTTGGCCAAGGAGAGGACAGATGAGGCTTTGAAAGCTCAGGGTCAGGTCGAGTACCTTCGGAAAGAAGCGCAAAAGCATCGTGAACAGCTAGACACATCGATACGGCAGGCACAAGAAGCCAATGAGGAAATAGCCACACTATCAAAGAAGCTCCGGGAAGCAGAAGAACTCAACCAAAGTCAACTAGATTCACTCCACAAGATCCACGTCGAATTATGTCCCGAAGAAGCTGCTCCTACTGATTTGTCAGATCTGACGGAGTCGTCTCTGTCCCGCATTGCAAACCTGGCAGCACAATTGCGGGACACTGAAAGTGATTCGGCTATGGCCAAGGCGGATCTAGAGCATGCGTTGACATCCGTCAAGGGGTTGAAGGCAGAGATAAGTGACACAAAGGCGAAGCTCGCCACGGAAGAAGACGGCGCGGTGCAATTGCGCGAGGTTGTGTCGGAGGAGAAATCTAGGGTGGTTGCTCTTGAGAATGAGCTCACAGCCGCCCGGGATGACCTCAGTCAACTACGAGCGAAGTTGTCCGCCGGCGAAACAGGTTCTGAAACGCTACAGAAAAAGCTTGAATCAGCGGAGAAGAAGGTTAGCCAACTGACTGAAGACCTGGCATCTCGTCAGTCCCAAGTTGGCAGTCTGGAGGAAGAACTCCACTCCATCAAGCAAAGAATGGAAGACATGCAAACCAAGTCTTCGGACTTGACCGCGCACTATGATGCAAGAGATACGCGAACCAAGGACCTCACACAGAGACTCTACGCTCAGAGCGAACGTCTCACACGCCTTCTCGAACGTTGCGGATACGTTGTTGCGAGAAAGCCAGGGGAGATGACCATCACCAAAGTTGTACGATCGGACCGGACTACTCAGAACCCCAACGATTCTTCGGATCCTGGGAATTCCATACGTCGTTCCATCAGCCTGGGCACTAAGTCGATGGTGGATAGTGCGGATCTGGAATTGATGTATTGGATGAATGCGAGCGACGCAGCTGCTGAGTCGGAGAAATACTGCGCATTCGTAGAAAAACTTGGGTCCTTTGACATAGAAGTCTTCTCCGAAACAATTTACATGAGAATCAAGGAAGCAGAGCACAAGGCTCGGAAGTGGCAACGAGAAGCCAGAGCCTACAGGGATCGCGCGCATACTCAGCAGAAAGATGCGCACGAGAAGATTGCATTTAAGAACTTCAAAGAGGGCGATCTAGCCCTGTTCCTGCCTACGCGTAACCAGCAGGCAGGGGCATGGGCAGCTTTCAATGTTGGATTCCCGCACTACTTCCTCCGTGAAACTGATGCGCACCGTCTTCGCCATCGAGAGTGGCTTGTGGCAAGGATCTCTCGTATTCAGGAACGTGTAGTTGACCTGTCCAAGAGTCTTCAGCCAGCGAACGATTCCGAGTCTATCAACGACGATGAGAATGACAACCCCTTCCAGCTATCAGATGGCCTACGATGGTATCTCATCGATGCACAGGAAGATAAGCCTGGCGCACCATCAACACCCGGAATGGGCAAATCAACCGTTGCTTCCAATAAAGTTGAAGCAACGGCCGACATTCAGTCCCTTCCGATGAAGGCCAAGGGCAAGAATCGAGACAGCATCGCGAGCATTGAGGGGATCAATAAGAGCCTTTCAAAGAGTTTGGAGAGCAGACGTAGCAGCTCTGGATCGAAGAAGGCTCTGCCGTTCCCAACAGCTGGCGGGACAGCATTGCTGAAGAGTAGTGCCTTGGCCAGTGAAACAAACTCCCTCCGAGCCGTTGCACCAGATTCCCCAGCCGGAACGAGTCCCGTGCAAGCAGGAGCTGGACCATTGTCAAACGGCCCATTTCAAGCCAGCAGCTCTGAAAATATGACGAGCACGGAGACACAAAAGGACACGTCTGGCAATGAGGGAGGCGGTCTACAGCCTAGAGAGTCGTCAGCACAGGGAGCCGCAGGAAGTTCTTCCGAGGTACGAAATGTCGACTCCCTGCTAGGCCCGTAAATATTGCTGATCGCCATGTACGCAGGCCCGAATGAGTGTGCGACGGGAAGACTCAGCAGGAAGCCAGTCCAAGAAATCGGTGTTGTGGGATTCCCTGTGGAGTATGGACTATTCATACGAAGGTCCATTGAGGAAATAGCGAGACGGGGGTGGTGGTTCGCCGTGAAAGAGTCAGTACTGGTTGGAATACAAAGAGGTGCATTTAGACTACAACTGCTGTAAAATAAAGCTCCTGGGATGGTGTTGGGGTCATTGGGCATTTTGCCTCGGGGTCATAGCTCAGTCATGGTCAAGCTGCATTGGGAAAGGCGTTTCCTGCTTTCCTACCTAATATGTTGGAGCTCTTTATTACCTTTTGGTTCTTGTTTTAATCATGTGTACAGTCCTAGGGATGGCTGTTCCATGTTGGCAAGTGAGCAGATTGGGCGGATATTCTTGTTCCCTGGTTGCCCAGTTGCATCATCGATAGCAGGTAGTAAGGAGTAGATTGTGTTTAGTATAGAAGCTTCAGATGCCAATTATGCGAAAATTTATTTATGAAGGGGTGTGTTTTCCGCTCGACGTTCAGTTTGGCGATGTAATTGCGGATCGTGGAGGAGCAACGCGTGCTCCAGGATTTGATGTATTGGAAAGACGCTTTGGTACGAAGTCTTGGTTGGTATAGTTGTAGAAGGCAAGCCAACGTAGCTTTGAGCCCTGTTCGCCTTGTTGTTTTTGTTTTTCATGCTGGGCCAGCAATTGGAGGATCATCAGGGTCTGACTGAGACAGTGCAACACGTTGATTTATAGTTCAGGTCAGCTCAATCCACACTGTGTAGCTTAAGCACCCACGTCTCTCACTTCTCACTTCACTTTCACCCAAGTTGACAATAGGCTCCTTCACTCGCATCAACCAACTATGCTTAGCAAGGATATTTTGCTCAGATTGCGAGGATAATCGCACACTCGGTCGGGGGTTTTCGACTCGGTGGTCCTCCCCAACCGAGAGGCCATCTCTTTCCTACAGGAGCAAGCAAAAATGAGATTGATGTTGATGCTTGTCGTCTAGACTCTATGCTTCATGTCATGGAGCCCGTGCCTGAAGCACCTCCAACTTCCGCCATTGAGGTGCAGCACGCAAATCTCCCCCCGGAGCTCATTTTGCACATCATCGACTGTCTACTCCCATGCACGCCGCACATGATTCTTCCCCCAAAACACCCGTCCACCAAGACCTTGGTCTCACTCACCACCGTCTGCCGCGCCACCTACATACACGCCTCCCGACTTCTCCGCCAGCGTTGCGTGCACATCGACTCCAGCCAGCGTCTCGCCACCTATCTCGTCTGTATCCCGCGCCTGGTACCGACGCTGCCGCCTGTCCTGTCCCTTCGGAACATCACGTCTCTCTACCTGGCGCCGTTTGGGCCTTCGCTCGACGACCAGCCCACGGCCGAATGGGTGCGCGAGCTCTTCTGCGAAGTGTGCGATTCCCTCCGCCGGCTGGTCGTCCACATGCCCTTTGCCAGCCTCGACCCTCTCGACGACCATCTCAACGTGCGGAGGACGCTGCGCGAGGGCTTTGAACAACTCACCAAGGTGGAAGAGTTCACGTGTCTGGCGGAATACCCGGCCCTGAGCGTGCCCGATGCACACACCGACGTATGGCGTCTGTGGCCGGACCTCAAACGCCTCACGCTGTTTGGAGTGCCGCTTGACAATCACTGGCTTTGGTGGGATATAGCTACGCTCCCGGAACTGAGGCACGTGGTGTTGGCGCAGCCGCAGAGGGTGGACGCGGCGGATATCAAGGATGAGTATTTTCACAAGCTGCCCAGGGACGACCCGCGGCTGGGGAGGAAGATTCGCATTGTACTCTTGGATGCGGCGTACAAGATTGGGACAGTGAGAACGGCGAGGTGGAAAGAAGTTGATCCCGAGGCAAAGATGGAGGTGGAAACGTACGAGGTTCCGAGGCCGTTTTACGGGGACGAGAGTGATGGGGAGTTGGTCACAGAGTGGGTGAGGAAGGGGGCTTTGGATGGTACGTTGTGGGAGTGGAAGGGAGACAAGGTGAGTTGACGGGGGATGACGAAGCTTGAGTATATAGGGCATGTGTTTGACTTTGGGGGCAGTGGTTTGGATGCTCATGCCCGATGGATATATATATACCTAGGTATATACGGAGTATACATAACGTGTATAGACGGACAGAGCCATCGTTTGGCCCGGGAGCAAAAGCAGCATGTCACGTCACACGCATAGTAGTTTACTAATTTAAATCATGTCAACCCATGCAACGCACTGTTCAACCATGGGTCGGTCGGTCGGTGGTCAATGTTGAATCTGCGGGCCGTGGGGGGGTCGCGCAGCCGATCTCGAAAGACGACGATGAGTGGCAGACCAGTCGGTCAAGTTATGCACTGCTTACCCCGCCGTGTCGGCGTCAAGAACAAAATCCGGAGGAGAAGCACCCTCTTTCGCCGTCGACAAGGCGCTTTGCATCGCGGTTGAGCCAATGGGGCGTGCGGATGGCGCAGGCAGGCGTTGTGGGTGTACAGAACACGGCCGTTATTTTCTAGAAGATCTGGAACATTGTTCATACCACGTCTACTACATGGCGATGTGAAGGTTATGTGGTACTCTGTATGGAGAGATGGACCATGGCCACGCAGACGGGAGAAAGTTGAGCGCCAACATTCGACCGACCCATGACCCGCTGCGTCGGGACGAGAACAAAGCCGTTCTCTCCACATGGCTCGGGGCGGAGGACCTCGATTGAACTCATCCCCTCGTCGAGCCATCCGCTACTAACTAGAGCCTGCTTATAAGCCGAGCATGGCCACGTCGACCGAGTCCAGATTTTAAAGTATCTTCGGCCTCATCTCCACACCCGACAACCCCCGTCAAACCCTCGTCAACCCCCAGCCAGCCTCGAAGCAGTGTCCTGCCAGTTGGATCGGAGGCGTCCAACCATCATCCTTCCTTCTCTGGCGCTCACCTTTCTGCTTTTTTTTTTCCCTTTTCTCCTCGGCTCGCTCCTCCGTCATCGAGTGGTTCTAGGCAGCACAATAAAAAAAACTCTCCGGTTTGCGCCGCGCGATGAATCTGCATCCAACGTCGACGACTCCCTCGCAGATCTGATATTGCACTTGGCCACTCTTTTTTTGTTTTGAGCAGCATATGACATTGGGCATTGCTTGATTGCTTCATTCATCTTCTTTTCTTTTCTTTGTTCTCCTTTTTTTCTTCCCCTCCCTACTAAGCCTTCGCCCCGGCCGTGCAGTATACATCCCTAAGCCGAGGAATCCGAAACTCCGACTGAAAAGAACACAAAAAAGGCGCGCGTACACCAAGAGCTGCCACGCCGGGCTCCCGCCGCCTACCTGCGAACCATGCCCGACAAGTCGTCGACGGTCGTATCGTATGCTGCCGGAGCTTCTCTCGCCGCCGTTGCCCTCATCTACGTCTTCGGGCCCAACTTCACCATCGACCATGAATCGAGCCCCAAGAAGAAGACCGTCGTAGGTCTGCGGAACCAGGCCAACGACTGCTTCATCAACTCTGTTCTCCAGGCCCTCGCCGGCCTTGGCGACCTCCGCGTCTATCTCATCCGCGAAACCCACCGCCGCCGCATCGAAGACGCCGCCGTGTACGCCAATCTCGTACAACCCGAAGGCACGGCCAGGCTGGAGCAGTGGAAGCTGCAGGGTCTGCAGGACGGCCTGGTGACCCAGGGTCTGAAGGAGATGCTGGATGCCCTCAACGAGCGGCCCATCTACAAGAAGTCGGTGTCGCCCTTCCCCTTTGTCAAGGTGCTCGAGGTTGCCTTCAAGCAGCGCATCAGCAGGCAGCAACAGGACGCCCAGGAGTTTCTGCAGATTGTCGCCGAGCGTCTCAAGGACGAGTACCACGCCGGCCAGCGGGCGAGGTTTCACGCGCGCAAGAACGGGCTCTTGCGCGCGGCTACGGGTGGCACGGGTAGCCCCCTCGATGGCGGCGCCCAGGACCGAGACGAGGATGCTACCAAACGCGGCGCAAGCGACGTCAATGGGAACCATGATGGCGAGTCTGGGACATGTTCGCCGAGCTCACAAGAGGCACCTGGTCCCCAAATACGGCTGCAAATCCCGCTGGAGCTGGAAGAAGGGTTCCCCATGGAAGGCAAATACGAGTCGCATCTGGAGTGCCAGACGTGCAGGTACAAGACAAAGCCCAGGGAGGAGACGTTTTGCACCTTGACCCTCGCCGTTCCGCAAGTCTCGTCGACATCACTAAACTCGTGCTTCGACGGCATCTTCAAGACGGAGTACATTGACGACTTCAAGTGCGAAATGTGTCGGCTGATGCGCGTCAAAGCCAACCTGGAGCACGAGGTGGGCCGATCCAACTCGGAGAGCTTTATAGCCCAGGCCAAGGACAGCATCGAAAAGCTGCAAGCGGCCATCGACACGGATCCCGAACAGCCCCCCGAGGGCGTGGACCTTGGCGACATTCGTTATGCGCCGAAGCGCAGAATAGCAAAAACGACGCGCATGTCCATCTTTCCCAAAATCCTGGCCATCCACCTGTCACGGTCCATCTACGGCATCGGTCAAATGACGCAGAAGAACTCGGCCAAGGTGGCGTTTCCCGAAGAGCTGCCCCTGGGAGGCCTCGCGGACCAGCACAGGTACAAGCTCCTCGGCACCGTGACGCATCGCGGCGGCCACAACAGCGGCCACTACGAGGCCTTTAGGCGGCAGAACCAACCCTTGCCGTACCACAACACGAATACCTTCCAGCAGTCCGACGTCTACAGCAGGACGCCCACGCCCGCGTCCACGCCCGAGATGGCCGCCCGCCCGACGCTCAGCCCGGCCATCTCGACACCCGACCTGCTCTCGCCGTCCCCGGCGACCAACTCGTCCACGCCGTCGCTGGTGTCCATGGCCGCGCCGCCTCGCAGCGTCCCAGCCGAACCCACCTCCTCCCCCGGCTCGTCCGCCGGCACCCCCAGGGAAAAGGACGCCGACACCACTAGCCTCCGCTCCGTCGCGGCCTCTACGAAATCCGCCCTCTCCAGGCTGGCGTCCTCCAAAACCCCGGACCTCCGGAAACCCCCCTCCAATGGCATCCCCAAGAGGCCGAAGCGCCGGAAGCCAGCTGCCGACAAGTGGTGGCGCGTAAGCGACGAAAAGGTCCGCGAGGCCAAGACCAGTGAGGTCCTCAGCATGCAGAGGGAGGTTTATTTATTGTTTTACGAGCTAGAGAGGTAATTCCCTCCCCTGTGTTCTTGGGGGGGGCACCGGGGTAAGACGTAGTCTTGTATATAGCACGTGGCCTCGTCAACCGTCAGGGCCCACGATGGCGTTGTTTTTTAATACATGTGCATGGAACGGGCGTCTGGTTTCGCCTTTTTTTTTCTTTTTTTTCCAATTTCAAAAAAAGAAAAGAAGGCATGGGGAATTGAATCCTTTATGGTGGAGTGTATATACGAATTGATTTGGACAAGAAAAGAACAAGAGGCTTTTCTTTTTTTTTTTTCAAAATACAATACAATAGCATTATACTTGTGCTCGGGTCTTTTTGTATAATGCCTGGTCGACGCCGTTGGCTGTTGGGGCAAAAAGAAAACAATCAAGTGTTTGATTACGGCGTACCTAGGTAACGTGCCACCCCATAATATCGTTAGCCCTCTATTTTCGTTATATTTATAATAACGCGATTAATATAAGAGCTCTTTTTTTAACATTTAATAACTTTATTAAATTAAGCTCTTTTAACCTTAAATTTATATTATAGCTTTTATTAATATTATTTATAAGAATAAAATTAAAGCTATTATTAAAAACGTTAATTTTAATCTTTTAAAGGTTTAAGTAACTTAAGATTATAACTTTTCTTAAATAACTCTTTATAATTAACTTTATAATTATTAATTAATTTAAGAGATTAAAGTAAACTCTTAATAATTATTATAAAGATAAGAGAAAAACCTAATAAATTAAATTTAATATAAGAAAGAAATTAATAAGTTATTTAATTATTATAATATTTAAGCTATTATATAAATTATTATAACTTAAAATAATAATAATAATTTAATTAAAAAGTATTAAATTAATTACTTTCTTTAATATAACTTAAAGGTTAAAATAAAGGTATTATAAGATATTAAGTTTAAAAAAACTCTTAATATAATAAAAGATTAAATATAAGCTTTTTATAACTTTCTTAATTATTTAATTAAGGTTTAATTAATTAAGTTAACTTAAATTTATAACTTTAATAAAACTAATATTATAAAAGGGAATTTTAAGGCTAATAAGGTTATTAAAAGTAATTTTATTAAATATTTAATAAGAATAATAAGATTTTCTTATAAGTAAGCTTTAATTCTTAAATATATAAGTATTATAAGTTATTATATTAAGCTTATAATTATTTTAAAAGGCTTAAAGCTTTAAAAGTAATAGTTTTTTAATTATTTTTTATATTAAGCTTTTACTTATAATAATTTTAATTAAATTAATACTTAAATTATAATAAAATAATTTAAAGAGGTCTTTTTATTAAAAATAACGCTTAAAAACCTTTTCTTATAATATATTTTTATTTTAAATAATATTAAGCTATATATTTTAATTAAATTAATATATATAACCTATATTAATTATATATAACTTCTTTTTCTTTTAATAAAGATATTATATATTATTTAATTATTAAATATAAGCATTTTTAAGCTCTTAAAAACCTATTATTATTAATAATAAGCTAATATTATTAATTTTAATATCTTATTATTATAATAAAAATAATAATTTATTTAAGCTTATAAGAAAGCTTTTAAAAAAACTTTTATAATAATAAATATTTAAGTTAAATTTTAAGTTACTAGTATTTTTTCTATTAATATTAAAAGAGCTCTTTAATTTATTATTAAAGATAATAATAAAAATAAGCTTATAATATTAAAAAAGTAAAAAATTAATAAATAATAGGTTTAATAAATACCTTATAATAATAAAGAGATTTAAGCTTAAGTAAATATATTATATTATAACTTTAATAGTATAAATTATAAATATTAAATCTTAGCTTTAAAAGTTAATTATAGCTTTAATTAAAAGAATAATCTTATTATAATCTTATTTATTAAAAATAAATATCTTAAAGTTAAATTTAATACTTTAAAGCCTATTAATTAAAAGGCTATTAAAAAAGATCTTAATTAAGCCTTTATTATTATCTTTAATATTATTAAAGTTAAAGTTAAAGTTAATTACATAATAACTCTTTATAAAGAATATTATAATTATATAATTAAAGAAAATACTCTTAAAATTATAAGTATAAATTAATTTAATATAAAATTTACGTTTTAATTATAAATAATTAATATATACCCTTTTTATTAAAAATGCCTTAATTTTAATATATTATAATAGAGCCCTAGATATAACGAAAATAGGGGGCTGATAATGTTGTGGGGTGACACGTTAGTTGGTTCTGCGGGTGGATACGGCCACTCCCCTAACGGAGGTCGTGCCGCCCAAAAACTTGCCTGTGTCACATTACGACGAGACAGACGGAGAGCAGAGATTCTGTGGACGGCTGCTACAAAACAGCTTTTTTTTTTCTTTTTCGGCCGCCAGGATGATCTCGTTGCCGATTTGACCTGCGTCTCTTTCCTTTCCTTTTGCCAGTTTCTTTCTTTCTTTCTTTCTTTCTTTTTTTTTCAAACACGGGCCCGTCAGTATGCCCGTCCGTCGACGGCGTCGCCTCACGCCCCTGGCTGTAATGGCCCTCGTGGTGCTGACCGTGCTCTTCATCACCCTGCCCCCGGACTCGCCTGCCGTGCTGGCAGTGGTGTTTAATTCCGCGCGTCTCCGATCGGCGCTGCTGCCGGGCGATAGGGACGCGTGGCTGAGCGAGCGAGCGCGGTATCCGGTGCACTTGGCGAGCGAGGTGGGGTGCCTGATCAAGACGGGGTACGGGACGAGGCATCGCGTCCGGGAGCAGCTGGGTGCGTTTGCGGTCAAGGGCGGCGTGCTGGGCGACGAGGGGAGGGACTACCTGGTCGTGGGGGACTGGGAGGCGGCAAACGGCACCGCGGGGGGGGACCTGGGCGCGGCGGTTGTAGATGCTGTCGGGTTGGTGATGCGGGATGAGAGGGTGCGCGACTCGGCGGACCATGTACGCTTTGGCAAGTACAGGAGCTTGAGGGCCGCGGTAGAGGCCGGCGATGAGCTCAGGGCCGGCGAGCTGGGGGCAAAGTTTGGCTGGGAGCTCGATGCGTTGAAGGTGAGTGCTTTGAGATTTCTAGACCATGTTGCTGGGATTTTCTCTGGTACGAGTGGGAGTCTTGTCAGGATTGATGAAATGGCAAGTGACAGGTTGAAGAGGGAGAGCTCTCTGGCTGACTGCTTTGTACAGTTCATCATGGGCATGGAACTATCGTACAAGAGGATGCCGCACAAGAAGTGGTATCTTATCCTGGATGACGACACATTCGTGGTCAAGGAGTCCCTAGAGTTGCTGCTCAGTCACTTGAACCCTTCGAAGCCGCAGTATGTGGGCAACGCGGTGGGGGATTACAAGGCGCGATTTGCTCACGGCGGATCAGCCGTCATTATTTCCGGTGAGGCCATGAGGATACTCTTCAGCAGGCCGGACATTGTGCGAGAAGCCTACGTTCGCTCGTTGGACGAGACATGGGGCGATAGACTGGTGGCGACGACGCTGCAGAGGATTGGCGTTTACATCGACGAGCGATACAGTCATTATTTTAACGGGGAGGCACCTGACATGACAAGGATTCGGGCAGATCGTGTCTGCTCGCCCATTGTTTCCTTCCATGGACTCCGGAATCCTGGCGCCATGGTCCATGCGGGCACGACATTGGGCAAGATGAGAAAGCCGGTACTTTGGGGCCAGCTGTGGGAGTTGTTTGGCCAGACACCTTTGGAGTCGTTTGAAAACTCAGTTCTGAGAGAGGGAGACCATGTTGGTCCTGGTGAGAAAGAGGTCAAGGTCTGGCAAGGCATCAAGACGGCACGGGATTGCCAGCGTAAATGTAAAAGCTGGTGCTTGGCGTGGGCATATGATGGGCAAAATCGCCAATGTCGTGCCAGTCCATGGCTCATTGTTGGACCACGGAACAACGCCGGCGAGGTATCCGGGATTAATACGTCGGTGGCGAGATCTGCTTTTCGAAAATGCTCGCTTGTAGGCTGAAGGCAGCCTTGCTTGAGCTGCCCAGCTGCGTTGAATATTGTGGTATTGTAGTACAGCGTGCATCGTTGGGTGTTGGACCGGTGTGATTAAGATATGAGAACAATGCTATTGTGCATGATAATGTCAGTCTGATGCAATAGCTAATGTCAGGCTACTGTACAGGGCACAGCGTTACCCGCGTCTGGACCACACGAGGTCGAAGAGGTCGGAATACTCAGTGCTGTCTGTATGGAGAATATTTGAACAGAGTATGGAGTACATACATGACCAGGCCCACCTGCGGTTCCTCCGGGCCACGTCCTCGGACGAGCTCAGTTATTTACTATGTACGGAGTACCAGTATTAACTACTCCGTACTACTCCGTATTTAGTATTTACACCCACATTGGATGGAGTACGCAGCGAGCGAGCGAGCAAGCCGCATGACACGGGTCACGCGTGGTTCTCGCTCGCCTACAAATTAAAGATTGAGGCGCATGGCGATCCAGATGTCCCCCGGCAATTGAGCCCGATTTGCGAGCTGTAGGTTGTCGGCATCGATTGTCGGATTCGTACGGAGTAGTCCGTATTGTGCTTTACAATGCAACGGGCACCAATTGATGTTGCAGTGCAACCAACCCGAGCTGGGTGCTCGTCAGTTTTCAGGGGTACGGCGTGCTTTTCCTCGCGTGCGCATGAATAAAAAAGAGGAGCTCGTGTAACATTCGGTGCGCGAATCCCGTTCTTGCCAGCTGCGAGTCGGTCAAGACAGATGAGCACGGGCTGGTGGATTGTGATAGATCGATAGCGCCGGAGATGAAGGGAAAGGCCAACGACCGAATACGTATCAAAACAACATTCGCCCGGAATGGAGCATGTTACTGACAGCAGACGTCATGTTGTGTTTTCCATCATTTCCAACCTCGTGGTTCCGGGTAGCCAACCCTGGCGTATCGACTTTCCATCTTTCTGGATGGTCAATTGCTCGGGGCGCTCATCCATTTTACTCGGGGCGCCAACGCCCCAATTTTTCTGCGGTCAACCCCGCTGCCAGACCCCATAGTACATTCTCAGTAAAAATGCATGGCAGCTTTACTCAACACTAAAAAGCTCTATTAAAAATTAACGGATTTTTTAATAAAGCTGCAGCCGTATAAATTTTTCAGCGGGCAGTAGCGTTTTTCCTTCTTTAACACTACCTCGGCCTGAAAGTGTACAGCGGCTTAAAAAAGATCATGTAAATTACACAAGCACCTTATCATTTAATTGAGGGCATTTACTGCCATGCATTTGAACTGAAAATGTACTGTGGGGTCTGGAATCGGGGCCGCTAGACCAAAATTGGGGCGTGGTGGGGTATTGAGCGCCCCGAGTAAAATGGATGAGCGCCCCGAGCAGTTGACTCTGGATGGATGTCTTTGACCGGATTGGTACTTCGGTGCTCCGTAGCGCCAGCACGAGAGGAGCCAAGGGATCCATCCGCCGTCATCCCCTCAGGGTCGGAACCAAGCGGCGCCACTCGCCCATCGTCCAAGGAAAATAGAGTATTATGTACAAAGACTGCTGCCGAGGACCTGCGGCTGGCTTCGCCTAAGCACGCATGTATAATTGAGGAGTCACGCGGGGATCCTGCTAGTGCTTCCGTCTGGAGGGCGAATGATGCTCCCCGTCCTCCAAGTGGCTGTCCATAGGAAGGGGTTCTTCTTGTAGATTCAGCAGACTCGTCCCTGCTCACCGTACTCCGTTGCTCCGTAAAACATGTTCTGTTGGGTTTGGTTGTTCTTTTGCCTCCTTTTGCCTGTCTTCCCCACAGCGGCAGGGCCGAAGTGACGCCTGGCAGGGAATATGGGCATGTGCCATATGCCTTAGTTCCCACTCTCGTGACTGGGCCGCAATGGAATATGAAATGTCTCCGTGCGCAAGGTTTAGCTGGGGGCTGGTTATGATAGGGGGTCTGGAGCTGACAGAGTTCGCGATATTAGCTTTCGCTGTACGGAGTATCGAGGCGTGGGTCCGATGACGATGGGATATACTGACTCGTATTCATAAGAGGTGTACGTGGCAACGCTACCAGTTGGATAATACGATCAAGTGAATAAAAATAAATGTTGGAAAGATTGGCTGGGTGGTATTGGTGATAGGGCGACGGGTTGGGAATATGGCTTCTTACAATTTTGAGTCCTGGTCTCTCCATCCCAGCCAACGGTTCAAGCATCAGCCACAATGTTCTGAGCCGTCACCTAGCGGCACCTAAGCCCATGGACAAGCCTCATCTTGACCTTGCACCACCGCCACACTTTGCTAATTAATTTTTTTTCCTCCTCTCGCAAGGAGCGACAGGCTGCACACATTACCAGTACCATGTACCTCCGTAAACACAGACACAAAGTGGCAGCCGCCCTCTGCACCAGCAAACACATGCATGGCGGATGGGAACCTTGTACCTTGTACCTCTCGAGCTCCAGTGCTCTCTTCCCGCCCGTGCATGTAACTGCAACTCTAGAATGTAGTTCTGGGTCAGCGTTTTTGAACCCATTCTGCACAACTCGACATTGGGGATTGCTTCAACGCTTTCAACTGGGGCACCCCAGCCAGCTACCCCGACTGTCGCCCGGAGCTGGGACTTATTAGCATTCAGACGAGACGATCCTTTTCCATCTCCCTTCCCGTTTAATTATTGTTCTTTATCTACCAGAGTGGCACCCCTGTACTAGATCTCTGGGCCGGCGCGCAAAAGCAAGGCAGCAAGGCCTGGCCGACCACGGTTGAGCAAGGCTTCCTCTCCCAACCCTAGTCAGGGCGTGTCTCGCGCTTTCTATCCGGATCCCGTCAAAGTCAATTGTGGACTTCACGCCCAATTTGCCATCTGGACGCCCCTTGCGTGACGGCTGCGGTCAAACCAAAGCCTTCCTTCTACTGGGCCGTTATACCCTTTCGAATTTCGTCTGCTGCTACCCGCTGTTGAGCTTCCCATGTCGTCCGATAAGCTCCATAAATTTTCCAATTAAAAAACACTCCCCCAAAAGGCCATGTCTACGGACGACAAGAGCATGGCTCAGGACGCCGCTGCTGGTGTTGGCTCTGATCCAGCTCCAGCTCCTGGCATTGCTGCTTCCTCTGGTGCTACTACCACCTCAAGTCCTTGTCCCAATCCTGATATCGCCACGCCCGGTACCGCTGCTGTTGCTTCTGTGGCTGCTACAGCTGCTCTGGCAAGCTCAAGTGCCGTTCACAGCCCTCCATCAAAGTCAATATCTCCTTCTCCGTCTCCTTCAGTGCCCGCAGAGTTGACGATCTCGACTACACCCACGACGACGACTGCCGCTACACTTCCAAGTCCGAGTGCAGGCCCGGCACCGGCCTCAAGTACCGACTCAAATCCTGCCGTACCGACCTCGTTATCGCCGTCCAAATTGCCTGCTACCGTCGCCGCCGCCGCTCCTGCTCCTGCTCCTGCTCTTGCTCCTGCCTCACAATCTCAGCAGAACGGTCACAGTGAGGCGTCCGAGGCCGACTCAGATATGAACGGTTACAGACCCGTTCTGACGGCCCACAATGGGCTTCCCGTGAGCTATTCGACTACCACAGCCATGGTATCGACGTCTTCGCACCTGGCTGCCGCTAGCCCTCCCGTCACCTCTGGCTACGCCTCACCTACTGGTATCTCGACTGCACAATACGCATCCTACCCTGCGAGTACGACAGTATCACATCCGTCCGAGAGTTATAGAGTCAGCCCAGTCCCAAGCGGCAACACAATGTCTTTGCCGAGTATGCGAACGATCGATCCACTACCTCAGCAAAGGGCTGGCCAACCACAAATGCCACATCATGCCATGTCAATAAGCATGAACTCTTCTTTGACGTCTACATCTAGTGGCCCAACAATCTACCCCCCTCACCACACCATGTCCGTACCCTCAAATTACGGGCTGCCTTCAGATTCTCTACCTCGTTACCCCCCTACCTCACGACCCCAGGATTCTTGGCAGCAGAGGCCCGAAGAAGGTACGTTTGTAGACATTGAGGAGTGAATATGCGTCATTTCTGATCCACGGTCCTCCCGGAATCTGTGTTCGACTCGATAGTTGGACTGACTTGATGCTTTACAGGAAATCAAACGTCGAACCAAAACGGGTTGTCTAACATGTCGAAAGCGTAGAATAAAGGTATTTAACGGTCCACTTGTTTCATTAACGCTTCTATTTCCCCTAAGTTATAGTTACATTTCTTCCAACTTCAAGCCAATCTTTGCAGTTGCTCCCATGCGTTGCTATCAGTGCTTGTCGCAGTAGCACCAGTCAGATTTTATGTCTGACCTTGCTCCGATGCGGAGGGGAGCTCCAAAAGTTAATCCGCTGCGCAAAGTGGGTCGGGGAGCTTTCTTATTGTCTGACCTCTTGCACAACATGCTCCCCTCCATCACAAAATCATTTCTCTCAATTCGCCAATCTCCGCGCCAATGTCGATGTCTAATTTATCTGCTAACGTATTGATGACACTGTTGGAACTATAGTGTGATGAGACGCACCCCACCTGCAATAATTGCAAAAAGTCGAAACGAGAGTGTTTAGGCTACGACCCTATCTTCCGACAGCAACCAGGCGCACAGCCTAATTCTCACATTCAACCTGCTCCAACAGGTCAGCCAGTGGCATCGTCATCTGTTTCTCCTTCGGTTCCAGCCCATTCAAGTGCTGCAATTGGCCACCCGCCTGCGCCTTCGAACCCATACGGTAGGCAGCCGTCGATGCTTGCAAGTTCCTATACAACTACATCCCCACCGTCAACGCTTTCTTCCTCCTCGGTGGCACACACCGTTTCATCCAAATACAACTCGCCAGCTTCCGCCAGCGGGACGCCAACTATCAAGCAGGAGCCTGCGTTTGATTTTGCGAGTCCGATCGATCCAGCTAGTAGACACTTGCCACCACCGACTGGCCCCGACATCAAGCCATACGACTACAAGACATTGACAGCCGTGGACAGCAGCCATCACGCGACACGTATGTAAATATGCCACATAGTTTTCAGACTCTTGCTGCAGGTGTGCCAACTGACTGGTTCTTAGCTAAAAAGATGAAGATCAACGAAATAATTGATTCGCTTGGTCCGCCTCCTCCCCCGCAACAGATAAGCCACACTGAGGAAACTTTTAACGAAATCACAAAGGTGTACCATGAGATGTACGCTGGGGGTTTGAGCGCTTTTCTGGAGACAACATGGTATTATTTTGTCGATAATGGCAAAATGTCCTTTCCCAGAGACGCCAATCTTATCGAGCACATGGCGACCTTCCTAAAAATCTTGGAAGCTGTCAGAGCTAATGACCACTCTCAAATGGCTTATTCCGGAGTGTTGGAGACAAGAATCGTGTGGGAGCTTGCTTGCACTGCCTATCGGACACCTGATGCAACAAATCAGACAAAGCGCGCCACCATGCCACCGGAGGGCGATGCCACGGAAGCAAGGAATCGCCTGCGCGTGGTTGAAGCCTTGCTTTGTGGTGAATATCTAGTCACCAACCCTCTTGCACCACCGCTGCAAGATCCAGATACCCAACGTACTCGTCAGTTTGACTTTTGGTATAGTCTGGCGGAGTTTGTTCGAAAGCAAGACTTGCCCGGTTCCCATCAGGCTCTTAAGGCTAGAGAGGATGCACTGAGTAGAATGAGGCACTTGCTGGATGGAAGAGAGAATCGTGATGTTCTTTACTCTATAGCCGTCGTTCGCGAACTTGCCCCATATTACGGTCCCAGCTATGGAAACACCCCCCAGTACGCTGATGAGACTGACCCAAAGAATCGACTTGCAGTCGCATCGAAATTCATTTTGGACGAAGCACAAGTTACTGGTGGCACTACTAATGTGGTGCGCCGATTTAGTGATATTGCGTCCCGAGCCTTTGTCAACCCTGGGGTCAACGTTGCACGGAGAACCGGTTAAACCACAGAGAAGACTTGGTAACGAATACATTCGCCACACATACCACATAATTCAGCATACAAGCGTTCTTGGCATTTATTTCGTCTGTTATTTTTGATTTTACACAGCATTTGGAAAGCATTGCGAAGGTTTATAAAAAGTGTTTTCCATTTTTATTTACGGCGTTGGGCTTTAAAGCGAAACTGCGCTTGGGTCATCTTGATCAAACATATATTTCTTTTAGTACCGGAACTTCTACTTCGTCAGCATACTTCACAAGCCCCGGCGTTTCGAGTAACCATTGCTTTATTGGTTTAATACGCCCGCTGTTGTACTATTATAACCTCACTGTTGATGGACAGCAGACGGGGACTAGAGATGGGATGTCTCGCCTTCAAAAGAGAAAATTTCATTTTGTAACAAATGGGAATTCGGGTGTGTTGTTTTCTATAAGGACTTGCTCAACTAAATAAAGGAAAGGTACGATATGGATAGAAGAAATATTAATGCCAAAATTTGGCTGATGGAGAATTAGAGAATAAATAGGATACTTGACCAGTATGAGGGTCACTCAACATACATTTTTATTTTCAGCTTTTTGTGAACATGACGGATACGACATGACCGAACGACATTCCTTCGATGAGATTGAACGGCATCTTGAGAGGCAGGCCCTCTGTACTCTGTATTGTCTAGAAAGATAACTGTTAAATCCATACTCAAACCCAACGCCGAATTTTCTGTCATAATATCTACAAATACACATCGTTAACCCTGTTTCAATGATATAAACTCCGTGCTAATAACGTACGTATCCTTGGTGTCCAAATCAACGCATTACAAGCAACCACCGCTTGAGCAATATGCAGCAATAAGACTAAAAACTACCATACCAAATGCTATCATCTGGCCGCATGCCAGACAGGACACCTTTAAATTCGCACATGGCTCTATTCTGGGGGTCAACTTTCCACCCACTTACTACTTCGCTTTGTACGAGTAACTGCATCACCATGCCCGATTCGGAGTGCCACGTATTGTGGCAGTGAAGCGCCCAAATACCAGGGTTGTCGAGTACAACGCGGACTATAACCCAGGAGTAGGCTTCCACGGTGACAGTGTCACGACGAAGGGGGTTCTCTGGTATGCCACCGTGTTGTCGTAGGTATTTGTCTAGCGTCGCTGCTGTGGGTGGATATCCGCTCCTAGCTTGAGCAACGATGAAAAACTTGTGGCCGTGGAGATGGAAAGGGTGTGCGCCGTCGTCAAAGTTGTTGATAGAAATGTCGACTGTGCGTATGCCCTTAGTCTGAAGGACAAAGTCGTTGTCCTTGTTGAATGCTTTGTCATTGATGGCTAATGGGGCCTCGAGGCTGGTTAATTCTGGCTTGGCATCGAGGAATCGATGGAGAGAAGGGTGGGTTGCGTTTGGATGCCAAGTGGATTCGTTGAAGAAACCTCGAGCTAGACGCCAAGCTCCAATCATGAAGTTGGCTCTGAGGGCGACGAAGTCATCAGCAGGGGGAGGGCTGATGTGCTGGACTGGATGTAGAGCTGATGTGTTGAGGTCGCGACAGATGGTTTCGATGGCCTCCGACCAGTCCTTGCTTTGGGGATCGGCTGTAAGGGGCTTTGAACTTGATGAGATGTATCGCAATACGCCTCTGATTTCGGGTTGTAATCGATCATTTTTGGTAGTGAAGCAGTGCGTGACCATTCTAGCCCGCAGCCAATATGCATCAGCAGTCGTGACGTTGGTGTCGACAATGACACTATAGCGTTGAGCAGGTAGGATGTTGAGACGATGGAAGGCTTCCGGATGAACATCTGTCCCATCAACCTCTGTGATATAGAATGGGTGTTCGTCAATCTGAATTTGGAATTCAGCAAAGGCTCCTACGTTGATGAATCGTAGACGATGCCGTTGGCCTGCAGTCAAGTCAAATGTCGGCTCAGACGTGTTGCTGCTGTCGCAATGCCACCCCTCGAAGTCATCACAATCTCGCACGCCACGACCATTGATGAGCGCGTTATCTGGGACAGGCTCATCATTTTCCTTGTCTGGCTGTAGATAATCCATTAACAACTCAGCCGTTGTGTTGTGGTAATGATCTTGGACCATGATGACTCTGTCCGTCGCGTAATCGACCTCCTGCAGTGTAAGCTCATCCTGCGAATGAATGACGACAGGACCTAACAAGCCATCCGATGCCTGAGCACTATGGTGGGCATGATACCAATATGTGCCGGATTGTCCACGAACAACAAACTTGTATGTAAAGTTTGAGTTGGGGGCAATGGGACATTGCGTGACACCGACAGTGCCATCCATCCAATTGGTTCCATTCTGGAAGAGTCCGTGAAAGTGAATTGATGTAGAGTTTGCGGCCTTATTTTCCACGTTGACAACGATTGTATCAGCTTCGTTGGCTTCTACCAAGGGGCCGGGAAATTGATTGTTGATGAGGGTCATGGATCGATAGACTCCATCTGGATTCAATTCAGCATCTGATATTGTCCAGTGATATTCCCGCGTTACTGGAGCGGCACTGCGGTCCCACGATGGCGGAAGTACATATTCAGATGTGTCTCGCAGACGTGGCGTGGCGGGAATGTCTTCATGATAATGTATTATGCTGTGCTTCCAGTCATCAGTGTGGTCTTTGGCTGGATCATCTTGATGTCTTGTCCCTGCAGGTGGGAAGCTCAAGATGATTCCAGATAACCCCAAGATGGTGGTGAGGAAGAAAATGATGAAGAGGCCTAGTTTGCAAAATCCGTGCAGCCGTGAGGCTCTCCTCTTTCCGAGCCAGGCGGGTGGACTCGCACCTGCCTCAATTTCCTCCTTGTCTCCTGCTGTCTCTTGCGCAAGAAACGGCTGCTCCTCTGCCCGTTCAAGGGCCTCTACATCTTCTCCCGTGGACATTCTGCCAGACGAACCGCACCAGCACCAGACTGCAAGAGACTGGTGAATCACCTCCCAATATTGTTTCTTAACTTGTGTCACGGCAGACAGCAGTCGAGTCGCATGGCCACTTCGCCCTGGTCCACGACAAACCGCGGACCTGCGCTGCAGAACCACAAGCGATCTGCAGTTGACGCCAGTGACCAATGCAGTAAGCGATAAATTGGCTTATTCAACAGGAAGGGCTTCGTTCGAGATGGCGGCCAAGGTACGGCCGGGAATAATAACCTTGGTTAACCGTGGTCGCATGGAAAGTAACCAGCTGTATTCCAAGACCGGCGACCGAGAAGAATTGTCAAGGAAGCTTGTTGCAAGACGCGCGTGATGGAGCTGTCAGATGCTATTGGGTAGCATCACCAATCTTGAGACCCCCACCAGGCTGGCGACTGGAGATGGAGATGTCACCAAGATAAAATGGTCCGTCAACGTGCTCAATTTGATGGACGACTGGCCTTCCTAGACGGATGAATCGGCATGCGACAGTGCATGGAACCCCCTGCTCGAAAGAGTGACCATCGCAAAACTCGGTGGACACACTCTCTACCTCATCCAGAACCTCTCGCTTCGGACATCGCTTTTTTTTTTTCAACTAAAACTTGAATTGCCAAAGGAACAAAGATTTAGGAGGCCCTTACTCCGTTGGCACTAGTCACCCATCTGACCCCGCCACAGAAAAATGGTGAACCTTGACCACGACGCTCCGTATGTTAAATTCGGCCCCACGTAACGTGCCACCCCACAACATCGTTAGCCCCCTATTTTCGTTACATTTATAATAATGTAATTAATATAAGAGCTCTTTTTTTAACATTTAATAACTTTATTAAATTAAGCTCTTTTAACCTTAAATTTATATTATAACCTTTATTAATATTACTTATAAGAATAAAATTAAAGCTATTATTAAAGATATTAATTTTAATCTTTTAAAGGTTTAAGTAATTTAAGATTATAGCTTTTCTTAAATAACTCTTTATAATTAACTTTATAATTATTAATTAATTTAAAAGATTAAAATAAGCTTTTAATAATTATTATAAAAATAAGAGAAAAACCTAATAAATTAAATCTTATATAAGAAAAAAGTTAATAAGTTACTTAATTATTATAATATTTAAGCTATTATATAAGTTATTATAATTTAAAGTAATAATAATAATTTAATTAAAAAGTATTAGGTTAATTACTTTCTTTAATATAACTTAAAGATTAAAATAAAAGTATTATAAAATATTAAGTTTAAAAGAATCTTTAATATAATAAAAAATTAAATATAAGCTTTTTATAATCTTTTTAATTATTTAATTAAGGTTTAATTAATTAAGTTAACTTACATTTATAACTTTAATAAAATTAATATTATAAAAGAGAATTTTAAGGCTAATAAGATTATTAAAAGTAGCTTTATTAAATATTTAATAAGAATAATAAGGTTTTCTTATAAGTAAGCTTTAATTCTTAAATATATAAGTATTATAAGTTATTATATTAAGCTTATAATTATTTTAAAAGGCTTAAAGCTTTAAGAGTAATAGTTTTTTAATTATTTTTATATTAAGCTTTTACTTATAATAATTTTAATTAAATTAATACTTAAATTATAATAAAATAATTTAAAGAGGTTTTTTTATTAAAAATAATACTTAAAAACCTTTTCTTATAATATATTCTTATTTTAAATAATATTAAGTTATATATTTTAATTAAATTAATATATATAGCTTATATTAATTATATATAGCTTCTTTTTCTTTTAATAAAAATATTATATATTACTTAATTATTAAATATAAGCGTTTTTAAGCTCTTAAAAACCTATTATTATTAATAATAAGCTAATATTATTAATTTTAATATCTTATTATTATAATAAAAATAATAATTTATTTAAGCTTATAAAAAAGCTTTTAAAAAGGCCTTTATAATAATAAATATTTAAGTTAAATTTTAAGCTATTAATATTTTTTTTATTAATATTAAAAGAGCTCTTTAATTTATTATTAAAGATAATAATAAAAATAAACTTATAATATTAAAAAAGTAAAAAATTAATAAATAATAGGTTTAATAAATACCTTAAAATAATAAAGAGATTTAAGCTTAAGTAAATATATTATATTATAACTTTAATAATATTAATTATAAATATTAAATTTTAATCTTAAAGATTAATTCTAATATTAATTAAAAGAATAATCTTATTATAACTTTATTTATTAAAAATAAATATCTTAAAGTTAAATTTAACGCTTTAAAGCCTATTAATTAAAAGGCTATTAAAAAAGACTTTAATTAAGCTTTTATTATTATTCTTAATATTATTAAAGTTAAAGTTAAAGTTAATTATATAATAACTCTTTATAAAGAATATTATAATTATATAATTAAAGAAAATACTCTTGAAATTATTAGTATAAATTAATTTAATATAAAATTTATGTTTTAATTATAAATAATTAATATATACCCTTTTTATTAAAAAATACCTTAATTTTAATGTATTATAATAGAGCCCTAAATATAACGAAAATAGGGGGCTAACGATGTTGTGGGGTAACACGTTACTCCGTACCGAGTACTGGTACCCTGACATGGCCAACACATTCTTTCACCAGCTTCTCAACTTGGGCTTGCTCGAGAAGCTCGGTATCAGTTCTTGTGGCCTCAATGTCTCTCTTGTTTGGTCTTAATTAGGTTGCGAGGCACCCCGGTAGCTTGTAGTACAAACAATTTCACCACCGACGAGGGGCCGAGATGTGGGCCGAGATGCAGGAGTAACCGGATTCTGGGGTACTATATCTAGGTACCCAGATTCGGAAACAAAAATTAGGTGTTGTACTGCGTCGTACGGACGGTGCTCAGGGAAGGTTCAGTTAAGAAAGCACTATTGCTGACGCTGTACTCGTAGGGTCAATTAGTCTGCATCTAGACAACATCGGTCTCAACGGATAAAGTGCCAAGCTGTGTGTTTACGAAGTACATTCGCAGTCTTCCTCCGTCCGGCGTGGGCGTAGCCTTCGTACTTCATTAGGACCTACCGCACTCAGTAAGGTGGGCCAGCAAGCCCTGCCGCCACGGCAGGCGTCATCAGACTAAAAGTGTTCAAGTCAGCAACTACCTAGGTACGTTATGATAAAATGCTTCACTCCGTTCTCCGTGTGGCCATGCATATTTTACGGAGCAGTACCCGCTTGAAGAAGATTGGGTGACTGGGTACCTTACCGGAGCATACCGTTGCGCTCAGCTGGTGTGAGAACCATAAGTAAACACTCCGCCCCGGAATATCGATCGACCTTTACGTAGTAAGCTGGCAGTTACCTGCTTAATTGTTTTGTCAAGCCAATTGCTTTAGGTTCGAAAACAAGCAGACATGTTTCTCCAAATTGCTGCAAGCTTCCTGGCTGTCGCCGGCGTCGTCTCTGCTACTCCCTGCAAGTCTCAAGACGGCTGGGAGACGAGTTACACAGCTACTGGCACGGCCGATGTTGCAAAGGCTGCCGCCACAGCAAAGACCAGCAGCCCTACTAGCCATGTGAAGGGCAAGGCATTTGACCGACTTGCTATTATTTACTTTGAGAACCAGAACTATGACAAATCCTTTGGTGACCGTAAGTAATTTCCCCGGGCAACTTCAGAGGAAGAATCTCCGATATTGGAATGCCAGGTCTAATATCCACCACAGCCAACTTCAACTGGTTCACCAAGAAGGGTATTACTCTGTCCAACTACTTCGCCGTTACTCACCCTTCTGAGCCCAACTACATGGCCTCCATTGCCGGTGATTATTTTGGTATGGAAAACGACGCCTTCACCCGCTCGCCTCGCAATATTTCAACAGTTATTGATCTCCTCGACACCAAGGGCATTTCGTGGGGTCATTACCAGGAGGACATGCCTTTCTCTGGCTTCGAGGGCTATGCCTACCTCAACCAGCAGAACGGTGCCAACGACTACGTCCGCAAGCACAACCCTGCTGTTCTACACGACAGCATTACCCACTCTGAGCAGAAGCTGTCGCAAATCAAGAACTTGTCTCTGATTGATACCTCGCGCTCCATGTTTCACAAGGACCTCAAGGAGAACAAGCTCCCCCAGTGGATGTTTATCACCCCCAACATGACCTCGGATGGTCACGACACCTCTGTCACCGTCGCTGGTGTCTGGTGCCGCAAGTTCCTTGAGCCCCTTCTCGAGGACAAGAACTTCATGCAGAACACCCTTGTCCTGGTCACCTGGGACGAGAACGAGTCGTACGCCGCGCGAAACAACATTCTGGGTATCCTTCTTGGTGACGCTGTTCCCCAGGAGCTCGTGGGCACTGAGGATAAGAACTTCTACAATCATTATTCCGAGATTGCCACTGTCTCTGCCAATTGGGACCTTCCCACCCTTGGCCGATGGGATGTGGGTGCCAATGTCTTCAAGATGGTTGCGGACAAGACTGGCGACAAGCTCCGCCAGTGGGGCTCACGGGAACAACTCCAGAGCATGTACTGGAACTACTCGTATGCTGGCCAGTACAACGAGCAGGGTGGAAACAAGATCTTTCCTAAGCCCAACCTCGATCTTGATAGGGCGTACAACGGCCGTCGTATTCTCCAGTCTATCAAAGACACCTGGAAGAACAGCAACGCTCCTACTTATTACAAGGACACAATTGAGACGCCTGATGGTCTGCATCCCCCCAAGGGGTATGAGCCCGAGAGCAAATAAAATTTTCTATGGATAAATATTTATGAATATCGATTATTATACTATAGATGAAATGGGCTGGGTTGTGGGAAAATATGAGGGATACTGTATCAAGGATGAAGCTGAATCATGGCGAAGTAGATTCAAAGAGAACCTTGAAGAGAACGTTTGGAAAGCGACGACAATGTGTTGTACAGAAGTAGATGACCCTGCCACAAAATTGTCTCTAGCTTCCCGTACTCGTCAGACTTGGAATATAGAACAGTGGCCAGCAAAAGTTATGGTTGGCCTCTGCATATGCTAAGCGGAAGGCCACCCGAGCCCAGCGAGCGGCACAGCCCCACCATGATGCAGTTTACTTGACACTCACTACTATCCTTCCCCTGGCTCACTCTTTCTTCCACTTGGGGCCGAACTTTATGGTGACAGTGAGGTCTTGTGATGCGCACCGTAACATTGGGATCACCGACAGTTTCTTGATGTCTGCTCCTATATTTGCTTGGTGTGCGCGTCCCTTCTCGACTGGTACAAACAATGTTGTTCTACTCCGTACCGCCAAGGAGTTTTGCTGCACCCCTCCCCCCTCTCCTAGCCAAGCCGGCACTGAAAGATTGACCCGGAGTCACAGGGGGTGTGGAGTAAGCCGCATCTGCGTCAAGACACAAACGAGCTGGCCAAAGGGTCATTGGGGCTCCAGGGATTCCCCTGGTCTCGCCGGAGAGCAGCGGTCCCCACAGAGATGCTGGGCCCCGCGTGCCGTAAGTTCGTCCCTCTCAGCTCCTATTACGTAGTCCCTGCCGGCCTCCTCCACCTGGCTCAAAGCGACACCGACGAGAGGAAAGTGGTGGTCGAATCAGTGGTCGGGTGTTCTTAAGCAGAGCACGTGGGCGTGCCCATTCGCTACTGAATTTGTAGTTGAGAGATTTGGCTCCTGCCCATATTTATGCAGGCATCCGCACAAGAGGGAAAAGAAATGTCTCGGTGTGACTTTTTGAGCGTAACCGCGCGTGGCCTGTCCACACCAGCGGATTACCGTGATGCGGGTGGCTTTTGCTCTCTGGGTCGGTCTACTCCATGCCTACTACCTAGGTAGGTACATAACGAATAAAGACTCAAGCAGACGTCAGCAGTTTCTTTTTTTTTTTTTTTTACCTCCGTTGTGATTTTAAGCGGCAGGCTTGGCGAGAACTACAAACCCCACTTGTTGCCAGCCTCCTGCCCGATATTCTTGTAGAGGAGATCTTTTCGCCAATACTCCGTAATGGACGGAGGACTCCGTCTTCCGTAGCAGGGGATCAGTGAGCACGTGGGGGTTGGTTGGTAGCTCAGTGATGCAGGGCCGCACATGCAATCGAAGTAGCATCGTGGACTCTGTCCAGCCGGGATACGGAGTAGAGATGCTGGGATGAGAATGTGGGGTGAAGTCGATCAGGTTGGTGGATCGCACCGGCAGCCACTTTCCGTTCCTGACCTGCCACTGAAGGTTTGCGCATCATCCGTCCAGTCTGGCAGTAGTGAGCACTTGCTGGTTGAACATTGCCGTTTGCTCCTGCCCCGGCCTATAGATAGCTCACGTTTCCAAAGTCACTCACCAGCAAAGACAGCTGCTCCATCTCTTGGGCTCTGTTGGTTGATTTCACCATGAACCACACTTAAACTTGTTGCATTCTCCTCAACGCTAGTTAGTTACTAGCACTTCCCTGTTCTGAGAACCAACTGTGATGCTCTTTTGTTCTCGAGCTTGATCCCGATATCTTTAACTCAGTTCATGACCGGTGTAATATTTCAACCACCTTCGTCATCGTGGCCAGTTCACTACTACGCACATTGACCAACTTGCAACGTCTTTTTTTTTTTTTCGCCAAAGAATGTGCGCATAAAAAAAACACAATCGCACACTATTCTTTTGCCTTGGCTTGCCATAATGCCAAAGCTACAAAGCCCTTGCTTAACTCGCTTTCTTTCCGACTTCACCCTCGGATTTTCCGATGGCTTGACCGTGCCATTTGCCCTCACCGCAGGGCTCAGCTCACTGGGAAGAGCTGATACCGTCATTTATGCAGGTCTCGCCGAGTTGTGTGCCGGAAGCATCAGTATGGGCATCGGCGGATATCTATCCGCTTTGGATGAAGTTCCTCATCCAACCGGGGACAAAGACGACCTCGATAGCAACGGTGACGAGGAGGAGCTGAGAGGGATGTTGCGCGATGGAAGCTCAAGGGGCTCATGTAGTAATCTTAGCGACAATTTGGACGAAAAGGACTCGGAACAAGAATCAAAAGAGGACCTTATAAGGAGCCATCTTGAGCCTCTGGCTCTACCACCTGCCACAGTCCTGGAGATTCTTGTGATGTTGAGAAAACGGCCTGACGGTGTTAGAAGCACAGTCTACCGTCTGCAGCAACAAAATGTAGCAACAGAGCCGTTGTCGGATCAGCTACCAGTCTGGCCCGTCGCCTCGGGTCTATCCATCTCGCTGGGGTATGTCGTTGGCGGTATCATCCCCCTCCTCCCATACTTCTTTACTTCAACAGTTGGTAGAGGTCTGCACTGGAGCATTGCTTTATGCTTGATAGCGCTCATGGCATTTGGATCAAGCAAGAGCTGGGTACTCCGTGGTGAAGAGAGGAGTGTCAAGAGAAGCTTGTGGGAAGGCTTTCAGATGCTCGTTCTTGGAAGCTTAGCCGCAGGTGCTGCGGTTCTTTGTGTGAATCTCGTTGGTGCAGGCTCTGAACCTGGTCATTGAGATTTGCTCTTTAAATAAGTTTTATTCTGGCATTTTGGCAATTTGTACGGCACTATGGTCTTGGGGAAACGGTCAATTGGGGATAAAGGTATACAATTATTCATGTATTCATTATTGAATTAGAATTAACGAATATGACCTGGTTAAAGCAGATGTGTGGCAATGAAGAATCTGTTTCCCCTCCCACCATCCCAAACTGCCGCTTGATTACACTGGGTGAATCTCTGCGCAGCTGTAGACTGTGACGACGAGTGAATCATTGCTTGCAAGTAACCAAGTGTATTATTGGTTCACAGCTGTAGATACGCCGGAGACATCATTCACTCTAGCCTTGGGTACCAGGCTCGCTTAGCAAGTTTAATGGTTATTCAACACTTCTATTTTACCCAACGAATCAGAACTTTTACCATGATAATTTATTTCACCAACTTGCGTCTTAAATATTCTGCAGTTTCAAATTATATTCTCTCCGACGAAGGAACACCATCTCGACTCTTTACAGAGGGCAAACAGTGAGACCACTTTATACATTGACCAAATCAGGCACATTCTCATGGAATTAGACGTATGTTAGAGTTTTTCGAGAAAGACAAGAACGCAACTGATTCCCTTTACTAATTATGTCTGTTATATAGGGAGCGCTACAAAAGTGAGTGTCACGTAACTTTGAACGACAATGCCGCATCCAGTAGCACGCCCAACCTCTCCCAGCAAGGGCGAGCTGTCTGATTGTCAAGAAAAACGTCAATGTTTGGAAGAAGAGAACCATAAGAAGAGTCTATCAGACGACGACAAAAGGTCGAACACATTGCACGCCGAAGATGCCACTGTAGAAGATGATGATTCATCGGAGACACTCAGCAATGGTCTGCCGCCTTATGCACAAAAGCTTGATTCGTACGATGAATTAGTTTTCGGTCTTATAGAAGGTTTTTCAGATGATCCGCGGCAAGTACCACCTCAATGCTACGAAATTCCGGATACACTTTTGTTTGGGCATTCGAGAAGGCCAAGAGAGGACGCCAAAGTTGAAGCTGTGAAGGAACTTATTCAACAAGCTGAAGCGGCTGGGCTGATTGGGGGAGGTGTGAGCTCAGAGGAACATGAGGAAATGCCCATTGATCTTGATGGGAGGAGTATTTTGGATCGGAGTGATGCCCTTTGGGACAGGTTAGTCCTCGGAAGTGTACCGTTTGACTTTGGCGATGGGGCTTTGGAGAAGGCGAATGTTGATCCCGCAAGGACGGAAGGGCGGGATGAGAATCGTGGCTGTTGCAGAACGTCTGAAACTGACGAGATTCAGTAAGCTGTTAGGTTGCTGCAGTTTCGGGGTTGACTTTAGTTTGGACCGGTGTTGGCCTGTTGCGTATACCGACCAAGAAGTACAGTTTGCAATGACTTGACTTCAGAGGCAAAATAGCTATTGCCCGTATTTGTGAGCATTACCCATAGAGTTGAGAGTTGGTGTTGATGGAAATTCCGTGAGCAGAGATTCTCAACACTAGTGAGTTGACTCACCTCATTCAAACCAGTCACTCCACCACGACATATTTAAAACAACGCCTCAACACCCACAACCATTATCATAACTCAAAACATGCTTCAAAAAGCAAGGATAAACATCTCCCGCAAAACTCGACTGAAATGGCACCGCCAAACAGAATCCTCACTGTCAGACGCTCCGGCGCTCGCATCCGTGGGGGACTATGCTGAAGTTGCCGCCACCCTCAGCGACAGATTCCCATCACCCTACACCGTCGAAGCCGCCTCCGAGTTTATAGCAACCGGCGGCGACGGCGCGGATCCGCACTATCCCACACACGGGGCCATCATGCTCAAGCCCAGCACGCCGGATAACCTGACGACT
Organism: Metarhizium acridum; assembly: GCF_019434415.1. Taxonomy (NCBI): domain Eukaryota; kingdom Fungi; phylum Ascomycota; class Sordariomycetes; order Hypocreales; family Clavicipitaceae; genus Metarhizium; species Metarhizium acridum. The sequence continues at coordinate 1,108,240 of NW_027094016.1, read as the reverse complement.
GAGCCGGTCATGATTGGTGGCTTTGAATTTCGCCCGCAACAGGATGTCTCTTGTAGGACGTGGGCAGTGGGTTGTTTCCTGACCCCGTCGGCCTGGGGCAGGGGATATGGTACCGAGGCGATTGCCGCGGCGGTGCGGTGGGTGTTTGAGACGTGGCCTGGTTTGCTAAGGGTTGATGGGCGGGCGTACTCGTCGAATCTGGCGAGTGTGAGGGTTTTGGAAAAGAGCGGGTTTGTGAGGGAGGGCGTTAGGAGGAGGGCAGTTGAGAAGGGCGGCCTTGTTTTGGATATTGTTGCTTTGGGGGCTGTGAGGAGTGATTTAGGGTTAGGGTAGATTGGATGTGGGATTTTTTTCTCGTGTGGATTATTGAGAACCAAGCTTTATGACGAGTGATATAAGATTGTGAGGAATGATGGAAGATTGAGGAAATAATTCTATGCCATCTAGACGAGAAGCGAGAGGACCATCTAGACAGTGTGTCTGCCATGTTTGACTCCTTTATGACATTGGAATTTTCGACGTTACTTACATGCAGGCGGTTGACGTATCTGGATCAAATCATCCAAGCAAGACTGGCTATCCACAATTCACTGCGTTATCATTGTAATTTCTGGATGCATTGCTCTCGGGATGATTACTACCATAACAATGACACTCCTTTCCACCAACGGTCTCCTGAAAATAAAGTGAAGTTTCATCCTAGAGAAAAAGGCAAATGAAAATAATAATAATAATAAGAATAATAAGAATAATAATAAACGGTACGACTCTCGGTCGATAGCCGGATACTCTTGTGTTGAAGACAGGATTGTCTGCAAGGCGGAGGTCTGGTGTCATCTCAGATCTGGAACCTTGAAACTCCAAATTGCATGTGGAGTCGAGCAGTCAAGCTGGCCGTGCTCTTACAGTGGATCGTTGGCAAGCTTCCTCTCTCCCGCAGTGAGAGTAATAGCTGCAACCCAATTGGCCTACTAGCACGCATAAATAAAAAGCCGAGCCCACCCCGGAACCCACCATCGCCAAAGCCGCCCCGAATATTGACGGGCAACATTCGGCACAACGGGCCATAACCACCAAGGCGATTTCTCCTCAGCCCACAGGTCATTGACTGCGAGCAAGAGGCTCTCCAGGAGGATCTACAGTCTATCCTCTTGCTTCCGGCTCCTCTAATCTCGTTACCAATGGCTTCTTCACTACAGAGGCTCGCTGGCCACGGCGCCAAGCGTCTCTGCCTCCGTCCTGCCACACACCTTGCAACTCGGCCCTTCTCGACGACATGTCTTCGAAAATATGCTGCTCCCGAGCCCATGGGCACCAGGCTCATCCCCGTCGATGACGACTTTGCCCATCCCAGCGATCCCTACGGCGCAACGCGGCGTGTCCCCGGCGCCGTCCAAAAGTCGCGCGAGAATTCGGTCGAGGACCGCAAGGTCAGGCACTATACTGTCAACTTCGGCCCACAGCATCCCGCTGCCCACGGTGTGCTTCGACTCATTCTCGAGCTCAATGGCGAAGAAATCATCCGTGCCGACCCTCACGTCGGTCTTCTCCACCGGGGTACCGAGAAGTTGATCGAATACAAGTCTTATCTCCAGGCTCTGCCCTACTTCGACCGACTGGACTACGTTTCTATGATGACCAACGAGCAATGCTTTGCCCTCGCTGTTGAGAAGCTGCTCAACATTGAGATTCCCGACCGTGCCAAGTATATCCGTACCATGTTTGGAGAGATTACCCGAATTCTGAATCATCTCATGTCCGTCCTGTCTCACGCAATGGATGTTGGTGCTTTAACGCCTTTCCTGTGGGGTTTCGAGGAGCGAGAGAAACTCATGGTATGTATATTTGCCTCATGAAACCCACGTCTTCCTTTGGAGACCTTTTATGACGCTAACTTTTGGCCACAGGAGTTCTACGAACGTGTTTCTGGCGCACGTCTTCACGCCGCATATGTTCGCCCTGGCGGTGTCCACCAGGACATCCCCGTTGGTCTGCTGGATGACATCTATCAATGGGCCACCCAGTTTGGTGACCGCATCGACGAGACGGAAGAAATGCTTACTGACAACCGCATCTGGATTGAACGATTGAGAGGTGTTGGTGTCGTTTCCGCCGCCGATGCCCTGAACCTGTCCTTCACCGGTGTCATGCTTCGAGGCTCTGGTGTCCCTTGGGATATCCGAAAGAGCCAACCGTACGACGCCTACGACAAGGTCGAGTTCGACGTTCCCGTTGGCAAGAATGGCGACTGCTACGACCGCTACCTTTGCCGAATGGAGGAGTTCCGCCAGTCCCTGCGCATCATCCACCAGTGCCTGAACCAGATGCCTGCTGGCCCTGTCCGTGTTGAGGATTACAAGATCTCCCCTCCTCCCCGTACTGCCATGAAGGAGAACATGGAGGCTCTCATTCACCACTTCCTTCTGTACACCAAGGGTTACGCCGTCCCCCCTGGCGAGACCTATTCCGTCATCGAGGCCCCCAAGGGTGAAATGGGTGTTTATGTTGTCAGCGACGGTAGCGAGCGTCCCTATAGGTGCCACATTCGTGCTCCTGGGTTTGCTCATCTGGGTGGTTTCGACCACGTCTCCAAGGGTCATTTGTTGGCCGATGCCGTCGCTGTAATTGGTACCATGGATTTGGTGTTTGGTAAGTTTTGATGGACCCCTCCCTTCTTTTCCCCTTTCCTTAACACGTACTAACATTTCACTCAGGCGAGGTCGATCGGTAAATGTTGAGAAGAAGGGAGGAAAATGCCATCAATATTTTTTATTTGTCTGTAGTCATAGCTGGCTGGGAGAACCTGTAAATACTCCATAGAAGTCTTCATTTTTTTTTTTACACCACCCGCGCAGTCTCGCTCAAGTGATGTATATCTTGTATACATATATATGGGACGTTACGAAGATGTGCATGTGTTTTTATCGTTACAATTACTTTCTATACTACTTTACACACTTCACTGACACCGCTAGGTGAGTCCCGTTGTCTATACGACTTTGACGCCTGTACCGGACGCCTGTGCCATGAAGAAATTCTTTAGCGGTGATAGCATGTTGACAGCCTGCAGGCCGATAGATCGCAGACCAACCAGTGGTCCGCTTTCAACCGAGTAAATCTTGTGGAGCTTGTCGCACACGCCCATCAGGACGTGGTTAGCAGCGTAACGCTCGCTATTGTAACTCTCAAGTGACAATTGTGTCCCCAGATCTTGTCCGTGTGAAACGGCATATTCTATGGCCTTGACGAGGCTCTGCACGTCGCCTTGTCCAATGTTGAGGCCCTGTCCAGCCAGCGGGTGAACGGTGTGCGCGGCATCGCCGACGAGTGCAATTCGTTCGCCGATATATGTATCTGCGTGGCGAAGCTTCAGGGGGAATGAAGCAATCGACCCCTCTTGCACGCCAACAGCTGTCTGCGGGATGGCCTCGGCATCCACGGGCGTGTGTTGTATCCTCCAGTCGTACTCGTCTTCTTGGCCCTCGGTTTGTGTGTGCATGTACCCCAGGTCGACGGGACTGAGGCGGAACGCAGCGTTTACCAAGGCAACAAAGTCCTTGGGAGACAGCTTCTTCAAAAGCGCGGCGTTCTCTGGCGTCGTTGACCACACCAAGGTTGAATAGTTCCCCGGCAGAGGGAGCATGGCCACAGGGCCGGTGGGCAAGAACCTCTGGTAGGCAATCTTGCTGAACTGTCCGCCCCAACCGTCTCCTTCCAGCCGCAGCGTAGCGACGAGCCCGTGTCTGCCGTAATCCCACCCACGGCTCTCGATGCCTGCAAAAGACCGTACGGGACTGTTGGCCCCGTCGGCTCCAACGAGAAGCCGTGCAACTAGTGATTGACCGCCTGACAGGTGTACGACGGGCCAGTCGCGGAGGTCCACATCTTCGGTCTCTTCGCCCAGGTCGATTTTCTCTACTCGCGAGTTGTCAAAAATATCGACGCTTCCTAGTTCTTTGAGGCGCTTCAGAAGACCTGAGGTCAGGTTCAGGTTTTCCGTCATGTACGCAATCGTTTTGCTGGGGCCGGAGCTGGCGGGGGGGTCGAATTCGATCCGGGCACCTGTGACGCCATCCCAGACCTGCATCTCGTGGAAGTCTTGGATGCGGTCGCGCTTCATGTGTGTCCATGCTCCAATGGTGTTGAGATACTGGGCCGACGACGGGGTTAATGAGCTGCAGCGATTTGAGAACTGGGTTGGCGGGAGAGAGAAGGCGGCGGTCTTGGCTAGGTCTTGGGCTTCGATGAGGGCAACCCGGAGCCCGGACGTGATGGGGCTTGCGCCTAGGATGCTTGTTAGAGACTAGGATCAATATATCATTCGACGGAGATGGTGAGGTGCGTACGAAGCGCTGTGAGAAGACTCAGGCCAGCCGGGCCACCTCCAACGCAAACTACATCAAATATATCGTCTTTGGTAGTTGAATATGAGCGTCGCCATTGGCTGCGCGCAGGTCGAGAGCAGCTTCTGCAAACAAACTTCGAGGTTTTTACAAGACCCCGCGCCCCCGCCATTGTAGCCTGTGGCATTTTTGCGTGTAGTAAATCACCACACAAAGCCAATTGGTAGTTGAAGGAGGATGAATCTAAGCTCTTGAGGTGGGACGATATCATGCAATGCAAGCTTCGACCCCAATTCAGTACGGAGTAAGTTAGTTATACTTGTATGCGGAGTACGTATGACAGGGCTGAGGGTGGCGCATTTGCGCCACATGTGGCAAGGCCACACCAGCCTCTCACTCTCGACTTGGCGAGCCGAGGATGCGCCGATTATTGTATCATCATAGTTGCCACAGACAACGGGAGCCATGCTTCCGTCAGTGGAGCTCGGCCTCGATCAACAACAATCAAATCATCTTCGCTGACGATTTTGTAAATCTGTCATCCTTGCAATACTGCTTTGCAGGCTATAGTGCGGGCAACACCCTCATCATTTTCGAATTTCGGTTTCAAGGCTGTCCTTTACGGCAACCTAGTGGACGCCTTCCTCTCTCTGCAGGTCCGATAACCTGCGACCTTGGCTGCGACCGCTCCTCCTCGGCGGTCCTCCTCGGCGGTCCTCCTCTGTTGACCTTGTCTCACCACCTCGTGTCGTTGCATTCCTCTGCGAAGCTGAGCCGCGACGGTTCCGTGGGACTTGTCATTGCGCATCCACATCTTGGCTTGCCAGAGATTTGTATCTTCATCAACCGCTGTGCGCTAACGCCGTCCGTCATCATGGCTGAAGTCGATGATTACCTCCAAGAGGGCTTCGATCCGCGCAGCGTCACAGTGCCGCGCTTGCGGTCCATCCTCGTCACGCACAATGTGGATTATCCATCGACAGCGAAGAAGGGACAACTGGTAGACTTGGTCAATGATCACGTTTTATCACAGGCTGCGAAGCTGCGGGCACAGAGGGCTCAGGCGAAACGATCCAGCTTAGGGTTCGTCAATGCAGGCAGTGCAGAAGATTCCAACATTTGGGATGAACACGATACGCGCTCACGCCATTCGTCTATGCGCAGGTCGATGTCGCCACGGAAGAGCTCGAGCAGAATTAAGACCGAGCCCGAGGAACCAGAACCCAATATTCTGCGCAGTCCGCGCAAGCGCAGCTCAAGATCTGCCAGCCGGCAGCTTTCGCATTTTGACGAAGATGACGGCACCGTATCCGTTGCGTCTAAGATGACGCGTCGGAGCAGTAGAAGGACCGTCACTCCTCAAATAAAAGATGAGTCGGAAGAGGAGGAGTATCCCACTCATGCTGATCGCTCGAATGAATATCTTCAGCCGGCAAAGGTAGAAGGGGACGGTGGACATGACGAGTCTGTTTTCACCGACGACAACCCTTTTCAAAGCGGAAGCTCCCCGCCACCGGTAAAAACTCCAAGCAACCGTCGACGCACTTTGGGCGAGGACATCTCTAAGAGCGTGCGATCTGCCAGGAGAAGAACCGATGGTTTTACCGATGGAAGCAAAAAGTCCAGAGTATCAGAAATATCAGCGCCCAGGTTACGGCCAAGAACCCCTGAATTCTCTTTGGAGCCTGGCGAGGAGTTTACTGCTGAAGAGCAGCTCGAATTGGAAGAAGCTCAAAGCACGGGTGAAGTCGCTCCAATTTTGCGCAAGAGCCGTAAACCAGCACGCCAAACAAGCGTACTGACACCCCTTCTTTGTTCTTCTTATGGCTCTTTTTGGCGCTTACGGAGCTTGGTATCGACAAGAGAAACTTGCTGTCGGATACTGCGGCCTTGGTAGACAGGTGAAGCCACTCCTGCCACCAGAGATTGTAGTTCCTGATGCGATACTGCCTTTTGTTGAACCCCAATGCGAACCATGTCCTGCAAATGCCTACTGCTACGAGGGCTTCAATGTGAGATGTATCCAAGGATTCATTCAGAAACCTCACCCGTTGTCATTCGGCGGACTGGTCCCTCTCCCACCAACATGTGAGCCCGATAGCGAGCAGGAACGCCGAGTTCAGGCCGTGGCTGACAAGGCGGTTGAGGAGCTTAGAGAGCGCCGAGCCAAGTACGAATGCGGTGACCTGGTCGACGAAGCGGGTCAACAGGAAGATTCGCCTGCAATCGCAGAGGAAGATTTAAAAGACGTTGTCAGCAAAAAACGAAACAAGAGACTTAGTGACGAGGAATTTGACGACCTGTGGGAGAAGGCTATCGGCAAAGTCACTACGAGAGAAGAAGTTGAGGTTCAGGTTGAGACAACCCAGTGAGTACAAACCAGTTATTTCCTTTTTTCTTTTCTTTTTGCAATGATATACAATCTCAGCTGTGGCTGCGGTGCTATCTCACATCTGGTCAACAAATCTTTCTTCTGACACAGACTAATCAGATCCGTGATTAATCCCACAGACCACCCGGTGCCTCCAATCTTCCAGTCAGAAAGCTATCGTCAACCTCTCTCGCTCGCCTTCCGCTCACCTGCGCCATCAAGCGGTCAATCCGGCTCGGATTGGCAAGATATCGACTCGCAATTGGATTTATAACCTTGTTGATCCTCGGAAGCTTGAACGCACGTTCACGGTACCGTCGCCACGTTGCAACATCTGCACAGGTTCCAGCCCTCGTAGACTTGGTCTTACAGCGACTCGCGGACCAGAGGGAACTTGGAGAAGAGGACCTTGACGATCCCTGGCTCTTCCTGCCAAACCTAAGAGATGATGTCCTGCGGTCTATTCACGCTCTCTCCGAGCGGGAGAGAATATGGCAGAGGGTAAGGGCTGTCGTCGAGCAGAACAGTAATGTCCGCATAAGCCAAAGGGAAGGCCGAAGCGGGGAAGTAGGTCGTGCTTGGGAGTGGATTGGCCCTACCAAGGGTGAGGGGGCGAGGAGACGGCGTAGTGGGAGGGTTTCGTTGGTATCGGAGTTGAAGGAGGAGACGCCTGATTCTAAAGATAGAGTCGAGGCTAGGAAATGGGATGAGCCAAGGCCGATTTATTAGGTGTGGCTTGGATGCTGGCCACACTGCATTGTTATGAATTGTATTCGAGTGTATAATTGCTCGCTGTGCTACCACTCGGTGGATGAATTAATGTTTAGCCAAGGACACCAGTTATTTCCGATTTATGGTGTACTAAATACATCTCTAGGAATTTTAATTTGTTGAAATTTGATGAGTCTCTGTTTTGCTACAGCCGCCCTTGGGGCGAAGTAAGAATGGAGACACTCTTGGGTTACTTGGCATGTCAAGTTTGCCTTAGGCTTTGGTTGGTTGATGTTTCCAGTGTTACAAGTGGGTTGCCCTCGTTCAGCGTCGTGTGATTTCTGTTTGTTAAATGGCCAACAACGCGTCAGGATACGCATTCGCCATGGAATCGCTGAAATATTTAATGTCGACAGAACAGAGTCACGGGAGGTGAAGAAACATAGAATAGAGTTAAAATAGTTAAGACTAGTGTCTCGATTTAATTGGCTATTGCACAGGTGTGGTTATATGCACAGAGTGTTGTAACAAAAGAAACGGCGGTACAGTTTAATCTAAGACTCTAGAAATTGGCGTTTATTGGGCCTTGGAAGAGACAATCTCTGCGTGGTCCGTGTTAGCATATTCATTGGTCATGTCATCTTTTTGCGCAAACTTGCCAAGTTCAACATACTCTCAACGTCAGCGACGCTCTGCTGCAGGATCTGCTGCAGGACTTTGGGGTTCTCCAGCTCCTTCTGGACCTTGGCGATAATGGAAGCAGCGAGTTCCTTCTGCTGGCGCTGCTTGACCTGGCTCTCGTAACGGACCCAGGAGTCAAGGACAGCCTTGGCCTCGGCAGCCAGGGCGGTCTGTTGCTCGAGCTCATAGGCCTTAGCCTCAAGCTTGGCGGTTTCCTGCAAGCCCTGCGTCAGTAATTGGGTACTATCATCTTTCGTATGGAATCCCCCTCCAAAAAAAGAAAGAAAGAAAGAAAGAAAGAAAAAAACGGGAATCCCTTTAGAGTTCTCTCACCTTGGACACCTCGAACATGGCCTTGGTGATGTCCACAACACCAGTCATCTGCTTGACATCCTCAATGCGGCCCTTGACAGCCTCGGTGTGGTCGGCACGCGCGCTGTTGAGTATGTTCTTGATCTTCTCGTTCTGGCTTTCGGCCCACGCCTTGTATCCGGGACCACCGTACTTGATGAGACCACCCCAGACGGCCAGCAAGCAGATGGCCACGATGGTCTCCTCGTTCATGACGTAGTACTCATTGCTGATGGCGTAGATGCTGAGACCAGCAGCGCTGCTGAGGAACGCCGTCTTGCTGAGGAGGCTGCTTCCGGGGAGGGAGTCGATGATGCTCTGGGCCTTCTTCTTGGGATCCTCGGCGGGAACGTTGCTGGCGTGGCGGACAGCAGCGGCGGACACGGCAGGGATGGCTCGGCGGGCGAGGGTAGGTCGGAGAAGGGGAGCGCCTGTTCGTTACAACAGATTTCATTATGCGTCAGCAAACTTTCCGATTCCAATTGAGTCTCCAAATTTCAATTCTCGTCGCGCCGTCCGATAGGGGAGCGACGTACTGACAGCGCTTCGCGCCAAGCGAGAGGCCATTGTGATATAGAGCTGCGATTGGGGGGGTGTCGGGCTTGACGGTGCTCTGGGAGCTGGAAATGAGGTTTGAGGTTTTATCACGCTAGTTCGGCAACATGATAAACTCACGTGACACCGGAAAGCAGAGGAACGGGCTAGCCACCGTGGGCGTTTGTTGAGGAGCAACATGGTTTACCCGACCTTCTCCCTGCCTCGAGGAGTAGATGAAAAGCAACCTTATCGATAAGATGCGACTGATTGGATAATTTTTGGAAACCCAGTACTCGATTATTGAGGCTCTCGATATTTCGAACAATATTTGTCTACCATTTCAACAGACATACAGTGGCACTTCTTTTTCTGACCTTTTTCGGGGGTCATTGTATGTAAATTGGAGAGTTAAAGACTTCAATTTTTTTATTCCCGAATTCCCAACGACATACAGGGCAAACTATTTCATCATGGCGAAAGGCGCTGTAGCTGAAGGCTCGAAGCGCAAGCGTGCCTCTGCTAGTGAGAAGCCAGCCAAAAGGCGGAGGTCTTTAAGCGAAGAGAGCGGGGATCCAAATGCAAAGATTCTCCTTATGGAACAAGGAATTCTGGAATCAGAAAAGAATTACAACGACATCACTGTCCTGTTGAGCACGGCAAGGGAAAATGAAAATGGCGAACCAGAATCGATGTTGGCAGCAGTAGCCCTCTGCAGAGTCTTTGTTCGGTTGCTTGCCCAAGGGTCTCTTACCTCCAAGAAGTCTCTGTCAGAAAAGGATAGTGTGGTCGTTGGGTGGCTCAAGGATCAGTTTTCTCAGTACAAGATATTGCTGATGAGTCTGTTGAGCCAAGAAGAGCTCGCTGTCACTGCCCTCACGTTAAGCATGAGATTGCTGAAAGCTGAAGGAGAGTTCTTGAATGATAATGAGGACTACTCGTTCCCCACGGCGTTTATCGAGAACATCGTCAAAGCTGTGTTGCTCTCAGGCAACGAAGATGTCAGGCAAGCATATATTGAAGATTTTGCGGAACAGTATGACGACATTCGCTATTTCACGTTCAAATCTGTCACGTATGTATTTCGTTTTTTAATCAAATTATGTTGTTGCGCTATGCTAATAGCTTCAAAAGGAACCTTGTGGAAAGCCTGTCGGAGGATGTCGAGCCTAATGAACTGTTTGACAGAGGTTTCTCCCTGATTTCTGCTCTAGACGGTGTGCCAGAGTCAGCAGATGACCTGGATGACTTCTATATCCCCAGGCCCAAGAGGAAAACACATCCTCTTCGATCAGTTAACCAACACAAAAAGCAGGGTCAAGAGGCGTGGCTTGCATTGATGGGCGTCGTCGACACCAAGGACGAGCGTAAGCGTTTGTTGGATATAACTTCAACCATTATTGCCCCTTGGTTCACAAGACCAGAACTGTTGGCAGACTTCCTTACCAATTGCTACAACGCAGGAGGATCGATGTCTTTGCTGGCACTGTCTGGAGTCTTTTACCTGATTCAAGAGCGCAATTTGGACTACCCATCGTTCTATCCCAAGTTGTATTCGCTACTTGACCGAGATATCCTGCACTCAAAACACCGGTCCCGATTCTTCCGACTGTTGGATACTTTCTTGGCGTCAACCCATCTTCCTGCTTCTCTGGTGGCTAGCTTCCTGAAGCGATTATCCCGGCTAGCGTTGAATGCGCCTCCCAGCGCCATTGCTTTTGTGATTCCTTGGATTTACAACTTGCTGAAGCGTCACCCTACATGCACATTCATGTTACACCGGGTCATAAAGAACCCGGAGGAGAAGCAGAATATCAAGGACCGCGGGTTTGAAGATCCCTTCCTAGCGGAGGAGACTGAGCCTACGAAGACGCGCGCAATCGACAGCTGTCTTTGGGAGCTTGTGCAGCTGCAATCGCACTACCACCCCAACATTGCGACTATTGCAAAGGTCATGTCTGAGCAGTTCACCAAGCAATCGTATAACATGGAAGACTTCTTGGATCATTCATACGCAAGCGTAAGTTTTGTTTGACCTCTTTGGGGCATGTACGGCGCGGGATTTACTGACATTGTCTGTAGCTTTTAGATGCCGAGTTGGGAAAGGACGTCAAGAAGGCGCCGGTTATTGAATTCCAGATTCCTAAGAGGATATTTCTCCCCCAGGATGACCCAGCGGCAAACCCGGACAGCCTATTAGTAATGGCTCTGGGATTTTGGGGCAAAGGCCTAGTTGCTGGGATAGGCTGTTGACGGAAATGGCGTGGACATACTTTGTCATATGATACATAGACATAGCGAGCGAACCCCCTGAAATAATATTGGTTTTGTTTCCCGACAATCCTGTCGTGCCAAAGTGGACAGGAGGTTTTGCGGATAATGAGAGCACAGATAGCGAAACGTCTGTCCATCATGAGGGTTTTTCGAGAAAGACAAAAGAATCCGACATAAGTTCTCGGGCCGGCTGTAAGCAGTGAAGCCGCATACAATGTCCGGGCATTGTTGCACAATAGATGTCTGGTTCAAGCTACATGGAGTTTTTAACACCAATGCGGGTTGCTGAAGAGCCTCGTGCGCCAAAGCTCCGGGGCTGGTTGGAAGGATCGACGCTGTTCTAAAAGCGGCTAGCACCACGTAGCTGCATATGGCCCCTGTAGGTACCTAGGTATGTAGAATCAATCAGTGCGAGTGCGCCGTAGTCCAAGTGCTGCTGGCTTCCGGCACTTGGGGGGTGTCCAAGTTGTGTGACTTTGGCTGGTCGGAGCCTTTTGGCTACAGGCTTTGACTACAGCTTTGAACAAGGGGGGACTACAAGAGACTGACCCCCTTGCAAGCCACTGAATCATCCATCATTGATCCATGGATTGCTCTAGTCTACGGAGTACACGCTGATGGTGTAGCTAGCTGAACATGCGCCGGACCAGACACCTTAGCGCGCAATTGGAACTGCGCCATGTGCCCCATCCCAGCAGTAACGCCCCAGCGCCTTTTGAACAAACCTTGGCAACGTGCGAACTCAACCGACAATACTCTGTGACATTTTCTTTTTTTTTTCCGTCTTCCATGGTAACCCTGCTGTCAAAGGTCACCTTGTCTGATACCTCGCCTCTACAACAACCCAGATCATCGAGTGACGGCGATGGTGACATAGATGCGGGCCTGAGCATGACCGAGTGTTGACGCGGCCAACCTGAGAGCTGGTCGACGTCGCTATGGCAAGCAATCGCCTCCAGTCGCTGAGCGCCGTCTCCAACTACAGAACAGAAATTGCCTCGCAGAGCTCCCCGTCACTATCCACAGGGAAAGACACCCCGGACAGCCAGAAGCATCCGCGCAAGAGAAAGGGACATCGAGGCGGCAAAAAGAAGCGATCCCGACGAAAGAGTTTTGCCGCACTTACCGAGGACAGCCATGATGAAGCTGGTCCTTCGGGCCCCGGGTCGCTGTATCAAGTGCCAAAGGCCAACCTAAGTAGTACCAGCATCGACAGCGAGGCTTTGCTTGACCATCGGTAAGTTTGCAGTAGAAGCAGTAATTTATTCAGCATGCCTCCCCGTGTACATGAGCTAATAGTTGCGTCAAAAGAGAGCAGAGGCCTATGCGAATCCGCCGTTCATCCACCATAGCAGCGTCTAGTCCCTTCCATAATCCCTTTGCCTCGACTCCGGGTGGTAGCCGACTGCGATCCATGCACACCCCCAATAGCCCCAATGAGAATGGCGAGCATGATCCGTGGGACGAGACCGCTCCTCTGTTGTCGGCATCCACCAAGAAAGCAACTCCAACGGGTCCCTCGAGCTATGGAGCAAGTGAGTCCAAGACCGGTCGCAACAGAAGCCGAAGATCCAGCAGGTCGTCGAGAACCAAGCTGGCCCCTTCGCAAATGGATGGCTACGATGTGAACCATCCGCCGTCCGTCCCAGGTTCCCCAGCGCTCGGTGCTACGACCCGCCCGGATATGGTGTTTGGAGACGTCATGATTCGAGATGACTTATCTCTCCCGAGCGGTAGCGGTCGGCGCTCAGACAACGAGGAGGCTGTGTCGGACACAGAAAGTCCACTTCATGACCATAGGCCGGAGATAAACCGACGATCAACAGTAGACGCTTCTGGGGATGTATGCTTCCCCGCCCCTGGCATGTCAGAGCTTGGCGAAGAAGATGATGCTCAGTCTCGAGATCCTCAAATCCACCAGCGGCGTGCACGTCGACGACGGGGCCAATGGCCGGACCTGTCAGTGTTGGAGGAATGGAGGCAGTATGAAAAGGAGGATCGAAGCGAAGAACGACGAGTGAAACGAATAACGGAGCCGCAGTTGATCAACGGGCGGCTACGTCCTGTACGAAAGGGGTGGTTTCAAACTGACGAAGAGATTCCATATCGATTCACTTATTTCAACGAAGAATTTCAAAGCACCATCCACAGTCAGACGATATCGGAGCTCGTCCAGCCTGGAAGCGACTTTCGAGAGCTTTTTATCCCAGATCCTCGCATTCTGTCAGACGACGAGAGCAGCGACAACGATGGTGAGACCATTTCGTTAGCGACGAGGCGCCAGCGGTCTTTTAACGGCTTAGATGTCGACTCCAAATTTCCGACACGCCAACCTTCTATTGCGGAGTCACGAAAGGGAGGGGGAGGCACCATGTCGCCAAACTTGAATCCCATGAACCATTCTAGGCGCGTCAGCCCGAGTGGCGCTAAATCACCCGGAGGCAGTGTTCAACCCGCTGCTGCAGACACAGCTGAGAAGCCTGTTAGATATGGCGACAGGCCTGTCTGGTGGCTCGACATTCTCTCCCCTACAGAGGCGGAAATGAAGGTCATTGCGAAGGCATTCGGAATCCATCCCCTCACCGCCGAAGACATCATGCTCCAAGAAGCCCGAGAGAAAGTAGAACTATTCCGTCACTACTATTTTGTCAACTACCGCACATTTGACCAGGACATCAACAGCGCGAACTACCTCGAACCTGTCAACATGTACGTCGTTGTTTTCCGCGAAGGCGTGCTCAGTTTCCACTTTTCCATGACACCGCACCCTGCGAACGTACGCAGACGCATCCGGCAGCTTAGAGACTATCTCATTCTATCATCTGACTGGATATCATACGCCATCATCGATGACATCACCGATGTCTTCCAACCTCTTATCCAAATTATCGAAGACGAAGTTGACGAGATTGACGAGAACATATTACGGATGCATACACCCGAAAGGGACGAGAAAACAGCCCACCTCCGAGACGACAGCTCCTCCTTCTTCGACTCGGGCGACATGCTCAGAAGGGTGGGTGACTGCCGCAAACGAGTCATGAGTCTGTATCGCCTTCTAGGCAACAAAGCAGATGTCATCAAAGGTTTCGCCAAGCGATGCAACGAAAGCTGGGAAGTTGCGCCCAGGTCCGAAATAGGACTTTATCTCGGAGATATCCAAGATCATATTGTGACTATGACATCCAGTTTGGGTCACTATGAAAAGTTGGTCTCACCCCCCGCCACGCTCTCCAGTAGACAAGAATGGCTAACAGAGTTGTAGGATATTGGCCCGCTCCCACGGCAACTATCTCGCCCAAATTAACATCCGCATGAACGAGAGACAAGAGCAAACTGCCGATGTCCTCGGAAAGCTCACCGTCCTGGGCACCATTGTGCTCCCCATGAACATCATCACCGGCTTGTGGGGCATGAATGTCTGGGTTCCCGGGCAGGAGTACGAGGGTGATTTGGCATGGTTCGCGTGGATAACGGCTGGCCTGTTGCTCTTCGGCATAGCGTGTTACATGATTGCGAAGAGGGTGTATAATATTGTCTAGATCATTCTTTTTTTTTTTGGGGGGGGGGGGGAGGAAGCCAGGCGCCATGCAGCAGTTTCGCAAAGCTATTCAAAAGTTTCGGGGGTGTCAGTTTTTAGCATGTTAACCCGGTATACACACGGTGTTGGAGCCACGTTGGAACCACGGTACGACTTATTGGTCATTTTATTTGTTCTTGGGTAGGAGTACAAAGGGATTGGTTTTTCCTGTTTTTGGTCGGAGCATGCATACCTAGGTAGTTTGGCTTGTATCTGGTACTGCATCGGCTAGTTTGTTAAAAGTTATACCGTCATCGCCTTTTAGCATCGAGGGTATGCTCAAGCGTGACGTTTTATCACGAAACGTGTGTTTTTCGAAGTGTCTTATATTATACTGAGACGTAGCATTTTGCGTCAACTATCCTTTTCATTCGTTTTGCGACATTGCCGCCGTCTTTGGGCATACGTACTTTTTTCAACCAACATAAATGTACATAGAAACCGTTATTGCGCCGGCTCAACCTGACTCTATCCAGAATGACCTCTCAATAATACTGCAGCAGCAAATTGGTATTTCAGTACGAAACCCCGGCCGTGAAGATTCCGCTTTCCTACGCACTTCACTGGGCCGGGCCAAAACCCTCGTCATAACCGTATTTGTTTTCGTATATTTGTGGCATGCCGCGCATGTCTCATCTTACCTCCGCTGACCGGCAAATGTGGCTCTCAGGGCCATGATCTGCTGTTTATCAGCTTCCGGAAGCATGTCAATTTGGGCCTGTGTCAGATCCATGACTGCTCTCATCAGAGCGTCGGGGTCCTGGGCTGTCGCAGGTGCTGGTGGTGGTGCCGCGGGGGCGCCATAACTCGGCTGGGCTGTCGTTGTTACTGCTGCTGCTGTAGGGGGCGCATATGGCATACCGGCTACCGGTGGTGTGTTGTTATTCGCAGTTGGGTAGCCGGACACGGCTGCAGAGCCGGGATACGCCGTCGCTGGCTGCTGCGGCGCCGGCAGAGGTGCCGTAGGATCGGCGACAGACTGGATGGCTTCGGGGGATACCAGACCCATGAGAAGGAGTGCCTGGAATACGGCATACGAAAGTTGCGGCGCCTGCTGGAGGAGTTCTGTTGCTCTCTGGGGTTCAGAGGTAGCCAGCGTCTTCATCTGGCCGAGGATATCGAGCAGTTGGGACGGGGGGAGGGTGTTGAGGGTTCGTGAGATGGCGTCGGTGCAGGTCAGTCCTGGGGGAATTTCTTTGCCGGCAGGGAGAGGAGGTAGCGAGATCGCTTGTGCGCCGTATGCGTTGGTAGGCGTGCCATTCGTCGGGTTCGACATGGACTTTGATGCATTTGTTAGCGAATAGAGGTTTGTGACACCCGGGAAAGGTGTGGTTTTGCCCATACTTGGCTATTGTCATCGTCACCACTCTTTTGTTCATTAGAAAAGTCGACGCGGAGCTTGCGACCCATAACCTCAAAGTCGTTCAAATTTCGTACCGCAGACGAAGCACTGTCTGTTGCAGAAAATGATGTCAGTATGGTTTCAAGCGAGGATGGAGGAGATGGCTGTATGCCCAGTGGCGGTGGATGGGTTGCTCGACGAACCGGTGTCTGGATAGTCTGCAAATCCAAAACCCTTTGGACGACCCGTTTCGGAATCATATACTAGTCGGAATCGTTCGACCTTGCCGGCGCGGCTGAAGATTTCCGTAATTTGTTCTTCTGAGAGACCTATGGTCGAGTTAGAAAGATCAAGAACTATTGAGAGTCAAGGGCTTTTTTTTCTCGGACCGTACCGTAAGGGATGTTTCCCACAAATACCACGCGAGAGGGCGGTCTTGTTGACATTGTGAAGTGCTGGGAGGGCAAAACCTATCGTGAGAATCGTCCGTCGTGATGTCGCGAAGGAAACCGTCAGGCTGACAAAAAGAGCGACGGGTCGCCAATTACTGCCACTGAGCGCTTCGTGTCGCCTGTGACCCCAACGGCCTTCAGGGACAGCTGAAGAAGATGGTTCAATGCAGATAGCCTCAGCGTGTTGGAGGCAGGTGGGAGATGGGACCTCGAACACGCATGTGCAACCTACAAATTTAGGCACGACAGCCTTCCCATCATGGCTCCAGTTGCAGCCACAACGCTCTGCGGTTGGGACTGCAGACTGATGGGCGCAAGTGTTAGAGGCGTGGAACAGTCCAAGTACTCCGTATCTATCCGGTGATTTGCCGGGGCGTCCCAGGGCAGTCCTCAAACCACTGAAGCACCCAGCCACAGCCAGTCTTAACGCGTGTGGGGGGGTCAGAAGCACCAGACTCAAGTCTGGTGCCATCAATTGGCAGCGCGGCAGCTCGCGCGCTACACACGTACGAGACAGGCAGGCTGTCCAAATTGGGCTCCCTTGACAATCGAACCCCTGCCACTCGCTGTCCCCACATGCATTCGAAGGTTTATTGCTAAGTTAACTGTGGCTCCTTTCAGCCTCGCCCGAGTTGGACCAGTACTTGCGACTGTGGCCTCAACCACGTCCAAGATTCTTTGATCTTGCGACCTTCAATTGTGTATTACCTACCACTTCCCGGAGCAACTTAGCCACCCAGTTCCCACAAGTCTATCATCTGTTGGTACAACTAACCACTCTGCTTTACCCAGGGTTTCGTTCTTCCCATTTCCGTTCTTGCCCTCTTGTGGTCGTCGAACTTGTCCATCTTCCAAGTCCAGTTGCCTTGAAGGCGACCTCTTGGTGGGGAGCTTGTCACCAGCTGTCTCCATCGAGTACTTTGACGACGAACCACGTCAGCAATGCCGCCCAAGTCAAGATTCACGAGGCTAGATGCCTTCACAAAAACGGTTGATGAGGCCCGAATCCGCACTACGAGCGGTGGTGTCGTGACAATTATATCACTTCTTGTCGTGCTCTTCTTGTCTTGGGGAGAATGGGCTGAGTATCGACGAGTCGTCGTACGTCCAGAATTGGTGGTAGACAAAAGCAGAGGTATGGAGAAACAACCCGGCTTCTGGCTTCTGGCTTTTGGGTGGTCGCTACGCGCTACCCTTCTTGCAACTCGAAAGTTTGCTAATACTAACTGAGCCTGTGCAGGAGAGCGAATGCAGATCCATCTCAACATGACTTTTCCCAGAATGCCTTGCGAGCTGCTCACCCTCGATGTCATGGATGTCTCTGGGGAGCAGCAGCACGGGGTCTCACACGGTGTTAAAAATGTCCGCCTCCGACCTGAATCCCAAGGGGGTGGTGTCATTGATATCAAATCCATGAAAGTCCACGACGATCCTGCTGAGCATCTGGATCCATCCTATTGTGGTGAATGTTACGGTGCTACGGCTCCCCCTAACGCACGAAAGGCTGGGTGCTGCAATACCTGCGATGAAGTCCGAGAGGCATACGCAAGCCAGGGCTGGGCGTTTGGCAGGGGCGAAAACGTCGAGCAGTGTACACGTGAGCACTATGCTGAAAGGTTGGATGAGCAG
This sequence comes from Metarhizium acridum, assembly GCF_019434415.1. NCBI lineage: Eukaryota > Fungi > Ascomycota > Sordariomycetes > Hypocreales > Clavicipitaceae > Metarhizium > Metarhizium acridum. The sequence goes on along the minus strand of NW_027094016.1, from coordinate 1,089,972 downwards.
CGTGAGGAGGGTTGTCGCGTTGAGGGCCATCTCGAAGTCAACAAGGTCGTAGGAAACTTTCATCTCGCCCCTGGTCGCAGCTTCAGCAACGGGAATATGCATGTTCACGACCTCAAGAACTATTGGGAGACCCCCAATGGCAAGCAGCACGACTTCACGCACACGATTCACCAGCTTCGTTTCGGTCCTCAGCTTCCTGCTGCGGTTTCCGACCGATTAGGCAAGGGCTCCATGCCTTGGACGAACCATCATATTAACCCCCTTGATGGAACCAGGCAGGAGACTGGCGACCCGGCCTTCAACTACATGTATTTTGTCAAGATCGTGCCCACTTCGTATCTACCCCTCGGTTGGGAGAAGAGATTCAAGAACGCGGCCGGGTCGACGTATGGCAATGCCGATGGCAGCCTTGAGACACACCAGTACTCGGTCACTAGCCATAAGCGAAGTCTTGAGGGAGGTAACGACGCCGCTGAGGGCCATGCAGAACGTCAGCATTCACAAGGCGGTATTCCCGGCGTCTTCTTCTCATATGTGAGTGTACTCAAATCCTCCCTCAGCCTTGTGGACATACTAATTCATTGCAGGACATTTCTCCCATGAAGGTGATCAACAGAGAGGAGCCTGCTAAGACCTTCACTGGCTTCCTTGCAGGTCTCTGCGCAATTGTCGGCGGTACGCTCACTGTCGCCGCCGCTGTGGACCGTGGCCTGTTCGAGGGTGCTGCGAGACTGAAGAAGATGCGGTCAAAGGACTTGTAAAATTGTACTTTCGTGTGTTTTTATGGCTTTTGTTTTCGGAGCATGGGCTAAGGCGTTGTTCTTTTTCTTTTTTTTGTATGACTACGTTTGAACAGGGGATGGTGACGGTGTTGATGTGGACAGCATCGCATAACTTGGGGACGCGATCAAGAAAATTAGAAGGGGAGCAGTGGGTGTGAAATATTTGCAATTGGTGGCTGTGATTTGATGCGCATGAAATTTACGTTTCACATACATTTTAAAGTTGTACGGGGTTCTATGTGACTCCATACACCCAGCTGGGGTTGCACCCTCCCTTGACGGGCTTGCTCATGTGTCACGGGTTGACGGGGTATCGAGGAATCGATACCTGCTGCGGAAGACTCCGTAGCCCAGATGCATTGGCAAGAGTGGATGTAGGAACGTCCGTCTCTTTGCAGTGGTGATGTGATGTCTTGGGCTTTTTTTTTTGGCCGAGTATCTACGACCAGGGCGAAGCTCTCCGGTTAGTGGCCGACCGGGAAAGCAAAACATCCTGCCACGGGGTAGCGTCCAGTCCGGGTGATGGCATGTTGTCGTCACTCGATAATGTGTGCAATGTCGTTCGAACAATGTGCAGTTGGCCACCAGGGCAACTGTTGAGCATTCCAAGCTCGCATCCTCCTCCAAGATGGATACGGCACCATGCGCGGTCGCCATGGAGTCCTGGGACGCAAAGCATGTATTATAAGGTCGGCAGGAGATATTGGCCAACCACGAAACGCGGAGTTCGACATGCCAAGAGCACGAAAACAAGACGGACAAAAAAAAGGGAGAAAACCCACGACGAAGATCTTCTGTGACAGCTGGCGAAACAGGAATGGCCAAGGAACCAAGCACCAGGGAAGTTGAGTTTGACAAGGTGGCCGGTTGTTACAGGGTAGCAGCACATGGCGGACAATCGTGACGGGAGTGTTGGATCAGGACTTGGTACGCACAGAGTACGCCACCTGGACATCAACATGCAATCGACCATGTCATTGGAGGTGAGCAAGGAGAGAGGCAGAACAGACGAGCTAAAGAATATCCCACTGTTGGTACGATAAGGAAGTTGTGGAAGATGTTGGCCTGCGTTGGACTGGGGAGGACGGTGGATGGCAGAAGATAAAAATAAATACAAAAGAGGATCCCCCGAGTATATTTGGGTTTGGGCCTTGTCGTCACGCGACTGGCTTTATTGCCTGCCTGCTGCGTGGTCAGTACGACGTGACAAGCAATTCAGATCCGCCCCCTGCTGGTGCTGTGGCCAACGCCAGATCCGATGAGGAGTCAGACGCGCCGTATTCCAACATTGATGAGCTTCTATCGCGGAGAACAGCTGAGCTGGAAGTGGGAGACCAGAGACGTGAAATTGAACGACAAGAAGTTTTTGGTACTTTGTAACGCAGCCCCCGGTGCGACCAGTTAACATCTAAGGAGGTGAAGGCAGTGGTTAATAAATGCACCCCAGACCGGAGCTGTCTCCATGTGTCTCCATTGCCAATAATAATATGCTGCAGGTCCCTGACAAACTTGAAGTGAGTGGCTAGCGTGGATGGGGCCTGGGAACTCAAGCCATGCGCTGCCAAAAAAGGGGGGGTGGCGTAGGGGGACGGCTGGTGGGGATGAAAGCAGTTGATATTATCAGGCCCTGGATACCCGGCGGGACAGGGGCCTGAGGAATGAGGTGCGAGCATTCGCGGTACGACATGGAAGCCAAGTATTACGGGTCAACCGTTGGGTGCCTCCTGTCACGGCCTCAGACAGCCAGCACTTGAGAGTTTAGTGGCTGTGGCGCCAGCAGGGCCGTTAGTTCCAGCGACGCATGGCTTGTCGTGCCTCCAGATGTCGTATTGAACTCGCCCCAGTTGACTTTAGGACGTTGAACTGGCTCCCGGCCGCAGGTACCAGACTTGCTATTAGCAGCCAGCAGGGTTCAATGTTCATTTCGTCTCCTATTGTATGCCATCCCAAGCCCTCGTCAGGCGCAACGTCGTGCTTTTGCTCCATGTCGCCTCCTTCTCGCCTCCTCTCCCTTTTGCATCACCCGTATTTTTGCAGCCCGCGAGCCTGGCAGACGGGACGCCAATGCCCGTGAATAAGGGACATCTGGGACTGGCCGGTTAAACAGTAAATCAACGTTTGATGCTCCCCTCACCCTGTGAATCGTTTCCCGCCGACGACCACACCGATCGGGGACCCTTCTGTACCTCTGGACTTCTGAGCCTTGTCGACGCTCGACGCTCGACGCTTCATCTGATTTGATTATACCTTTGCTGCGCCACGATATAACACCTGCGAGACGTCGCCATTCACCGTGTTCCGGCTATCTGTCCTACCTGTTCTTATTCTGTCGACGTTGACAGCGACATTGCCCCTTCTTACGAGTTTCTTGCCTCGCCACCTAGTCCGCCAAGTCAGACATCGTCGACGGTGCTGTTGTTTGTCGCACGGCCGTCGTTACCAAAGCCGCGCCTCGTGCCCCCAATACGCCCACCGACGACGCAATACTAAATATATCTCATTCCTCGAATGCGTGTGCGATCCAATTAGACAGTCACCGATCTGGATCGCGCTTCTCTGTCCATCGTCTGCACTACACATTTTTTTTTTCGAGAACTGGATCCTATCAGAACAGCTCTACGGTGATGAAATAAAGCAAACCGAGTTGGCGACGGACATAGCCCCTATCCAACATCGACCGCAAACCCCGACTTTTCTCGAGTAGACCTCGTTTTCATTCTCTTTTCAACCATCTCCAGTTATCGCAAGCCGATCACCTTATCAACCCCTTGTATGCGAACAAATTGCGCCGTTTGACGGTGCACGACAAGTCCAACATGCCGAAACGCCCGGACTTTCTTGACCTGCGGGCGGATTCGCACTCTTCTGCCATGTCGTCGAGCTCCAGGCCTTTGCGATCCCCGCGCATGCACGTCGCTGGTGAAGCGCCGCCAGAGCTGTCTCCCCTCGATGCATTTGCCCTTCAGAGTCGCCTGCTGGCCAAGCAGCTGCAGGAAAGCAACAGGGATGGAAACAGGATGAGCAGATTACCCCCCCTTACTGTTGAATCGCCTTTGATTGTCCAAGGCCGATCAGAGTACTTCCGTTCAATGTCAGCAGAATCTGTATCGGATCCTGAATCTCCGGAACCCTCCTCTGGCTTTGGCCTCAAAACCGAAATCGAGGATGCATTTGCAAACGAGGAACGGCCCAAGTCGATGCACCCACGCATGAGCCAGATACCGCCTACCCCCGACGTTGACGTACCGGCCTTGCCTGGATCATTTCCATATATTCTACGGGGACGACAAATGTACCCCGTCCAGGAACGTGGACATGTCTTTGGTGCTCGCCAAGAGCGTTCACCATCACCGATCCAGAGTGATAGCCAGTCCCAACATGAAAAGCACTCTGAGCCATCACCCGCTTGCAAGGACAATAGCTCACAATCCACTTCTTCACGGAACGCACCTGTTTCTACAGGGTCTCCAGAGAGAATGAAGCAAGGCCGCTTTGATGAACTGGGTCTTGTGCCACCGCCCTCCCTCTTCCCCAGACGCTCATCAAGCATCCTCTCCTCCCCTGTCCTTGAAGACGACGAGAACTCGAGCAATATGGGCAGTTCGTTCCATTCCTTGCCACGTAAACTCTCCTCCGGCAGTGCTGCTCTGGCGAGTTCTGTGCATTCCCCTGCCTTGAGCTCATCCTTTAAGAGGTCGCCGTCCGCTGCATCTGATTCATCCCCCCTTCCACGGCCGTCTTTCAACTTCTCGCGACCGCTTAGTAGAGCTGGCACACCTGGGTTCGACGCACCGACCCGTCAGGCTTCATCAGACAGCCAGCCATCATTCATTCTGGCTGATGATACTGCGCACACTCCTGTTAGCATGCATAGCGAGGCTTTTATGGATCAGCAGACGGATGACGGTAAAGGTGCTGCTCCATCGTACATTTATTCCAAATTTTCTCTTCCAAGAGGCAAAGCGCTTCAAAGACAAGAGCCAAATGAGATCACTTCGGAACAGCCCATGGAATCATCCAGCAATGCCCAACGTTATCCCAATGGCGCACCTCCATCGCCTCCTACTCGGCCTTCTAGTTCATCCGCTAGAACGGTTCCTGACGATGCGATTAGCACGGTGAGTGGTATAACTAGGCCGTCCATGGATGTTGGTAAAGTAAGCATGGAGAGCTCGAGACTCGCAGCTACTGGTGCATCGTCATTTCCTCCACGGCTATCAGTTGACGCGCTTCGGAAGCCTGAGGATGGTTCAAGAGGACGAGCCCTCACATCAGCGCTGCATGAGCAATCCCGGGGCAGGACACCAGCCTCTACAAACACAAGCGATTCTGCCAGCACAATTCGGCCGCCACCTACGTCTAGATCCTTGGCTCCAACGGCCTCCGAAATGTCGGCAGAAGAACATTTGGCCAAGGGCATTGAGTGTCATGAGAAGGGCTCCTTGAATGAGTCGACATACCATCTCAGACTAGCTGCAAGACAGAATTTGCCAACTGCCATGTTGCTATATGCCCTTGCATGCCGACATGGTTGGGGTATGCGAGCTAATCAACGAGAAGGTGTCGAATGGTTGAGAAAGGCAGCTGAGCATGCCAGCATCGAAATCGCGGATGACGAAGATCAAGTGAAAGAGGGCCGTGCTGCCCCAGCTGCTGTGGCCGAGAGGCGGGCGCGCAAAGCCCAGTTTGCTTTGAGCATTTACGAGCTGGGTGTCTCTCATATGAATGGATGGGGCATCGAACAAGACAAATCTCTTGCCCTGCGATGCTTTGAGATTGCTGGAAGTAAGTTTCTATAATAGCCGATGTTCTTCACCAGAAGTATTAATTAACACAACTTTGTAGCTTGGGGTGATGTCGACGCCCTTGCAGAAGCAGGATTCTGCTATGCTCAAGGCATTGGATGCAAGAAGAACCTGAAGAAGAGCGCCAAGTTTTACCGCATGGCTGAAGCAAAAGGAATGAGCATGGTGGGAAATAGCTGGTAAGTTTGCCCAACTCATGTAAGTCGGCATCGCTCGCGTTCTACTCGATGCTAATACATCTTATAGGATCCACAAAGCCAAATACAACGACGACGACGAGCCGTCACCAAGCAGGAACAGGAATAAGACGCGCAGCAAATCCCGTACACGCACCATGTTTGGCCTCAAGTCTTGATAGGCAATCTGACACATCATCGAACTCTACATCGGCAAAGTCTAGTCGTGCAATCTCTAATGACCATGACGTCTTCCCCACATTCATCATATATCCATCTACTTCGGAGTTCATTTTTCTTCCATATTTATCTATCTTTCCGGGTCGGCAGCTCTGTCTAGCATGACTTACGGGGTATCTCTCCTTGTTTCTACAGTCAGCATTTAAGCAGGCGGATTGTTTTTTTCTTCTTTCTCTCCCCATTTTACTTCTTCTTTGCCTCCTTTCACTTTCTACCCGAGGGGTTCTCATGTTCCTGAATGAACTGCGAAAGTACGTCAGATAATTCAATTTTCCACCTGTGGAAATAATTTCAAGAGTTGCATGATTTCTCACCGTCTTTCCGGGATCCTTTTCGGAACTCACACAAATAAAACTTCCTTTGTCATTGCATCGTCGTTCTGGGAATCGGGTAGTAGGGACCAACGTTTTGTGGAAACATTCCCTTCGTATTTCGTGTACGACAAGCACCGTTGCTGTCGCTTTGGTGATGTTGTTCCTGGGGAACGGATTTTTATCATATTCTGTCTTTTTGACTCGTTCTTGGACCAAGGATCCGGTTGGAGGAGCCAGGCATTTGTTTATATACCCTGTGGCGGAATGCCCAGTATTGAAAGATGAATCGAGAATATTACATATTACTTATTTTCCAAGACTTAGTTGCTGTGTCTCTAGATCCTCCCGATTTTAAAGGCTAGTGGCACCGGGAGTGTAGTCCTCAGGATTTGCTACGATGGGATTTAAGAAGGAAATGAAGGGGTTTATTCGTATTGTTACATGTGTCTACCTCACTTCGCTACCGCTTCTAGTTTCTAGCCCACCATCAAACTCAATCCTCAGGTGTCCACGTCCATCTTCTCCCCCTCAAGCGGCACTTCTGTGACGGTAACGTATCGCCCAATCTCATTCTTCTTGATAATCTTCTCATTGAGCACAGCCGTCGTGCCCTTGGGGTATGCGTAGCTCTGCAACTTGGCACTCTTCTCATTAGGCTTAATGTAGTTCCTCTTGAGTGTCGTCTTGTCCTTGGTGATGATGGCAACATCCACGTTGGAACCGGAGCCCAAGTCGTTAAAGATACCAGCCAAAATGGCCTCGCTCGCTAGCTTGACGGCATCCTCTTGCGTCAAGTGCGGCTTCCACTGTGTCTCGAAAATACTCATGGCGGCCAAGCTACCGCTGCCCATGGTGACGTAGGGCAACTTGTCGGTGCTGCCGTGGGCGTGGACGGTGAACAGGTGGGTGCCCGTCGGGTCGCAGCCCGCGACGACCAGGTACGCACCAATGTAGCCTTGGTAGCGGAAGAGGTGCTGCTTCAGGAGCGTCATGCAGGTGACGACTCGGGGTTTACGGCCCGTAGAGAGCGAGTGCAGCTCCAGCTGCGACGAGATGAGGGCCGTGGTGAATTCGGTGTCGGCGGCGGTGCCGGCTCCTGCGCACCAGATCTGGGGCGAGATATAGTGCAGCTTTTCGCAGTTTTTGTCGGCGACAATGGGACCTGATGTGGCTCGGGTATCGGCAGCGATCTGGGGGAAAAGTGTAACCTGTTAGTATCGGGGGTGATTTTGGGGTTACGGCGTATGAAGCTGGGTCATGAATGATGGGGTGGTTTCGGGTCAATACGTACGACAACACCACCGTCGAATATACAGCCCACGATGGTTGTGCCCGTGCTGGTGGCCTTGGGAAGAGGCACGCCTCTAGCATGTAGTGCCGCATTGCGGTTGTAGTTGGAGAAATCGAAGCCCGGCATTGTGGATGGTTGTCGTCCTGTTCGGTCTGCAGTGTTTCCGCTGCTACACCGATTGACGGATCGTTTCGTATCTCTGAAGCTACTTTCGAGCGGACCGACTTAGGGAATCCGAAATTGGCGGGAATGAAGAAGAATGGGATTGCGGAATCGCTCTTGCTGATTTCGTTTGATGGAGGCTCGGAGTCGTGGGTGTGGTTGGCGTAGAGGAAGGTTGAGAAGGCAGAGACCTGGATGACGAGGCTAAAAGCTGCCTTCGACTCGTAGGCAGGAGAGCTTCCGCCCAGCAGCCTATTAGTGGGCGCGCGCAAGTGCTTGAGCGTGTGGCGTCCAGTCAGCAGCGTGGCTGACTGGTCTCAGCTTCCTACCATGCTTGGAGCGGCTCAGTCACGTGGCTGGTGCCTACCATCCAACTCTCAACTAGGAGCTATCAAAAAAGTTGGCTCTGAAGGTCATCGCGACAGACTGTGCCGCTGGTGCACTGGCTTCTCTTTGCTTTTCATCCGTTGCTTTACTATCGGCCATCTTTGCACGTACGCCAATTATACGATTCGTTTTCTTTTGGTGGCTGTAGACACCAGGTCAACTTTTGATAGCAAGTTGTCGCGTCTACTGTCGGCGCTTTGCATCTGGCCGTGGCACTGCTGTCCTTTTGCAGCCCACTTTGATGCTCTGGAGAACGAATACATTTCCGTTTATGACAGATTCTTCGATACGCATTTGGTATTTCAAGGGTTTTGCCCATGTAAATGCTGGATTGATGAAATTCGAACACTTTTAAACAGGGCTGGTATCTGTGCCGCAAATATGTCTTTTGGCTTTGGAAACACTGCAAACACCCTTGGTGATGGCGGTGCAGCTGGAGCAGGAGAAGCTTCCGTTGGACCTGATTTGGAAACGATACAGACTGAGGTAAGCGTTCATGTTTTATATTATAAGACATGCCGGTTTTTGTGCAATGAACACAAGGATGGCTAATTGCGGCTTGCGACTACAGGGTCTTGGATTCCTGCCCCTTGCTGGCGAGGCAAAGGTTCGCCTTACTTCACCATGGCTTTCTTTACCGGCCCAGACATCAAGTCTACTTAGCATCGCCTCCCGAAGGGCCCTTGTGGCTGCCGCCGGCCCCGATCAAGTGACCATTGCTACGACCGAGTCCGTTCGAAAAGCTTTCAGCTCCCCAAAGGATGGCGAGTCAGAAGTTCGCTCCTTTGAGCCCCAACTCAAAATCCCTATGCCTATGCGCATTTCGCATCTTGCTTTCACTGCAGATGAAAATCATTTAATTTTGTCGGCAGAGTCGGGTGGTGGCCTTGCAGTCTATGAGGTGCAGAGCCTCCTCCAGGGGTCGTCGAATCCTGCTTTTGAGCTATCCACAAATGGTGAATCTTTGCTGTACCTGGCGCCCAATCCTGTGGCGGGGAAATCTGAGCTCTGCGCTGTCGTGACCAGTAATGGAAACTTATACATGGCAAACTTTAAGGAACGGAGCTTGAGTAGCCCTTTGAAAACTCAAGTGAGATTGCCTCAGTTGGAGTGCCAAGGGCAAGCAGCTTTGCGCTGGTATGGCTGATGGGACTATCTCTCAAATGACTCCCGAGGGCGAAAGCAAGGGAAATATCCCCAAGCCTCCGAATTCAGGAGACTGTCATGGTATGGGCATGGCCCTAACTCTCTTCTTTCTATGCCATACGTACTAACATCGAATCCTCAGTGTCTTCACTCATTTGGTTGGAAAACAATTTATTCCTTACCATCCATAGCACCACACACGAGTCACCGCCCAGCTCGGTATATCACATTATCAGCCGGCAATCACCATCATCATTCACCTTCCAAAAATTAACGGATCCCGTCGAGCCTTTTGGGGCAGAGAAACCTCCTCACCACTCCATTTTGCGGTTAAGGGACTTTTTAGACCTGCAAGATCTTCTCATCGTATCCTCCACTGCCTCAACGGATGTTGGTATTTTCACAAGGTCAAAGACGCCGCTGGCTCATGACAAGCCGGCCGACTCCATCACCAATGTGTTCACTACTACTGAATTCTTGGGAGATACGAGACAAGCAACGTTGCCTATGACGGAGAGCATGGATGACTCAGTGACTATTGGCGTAGCTTTGGATCTTTCCAGCAAAGATCGGGTATACAAGCCCATTCCATCAGACGATGAACTAGACCAGTCCCCGGGACCTCTACCCGGATTCTGGGCTCTGACCCATGAGGGCGTTCTTTGCTCATGGTGGTTCGTATACAACGAAGCAGTCAAAAAGGGCCAAAATTATTCTGGTCTAGCCATGATGGATAGTACAGTCCAGTCAGCACCAACCTCAACACCCACAGCAGCAGCAACTTCTGCCTCTCCATTTGCCGCTGCTTCCTCAACTCCCTTTGGCTCCTCTACAACACCAACCGCAGCGCCGGCTTTTGGAAGTTCCTCGCAGCTGGGACAGAAATCTTCGCCATGGGGGGCGTCAACTACAACACCAGCAACTTCCACAGGGGGCGCTACATTTGGCTCCAGCACTTTTGGCAGCTCGCCATCTGGCACAGGCTCAGCATTTGGCAAAACCAGCTCCTTGGGCTTTGGCCAATCCTCGCAGTTGGGTATGAGAACGTCCCCGTGGGCATCGGGCGCTGGTTCGAAGCCTGCGTTTGGGCAGTCAGGTTTCTCTAGCTTTGCTAGTGGAGGCAACAATCAAAGCCCATTTGGTTCTGCCACTGCCACTTCCAACACAAGTAATGCAGCAGCACCTGCAGCACCTGCAGCACCATCAACAGGAAGCGGCTTTTCCGCATTTTCTTCTCAGGGCGGATTTTCAGCATTAGGTGGCAACAATAGTAGTTCAGGCGGATTCGGAAAGGGCAGTACGTTTGGCGCGAGCACTTTTGGCACCCCCGCGAAATCCAATACCTCAGCAGACACTGCTTTCGCTGCTAAACAAGACAAGCCACTTGCAAACCCATTCGCGTCATCAATACCGTTTAAGCTAGAATCGTCCTTCAAGCCGGACCCATTCCAAAAGGATTCGAACGAGAAGGCTTCCGCTACTTTCGGCGGCTCGATGTTTGGAAGCGCATTCGGATCGGCTTTGGGGGATGTCGCCGCCAGCAAACCCAGTGAAGCCACATCTTTGGCCAAGGATGAGGACATGGATACAACTGAAACCACTGAAGAGACTCCTCAGAGCAAGTCACCATCAATTTTCCCACCCCAGCAACCCCAAGAATCCACTACTCCAACAACAACTCCTGGACCCTCAAGGTTTAGCTTCGCAACATCATCAACTCCCGGAACCTCACTTTTTGGACCAGCGACCAAAACAGAAACACCTTCTGGTGGCTTATTTGGCACTCCCAAAGAGACTCCGAAACCTGGCGGATTTTCTCTGTTTGGATCATCCAAAGCTACCGATTCAACTGCCGGGGAACCGAAGGTCAAAGTTGAAGCGCAAGAAACTCCCTTGCCACCTGACACAACGAGCAAAGCTGCTTATCCTGTGGGTGGTTCTTCATCTTCCTCGGCAGCATCTAATGGTAGCCAATTGTTTGGATCAACTACTACGCCTCTGAAGCCTGATTCTACGCTTTCATCATCCGATTCTGCAACCCCAAAACCCTCCTTGACCCAAACCGATGCTTCTCTGCCGTCCGTCAGTCCAAAAACGGTCAAACAAGCGCAACCTAGCTCTAAACCTGACGTCGTCAAGGTTGCCGAACTGGTCGAAAACCCTCTTGTTGTCGAGGATGCTCCGCTGCCACCCGACTTCACCAAGAAGCCCTCTATTCAGACTTCGCTACCTGCTGATTCCACCAAGGCCCCGACCACAGCCAAGGGCAATGATGCGCCAGCGGCGGCAGGCTTTGTTTTGCCAAGGGTCCCTTCAAATGAGCCGTCGAGTATACCCTCCCTCCCAGAAACAACGGAAGACGATGAAAGTGACCTGGGTGAGGATGAAGTCTCAGAAGGAAGCGGAGTGGATGTCGCAAAGGACCTAAGTCCAGTAACGAGTGGCCTGAACGTCACGCCTGGTTTCACTCCTCAAAGTTCGTTCGGCGGCATTGCAGGGGCGACCCCGGCCTCTGTCCGACCCGAAGATAGGGCTCGTCCACTGTTTGGAGAAATCAGCCGCGGAGCACCCACCCTCTTTCCCAAGCCAAGTCAGGCTAGCCCACGTTCGCCTAGTCCTGTACGGGGTGCTGTCCCCCAGAGAGTGATTAGATCCGATGCTACACGGTCGGTTAGTGCTCCAGGTATGGCATCGCAGATTCTTGGACCGAAGCAGTCTCAGATGCACCCCAGCAGCTCCATCATCAGCAGCAGGGAGAAACAGCCGCGAGGCGAGGACCCGTTTATGCTTCAGCATAGACGCATGAGGGAGCGACAAGAGGCGGAAGAGACTCAGCCTCTGGTTGACGAGGAGGATGAAGAAATGCAGAAGGTGCTTTCTTCCGAAGTTGAAGGCACCTTGCAACTTGATGAATTTATTGCGCATTCAAATGTTGCCCCACCTGCGAAAGAAAGCGTTCCTTCTCAAGTGGAAGCTGTGTATCGTGATATTAACTCTATGATTGATACACTGGGACTCAACGCGCGGGCGGTCAAGGCATTCACAAAAGGTCACACTGAGAATGCCGCGGAAGGTGGCCGAAGCAAACAAGATCTTGAGATTCCGGATGATTGGGTTCTATGCGAGATTAATGAATTGGGCGAAGTCCTCGATAACGAGCTGCACGCAGATCTCGAGAACGGCCGCGTGCAGAACTTGGATGACAAGTTGGACGCCTGTCAAGACCTGTCACGAGATATGCAACGACTACGAGCTAAACAAGAAGACCTTAAAAGAGTCATCATGACTCGGATGGACCCAGAACAGGCTGAACAAGCCCGAACGCTACCCCTCAGTGCTGAACAAGCTGCTCAACAAAATGAGTTACGCAGGGGATTTACCAACTTTACAAAGGTTCTGACAGAGGCAGAGGAGGCATTGACTCTTCTCAAGACCAGAATCGCAGCTACATCAAGCTCATCAGGCAGGGGAAGTGCCAATGTACCCACAGTCGAAGCGATCATGCGCACCATTTCGAAGATGACCTCAATGGCTGAAAAGCGAAGCGGAGACATTGACGTGTTGGAGACGCAGTTGCGTAAGATGAAACTCGGGTCAGCAAGCCGTGAGGCATCTCCAATAATGACACCACAAGCGAGAAAGAGCATCATGATGTCTCCAGACGTGACTCCGTCCCGTAACTTCCGCCAAAGCCTGACGATGTCATCTGGTGTAATGTCCCTGGACGCGGCAATGAAGGGCACGCCACCAAGGAAGAAGCTTAGTGGGTTTAGCAAGGATGAGAAAAGTGATTTGATGGAAAAAAGGGCTAGGCGTCAGGCCGTACTGTCAAAGTTAAAGGACAGTGTAGGCAAACGAGGCGTTAATGTATGGAATTTGGAAGATATTGATTAGGCGGCCACCGCGATTGTTGGTGGAGCTATTTCAAGAAGCATGGAACATAACAAATGTATTTTAGGGGTATGAAGATAATGTATTAAATACTAAGACTAGTTGTATTATTTGCATAGACTGTGGAGCTGTCTTGTTAGAGCTTGAGTGAAAAATATTGATACGTTGTAACTACTCCGTATACATCTGTAATAGATTGATGACTACGAAGTTGAAGTTCAAGCTTGTGGGCCCGCGGCGCTAATATGCCAACCAGGCCTAGTTTGGCTTCAGGTGGGTCCAGCAGCTTTGACTGCACTTGGTGCTACCGGCCTTTTTTTTTGTTGGAGATTTGTCCGTCGCCTGCGACCTTGGGCTTGAGTCGGAGGGGCATACAAAAAATTTCCAAGCTCACGGCTCACAACCGAAAAATACTCAACAACTTGCCATTGACACGTTGTATACAGTCATGGCACCAGAAAAGATGGCCAACTGGCGAAGCACGCCTAGCGCAGAAGTGCAAGAGCAACGCAATGTACGTTTCCTCTCCCTCAATGTGTATTTTCTTGGCGGTACCTGGCAGCTTGTTGAAGCGCAGCATGGGGTGTGCTGCGTCGCCTCAAAACTCGAAGCTAACCAAGCCGCTCTTTGCGATAGACTGTGGGTATTAACCTCGAGACTGTCACTGATGTAACGTCTGTCGACTACCCGGGCCACTTCCCCGGCGAGGATCACGCCTATTCTCTCGATCGCTTTCGAGCCGGCTTCTCCGTCAACTTCCACCAGAACGACGCCAACTCTTCCTCCTTCTCCTTGATGGGCCTCGATGCCTCGCTGGCCAATGCCTTTCGCCGCATTCTCATCGCCGAGATCCCCACTCTAGCCATTGAAAACGTGTACATCGAGAACAACACGTCGGTGATCCAGGACGAGGTGCTCGCCCACCGGCTGGGCCTGATCCCCTTCAACGGCGGCCGCGATGGCCTCAAGAACTTTCTGAAGTGGCACAAGAAGCCGGAGGCGGGGGAGGACCCCTACGCCGGCTGTTTCGACTGGAACACCGTGCGCCTGGAACTCAACGTCACCTGTACCGTGAACCCGGACGCCGCGCCAGACGAGCGCGACCCCCTCAAGGCCTTCAATAACGCGCACGTCTACGCCAAGGATATTGTGTTTGTCCCCACGGGCAGGCAGGTCGAGTTCTTCAGCGGCGAGGACGCCATCGCCCCCGTCAACCCGGACATTCTCATCGCCAAGCTGCGGCCCCGACAGACGATCAACTTGTCGATGCACATGCACAAGGGTATCGGCGCTGACCATGCCAAGTTCTCGCCTGTTGCCACCGCTTCATACCGCCTCATGCCGACGATTAAGATCTTGAAGCCTATTCTTGGTGCCGACGCCGAGAAGTTTGCCAGGTGCTTCCCGCAGGGCGTCATTGGCCTGGAAAAGGTTACGCCCGCAGAAGCTAAGAAGGCTGGGAGTGGATACGAGGGCCACGCTGGTGAGAAGAAGGCTGTGGTTAAGGACCCTATGAAGGACACCGTGAGCAGAGAGTGTCTTCGACATGCTGAGTTTGAGGGCAAGGTGAAGCTCGGAAGGAGGAGGGACCACTTCATCTTCTCGATTGAGAGCACGGGTCAGTGGGATAGTGATGAGCTGTTCATGGAGGCGGTAAAGCATATGAAATTGAAGTGTAAGAAGCTGGAGCAGCAGGTTGTCAATATGGCGAGGTAAGCCTCGATTTTGTATTGGGGCAAGGCAAAAAGTGGGCATTATAAATGGAGTTTGTGTATATTACGGCTATTTTCCTTTTCGTGTTTGCGAACTGCGTTGCAGTTTTGGTCCTTTTCTATGGGTAGATAAAACGGTATGATACCATGACGTCATATTTCTCGATAATTTCATCTACACTCATTCGCATCTGAAGCCTTGGTGATGTTTGATGGTAAGTGTATGTATCTACATGGATGAGTTAGTCATTATGTGATCAATGCCTGAAGTTTGCGCAGCTTTGGCATATTCGACGGATATATATCCCAAATTACTCGACCCCGACCCAGGACCAAAGCAATGGGAGTATAAACAATTCGAGCTGTTCTATGCTTCCTTGAATTTGAAGAAAAAGTTAAACTCCAGGGGAAAAGCCGGATCTGTGACAACAACTTGCTGTCCATCTATCAGCCCCAACTCAATAATCGTCTTGTTCAGATTCGGTCGCGTCTGCTCCTCCAGCCCCGGTGGGAACTGCATATACAACGTCCTCCCTTCAGCCCGGATAGAGGGCTTCTTTAGCTGTGCCTCTGGCCTCACAGAAAACGAGTCCACAAGCTCTTGTAGAGTAATTTTGGGGTCAACCTCTAGTGGACGGGCCTTCCTCCCGCAAACAGGACAATCATCCTTCTTCTCGTGCTTGAATGTATATGTGTAGATGCTGTCGTTGCCAGAGTACATCATGTAGTTGTTCTCGAAGCCCAGGCACGGGGCGGAGTTGGTAGCGATTTTGAACGCTTCATTGCAGCAGGATGCCGCGATGATGGCATTTGTCGATGCTATTGCGGGGATGATGTTTTTGATGGTGCCTTGCGTGAGGGAGTATGTCACGCCCGATATGCCGAATTCCTGGGCGCGAGCGAGCGCCTTCTGGTAGAGCCAGGTGACGTGCTCCGGTTCGTCTTTGTCCAGGCTGGGGAATGGCTTCTCCTCCTCCCATGCAATGACGTGCGCCCACTCGATGCAGTGTTCCGGCTGGCGCGGGATGGTGGCGATGGTACAGAGGGGCACGGCTGCCCGGGGCGCGTGCATATCAAGTTGGCATTCGATGCAGGATGTTATGGAAGGTAAAATCACGCGGGATTGACCCTTGAACCCTTCTGTACCGCCGTCGATAAGGGGCTTGATTGAATCTGGGTCGGCTTCGTATTCCTCGGCGATAGAGACAAGCATAGCGTTGATCCATCGGCGTGCTTCGATGGAGTCGAGGCCGCAGATGACGAGCTGGAACTGTTTGTAGAAAGTTTCATCAAAGTCCTGGATCCTCTTGTTGTGTGCGGTGATGGTGACGCCCTTCACGCGGTTTTGGACGAATCTGGCCGCCACTTCGGCTTTGAATTTACCTACGTCTGAGCTGCGAAAGAGGAATTGTCTGTTCAGGTTGGAGATGTCGATAGTGTCTAGAGGAGCAAGGTCAGTGAGAGGGGGATTGAGACTGTTAGAGGGCGAAGGAATGGGGAGCCGTAGAGTACCCATGTCAATTACGTGAATGTTTTTGAACTTGGACATGGCGAGGTTTTTGAGGATTTCGCATCCCAAACCTCCTGCGCCGCTGGGATGGTGTTGGTGAGTGAGATGGCATGTGTTCGTGGGCGAGTGAAACGTACATGACGCTGGCGTGAAATGTTAGCTGTGACTTCAGGCTGTGTCAATGTATCATGACGAAACTCACAGGACTTTAATTTTTTCGAATTGTGCTAAAAATTCTTCAGAAGTGGCTTCTGGATCGGTAAACGGCCCAGGGGTTCGTCGTATATGATCGAGATACTTCCTATTTCAGGTCGTCAGGAACAAGTCGTCCGTTTACTCGGCCACTTAGTGCTTGAGATGTACGCACCATCTTGCCTCCTCATTTATGGTCCCAGCGTCTGGCGTGGACCGAGTAGATATGCTCATTTTATCATCCATTTGCCGTACAGTCCCCTAGAGAGATTTGTTTCTACGGGGGAGGAGAGAGGATGGAGAGATGGAGAGACGGAGACGGAGACAGAGGCAGAAAAGAGGGAGTGTGGGTGGGTGGTGGTTGTATATTGACCAACCTTGGAACGTACCTAGTTAGTAGCTGGTTGTTGGTTGTTGGTGGAGGGTGGGGCACGCAACACTGAACCCAAAAGTACCTACCCTACCTAGGAACCTAGTAGGTAGGTCCTGAGTCTGCACTTACTCTAGGCCACCGAGTGCCCATGAACTCTGAAAGCCACCGTCAACCCGGCCCATGACGATACAATCTTTACAATATCTCATGTTCTCAAGCCTATGACTCTGGACGGCCAGAGTTGGTCAGCCAGCATGGATGAACTACTCACCCCGGTGAGCACGACGTACTTGCGGAAGAGGAAAGATTGGGAGCCGGTGCTGGCTACGAAAACTACGGAGCCTTCAAACCTTGCCGAGGTTCTCTCTGCAGATGATGCATTGTCGGTCCTGAAGAGCCAGCCAGACTATGACTCGCTGATTAGAGCCCTTCGGTTCCTCACTGAGAAAGAGGCGTCTTCCGACTTTAATATTCATGTGCCTAGTCCCAAGAGCGCTGCCATCATTCATGTTCTTGTGTCAGAAATCGTACCGAATTATTGGACTTCACTACAGCAAGAATCTTCGATAAAAGAGCCTGCATCCTTTGCTTCGGTATCTGCTGATGCCGTGGACCTGGTTTCGAATTTGCAGAGTGTCGCTGGCATCAACGCAGTAGTGGGACATATAAAGGCACTTGTTCAGGAATCAAAATTCGCTACGAGGGATGTTAAGAGGCCTGATATTAGCCTACACCTCGGTATTTTCCTGGACCTCTTGTCCGTGCTCTTGGATGGAGATGACTCGATTCGAGGAATTTGGCAATCTTCAACGGCTGGTTTAGCGGATGCGGTTTCGAGAAAAGTCCAGTCTCAAACGCTGATCTCCTTGGTAACTAGCGGCCGCATCATATCCATTTCTGCCGAGGCTTCAGAGATTATTGCCAAGGAAGGAAATCCAACCCCTGGTCGATGGCTTGTGGATGGTGTTGAGTATAGCAAGTGGATAGGACGAAACATCGCAACATGGGCTAAGGTTCAATTGGAGGGTGCTGAGCTTCAGACTTGTTTTGATATCTTTCAACGATCCTTGTCCTTGGGATATTCGGGTAAGAAGCTGTTCAATTACCAAGATAATGATTTCACTAGCTAATGCCGCATAGAGACTTTGCTTACTCTCGTCATTGACCAGCTGCTACTGTCTCGAGGTGCATCTCCTGGATTATTCTCCAAAGTTTGTCTCCACCAACCACAGACATACAAGAAAGTGATATACACACTCCTGGAATACCTATCACAGAAGTTCTTGAATCATCTGGAGCTGGAAGATGAGAAACCCGTCGAGGAGGTCTCTGCCGTTGCTGGCTTAATTGATGGTGTAATACAGAATGACGTGGGCCGCAAAACCCATCTCTTGAATTGGTGCTGCAGTCCGTCTGGGGCTGGGCTAGGTGACGGGATCGGTATTCGACGAGCTGTGGTGACTGTTCTGGCAAAGGACAAAGAGACAATTACGTCGCTTTTGGAGAAGAGCTTGAACCAGTTCGGAGACCAGCTTTATATCAAGCATACTGCAATTCTACAGCAAGAGGGTGGGGATAACCAGAATCATACTCAGTTCAATGCGCTGACCATTTCTGCAGCCCACGCCCAAGTATTGCTGCTCAGTGCGGCATATGTAGCAAAGCTCTCTCCCATAAAACTAACCATGCTTCTTCGCTCTGGAAGCTACTTATCAACAATATCTAATCGGATTGCCTCCACCAATGCCAGAGCCCGCTTCTTAGGCATGTGTGTTGGAGAAGGCCTATCCGCAATGTTCGACAACAACACTAAGAAGCTCGATTTTCACATGGATGAAATGGAAACAGAAGAAGCACAATGGCTTAAAGCTCTGACTAAGGTCTCGGATCCTATTGGGCCGGTTGAGTCGCTTCTTTCCAATCTTCCACCGTCACAGCCAACGAAACCGCCCCCACCTCGGGCTCAAAAACCGCAACCGAAGAGGAAACAGCAACATAAACCCGTTGTTAGCGAGCCAGCCCCAAAAGCCATCATTGAAGAAATTGACTCGTCCGATGACGAAGATGAGCATCTTCCCACTGCAGCAAAGTCTACGGATGACGAAGATTCGGATGACGATCCAACCCTGGTTCAACGAAACAAGCTTAAACCCCCAGTTTATGTTCGCGACCTCATCGCGTTCCTACGAGACTCAGAGTCATACGACAAGCAGAAACTTGGAGTCCAAACAGCTCCCGCACTCATTCGCCGAAAAGCCAATTATGGCACCGAAGTCAGTTCACACGCCGAAGAGCTCGCACGACTCCTGGTCGGCCTCCAGGACAAATTCGAAATTGAAAACTTTGAAGATTTGCGCCTTCAAGGCATGGTCGCCCTGGTAATTTCCCAGCCCAAAGCCATGGCACCATGGTTCGCCCGTACTTTCTTCGAAGGCGACTACTCCCTCTCACAGCGAACGTCAGTTCTCGTCACCCTGGGATTATCAGCCCGCGAACTAGCTGGCCTTGAAATCTCAGAATACCAATCTTCATCGTCATTCCCCTCGAAACGACTCCCCGAAAACATTGAACAGCTCTACCTTGAGTCCAGAACCTCCGCAAGCCAACTCCCCTCATCCAACCTCAAACCCCTGCCTCCCAATGCCATCAACGACATTGCCCAGTCCCTGACATCGACGTTCCTCGGGCCCCTCGCCGCCGAAGCCGCCGACGCAAACACCGGACCCGACGCGCTAAAGCTCCAAACTTTTTCCGCGCGGTACAAGTCCAAGTCCCGAAACAAACCGCGCATGCGTGTGATACCAAATACTACTGCTGCCATTCTAGGCACGTATTTCTTCTCCCCGCTCACGGCACACTTCCAATTTGCACTGCGCTCCTCCAGACCCGTCGTTCTGAACCCCTCCATGCTAGCTCTCTATCTTCAAACACTGGGTGTTGTCGTAAATGCTGCCGGTCAGTCGACGCTCTCCCTGCCACAACTCACTTCTGAGTTATGGGATTTGCTATTACGGGTGAGAGTCTATGTATTAGGGGACTTGGGCGCCCTCAAGGGCTGGCTGGTAGCCATGTCGGTGCTGCTAGAGGTAAATGAAGACAATATGCGACGAATATGCGAAGAGCAAGGCAGGGAGGTCATAGAATCGCGTGAGTGGGTATCAAGTGTATTTGAGCGGACGCGTGGGGATGACGGCGGCGAGGAGAATGATGTCAAGATGTTGGCGGCAGGAGTCTTGATCAAGTTGGGCGAAGCTATTGAGGAGTATCAGGCTTTATTAATGGGGGACCTGCTTGGATCTAATTAGACAAGTCTGAATTTCACACTGCGATGGTATGACAGGCAAATGAGATGGAAAAATTATTTGTATCAAGAAATGTCCCGAGAGCTACAATAGTCACGATGAAAAACGCCTCTCTACACCCGGCTACAATCCTTCCTAAAAAAACATCCGACTCCCGTGCTTATGACCCTAAAAGTCATGCAAATAGCAAGGCGCTTTTCTTTCCCTCAACAATATCATACGTCATAGTACATTGTCCATCTTGTCCCAACATCATATGCCCTTAAAACATGGGAAAGAGAATTACTTTACTTAGCTTCCATCACTGACAGACTCCATTCGAGTCACACTGCCCCGTCCAACAGGCAAGCTGTTCAAATAGGCATTTGCGTGGCTCAAGTGATCCCCCAGGCTCATTGCTAGTCGACGTAGCTCATTCTTGACATCTTCTGCTGATGCCTGTCCCTGCATGACGTGTGGTGACGGAGCAACAGGCAAAGGTGGCAGGACGATATCCTGATATGATTCGCGGGGTTGGCTGAAGACTGGCTGTGGGGGAGGAGGATCTTGATAGGTAGAGGGAAAGGTGGAAACGCTGGGCCCGACTGTTTGCTGAGGGGTGATGTCTTCGGGGTCCATGTCTGCGAACTCGCTTAGAGAATACGGCCTTGAAGGGGGATGCTTTTGCTGCGAGCTTTGATCATCCTGATGGGGCTGCTCGTTGTCAGACGAGGGGTCGGGGTAGTCGGCGACGGCGTTGGAAAACTCCGAGTCGTCTGACACGTAGATGGAGGGTTCTCGAACCGTCGCTGGTAGCACATAGAGTGATGCGTGTTTTTCAAGCTCGAAGGGATTTGCAGCCCCCAATTTCCGAGCCGCTCATGGAAGCTACATCTGAGTGAGACGTTGATGGCCGAGTATAGTCTGTTCCGGAGTCTGCGAAGCTCATGTCGAGGTCGATTAAGCTCCCAACAGAGGCACGGTTGTCCATTGTACTTGAGCTGGAGGGGGCGAGCTCGCTCAACGCCGTGGATGTTTGATACGGCTCTGTGGGGTGATGCACCAACGTCGGTCTTGCCGAGTTAGGGGCCGAAGCATCACTGGTAAGAGGGAATCGAAACATTTCTGGGTTCGCGGACGCAGGCGGCGGCATGGTGGGAAATTTCCAGTCCTGGGTACGTCGGTTGTTGTTCAAGTCGGCAGGGTCACTCAACGGTGGCCTTGGGTAGGGCGTGTCTCCGAGGTCGTAGTCTATTGAGGCATGAGAGTCGCCAGCTCTAATGGTCCCCAGATCGACAAACTGAGATATATCGCCCCCATGCAACGATGCGTCGAGGTCGATCAGGGACTCGCGAACGTCCGCCGGTGCAGAAGATTCATCTCGGAGTGGCAGATCTGAAGCTGAAGCTGAAGCTGAAGTGGGAGCTGGAGCCGGGAACGGACGTCCGTAGTATGCTCTTGAATTGTCTTCGTAGTTTGATATGGTATTTGGGTCAAATACCTTTTCCAGGGGTGCCTTGACAGACGGTAATTGTGGAGGTGGTCGTCGCCTGGACTTGCCCTTCTGAGGTTTTGATGTCTCCTCAAAAGCTTGCTGGCTGAAGTCAACCTCGGTGCCATAGACGTCGTAAACATCCTGGGCATCTCCATTGTCAAACACTTGCTGGTCAAAAGCAGCCGTGGTGCTAAAGTTCCACTCATCATTGCCCACTGCAGTAGAGGCAAGGTCCGACAAGCCTTGTGCACCGCCTATTGAAAACAGAGAGCGTCGATCTCCTCCTTGTGCCTCCCACAACTTGAATGCTCGTACCAGGTGAGCTAGCGATGACGAAGGATAGACATCCTCCGTCTTGAAAATGTATTTGTGGCGCTGGATTTGCTCGATTGTTGGGCGTTTTGCAGGGTCATGTTGCATACAATAGGCGGCGAGATCCTTTAAGCCGGTAGAGTATCTGTCTCCCTCAAGACGCGGCGTGTGCTGCTTCAGATGGGTGCCCAGTCTGGAAAAGTCGATGCCATCTGTTACATTAGGCGGCAGTCCGGAGGCAATCTCATACACCAACGAGCCATATGCCCAGATGTCGACTTCGGTGCCATATGAAGTTGACTGATCAAAGAGTTCAGGGGCCATCCAGTGCGGGGTGCCGATAAAAGTACTTCGCTTGTCAAACTTGGTTTCAATGACGCCAGCAACGCCAAAGTCGCAGAGTTGAACGTCGCCAACCTCGGTGATCAGGACGTTGGCGCACTTGATATCGCGATGGATGATACCCTGGCCGTGAACCCACCACAGAGCCTCTGCAACTTCGCGCAGAATAGGAATGATCCATTTCTCCTGTAGCCCGCCTGGGGCGGTAGGCGTCATTAGAGTCGAGACGCTGCCGCCAGCGCAATACTCGGTAATCATCCACATGGACTGGCCAACGGGCAGTGCCTCGATGACATGATTGATATTTTTCGCGCCGCTGTCGCTTAGCAGCTTCAGGGCATTGATTTCTTTGAGGAGGTCACTGTATGTGTCGGCCAGCTTGGGGTTGACAGTGTCGCTCTCCTCGATGTCGATGATCTTGACGGCAACGAGCTTACCAGTAGTTTGAGAGGTTGCCTTGTAGACGCGGCCAAAGCTTCCCTTGCCAATCAGCTCCGAGAGCTGATATCTTGGGATATCCTTTCCTGACTTTGTGCACGTCTCGACGACGGCTTTCTGCATCTTCTTGGCATCTTCAAAGGCCTTTTGTCTGGTGGCTGACATCTCAGTTAGACGCGGTTGAAGGGACGCCATTTTGGCGAGGCGGACATGGACGGAAGGTGGCTAGATATCAAAGGGCCTGGGCCCAGGCATGCTGCGACTATGGAGAAAGATGAAGTGTGCACTCGGCACCGACAGCCATGGCCGTGAAAGTCGCCAATCTGTCAAGTGCGTTCTGATCCGCCATGTGGTTCGAGAAGTGGCCAGGAGAAGCAGTGGAGACCTGGGGCTCGGAACGAGAAGCATGAGTGTGTCAGGTTGGGTGGCAGCCCGACGCTGGTGTGACTGCAGGGCAACCCCCAACATGAAGTCAAGGTGCAAAGCGCCCGCCCTGTTGCCTCTTGAGGGCACTCGGCAGTCCGTACCTGGGTGCCTTGGTGTTGGTGGCGTTAGGGCGATGCGTACCTGTCGATGTTCGCCTTCTAGTAGGCTCGGATAGCGGGCTGTGCCGGGCACCCTCCACTAAGCAACGTCTGGAATGCCAGCTGAAGTCAATACTCGCCCCGAGTCTCTCAAGCCTCGGGGAGCAACGTCAACATTCATATGACGACTCTTACTCCTATCCATTGCTCGGTCAGAAATGCGCACATCTTGTTGGTCATGGATATGTGATACAATACGATAGGACATGTGCTTCTAACTCTCTATCGCTGCTCGTGTCCAACCCTAATTAGTTACTGTCTAGATACCTTGTATCCTCAATTCGATGCGTTTCAACCACACGGTACAAAGGACTCTCTGCTCTTGTCCCAGACGAAATTCCCCCCCTCCGGTCCAATGCCCGTCATTCATGATTCTTTTCGCATTTCTGCCACCATCTTCTCGTGAATGCTCCGCCAAGTACCCTCGCATGTGTTCCTGATGACGCTGACCAGGAGCCTGGAGCATTTTATCACCACGTCCTCAATCAACTCGTAGCCGCCGCCACCCTCTTTTTCTTGAACAGTCCAGACTGTCTCCAGAATGGTATTCAGTGGGCTTCGTATTCTTATAAATACACCCTTCTCAAGGTTGATAAACTCATACGTGCTTACCACATCAGAGTCCCATAGTCCTGCTGGAAGAGCATGGACCTTGTCTGTGACTTGATAGCACTTGGGCGCCGCGACGCCATGGAGGCCACGATCCGTTGGAAGCTGTGGCTCCGGGTCCGTTGGCTTGTCGATTGCTTCATACTTGATCATATGCGGGTTAAACTGAATGAAGAACACGTGGCCCTGGAGCATTTCTACGCCTTTGGCTGCACTGACGTCCCTCGGAAGAGGCGTTGTATGCTTGAGAGAGTCTGTAGTATTGAACAAGGCTACGCATAAAACATGGTTACTTAAAGCGTCCAGATTGCATTCGTACGAATATGGGTAAAGCATAGCAGGGGAAAAGAGAAAAGGGGGGAGGGCGACATCTTACAAGACATATTGCTAAACACTTTGTATAGGAAATGTGAGAGCAGCCCGGAGAGATAAACAGAAAAACATCAAGAAGCAGAATTTATACAAACGACGGGGTACTCTGCTTGCGTCGCATATGCGCACATGCATGTTTGAGGGCGGAGGAGGGGGTTTGACACGGCTGCTACATACAGTAGCGTCGAGGCTAAATGTTGTTCGTTGTCTGGCCCTGGACCATCAGACAACAAGCGACTCGGGTGGCCGTTGCGGTCGTCCGGGCGAATGGCGACTTCTATGGTTGGAAAATATTGTGTCCATCGATGCTATTATTTCCTTATAATTATTGTATTATTTGACAAAAATTTGAACACGATGCCCTTTGCTTTGCTGGTTGGGAACTCAAATAGTATCGACCTTTTGCGGCGCCAGTGGCAGCTCACACCGCCTCCTATTGGTGATCCATCCGCTTGACGGCATGTGACCTCGCGACTGTCCATGTAACCACTACCGCGCGACTGGCGTGTCGTCGTGATGGGTCGGTCAGTCAAGTCCTCGTACCCACCTCCGCAAAGGACATCGTGAATTTCTAAATTGTTCTCCAATTCACGCCGCCTCCGAGCCGAAATTTCAATCTAGTCACTTCCTGAAGACAACTCTTGAAGCATTGATGGACTACCCCTACTGCGTATAATGCACGTCACCCCGTACTCCGTACTTGGTCACTAGTTGTCACGATGGTCGCCACAGCGAGATCGAGCCGATCCTTTACCCCTAGAAAGACTGCGACGGCGACACTTCCATCAAAGAAACCTGCAAAACAGAATGCAAGCATCCTTAGCTTTTTCCAGAAGACCCAACGACCAGAAGACTCTCTCTTTATTGAGGCCACATCCGATGCTGCTACCCAGGACGAGGACATATACGGTCGTGATGACGAATATCGGTTCAATGAGTCGATATCCAACAAAAAGAGAAGAATGAGCAATGATGCTCCTGCATTTCGAAAAATTGACAATGCTGTCCTCGCAGAGGTCCATGCTGATGAAACCTTGGACAATTGTAAAGCGGACAGCAGTGCCAAATCTCGACTCAATCTTCCGTTCATCGTGGACTCTGATAGTGACGAGGGGCATGAGAGCAGCGATGAGGACGATAGTGGTAATCAAGATGGAGTACCTACTCCTATTTCTCCGCAGCCAGAGACATCGTCTGTGCAAGGTACCCGTAAACATACAAGCCCAGGTCGGCCAAAGTCCAAAGATGGCCCAAATGTACGATGCCAAAGTCCCGAGAAGATGCTGGATTCTAACGAACAAGACCAAAAATACCAACTGTTTGCAGACCCCGAGAACTTTGGCGACATAGATGATTTGAACTTTACAGAGTTTGAAGGCGAGGAAATGCGGGAGATGAGATACATGCGGGAACAAGCTCGACTGGAAGCTCAGGAAGCAGGAACAGCCATACCTGAAGATTTCGGTCAAGATTCTTTTCAAGATGATTCTGCGGCTCAGACATGTCCAATCTGCAATGGGAGTCTTCAAGGCGTCTCAATGGACGAAGCGACCAAACACGTCAACTCATGTCTCGACGGCAATCCGATACCCTTACCGGAACACGAGCCCCCAACAGCTGCATCGCCACCGCCTGAGATTGAAGCTACGGTAATAAGCAAACGATTTGCACGGGCCGCAATCCCACGACCCGGACAGGCAGACCCTTTTGAGTCAGAAAATGACGGAAAGGGGGCAAAGTCTGCTTTTTCAAAGCTCATGTCAAATAAAGCCGAAGATTCCGCCTGGGTGGCGGCAGCGGCAGCCGAGAACGCTTCAAGGGGTCGTCCAGCCTACGAGAGAACATGTCCATTTTATAAAATCATACCCGGGTTTAACATTTGCGTTGATGCTTTCCGATATGGGGCTGTAAAGGGATGTGAGGCGTACTTCCTCAGTCACTTTCATAGCGACCACTATATCGGCCTGACAGCAAACTGGATGCATGGGCCAATATATTGCAGCAAGGTGACCGGAAGCTTAGTGAAGCAGCAACTTGGAACTGCTGCAAAATGGGTAGTAGAATTAGACTTTGAGAAATCCTACGATGTTCCAGGAACAGGCGGCGCCACGGTCACCATGATACCGGCCAACCATTGCCCCGGCAGCTCACTATTTCTCTTTCAGAAGCCTGCCGACAACAACACCAATAGTCGAGGCAAGCGGATTCTTCACTGTGGCGACTTCCGAGCTTGCCCAGCTCACGTAACCCATCCACTTATCAAACCAGACATTCAAGATGCAATCACAGGCAAGCTGAGCCAGCAAACCATTGACATATGCTATTTGGATACCACGTACCTTAACCCGAGATATTCATTCCCACCACAGGCTGACGTCATCAAAGCCTGTGCCGATTTGTGCGCATCACTATCTCCAGATCCTACCTGTAAAGATGACTTTTGGGAGAAGGGTGCCAAGGAAAAAGGGACGCAAGCAGTCAGCAAGTATTTTCAAAGTACCACGAAAAGTAACGACGCCGTCGAGGCCAAGACATCATCCAAGTTGGGCCAACGACTTCTCGTAATCTGCGGCACCTATTCCATTGGAAAGGAGCGAATATGCGTCGCAATTGCCAAGGCATTGAAGAGCAAGATATTCGCCATTCCCCGTAAAAGAAAAATCTGCAAACAGCTCGACGACCCAGAATTAGCCGGACTCCTCACGTCCAATCCTGTGGAAGCCCAAGTTCACATGCAGTCACTCATGGAAATTCGCGCAGAGACTCTGCAAGAATATCTGAATGGCTACAAGGGGCACTTTAGTCGTATCGTGGGGTTTCGCCCCAGTGGCTGGAACTACCGACCTCCAAATAGCAAGCAAATGTCAGCTGATGCCTCGCCAACTAGCATACAAACACAACAGATCCTCCATGGCAAGGGTTGGAGATCGAGGTTTGGTTATAAAGATTTTGTCGCGCAGAGGGGCAGCACCAAGGAAGCCATGTGTTTTGGAGTTCCTTACTCGGAACATAGTAGTTTTCGAGAGCTCGCCATGTTTATAATGAGCTTGAGGATAGAAAAAGTCATCCCTACGGTGAATGTAGGCAGTGAGCAGTCGAGAAAGAGAATGAAGGGATGGCTGGACCGGTGGGCATCTGAGAGACGGCGGGGTGGTCTTCTTCAGCCCTTAATAGAAGGAAAGGATGATCCTGAAGACGAGAAGATGTGCTTGTGGGGAGATAAGTCTGGGAAAGGAGGAGGGGCCTGGTGGTAAATTATTCCATGCATGAGTAGCGATCGCAGGAGAGTATGATGATGGTTGGATACATACACACATACGTTTGAATGGGTAGAATAAGTGTCATTAGTCCATTATCAATTTTAGACTCAACGCCGTTGCCTTGGTTGTCACAAGCCCATTCACATCCCCTGCCCGTGTCCAAGCCGCGAGGCCCAAACAAATACTTGCATCCCCATGCTTTCAAGAACCACTCAAAAGGAACCCAGTTCACCTAGCCTTGGCCTGCTGAGCAGCAGCTTCTGCAGCACGGTCAGCAAAATATGGACCGCTACATCGCAAAAACAAAAGAACAAGCTTACCTCTCCGCGTTGCATCCTCCAACAGCTGCGTATCTACCGACCCAGCCGGCAAATGAACATACCGCACAACCGAGCCTCGAATGAAGACGTTCTTGACCGAGCTCTAACTACCCGTCAGTCCAGTGCCACACAGGTGCCCCCCCCCTTTCCATTAAGCTAGCATTGGCAGACAGGGCAGGGCTGCACACATAAGCCGGGCGCGGGTGCCGCCGGCAGAAAGTACGCACCAGATGAGGGTATTTTAGCTCCTCCACGACAGAAATGTCGTCCAGCTTAATGTTGAGGTACTGGTCTACGCTCTTGAGCGTCCCTTTGAGCTGGATGTCGTTTTTGAGCTCCACCGTGACTTCATGGTCAATGAGGGTTTTGAAGAAACTGCCTTTCAGGTTAGGACCGTCCTTGCGCTCAAATAAGATGTATCCAAGGTCAAAAAATAAAAGAGATCCAATGAAAGTAGAGGTCAACTTGCGGCGTGGCAGAGATACACCCGGGAAGGGGGGCGAAAGGGTGGGATTACCTGAAGAATAGCATGGTTTGGGGTTCACTGGGATGGAGGTGTTGAGAATGGAAGTAAGTCTCGTGTGTTCTGCAGCGTCGAGGAAGCTCTAGGTCCTCGGATTTAATATTTTTGCCGAGATTTGAAGGAGAGTCCTTGGCGCGCCCTGGGTACAACTCTCTGGAACTTGGGCGATATTTGTCGTTCTTTTCTTCTTCTTTCTTTTGGCGAGGTGGTTGATATTCTTGTTCTGGGACTACGGTGTATCGCGCCTTGCGAGCTGCTGAGATCCATCCACATCACGTGATGATTGCCTTTGACTTGCTCTGGATTCTGATTCCACCTTTTGGGGGTTAAAAAATTGATGGTGATCAAATTTATTTATTTATTTTATTGGTAATGGAATAAATTTACCCTATTCAAGCAAATCATACACTACTACCCATATGCCTTTCTGTTTTATGCTACATGTACAAAGGCCCGCTTCTTCGCACTCCTCTCCGGGTTCTCATCCTCCCACTTCTCATCAACATAGTCCTTGATACTCTTATCGCGGAGTTGCATGCCCACAACCTTGAGTGCGGCAATATTAACTCCCATTTCATCCTTTTGTCTCTTCAGCGCTGCTCGCAGGTTTGTGCGTATCCCGTCCATCATAGACTTCATTGTGCGACTTGCTACAATTTGCTTGTGGTGAGTCTTGATCATGAAGAAGAGGATGCGGCACGTCAGGGGGATGTTCATGGACCGCATGGCAAAGATGTTGAGAAATGTGAAAAGTATCGGGACGGTGGCGAATGGCAGAACGAGCAATGCGTCTTGCAAGGCAGATGCCTTGATGCGTTGCAGGACTGACATGACGTGGACTTCGGCGGTGATGTTGCCAAGAGCGAGGAAGACGGGGTTGCGCTGTGGCGGGGGGGCGTGAGGGTTCGTGATTTTTGCTTCCTCGTATTCTTTCATAAGGTTCAGGTCGGCCATGCCCATTTCTAGGGCTTCTTGTATTCTTTCACCAGCCATCAACGTCTCTGTTGTCTGTTTTGTTGCCGCAGCTACTTCGCCATTCTCGTCCTCGGCGTCGGGGTCCTTTTCGAGGGAGGTTGTTAATGTGCTTTCGTAAAGCTCCTCCATTTCCTTCTCTCGCTCCTCTTCGAGAAAGATTTGCTCGTCGGTTTCCTCCCAAACCCGGATGCTCTTGTCGTGACCAGCACTCACGAGGAAGTTTCCGGTGTGGCTGATAGCAATCGTCCAGATTTCACCGTGGTGGCCGTCCAGTCTCTGAATCTGCTCAAACTTGTCTCCGTCCCAGTATCGAATGGTCCTGTCTTTGCTGCTGCTGAAGAAGTGGTGGCCATTGCCGTCGGAATTGTGTGGGACAAAGGCGACTTGCAGGATACTGTCCTGGTGACCAAACAATGCTTTGTGGCAATCACCGAAATCCAGCCCCCATATTCTTATATTCTTATCTGCTGAACTCGTAACAATAAGCTTGCTGTCGTAAGAGATGTCCATGCTCAGGACGGGAAGCTTGTGACCGTAGAGGTTGAGGTATAGCTTTAGCGAGTCTACAAAGAAGACTTTGACCGTGTTGTCTAGCAGGGCCACCGCAAGCAACTTCGCATCGGGAGAAAATTTGAGACTCAGAATGTCATCAGACACTTTGAGAGTGCGTGACTGAACAAGTTTCAGCTTGGGCGTTGTCCTCTTCGTGCCAAGAATCTCCTCTTGGACAATCTTGAACTCCCAAAACTTTGCCGTCTTATCGGCACTGCCAGAAACAACGGATCGTCCATCAGGATGGACGCTAAGGCTCCAAATGGCACCCTCGTGTGCCTGCACAGCATCGAGCAGTGATGCTGATGCAACATCGAATAATTGCAGTTCACCACTCTTCGTGCCGACGACAACCACTTTGTCACCCGGCAAGAACGCGCAGCAAAGAGCGTAGCCACACTCAAATGTACGAATACACGCTTGAGTCTTGATGTTCCAAATCTTCATCGAACCGTTGGCTGCCGAGGCAAGCATTTTATCATCCGAGCTCAGGGACAATGCTCTGATGTCAGCTCGATGTCCCGGCAGTTCTACAGCTAAGCCGCGAGTATAGTCAGGGATGTCATCCTTTTTCTTGCGCTCAATCTTCTCCTTGTGAGGGATACTATAGTACTCCAGTTGGTTGTTTGTTGTGCTCACCAACAATTGCAAGTCCTTCTGATTGCTGGATATTGCCCAATCAACTGAGCGGACCTTGCCCCCGGTTCTGAGAATAACATACTGAACAAAGACATCGCCGACGTCCGCTTTCGAAACATCCTCATTGGCTCCATCGCCATTTTCGGCAATACGGTCTTCGGCCTCGCTGTCCTTCCGCTTTAGTCTGCGTCGCTGTCGCTTTCGTGCTAGACTCTTTCTAATTTCCGCTTCGGATTTGATCCTCCACACATCAACACTTTTCTCGGAGCCATGGACGGCAAAGTAATCTCGCTGTGGGTGAAAAATAATCTCGATTGCTCGATCTTTGCTTTGCCTGTGGAGGATTCCACGGTCATGAAGGTAATGGGCGGCCGCAGAAATATCGACCTGCCGGGTGCTGGCGGCTAAACCTTCAGTATCAAGGGACCAGACTTTCATCTCGCCGTCATTTCCTGCGGTGATGCATCCGCTTACATCGGGAGAAACACCCAAGGCCCAGCATTCGCCATTTGTTTGAGAAATGTGTGTTTCGATGCAGTGTCTTGATGAGAGGTCCCAAAGTTTAAGCAAAGAATCCTTGCCGGTCGTGAGTAGGAAGCCATCCGACGAGTTTTCATTATTCAAGAGCATTGCGGGTGATCCGTCATCATTCTCAACTTGAAACTTGGGCTCGATGAATTGGAGGCCAGTGATCTGATCCTTGTGTCCGCGGAGTTTAAATTGGCCGACTTCAGCGACCAGATCCCAAATGATGACATCGGTATCCTTGGAGCCACTGGCAAGTCGTACGCCAGAATTGTCGAATGCCAGCTTCGTAACAGCGGACTTATGACCGTTGAAATTAACAATAACCGTCGAAATTTTACTGTCCCAGAGTCGAATACTACCATCCTCGTATCCGACGGCGTAGACGTCTTTGTCTGCCTTGCTCTGCGCGATTGCAGTCACAGAAACTGTACACCGTTCGTCCCTCCATCTACTGATAAGCTCTCCCCTTTTTATATCCCAGCAGAGAACTTCTTCGTTCGCGGCGACGACGGCTTGTCCAGCGCCACTACTGGTCCGGTCTTTGGCGGCCCAGAGAATGTTTGAGGTGTTGGTCGTAATCACCCCAAACGACTTGGCGTGCTCGTACTTTCTAATAATAAAGGGTCAAATTTCTATTTTCAGATGGAGTTAGGCGTATAATTAAGCACTTACAGGTACGATTTCACCATTGTCGCAAAATCGCAAGGTCAATTGGTGCTATCACTGTCCAACAATTCTGGGATGCCATCCTCACCGTGACCAGTCCTTTGGAGTGGGATATTTTTTTGCTTATCGATAGCGCTGTGGACCGCCTCTTGCAACTATCTCATCACGTGGCCGCTCACCTCTCGCGGCAGCTTGATGGCCATCCCGCACTTGCTCAGCCCCACCATGTGTCGTCAACAGCTCAGACGCCGGGAGGAGCAGGCAGATCTCGCGAACTGCAAACACATTCGCAACGATGCTTCTCCTTGATTACCAGAACGTATTAATCCAATCGGTTCTTACCGAAAGGTTCTCCGGGTTCGTCAGGACTTGCGCTAGCTAATTTTCCATAAATAACTAACCATATTCACCAGAGCCCCTCCTGCTTCCATCGACCAGACCGTCTCCGACTTCGATGGCGTTACCTTCCATATCTCGACTCCCGAAACAAAGACTAAAATTCTCCTTTCTATTCAAATAAGATGTTTCCAGGATCTAGTTCAATATGGAGCGGAGCAGGTTCTTCAGAGAGAATATGGTCAATATGTCGCACCAGTGGAGCCTGGTTACGACTTCTCCGTGCTCATTGACCTCGAGAATCTACCTGAGGAGAGAGGTGCGAATCGCAACTATTCCCGAAGGAATTTAGCTATTCGATAAAGTTCTAACAATACGCGCTTAGAGGAGCGCGACGCGCTTGCAATGAAATTTGCTCTTCTAAAGCGAAATGCGATGGCAGCTCCTTTTGAGCAAGCTTACCAGGAGCATTATGAGCTGAAAGAACAGGCATCAAAATTCACTTCCGAAGAGGCCCCTCAAGGTGTCCGGGAAGGTGGACAGGTCAAGGCGATCCGCTACCGAGAAGAAGAAGCGATCTACGTGAAGGCTAGCCACGACAGAGTGACCGTCATTTTCAGCACGGTCTTCCGAGAGGAAACAGACAGGGTGTTTGGCAAGGTGTTCATTCAGGAATTTGTCGATGCTCGGAGGAGAGCTATTCAGAATGCTCCGCAAGTCTTGTTCCGAAACGATCCGCCTCTGGAACTGCAGGGAGTTCCTGGTGTACAGAACACTGGCACCGGAGAGATTGGCTATGTCACATTTGGTACGTGGACACTGTCTCCTTTGCTCACAATACGACGCTGACAGGCACAGTACTTTTCCCAAGACACTTGACCCCCCAAAGGATGCCAATTGTTATTTCGCATATCCAGACTTTCCGAGATTATTTCCACTACCACATCAAAGCATCCAAGGCCTATATTCACTCACGTATGAGGAAGCGAACGGCAGACTTCCTTCAAGGTTCGGATTCCCAAATTGCACTAGCTGCAACCAATGCTTACTTTTCTCATAGTGCTGCGCCGTGCACGCCCCGACAACGAGGAAAAAGAGAGGAAGACTGCAAGCGGACGATCATTCAGGGTCCAAGGAAGCTAAGGAGAGAGGCTTGTGGAAGCAAGCATATTACGCGTATCGATGGCTGGCGCAGTAGAGACAGCATCTGTCAAGTGTAGAGAACAGCAGCTGTAAACGAAGTTCAATAAAAACGAGCCACCCAAAGATTGCCTCTTCGTACTTGGTAATAAATAGCATGCGAGTATCATCTAGTTACCTACCTACTGGGTAGGTATTTACTTGCTGTTGTTACTGGGTGGCAAACTCCTGTTATAAGCCAGCTTGTAACCCTGAGTATCTTGGCGTCTGGTGCCAGTGCACCGAATACAGTTACGAGGTCACTAATGCTGTAGTGGGTGGAGTGGGGTGATCGTCCCTGTAACATAGCCTCAGGCAGCCGGACAGCTAGCTGCCACTCATACACCGTTGACGGCTCTGATCCACGTCTGGACGCTTTCTACCTGCTAAGAACCGTGGACAAGCACATGGCCAGTCGGCCTCCGGGTCGAAATTCAGGATGGTGTGGCCGTTTGGATCGCGAATATCGACATCAGAAGACCCCAAGGACGAAGTTGAATCGACAAAACGCCCAGTGCCATGGTCTGAATCTCTAGGACGAGCCGAGGCCGATCCCTTGGATGCGGCCAAAGAATGGGCGCCAGTAGTAGGGTTCTCTCTTGTCGGACTAGGCGCCCTGCAACTCTACGCAAATTACCTTCGTCGGATTCCAGGTGCAGCCTTTATTCGCCCATCATTTTTCCGCACCCGAAGCCTCTTTGGCAGGGTCACGGGAGTTGGTGATGGTGATGGTTTCCATCTCTTTCATACACCAGGTGGTAAAGCCGTGGGCTGGGGGTGGCTGAGAAAGGTTCCTGAAACCAGGAAGGAACTCAAGGACCGAACAGTAGGTCTCTTTGTGGAATAGAGGCAATCATCCCAAAGGTCTGAACTAACTTGCGTGCAGATATCGGTCCGTATTGCTGGCGTCGATGCCCCGGAAGGAGCACATTTTGGACGGCCAGCGCAGCCATTTGCCGCCGAAGCACAGAAGTGGTTATCTGACTATATTCTACACCGGAATGTGCGGGCATATATCTACAGGCGTGACCAGTACAATCGTATTGTTGCGACGGTCTACGTTCGTCGGTTTCTTATACGCAGAAATGTTGGCTTAGAATTGGTTAAACGTGGTCTAGCTACAACTTACGAGGCAAAATCGGGTGCGGAATACGGCGGGCTGAAGGCTGTATATGAAAGGGCCGAAGCCAAGGCGAAGAGGAAGCGGAAGGGCATGTGGTCTGGAAAAGCGGGCGAGTTTGAAAGCCCTAGGGAGTACAAGTCTCGGTATCAGGAGCAGCAAAACCCGAATGAGTGAATCGACAGCGGACTACAACACTCAAACGCCTAGTTAAATGCGTGGTTTTTTTGAAAGCAATCAAGAAGTGATGCTACTACAGAAGCGACTCTAGAGGAAAGGGTACCGCGCCGCCACACTTGGGTTCTACTACTTGGCCATTTATATAAGACGATCGCTGCATATCCTGGAGAATGGGTTGCCTTGATGGTTATTAAAACGGCAATTCTTCTGTCTGATGTTTGAGCCAACGTCGCAGATTCCGGCGGTGTGACACCACCTTGCGAGCCCGTTCTCTGGACGTACGTCCTCAGATCGCCCCTGAAATACGGCCATCGAACAGTCCTGGTATGTAGGGGGTAGACAAGGAACAAAGTCTGGGGTGTTGTGGCGTCTGGTATGGACCAAGCAAGGCGTGGCTGTCACGAAGTCGTTCGGAAAGCTAGTTCGAGGCTGTCACGATACAGAACTCATTTTAGTATGTCAAACGTGGCACGATAATGTTGTGCAGTCATATGGACAAATGTACAGCACTAGAGATGGTATGATGTTTGCAAGTGGACGAGGATCAGAGACAAGTTGTATGACCGCCAAGGTATATGGCCGTGTATACTTGCTTGGGGTAAAAGTAGTCACAAACTCACCCACGCACAAGTTGCAAAGGCACTTGTAGTTACGGAGTCCTTCCTCCTCAAGTAATACATACTACCTAGCAGGTACCTGCAAAGTAAGAAGTACGTTGACGTGGCGTGAGGGGCGCAAGGATGCCAAAACAAAAACGGTCACTATTCATAGGACCCCTTTCCATCCGCAAGTTTGTATCTGGCCAGCGGTCATTGTATGTACACGTTAGAAGATTCGTCGTCACTTTGACACCTCTGACCTCATAAGACCGTTTTAGGCGGCTCTACAGAGGTAGAATGTGGGAGGGTGCACGCCTCCGCTCTCCACGGTGAGCGTCAGAAGAACGCACTTTCGCGCAGCTCGAGCGAATGGATTCACGACCACATGTCTCGGGGTCCAATGCAGCAGTATTTACTCCGTACTCGGTAGTTCGTTACGAGTTTACAGGTCAATTTCCTCTCACTCAACTGGCGAAAGGGTACAGAGCCCTCCGCATGTTGTAGCAGTCCTCGGCGTGATGGTCAGGCACGAGGTTCCAAGGCTGTTGAACGTTGGTTGCCCCTGGCCCCACATGGCAATTGCTCCCGTGTTTCCGCAAGGAATTGACAAAAAGGTACTCGTGCAGCTAAAAGATTTATACTTCACTCTGTGTGAATATTTTTGTCTGGCAGTGTAGTGGGTCACATCTGCGACACTCCCCTGATAGGTCCAACTAGTGCGAGTTTGCGAGGTACCACGAATACTCAGGCACTACAACTTAGCCAGAACTCAACACCGACTTGCACAGACAGGAGCATCCAGCCTGCACGCATGCGTCAGCTGTTCTATTGCATGTTGACGAGCCACGAGAGAGCGCGAAATGGATAAGAAGCAACGACTGCGACCCGAGGAGAACGCAGGGTCTATTTAGACCATGAGCGTTGGAGCAGCTTCTCTCCCTCCTCATAGACTCGTCAATGCGCTGCTTACTAAGTACCAAGGTACTCTTTGTCGCCGCAAGTTGTACGGCGCACAGAGTAACTACAAGGCGCTGAACCTTGAAGATGGCTGGCAAAGCCAAGCAAGCATCTTCAGCCACCAGTTTTCAACTCAAAGTGCTCCAGCGGTTGTCACAGAATATCCTTTGGGCCATTGGGCGGCCGTGCTGTACTACACTCCATTTTCTACCCCTAGTCGTTTGTGCTGTGCACTATGGTAGTAGTTATATGTACATCTGGAAGCCTCTGTCACGGACCCTGCTCGTCGGCTTCTAATTGATATCACATCGGCGGAGGTAGAGCACCATGCAACACTTTTGGTATGTACATTTCTCCGTCAACTGTCCATCCAGCGACGTGTTCCACACAGACCACAGAACCTGACTCTGTGCTCGGTGGTGCATTGAAGCCTTGACATCTGGACCTTGTTGTGCGACCCTGTCGTTCTGCACTGCCCTGACCCATTGCTGACGTTCTGTTCTGGACTAGTGACCCCTGCAATTCTGGCGGTCACAACAACCTCTGCAATTTCCCACATTCTTTGTGCCCACCTTGGCAGTCAACCCAGCCGCATCAGCCCAGCCATCCTTTGTTCCATCGAGCACAATTCCAACTCCCAAACTCATCCAAGGCGAGGGGGAAACCACCAGCGACAGGCGACAGATTGCTTCTGCCGCTGCCGTCTTGCGCTACCGACCTCATTTCCTTCGCTATTCTCACCGATACTCTCGTTAATTTTCGTTATCTCGATTCTCTTCGTCCCTCTTGTTTGTGTCGCGCTTGGTGTGATTGACTTCTTCTGGCACCCAAGTCGCGTTCCGACCACTGCGTTGAACGTTTTCCAAATTTAGGAGTTACCTCGAGAAAATTGCCATGCCCGATTCTGCATCACAACCATCGACTCAACCATCCTGTCCCTCACGACTCTAACTTTTTCTCGCACTCATTTTGTCCCCGAATCTCGACCCCGAACGACTTTCCATTCCTTCTCGTCGACACCATCCCGTTCCCGACCGCGCAGGCGGGTCATCATCGCCATGCGGTTGCCCTTCCGCCAGCACCGCCCAAGGCGTCCGCCTGCCTCCACGATCTACTCAATCTTTCTCACTCTGGCGGCGTTTGGTCCAATCTTTTCAGAAGCCATTCATTTTAATCCGGCGCCACCCGCGAATCTCGACTTTTCTAATCTGGGCAGAATAGCAATTGCTGGCGACTTCAATGGCATCTCCCTATACGAGTACGAGGGCCAAATTTCAAAACCCCTCCCCACAAATGGCAGCGAAGCCCTCCTCGCCCGACTTCCAAATGGCGCCTTGGCACCCATTGTGTCTACTGATGCGTCTATTCGAGCAATGTGCCTATTGAATAACGACAACGGCAAGTTGAAGGGAGTGGTTATCGGCGGCAACTTCACGAGTATTGACGGGACGCGATCAACAGCAATCGCTCTCTTTAACCCCAATACAACCGAGATTACGCCTCTGAAGGGTCTGGAGGGTGAAGTTAATGCTTTATATTGCGACGACAGTCGGAAAACTGTCTATGTTGGTGGCAATTTCAAGGCTTCAAACTCCACCAATGCAATCGCCTGGACGGACGCAGACGGCTGGTCAAATCTGCCATTTGCAGGCTTCAACGGTCAGGTCAATGCTATTTCCAAGACCTCGAATGGTCACATTGTCTTTGGGGGTAGCTTTACCGGTCTAGGAAACACTTCCACCCCGAAACAACCTGATAGCCAAATTATCAATCTATCTGGCGGCAAGGTTACCGCCACGAATGGTGCGACCACCAATGGATTCAGCGATCCCACAAACATTGTATGCTCGGCAGGCACGGACGGACCTGGCAGCACTTGGCTCGCAGCTGACAATCTTCCCGCCACCTGGGAGGCCGATTTCGGATTCACATTCCAACCTACCAAGCTGCGGCTGTACAACACTCACCAGGAAGGTCGCGGCACCAAGACGTTTAGATTTCTTGCATTTCCATTGAACGGCATAATGAACTTCACCTACGTCGACCCGTCAACGGGGAACAATGCTTCCTGCACAAGCGAATGCCCTCTCAGTCATGATCCTAATGTTAAATTCCAGGATTTTCGCTTTGTCAACCGGGTCGGCATGCATAGCTTCCAGGTCGCCATATCAGACTGGTACGGATCTGGTGCAGGGCTCTCTGGCATTGAACTTTTCCAGGATGACATGTTCGCATACGCCATCAACAATTTCAACGAACCCAATTGCAAGGGCATCCGTTTCCCATCGACTGCGACAGCTACCGGACCCTGGACAGAGAGTCCATCAGTCCAGAGCAGTTCAGATTACCTCGTGGCAAATTTCAGCGGCGGCAACGTCAACGACAAGTCTGCTTCGGTCGTATTTACCCCCAACATCGTAGAATCTGGTAACTACTCCGTCAACATGTACACTCCAGGGTGCATGCCGGATGGAAGTTGCTCCGCACGAGGCCAGGTTAATGTCACGGGCGTCATGTCGACCGGCACGATCAATGCCGGTTTCAGCACGACGCTCTATCAAACAAACTATTACGACAAGTTCGATCAAATATACTTCGGTTACATTGAGAAGAGCTCTGATAGTTTCAAACCTACCGTCACCCTTACACCTCTGGCTGGTCAAAACCTTCAGTCCCTCACAGTCGTCGCTCAAAGAGTAGGATTCACTCTCACCAAGTCAACTGGAGGCCTCAACAGTCTGTTCGATTTCGACCCAGAGCAAAAGGCTGTAGATGTATCCAGCCTGGAAAAGTCGCCAATCAACAAACTGGGCTCTGCATTCGGCCGAAGTTCAGCTGTCAAATCTCTGGTCACGTCCGGTGACACACTATTTATTGGCGGAAACTTCACTTCCAAGGATTTTGTTAATGCTGTCGCCATTAGCGGCGACAAGGAGGACACGACCAGCCCACTTGATGGTGGCCTCAATGGTCAAGTTCTCGATATGCACCTTGAAGGAACACAACTGTATGCCGGTGGCAGTTTTAACAGCACCCTCAACCGCGATAAAGAACTGAGCCATGCCGCCGTGTATGATATCAAGTCGAATTCGTGGAGTGCTCTGGGCGGCGGTGTCGATGGCGCTGTGGAACACGTCGTCCCCATGCGAATCAATATTACATTCGACAACACGGAAACCGTCATCGGCTTGAGCGGGACGTTCTCACAGTGCAATGCTTTCAAGAATAATAGTGTTTCTCCTGCAGACGGCTTCGCCATTTGGGTTCCGTCTTTGCAAAACTGGCTGCAAAATATCGACCGGCCTTTGCCCACATACAATGGTGTGCTTACTGCTAGCCTCGAGAATGTTTCGGATGTTGGTGACCTCTTAGCAGGTTCGTTGACATCAGCACAGCTTCGTGCAAATGGAGCTGCCACTCTCAGTACACAAGGCCTTGGGCCTTTCCCGTTCAAGGTCGAAGCTGCGACCAAGTCCGCGTCAGAACTGCACCGCCGTGAGAGTATTTCCAACGATACTCTTCGAGGTGTCATCACCGGTGCTTTTTACAGCACTGACAGCTCTAACATTACCGTGCTCGCCGGACACTTTACAGCTAAATCAGCTAATGGGACGACCGTCAACAACTTGATGATTCTTGATGGCAAGGACAACGAGTCCATCACCGGACTGGGCTCAGGCATATCCGCAGATTCTACATTCATCACTGTTGCTCTTCAAGGAGGCGTCTTGTATGCCGGAGGAATGGTCTCTGGTACGATCGCAGGCAATCAGATCCACGGCCTTTTGGCATATGATCTTTCGTCAAAGTCATTCAGCAGCCAACCTGCGCCAATCTCAGGGAGGAATAGTACCGTTGCTGCCATCGCTGTTCGCCCCGATACCTCTGAGGTGTATGTTGGTGGCTCGTTCGACAAAGCTGGTGCTCTGGGCTGCGAGGGCCTCTGTATTTACAATTCTAACTCGGGGCAGTGGTTTCAGCCCGGTAATGGCCTGTCAGGTGAAGTCCTGGGACTCATGTGGTCTAGCAAGTCAACCCTCGTTGTAGCAGGCGACCTCAAAGCCAATAGTACGGAGAAGCGATACTTGGCTACCTATGACGCGAAGCAGCAGACATGGTCAGCCTTCCCGGGAGCTGAGAGTATACCCGGACCAGTCCAGGTCATGACGGCTGGATCAAGAGACGGAAACCAGGTGTGGGTTGCGGGCAAGTCAGCCAAGGACGGATCGGTCTTCCTCATGAAGTACGATGGTAGTCAGTGGCTGACTGTTAATGGAACACTCCCCGCAAGTACGATTCTTCGAAGCTTGCAAGTTTTCTCGCTCACCAAGAACCACGCCAGCACACAATTATTGGGCGAAAACCAGGCACTGATGATGACTGGCTCGATCGTTATACCAAACGTTGGCATCGCCTCGGCAGCAATTTTCAACGGCACTCATTACCTGCCCTATGCTCTGACAACGAACTCTGGCAACGTGCCTGGAACCATTGCCAGAATCTTTACTCAAAAGGACGATTTCTTTTCAACGGGAGGTGGCAGCATGCCCCTAGGTTTTGTTGTCCTCATTGGGCTTGCCATTGCACTTGGCCTAATCCTTCTCATGGTCTTGGCTGGCATGATTTTGGACCGGCTTAGGAAGAAGCGAGAGGGTTATACGCCGGCTCCAACCTCGATGTATGACAGAGGCAGTGGCATCCAAAGAATCCCCCCTCACGAACTACTAGAATCACTGGGCAGAAGTCGACCCGGAGCAGCACCTCATGTTTGAAATTCGACCTAGTTGTTTTTTTTCGCAGCCTTCCTTTTCCACGGCTTACCTTGTTTTTGCCTGGCGTTGATTTGACGTGTGGAGTCGATCTTTTTTTCTTTCTAAACCATGACTGAAGATGGTCGAGCGTTTAAAAGGAGGCCCATCTCAATCCTCACTCTAAACGAGCAGAGGACGGTAATCCTAACACTGCAAATATTTTCCATTGTGCATATCAGAGGCAGCAAACCAGCTTCTTGTCTCTTCTCTACACTTTCTCTGCATTTGCCCGTCATTTCACGAGACTACGACTACTGGCTAATGTATTGCCATTTTTCTCACCAATCACACAGTGAATTTTGTT
Source organism: Metarhizium acridum (assembly GCF_019434415.1). Lineage (NCBI taxonomy): Eukaryota > Fungi > Ascomycota > Sordariomycetes > Hypocreales > Clavicipitaceae > Metarhizium > Metarhizium acridum. The sequence goes on along the minus strand of NW_027094016.1, from coordinate 1,048,609 downwards.
GGTTGGGTGTTGTCTTTGACCTTGATATGTCTCCTTGTTTTCGTTTCTTCTTTTCACACTATCGTATCCACGTCCTATTTCTTGGCCTTCTTTCTCCTTTTCCCAAGTTTTTTTTTTCTTATCTGCCGTTCACCAGTGTATATTACCTTCAGCGCAGTCTCCGCCACTAAGACTGCCGACATATTTATTTACTTATTGTCCCTGTATAGGCGTGAGGGACGGGGAGGTGATGAGATGGGGGCACGGAATGGTCAGGCACTTTAAGAACAGGAAGGAATTATGCCATTCTAGCGTTGACGACGGCGGCAAAGGATATTGGTTGATTCCCAAGTGTAGAACCATGGCAAATTAATCTGAATGCGGAATTTCAAAACGAATACTCCTCAAACATGGGTGACGCTGACGAGACTTTAAAGTGAGGCAAACAGGTTGATGCACATAGTTGCCAGGCAAACCGTTGTAATCCACGACACGATTTGTCCCATTATCCACGGTTCCATATGCATGTCCATCCCAATCAGCAGCCACATGCAGTGTTGAATCTCACAGAACACCAACGTGGAATTCATTAGTCTCATACTGAAGGCCACGGATATAGCCATCAGGGTCTTTTCCCAGTCAGGAGACACGTGGCCCTGTGTGTTCACCCCTATGATTGATGGGATCTAAAAACTCCTTATCATTATCAATGAAGGCATTGCAAGATGGTCTGGTCTGATGACTAGGACATGGCCTCACCAGCGAGCAGGGAGTAACTTGACTAACACCACACCCTAAGCGCTCGCCGCTGAGTAGTTTGCCATAGGTTATTCGATTTTTCATCCTTCGGAACGGCCCTTGATGCTATTTAAGGGACACGCACTAGTATATGCGAAACATGCGGCTTTTGCCACAGTCCTTGACAGGTTGCAACCCTCAAAAACCCAGACCAGCGCGGCCTTCTTACCAGCAAGCCTCGCTTTAACCAATCCTCATGGTAGTCACGCCACGTCGCATATCGGATTTCCTTGGCCCTCCCACACACGAAAAATAGCGATTGCGCGGCTTTTATAGCATGGATTTGGGGAAAGGGCCCCCTCCCCTAGCCCATTCGGCATAAACGCCACAACGAGCGTAAAACACGCCCTAGTAGATGCTGAAACGGCGGTCCTATGAGGAAGGTAGATGTTGTTCTGATTTGTACAATCCCATCGGCCAGAATGAGCTGATTCTCTGTTCTTTATAAGCGTGTTGGTTATATTTGTAATGTGAGATACTTTTAAACACAGCCATGGGAAATATTTCCTCCATGGGTGTTCCTGGATGTGTCGACCCCTTTCCCCGCCTCCCCTTGGTGTCCTCTATATCAGAGAGAAGTCAGAGAAAAGAAAGTTTGGTGCCCGAGAATAGCCCTTGTCAGGGATGAAAAAAACAAGGCCGGCACTGTGGTCGCAGTCTCGGGCATGAGGACAGTTGTGTCGGATATCAACGCCAAGATCATAATCCGGCCTGCCTGTATTGGAAGCTGCGGCGTAGATGTTTGTCTTTTGCTTCGGCATGACTGTAGACGCAAAGAGGTTTTCCTATATTGGCTCGTGTTATTACCACGCGGGCAGGGTTCCCCAGTGTGCCCCGGCGCGGGACGATTTATCGACGAAGGGGAGTTCTACTGCCTGCCTTTTTTTGTTTCCGCATGAGAGTTGGTTACTTTCGCTACATTGCTATCGAGCTGCCGTTGACGAAGATGACGTTGGCACTTGCGAGATGCGATGTCATGTGTTGTGTCTTTGACGGCGCGAGTCGCCGAATATGGAAACACGGATCCTTGATCTCGGCCCCATTTTGATCGGGAAGTTGTATGCAGATTTTGATGATCGTCCGATCTGATCGACGTGGAAGACGGCTTCTCTGCAGCTGTCGTCGTCGTAGGTAGGCTGTCTCTGGCTGGTTTAACCAGCCCTTCTGCGATTGATAGACCCAGTGCGCCGGACATTATCAGCAGTGTGTCTTCTGGTACGAATTAATCCATGTGTCACGAGGTGGGATCAGATCACGACTGTACTGGGAAGGTCAGGGGTTTGGAGTTTTCTCCCGCAGATCAGCAAGGCTAATCAGTGGGATGGTGGACGTGGATATATCATGAAGTTTTTGTGGGAACCAGACAGCGAATACATGTTCGAGTGAGGAAAACGGGATATTGAAGGAGTCAAGATAGAGTAGGTCATGGGATGCCCGTGCGCAATCAGCGAAGGAGTTGAGGCCGTCGCTCGATGTCAGAGGGGTGTCCTTGCAGTTTATCACATGGCAACATGTTTCTGCCATTCAGTTACAGCTCACTTGATACCAGGCTTTTACTGACTCAACATTGAATTGAAGCGAATCCTCTCAACTATTCAAAAGCTAATGATGCTAGGCTATACCCGAGGATCTCCTCTGTCTCACGAATATACAAGCGTTGGTACTCAGGATCACGTGTTGTGCCTGTCGACATCAGAGGCAGGTGTTATTTCCCACCTTGCTAGCAGCTTCGTCCTGCATCACACCTTGTCGCTGGCTCTTTGCAATGCTGGTGCTTGTTTATTGTATTCGATCTCTTTTGTGACTGTTGGATCGCCCTTATTTGCTCTGCCGCAATCTATTACAAGGAGTCCTCGTGGGTAATAGCTCCATCTTCGTATGCACCAAAAAGTTACCATGTATACTTCATCAAAGCTCCGTCCTCCTGGACATTCGATCTTCAGTACAGATCCAACAAATCTAGTTAAGTTACATTTCAAGTCTGCACATTAACAGAGGTGAGGAGGTCAAACTTCTCGCTAGGGAATGGCATAATGATTTGTCTTTCTACCGCGTATCCTCCGCTACTTCTTTACCGTTGACGATATGCTCAACCGAGTCTGCTGTATCGATTTCCGCACGTATAAGATTACCACTGACTCAATGTAAGCTAGGTTTGTACCCCAAACGCCATTACAAGTCCACGTCTTGTGATTGAAACAATTCCAGTTTCAGCCATCCTAGGCTGCGTTCACAGTCGACACAACCGACCCCCGGCATTGAACAATCGTCCCATATACACACAACCAAGGAGCAAAACATGTATATCCATATTTGTGCTGTCTTCGGAAATATACAGCTCCAGGCACGCATAGTAACGAGATCCCGGAACTGCCTTGGTCCTTGTTATCTGGGGACTCTGCATAAACCTCCTCCGCCACTGAGTGTATGCAACTTGGTTGATCAACAAGGCTGAAGAACAAAAATAGCACAGGAGCAATCTATTTTACAGTCACCTCCCGAGGTTCGCAATGTCGGAGAGGAAAATCAAAAACAACCCCCCAGGAATTCCTACAGGAAAACAAAATCAACGCTGCCTCCCCATACAGGATGTATCGAAGGGCATTCCGAATTTCACTACCAACCATGCTGGTGGTGAAACGACAACGGTTGATTTTCTACCATGCCAGTATGCCAGGCCATGGCCCGCCTGTAGCGTAAGCTCAAGGCTTTCCCATCGTACGTACACATGGCAAACCCACCCGGCTGGAAGATGCTTGCCACAACAGGGACAATCTAACATCTTTACCACCACCCCCCTCCCTCCCCTTTTTCTCAATTTCTGCCCCCTCCACCAGCTTCTAGTCTCCACCCCCCTGGACGAGCTGCGTAAGACCAACCAAGATGCCGCAAAATGACGTTACGGAGACCGAAAAACGGGACTTAGCGGAGCCGCTGACGTCAAAGCTAGCGACTAATTCAACGACGACTGGAGCTACTTTGCTGTTGTGACAAAGGAGTGTGTGTAGAAACCATCATTGGATAACGACAGAAATGCCACCAACATCAGCACACCAATTAGGCTGAACAGCGGTTTTGCATGACTTTATTCTGCCACCTTCTTCTCGTGCAAGGCGGAATTGTGGTCAGGAGTCTGACATCATAGGACTTAGTTTTCTCGTGCTCGTCTGGGCTTACAGCTTGCAGGTCGACCCCGGACACCGACCCTGAATATCAAGAACGTACTCCGTACGGAGCACCAATTCGACATCTGATTCTTTGCCACGACGTCCCGACGTCATACCTACCAGGCGGAGGTGGCCTGGCAACCCGGTATCATGGTCAGCACCTTCGTTCTTCGCAATCCAGGCGAATCATTACGGTGATCCTTCCGCAACAGGAATACTCAAAAGTGCACTCATGTCCTATTCTCATGCAACTCTGGGAGAGGGTTTTCAGATAGTATTTTGACACAACCTCGTCATGCTTACACGCACACCCCTTTTTGAAAGTAGGCTTTCGCTTTTTTTTTTTTTTTTTTTTTTTTTTTTTTTTGCATTCTGCTACATCCCCACTAAAGTCACCCAGTCGCTCGGTTCCTGGTCTTACTTTCCGGCTGTCCAGCGCGTAAAAGCGGCGCAACGCATTGCAAGCTTACGAATACTTGGACAGAACCTTTTCTTCAAGTGGAGTTAGCGGGCGACAAAATAAGAAGAGGTTTACGAGCGGAGCGCCGATATCAAAACTTTGTGATACATCGTCCCATGTGCTGCCGAGCTAAGACGATCCATACCTCGGCGAGCACGTTGCACAATACGCAACGGCCGGGGGAAAAGCTTAGCTTTGTCTCCTTCTTTTGTGTGAGGGTGTAACTAATAAGCCGTGGCTGGGAAATTTTGTAGTGAGTGCCAGCAGACCAGCAAACGCCCAAGTCAAGCTTTTTAAGACCGCCACGACCCCTACCGGGAACAAGATGGGCTCGTCTTGTCGCTTGAATCTAATCTGAGTGATCGGCCACGGCCCCGAACACCACACCTGCCAAATACATCTGTGGATAGTCAGAAAGGGGACTGAATTCGGATAGAGGCTTAAACCTCTGCACAGTCTATGTTTGTCCCCCGAGAAGTATACACTAACATACTGTAGCATGCGAGGTATCTCATCCGGTTAAATACTTTTTGGCCCCTCCCTCCCCTTCCCCACTGTATGTTTTCTACCGCAACGCTGGATCTTGTGGTCTTTAGCGGGGCTGCCGCCTTCGGGGAAGATGGGCAAGTCTAGTAGTTGTCGGAGCCGACCCCTTCTGAAGTATTGTACATACACCACCAAGCTCTCCCTCTCTCTCCCCCCCCTCTCTATTATTGGCTACACGGTGTGGACGATACAATGGCACATGAGTCTCCGCACCATTGCAACAGACCGGAAAACTACATGTACGAAGCCGTCATTATATGAGTGTTGCGAATCGTCTCTGATCAGCGCCTCTGAGAGGGATCCTGGGCCAGGGCCGGGCACCTGGGAGCGAGGTTATTGTGGCTGCGCGGCATATCGTCCGCAATGCCTGATACCACGGCGACAGCTCCGGAGCCAACCAGGCATGGACCCTGGCCCTGGGTCCTGGTAGCCAGGACCAGCCGATTAGGGCAAGCCGGCAAAACTCAGACATCTGGGTATGGCACAAGAAGAAATCACAGACCATGGATGGGGACGGGAGTGGCCCTGAACAGGTAAGCTACCCGAGGCGAACATGGCACCGCAAAACAACGAACAACGAAGAACAAAGCTGAAAAAGCACGTGCTGAGGATATCTGGCGTCATCTGTGATGCCCATGGATGGTTGAGCTCTCCACACGGCCATGCACCGAAGCATTTCAATCAATGTTCAGCCACGGTGGTTATAGAGCCAAAAGTCAAAGTCGCAAAGTACACTGTGTCGCAGATTCGAAGCCTCACTGTACGGATACCAAACACCCCCCACCCTTTGCGCTGACCCATGTCCACAGTGCGGCCGTCTGCTGCCCACACCGACCCCACACACGACGTCTCAACTCCCTCGACCACATTTCCGGTTGTTTTCTTTTCCCCCCTGTCGCTCTCCCCGACCCCACAAAAGCTTGTCCAGTCTTGACAACACCGCCATCTGGGTCACTTGTGCTCCTTTGAGTATTGATGTTCGTCTCTGAAACGCCCGTGCCATACCCGCTCCAGTATGTGTCTACCAGGGTTGCTCAAGTTACTACTCCATGTCTTTCTCCCCCTTCACCCCTTCAGCCTTCTAACCTCCAAGCGTTGTCTTTGTTGTACATGCAACGCATAATTTCAAGACATGCAGCCATTCTCCTTGTTTTCATCTGGAAGATGGGCCATGTTCCAGTCAGAAAGTGACATACGCAATACAATGTTCACCAGGGAAAACAGAAAGACACGCGTGTACTCCGTATCTCTCCGGCAAGGCACAAACCTGCTGCCAGTGGAAGGAACAGCTTGCGCGGCTTGATGACACAAGTCAAGCCGAGGAGGAATGTCGCTCCCGCATCTTGAAGCTTTTGACATTCAACGGGTCCACGAATCTGCTAGTTCTATCGTCAAAGTTATTTGGGCAAAAAAAACTCAGCCTCCCCGTTTCCCAATCACCAGCCCCTGCGCCGGCAATCTGCTGCCACCCCGTCTCGTCCCATCTTTTTACTTCGTCCTTCACCCTCCCGCAATCATGACTCTTCGTCTTCTCTTTGGCAAAGCCGTGTGGTTCACCCGGCGCCACCTCATCGCAAAAAAGGGGACGCAGCAAGCCCCCTAGGTAATATCGCGGAAGAGGCGCTGGAGCGGGCGGCCACGTCCCACCCCCCCTTGAAGAGTCAGTCAGTCAGTCGCCTGCCTCTGGGCAACTTTGCCTGACATTGGAGGCTAAATATGGCCAAGGGACGACAGTACCGAGTACGGAGGGAGCATCGTCTCATGACAGGTCGCCGAATGCCCCGTTGCAATCAATTCCTGGTGCCAGACAATGTGCATCTTTGTGCGATAATGCATGCCAAGAGCCATTCATTCGGTATAAGCCACCATGAGCCTTGGCCTATCGGCCCATATGAAGTCTTAACATCTCATGCCCATGAACCGCAGCAAAAAATAAAAAAAATAAAAAAAATTAAATAAAAGGAGTCGGCCTCAGTGGTAACACAGGCCCACCACGCAATGCACGATAGCCGTTTCACTCGGCAACGTCATTCCATTCTTACCGAGTTACAGACTAGCAAATCTCCCAAGGCAAACTTGAGAGATCAGGAAGGTCGCCTGTATGCTTCTTCGAAACGCCGGCTGGCCTTCTATATTGAGTAACACTCGTTTGAAAATTGTGGAGAAGGCAGTGCAATGCAGCAGCGTCACAAGGAGGAGGAATAAATAGAAACAGGTGGTTTCGCCACCATTACTGGGTCGTGACCTGGCAACTGTGTGTGGCCTTGCCCTACAGCCTGGGGCCACGGCTGCTGCTGTCCATTCGGACCTGCGGCATGAGACGGAGCAGTCGGCGCAGCGCGAATGGGTGAGTGACAATGGATCAGTTTGAACATTGCAGATTTGGAAGGCCATAGACTCCAAGGCCTGACGAGGAACAAGCATCCGATCTGCGAGCCGTGACAGCGATGTGGGTAATACGCGCATGATACTTTGTGTAGCACTAACTCATGGAAGATATCGAACTTCTCTCAACTTCGTGTGTATCTGCGAATCGGGTATATATCACTGTTCACATAGAAACTATTCGTACAATTGATCGTCTGACCAGTGTCAGCCTGACCAAGAGAGGTAGGTCTACCACCCATCTTAGTGGCCTTTCGTCAGCTTCCTTTCCAAAACCCCGTTCCCTTTCGTCCCGTGTTTCGTCGATCGTTCTTGATAGCCCCATCTGAATTGATGCCGGGGCCCTCGTCTTTTGCCCGCCTTGAACATTCGGAAAAGATGTGTTGCGCACGACATGAACGCTGCCATATGAACAAAAAACGTAGCAATCCATGGCCTTTTCCCCGTGGCAATCTAGCTCGACGGAGCAACTTGGGGAAGCAAAAAAAAAAGAAAAGAGAAAAATATATATCCAAAACGCCAAAAACGCCAGGTGCAGGTCCCACCTCATAGAAAGCGAGTCAAAACCGCGATTCGACTGCTCTCGTGACCCTTCAAGTATCCAATGTCGCCTTGTCGCAGAAAATGTATATCATGTACAGTGAAAGGATGTGGCAGACCGCCTCTTCAAAAGAAGATGCTGAAAGTCCTGACACAGACGCAAATGCACCGACCCCCGCTTGAAATCAAGGAATTCAAAGCAACCCTATTATCGTGTACATGGTCGCATCCATGTGCAATTTCTGTCCGCCTGGATGTCGGGAGCCAAAGAAACCTATTAATTTTGGCCGCCTGCTCTATTTTCTCATCATCACAGTTGTGTATCTCCGGTGGGTATGAAACATGACGGGAATATTCGTTAATGTTCGATTGTCGTCGCAATCCAAGCCTTACAGAGCCTCTATGCCCTGGTTCGTCGTGGCGCTAGGAACCGACACTCATGGTGCGGAATAGTCAAATCTAGTCCGATTGATGGTCTTCCGACCCAGCTTCCGAGCGAGCATCCCCTCGATGGACTTTTCGATGTCGGCGTAGATTGGAAACGACAGAAAAATGTCGCCCACACCCTTCAACCTCGCAAGCGAAAGCTGATTTCCGGGGTTAGTATTACGATGATATTTTCTACGTTGAGTAGGAGATCAAAAAAAGGGGGACATACGCTTCTCGCCGGTATGACTGTACATATGTGTCTGCAGTGAGCTTGGTCGAGTGAACCTCTTGTCGCAAACCTTGCACTTGTGCTTCTTCTGTGTGCTTGAAGAGACTTTTGAGCTGAACTGGCCCATCATTGACTGAGGCGCAGGGGGGATTTGCGAGCCAATGAGGCCTTGGGGACGAGGCAGCGTTCGCGAGTTGGCGGATTCAATATCGGAGCCAGCAGCTGAGGAGTAATCTGATACCGAGTCACCGTAGTATGAGCTGAAGTTGCCACTGGAGGAAATTGAGGAGCTTGTAGAATGCGTAGAAGGAAACCCATAAGAGTCCACAGAAGTGCGGTCATTTCGGGCACCGTAGATATTACGGGGAGTTTCTTGGCTCATGGCAAGCATGCCATGGCTTGCGTCCAGAGCATCAGCAAAGCTCCTTCGCTCATCGGCTTGAGAAGGCATCCTGAATAGCAAGATCAGTTAGTACATTGGCATGTCGAGTCAAAAGCCCCTCACGGATATTGAGGCTTAGTAGGAACTAACGGCTGAGGAAATGCTCTTCTCGCTGAGTCGGCCTCATGGTTGATACCAAAAGCAGATTGTCGTATAGGAGCCGGAGCATAGCCAATAGCATCATAAGGAGCAGTAGACCCAGGCACAAAGTGGCCGTTAACAGGAGAAGCAGAAGTCGCATAGGTAGTATCACCATAGGCAGCAGATGTAGTCTGCATACGGTTCAAAGTCAACAGGTCTAGACATTGCGTTAGAAATCCCAAACGATGAAACTAATCCCCCTTGTATATATGTATGTATACATATATACATGTGTACGCGCATAAGTGGTAGCCATACCTGCTCCCGTGGTGGCGACGGGTAATGACGCATACGATGCCATTGACGATGCACTGCTGGTGCTGGCTCTCCCTGCGGGCCCCTTGCCGGCAATCATATTCATTCCGGGTTGATGCTGGCTGCCAACAAACAAAGGATTCCCAGGGGCTGGTGCTGACTGTGAAGGAGATGTTGATGATGACCACGGATTCGAAAATGTTGGTGGTGGCCCATGGTGAGGGTAGTCGAAGTTCAACGGAGGCGCAAAGCGCTGCTGTTGAGAGGCGTCTAGGGTCATGGTCATGTTGATACCCAAGGCTAATACAATTGCCAATGACGCTATGGTATTGCTCTTGGTGTCGATGCTATGTAGAAGAAGAAACGAAGTGTTATAGCAGTTCCCCAGAGATTTATGACGGTGTATATATATGACGGCGGTGCGAGACCCAACGCTCAATAGAAAGCAGCACTTGCGAACAACAACAGATGGTGACTGTAGACAGAAAGAAGGTTTGTTGATCAAATGCGGGATTCTGACTAGAAAGAAAGCCAAGTCTGTAACACAGATCAGAGACAAGAAGATCCCGCCTGGAGATGGAGCGTGTTGGTCGGAAGCCAAGGTGGGATCAGCGAAGTCTTAAGTGCCCACGGCTCTTAAGTTGACGTGCGTCGGTTCAGGCCTCAGAGCAATGGCCAGTGGGAGGGCCAGTAGACTACTTCGTGTGCTTAGCAGCAGCAGGGTGTGCGACAACTCTGGTCTAATTGATCAGCAGCACCATGTCCCTTTCCAAATGGCCGAGGCGACAGGGTTGGGACGATGAGGTAGGGTAGCAGCCAGAACCGACCAGGGGGGAGGGGGGTGTGCCCTTTGGACGTTGGCGCCAGGCTAAGCGTGGGTTGGGGGGGCAAAGGGGGGGAAGACAGTGTGAAGGCGGATTGCTGGACGCTGGACGTTGGACGGCACTGGATCATGATGGAGTTCGAGGAGAGGCCAGTCCCACCGAACCAGGATTGGCCCTCACGGCACTGTGTGTACTCGCCCAATCCTGGGCCAACGGTGAAAAGATCAGCAAGTTGTGCGTGCGTGGTGCCAAGATGCGTGCCGTGCTGTCAACCAGGGCGATAGGTTCGCTGGAGCTACTAGTGTGGCAAGCGATGCTGTGATGGCATGGGATGCATATGGAGTGCGTTAGACTAGTCGAAAAAAGTTGACTTGTCCGTCCTTATTCGGCGTGAATTGTAGTAGTTAGTGTCCCAAGTATGGATTAGACAGTCTGACAGGTCAAGAGCGTAACAACAAGAGTGCTGTGCGGAGTCATGTCTCAACCATGACCACGAGCAGGTGCAGACTTGAAGCTTGTCTTGTCTCCTCACTTCGCACAGCATCGAGGCATGCATAACGACTGGCAAATGGTCGACGCGTGGTGCACTGGATCGTCAAGCCTACTACGAAAGCTCAAGTAGACAACAATGAGCCACGGTTAGCCTTATCGGGCGGCAAAATGATGCAAATGGCAACACATGTGCACAACATGTGGCAAGAAGAAGAGCCAGAAACAATGCCGAGAGAAGAAGAAAAGAAAAAGAAAAGAAGCACCCTCTGGCCAGACAAAACCCCGGCGTGCGAATCCAGTGGGTGTTGAAGATTACCGATATGGCGTCAAAAGGCGGAATAGGACCAACATCCGGCTTGGACATGGCTGGTATTGTACGAATGAAAAGCAACAAATAATACCAAAGAAGGGACTTGAAAGTTGAACCCGGCAGAGGGGCAAGGTCGATGCGAGTGGATACCGACGCACAGGATGGGTCAAGTTTGTGCCAATTGAAGGTGGGGGGATGTCGTCGGAGCCGGAGCTGCAGCCTGTTAGCGCAGCACAGTATGTCCAGGCGAGTACGGACTCAACGGAGTCAGTAGCTCTTGGGCCTTTGCACGGAAGTGGTCCGAGTGCAAATGAGGCCACAAGCAGTAGCCCGTCTTCAGCAAAATCCAAATGGCTGCCAGGCATGAAGCCAGCCTTGTCGAGTGGTAAATGGCCGTGTTTCTCATCAAAGACGAAGTCCACGGCACTTTTGGGCGGCTTACCCCGGCCAGTTAGCCAGTTGGCCAGTTAGCCCTCTCAGCCCAGGGGCATGGACCAACATGGGAAGGCTTGAGAGAACGGAGACTGGAGAAAGGACCACGAGACACCATCAAGCCGATGTGGAGGGAATGAACGCCAAGTGGTCCCTCCAAACATGTGGCCCTTGAGGAAGGCACTCTAGAGGCCCGTGACTTGAGCTAGGGATGGGATACCTGTGAATAATACCCAAGTTCAGTCAAGTAATCCAAGGGCGCGGTAACAAGTCGGTCCATCCTCAAGTCGACCACCTGTTGTCAGTGGGTCTGCTTCAATACTGGGAGACACATGTGTTCTTGCGCACGCCTGCAGGTGAGGCTGCAAGAAGCGCATGATTAGAGGAGCTCACCTTTTGCCAAACACTCGAAAAGAACTCTTTGAGGCGATGGAGTTGGAGACGGACACGGTCGTGTGAGTGGGCGATGGTGGTGCTGGTGGTGCTGGTGCTGCTGCTGAGCGGGATCATGCAGGGTCTAGGAATTACCGTCGGAAACGTCGCGGGCACAACAACCCAAAGCAAGCAGTCAAGCAGCCAACTTGCCAATTGATCCATCTTGGATATCGACAGGGCCGTTTGGTCAATTGATTGCCATCGCCCATCATCTAGGCTTTGATGGGGATGACGGCGGTGACAGGGGTGACGGGGGCGACGGGGTGACAGCATACAGAGACTGGCACGACGAGAGCGGAACTGAGAAAAGTGGGTCTTGGCACCTTGTCAAACCCGGCAGAAAATGCGAGTGCAAGTGTGTGTGCATGTGTGGCATGCTAGCCCTCGCCTTTGATTGCTTGCCTGCCTGATGATTCTTGGATGCCAGGCATACTGATGATGGTGCGGTGTTTCGTTCCTTCCTTGCCCTGAACAGCCTTCGATTCTGCCGTTGCTTCCCGCCTTCCCGCCTTCCAGCCTGCCAGAGTACTGCCCGTTCTTGGCTTCCCTTTGTCAATGCTTGTCTACAGCAGACGAGGGTAGCTGCTGCTTGTGAAATCCGAAACGAAACCGGTTCTCATTCCAGACTTATCTTGTATTGACACCGCAGATTCGCAGCATAGGAGCAGACTCAGAAATTCAAGGGCCGCCTTCCAATGCAACACAAACAATAGGTACCTAGCGCTTGCCAGACAGCTGGTTTTGCAACGGCTCTATGAAATACCCTGTTAACTCAACCACACACCTGCAGCCATTGGAACAACGTCCTTGTGAAGGCGACTAAAGGGACCAGTCGACCATATGCAGAGATTAACCAAACGCCACAAAGAGCCAAGAGAGCTATGTAGCTAATGGATATAGCGGCGACGCAACAGACTTTACCGAAGACCTGGCAGTGGGATAGCCCATGCATACCTAGTACTTCACACCGGTTCGCCAGGTGCAGCAAACGAGACCGAGTACAAGTGAGGTCTGCTCACGGGTTGGTCTTCCAGGACACTTTGGGTTTGCAAATGGCCGTTGCTTTTTGCTTGTACTCCGCACCCGTCTGGCTCTCTGGTCCATTTTGCTAATGGCCTGGCGTAATAGATTTTGTCGAAGTCCTAATCAAGTATCCACGGATTTCCACATGCAGCATCCACCAGCGTGTCTTAGGGGCGTGCCGGGCGGTGATGCAAGGCTAAGAAAGCCAAATGCTCCATATGGCACCTTAGGTAATAACTCCAGCATAAACTGTAGAAGCACAGCGCTCTCACACCATAAGCATGCGGCGAGTTTTTGAGCCGCGGTCCAACGGGGCGTTGTCGTAGGCTCGTAGCGGACCGTTGAGCTGGGGACGAGGGGAACGAGGTCCACGGAATGGGACGGCCAGAGACAAGCACCACTGTGGGCTGGCAGGCATTGTTGATGTAGCAGCAGACGCAGAACTCAGCCAAACATTCAAAAGCAAAAAGGCAGGCTTCATGCCATGGAAAACATGACCGTCGTGCGCGGTTGATTGGTACGGGGGCGGGGGTGGCGACCGAGTGTTACCCGTGGGTGCTGACCTGGATGGCGATATCGACCTTGTTGCTTCAACTAATATTACTCCGTATTTCACTCCGTATTTCACTCCGCAATTGGGACAGATGCGACCTCAAACCCCAGAGGGTTTTCAATCTGGGCAGAGAGGAAACCAAGGAGCCGGTACGGGCGGAGTAGGAGGAGAGTTTACGGGTGCGGGTGCCCGTTCAAGTTTACTGGTCGACAAGTTGTTCGTCCAGATAAAACGCCCACAACCTTGAGCCTTGGTGGCATCAAACCTGACATCACCGAGGGGCGCCAATTCCCATGGTACCACCGGTACGTCTCTGGGTTGCACCTACGTCACACCACACTGCCCCTTATAGTGGCAGGCGAAGCGTGTGCCCAGTTATCACCCTCTGTCCTCCGTATATACTGCGGTATATTAGTGTATACTTGTTGGTGGGCAAATACACTCTGCCACAGACTGTTTGTCCTGTATTGTAGCGGAATCTCTCCACATCCAAAAAGTAGGCCTATCAAACACGACCACAGCAGTCTAGCCTCTTTTTTTTTGTTTGAGGGCCGATAAGAATCTCCCGTTTCGATATGGATGCCACGCAAAGTACCTAGGTTCAACAACATATTAAGCGGTCACCTACTCCATGCTCCAACTGAGACAGTCGTCGGGTCAAATGTCGTGAGGATTCGCGATGAATCCATCCGGGGCCGCACGTACTGGCCATGACACCAGAGTCAAACTCAAAAGTCGAACTCGGAACCTACAACGGTGGTGGTGATTTGTGCAACTCGGATGTGGAACTCCTATGCATCTCATAATTGGGAGGCCGCCTCACCATCCGCGTCAACGGTTCTCCGGTACGGAGTATTTATAACAATCACGGGTAATGCGCTACAAGTCGAATTTCACCAGTGGTACTGATATACATTGCAAGGACCTGATGATGCCAGTCCTCGGACATTTAGCATGCCATTTAGCATAGCACCTTTGACCTTGCCAATAACTTTGATATTGAACTGCTGCAGGTGACAAGAAACAAAGGCCTAGAGGGTTGGAATAGATTCGTTCGCAGCCAGACTGTCTGTCTGTCTGTCTGTCATACCGGCACGGAAGCTCGGCTGACTGTGAGGTGAAGTCAAGAGAGGTTAACATGGAAAGGGCAACTGCCGCGGACAATGCCGAAGCGGTGTTCTCACGGCGGGCGAAAATACCCACCACACAGACATATATAGATCACCTGGGCACAGACGTAGTTTTGGTAACGATTGGGCATGCGTATTTACCATGCTAAACATTGCTGCTTAAACGTCAACTGGTTCGATGCTCGCCGACCTCCATAACGAAGCCAAGCACGCTAGCTCCACAGCGCGCCAACCGTAGCGCAATGCTTGGCTCTACTTTATCACAACTGTTGGCCACTAAACATCCTTGATCCAGACGGCCGCCTTGTTCGTTTTGCTGGTCTGGCAGCCAAGTGCCGCCTTGGCTGCGAGGGAACGCTGCAACGAGTGAGGCAAATTCGTCATCTCGCCACAGCCAGCTGCGCAGTCGGCTAGGAGATACGGTCAAGTGCCTTGCATCCAGCCTTGTGTCTTGGACACCAAATTCGACAAATTTCAGCTCGTCGAAGGTGTCAACATTTAAACTTTCGGGGTTCAGAAGCGTCAGACTCACATGGAAATCAACCGGCTGCAAAGGTACCAAGCAATCAAACCGCTGCCGACTTGGCCACAGATGAGGGTGGGTGTTTGAGTCGGGACATCAAGGGAGTTTGTGGCCCTGGTGGCCGGTATCAAACTAACACTTTCAGAGCTAGGCACCTAAGCTAAGTACCTAAAACAGGCTCCCAGGCACTCCGCAGTTATGTAACCAGACCCCACAGGTCCACAGTGCAAGTCATTCAGTCTCCATCAATCCCTTATTGTGCTCCGTACTCCGTAACGCGCATCCCATTTACTCTGTACCCTTATCCAGCTTTTCATGGGTTTTAGCCGAATTAACGCCTGCTCAAATTGCGTCCTCATTCAATTCCCCGGCGGCTTCAAAATTCCACTGTTAAAGTGTTATTTGGTTCGAGAGCAAACTCGTGATAGAGCGGCAACATGCTCGCGGATGGCATGCGCCCAAAGACCTTGGTACGCCAAACTGTTCCGTGGCTCAGATTCAATTCATCCCAGCGTACTCCGCAGCTCGGTTACAAAAGACGTGAGGGCATAATCCATCATCTTGGTCCCTCTGTCTGCATTGACAATACTATCTCCGAATATACTCTACCGATAGTGGCATGCCAATAAACATATATAAAAATATATCCTCCGTGGTCCGTATATGCGTTTTATATTATTATCCAACCTCCACTGCCCAGGTGGGCTCCTCGGAGACCCGTCTTTACCGAAAAGGCAAGCAAGAAATACCGTTGGTTCCTGAAACGCATGCATCATGCCGAACATGACTCTCCTTTCGGCCAGACACACAATCTTGGGTCGTCTTGCTCTGACAAGTCTCGGAGAAATCAAAAGCCTGTTGATTAAACTGAGAAATGACGACTTTCTATGTACACATCTCAGTCTCAATCGAGCCAGGACGCTAAACCGAAGTTGACATCATGGTGCGGCTCTAGTCCTGGTTGGGACTTCTGAAACGCACTAATCCGGGGTTTCGTGGTCCCATTTCGCTACATGGGATCGATCGACACACTCCTTGGCACACTAAATACACATCCCGAGCATGCGGTGCCGAAGCCGGTAGTAGCATTAGCGCGTGGGTGTACATACCTACTATGGTAGGACACCTAGGAAGGCGACACCAAGAGCATGTAACCGTCAAACCCGCTGTCCTGCGAAACCCAATGCATGTTGGGTGGGAAAGTGCGAGAGGCCACGCCTTCTTAACCTACAATGCACAATGCGGCATGCGCTCTTTCCCGGCCGCTGTCAAGTGGATACATAGAATATTGAGCATTGTCAGATCTTGCTAGATCTTTGGCACTGTTCGTGATGCAGACCTATGGTATGGCCCGACAAAATGCATCACCACCAGGGCCATTGCTCAAATCTGACAGACGACACTACAACCAGCGCGGTCTTTTGCTTGATACCATCGCCGTCGCACCGTTTTCCATTGCACTTGATCAAAATTCGGGCCAGAAGTCGGTCTTAGAAGTCGGCCGAAGCCAAAATCCTTGGTCAGCCACGACTCCACGTCCGCGATCATACGTACATATCGGAGTATGTGTTGCACAGGCAATTATATGACCAAACGAGGCTTGCTTGGTTCCAATTACCCGTTAGATGCGGTATGGCATTTTGTCCAACCCGGAAATGGTATCGCTAATAACTCATGTCTGTCAAGTCCGCCATCTTTTGATCACGTTTCCCCGTCTCGGGGAAAAGTGTCAGTCAACAGGCGGCAACACACGGCAGTTGGTGGAAATAACCCTGTCGCAGGTGGGAATTATGGCACCAATCATGATTCACTCCCAGTCCTCGGGTCTTCATTTCTTCTGTTTCTCGTCTTTGTAGGTTCTCGCGTGGCTTTTGACTAGCTGGGTTTGTTCAATCAGCTTGTGGCTTCTCATCACAAATCGGTATGCACTTATATACACGCCGAACATGCGCGTTAAATTACGACGAGAAAATGCCGTTCGGCATGGGTCACCTTGATGCAGAGAGCAACACCTTGCTTAGGCAACTTGGTGTGGTGAACGTCTCACTGCGCACGGCCCTGCCAGCCGCCTCATGCTCTTCTACGATATTTATCAAGTGTGACGGGTATTGTTGTCTCCGGACAAGCCACCATCGGCTTGCTGGTACGTATCATCAAAAGGTCGCCGTACTGCATGCCAGACAACCCACAGACCCGCTACCCTCGGACGCAATGTTGACAAAGAGCAGGTGTGGCTATGCGGCTGCAGGCCATGGCCGCTGCCGTCAAGTGGATTCTCGAAGCCGAATGGTAGCTTATGCAATCGCCTCGACTTGGTTCGATGCCGTGCTGTGCTCAATCAATTGCACACGAGGCATTGTGCGCAACTGAGTTGCCACGCCAATAGTTTGAGTAGGCATTTCTTGAGACTACGGATACACGGATACTACGGTGGCTCGCTACACGGCCTGAATATATGTACTGTTGCCGAGTGCCTACTCCGTAAACCCCCATAGGCCATAGGGGGAATCCGATGTCGCGTTTGTGAAAAGGGCCAATCTTGATACGCCCTGCCCAACGGGGCGAAACCTGACAGAATCATTTGTTACTACAACTGACTTCGCCAAATAGTAAATAACACAAAGCTGCCTTTGAGTCATTTTTCTATGAATTCTCATGCAATCGACAGACGACATATCAAGCCCAACTACGTGCATTTCGGAAAGGAGTCGCTGTGCCGGCGATGTTGAATGCACGTGTCAATGGAGATCAACAAGATCTTCGGGATCTCTGGCTCTTCGAAGTTTCTTGAGGAAACTAGCGATCGAAGCTTGAATGTGGTATCTTTCTGTGACAGGAAATGCAGCAGAGTATTTCCATCGACACTATATGCAACTTGTCATGGCAGTCGCCGAGGACGGACTGGAAATCACTCCCACACATATAGTACAGGGTAGCAGAGACCGCAAGGGAGGCGGCGAAACGACCAGCTTATCGACGGACGTCGCGAGAAGCTCACATCTTGCAGCTGGATACGGAAACTGCGTTAACTGCGTAAAGAAGCGGCTGCTGCTAACTTGTCTCCTGGCGCCTTAGCCGAGCTGTTTCTCACGTCGGCCCGTAAGGGGAGAAGCCTACTGTCTTATTATGGTCATGCTTGCCATTTCATTGCCTGAGCTTGGTGGCCGGGCCTAAAACAACTGGATCTCCCGGCCGGGGGGCGAAAGCCAAGTTTTGTTGCTTCTTTCACTGGGTGGACCCCTCGTGTCTCACAGAAATTTTACGTTACCAATTTCACAGCTCCTTCTCATTCCCATTCACTGCTGTACTCTGTACTTCGCACCCAATATGACTTGCCCGTTGAAGGGTTACTAGTGACATACCATTGTCGCTATCACCCAGCACTGCCCAATATCGTGTTGCTCAGTGTCACCCGCGGTTTGGTCCTCTCTGCTGTGTGTTTCTCACAGTGCTCTGCCTAGTGGCAACAACAACCGGCGAGTTCAAGATATATGAACAAACACCGACAATGACTCCTATTTTCCTCGAAGATGGCCAGGGGCCAGGCAAAAAGTGGTCTATTGCAGTCCGCATCGGAAGCATGAATCGTGCACGCTGTCTAGTGTACGTATGAACACTCTTCACATATTATGCGTACATGCTTGGACACTGCGTCCATTCTTCCTCACTCTGTTGCGTCGTCAACTAAGTCCAACATGTACAATGCCCTACGAATTACCGCGTACGAAGGACGAGCAAGCCCTTTCTTTTGTTGCCTGACTCTGAAAATGAAAGACGTGGGTGACTCTACCGTAGAATGGCCGAGACATGGCGGCGGCGCGACTCACGCGGAAGAATATGTATGTACTGTTTGTCGGCGATGCCCTAATTAGTACGCCCTGGTGTTGCCTTGAGCGTAAGTTTTTTCACAGCGATTGCTCATTTGCTATGACAAAAATTCCCTCTCTTGCCTCTCATGCGAGCTGTGCGCCGTGTAATGAGACCATCGGATATGGATGGAGGAGGACATTTTCCATGTTGCCTGGGCTATCACTTATCATCTGCCATACGGAGTAGCTTTTGCAATTCAATATATGAAACCCCGCAAGACCTGATTCCGATACACCAACGTCCAAGACTTGTCTCTCGCCCAGGTTGAGCTGGTATTGACAGGCAAGCCACGTTGAGCTGACACATATCTGATCTTGACAGAACTGAATAGCAAGAGTAAGACAACATCAAGGCGATTCCTAAAATGCTTTCCCCCCCTGACGCACATTACAACTGGCTAGACGCGCGACAAGGAGGCTGCCGACTTTTGATGGCTGCAATGGGCAACGGTTGAACCATTGTCGTGTACCAATGTACGCTTCACTGCGTCCATGTAGCCTGCTTGAGACAAAAGACACGATCTTGCTTACATGCCCTGCATTTGAGTCTTCAGAAACGCCTCACACACTCACACAATCTGAATAAACTACGCGTTTGGTACGAAGTAGAATGTCTGTGTACGGCCAGCAACAAATACTACTCACAATCGCCGGGGCAACAGGCCTGGTTATTGTCTGGCATTGCCACAAGGACAGCATGCCTGCTGGAAGGTCCGTTTAAGCTTCCATCTAAATTCTTGTCGACGCTATAGCATCTAACACGCGGCCAAGGCTTCCTTTGCTGATGAAGTATTAACACCCAGTGCCTGTTCAGCTTCAACACGGAGTAATAGGCAGGGAAAAGGTGTAGCAGCATCACTTACGGAATAAATTCAAGGCATCAGGTTTATATCGCATTCTCCATTCTTGAAACCGCGTACCAGTCAGTCATTTCAGTCTCTACATGTATGCAACTCGGTCGTAAAACAGAATAGGCCACTAGCCCGAGTCACATCTCAGCAATCCGGCGTATGCTCCGGGTATCTTCTATTGCATCGTCTATTCTCCGATCCAGCCGGGTCTACCGACACGCGTCTGACCCTGCGTGACCGTCCTAGAATTGCCAAGCTCCGACTGTTCCGTGTGAAACGTGGTTCCTCGCCCGTTTGTTACCTTGTCATGAGCCAGGAACGAGATGCACGGGCACGTCTTTCCAGTGCGTAGGTAGCCTGCAAAAGCGCGGACGAGTCCGAGCCGAGTCCCTTCATCAGGCAGGTTACCAATTCTTTTCTAAAAGACCACGGCCATGTACATGTGAGCGAATAAAAGAGAGGGGGCGTGTGAGACACCGTCCCAGCAGAAAACGAGAAACCCAGGATTTACCTCACTATGCCAGTTGACTTGCCTGATGACGGTAAGACAGAATGTGGATGGGAAAACTAATTGAACCACTGCCGGCATGACCACGAGTATGGGCTCGCTTGTATGACCAGGGTGCCCGAAAGGAATCAAAGAGTGAAAGAGAAAAGCCATTCATCCGGTGGACGTGGCGCTTGCGGCTTTGTTGACTCGTGGCAAGGACCATTCCATGTCTTGTGTAATTTGGAAGTGTAGAGGCACGCTAGGATGCGTTATTTTGGGTGAACAACTGGCGTATACCAGAAGGAAAGGCAGTGGATTGTGATTTTTTAGGTGTGGTGGCCATACGTAGTTGACGTTCGGGGACTCCGTGACGTGATGAAGATTATATTCTTGGTCAATGTACGTTTGATTGGCCCGCCGAGAACAAGTCAAATTGCAAGGCTGGGCAAAAAGATGCCTGGAGTAAGTATATCTCTTTCGCAACGCCGAGTCTTGGCAGATGCAACTCACGCGTGTGTACGCCCTCCTTCTCATACCGAAAATCGCGAGGCGTCGACGACCAAACCCAGAGGCCAACTGATTGGGACTACTTTTCCTGTTTCCTTCATCCAGGCCGGAGCAGAATGATGCCTTGATGAGCCTCATGTTGCATGGACACATGCCTGACGCTGAGCAACCGACACCGCCGTAGAAAACACAAATTGTTGATTCGCCCGTCTCTCTCATCTCTGGGGGCCATGGCCGAGTTGAGTTCCCGCCTACAAGAGACAACAGATAGAGGTACCCGAAGCTGACGATCTCGTTAGCAGAAGCTACCCATGGGTTAAGAATGCAACATACTCTCTGCCCTTCCCAAGACGTGCCACATTACACGGCCGGCAACACAGATGGACACGGGCAGAATTCGAAAATAATACAGTTCTGGCTATATAGCAAAAAGAGGAAGAAAAACGCCTGTTGTGCATTAAAATGCTTCCGCAATCCGTTTTTCTCCACGATTACAAAAATGCCCCAGCGTAGTTACCCCAGACCAAAAAACAAAAACACTTTGCAAAGGACCAATTATACACTCCAGCCGTCTTTTTTTCAATTCGTCCAGCCCAACGCGCTGGCTGTTGATAGAAACATACATTCAACCAAGGATATCCCCTCCTCTCCCCTCACAATACAATCGCCAATTCAGGCCGGTCAATCTTCTCCTCATCTAGGTTTGGATAGTACGGGACCATGGCATCAGCACACTGGACATAGGCATCATTGTAGAGGCGCCAGTATGGGGTGCGGACTTTGCGGGCCGGGTGGAAAAGACCTGCCCAGACGTAGTTAAGCACGATACCCGGCCCGACCGCCATCCTGATAGCTTCGATGGCTTCGACAATGCGGTCGATGACGTGAGGGCTGGTCTCAAACAAGTTGGGGAAGAGGAGGTTCAGCAGATGTACCATGGCGTCTTCGCAGCCGAGCCCAATGACGCCGAGGGCGATGTGCTTGACGACAGATGCGGCTGTTTGGCGGTGGACCTGGTCCCGGTCAATGAGAGCGTCTTCTAGGAGGGGCGTTACGGCGTAGACGTAGTCCTTGGCCATTTCGCCAATGTATTCGAATAAGAAGGAGAGGGATTTGAGCACGCCGTTTTGCACATTGAGCTCGGGGACCCTGTACTCGTTCATCAGGGCTGGGAGGACGGTGAAGGGTGCGCATGTTTCTGCGACGATGCCAATGGCGACGGCGGTGTTGACTCGGGACTGACGCTCCTGGACACGGAGGTTGTTCAAGAGCGTGGCGAGGACGTCCTGCGGACCGATGGCCTTGGCGATGAAACCAAACGTATTGTTGGCGGCTCGTCGGATACCTTTCTTGTGAGCCTTGAGCATGTCCAGCAGCTCGAAGCAGATGCGCATCCATTCACGGGCGTTGACGCTCTCGGGCCCACGGTCCGCAATACGTCCCACAAGATCGATGGTGTTTTCCTGGACCTTCTCGTGACGATTGCGAAGGATGGGCGTTAGGCGAGGAAGCAAGTCCTTGATAGGAGGCTGCATCTGGCTGATACCTACGACCGTGACAATGGATCGCAGGGCGCCCAGGATGGATCCAAGAACTTCGGGGTACTCTTCGCCGAGGTACTCGTACAAGATGATGCCAAGCTCGCCCATGAGGGCGTCTTCGCCGCACTGCTGCATGACCATGGCGATTCGCGAAATGAGATCGGCGGCCTGCTGTCGTACGGTGGCAGACTTGTTGTTCAGCCTCCAGCGAATCGTGCCGACAATCTGGGGCAGATACGGCTTGCATCGTGTGCCCAGGGCGTTGACTACAGAGCCGAAGCCGTTGAGCATAACGACGTCTTCGACGCTCTGTTCCTGGAACGCATGCAGAATGCCGTCCACCAGTCTCTCCTCCAAGCGCTCGCCGATATCTGCAGCTCCAAGACTAGCCACGAGCTTCTCAGTGGTTTCCACCGTCATTTTGCGGTACGCCTCGCTCTCATCTTTTAGGTTGCTGACGATTCTCTCCAGGATCTCGCTGACACCCACCTTTTGTCCAATATCAAACGTCGTCTCCACAACTTGCTTATAGTTCCGCTTGTCAAGGGCCATTCTCCTCACCCAGAAACTCTTGAAAAACTCATCGAGCACGTGTTCCTTGAGATAGCCCGCCGTAACACCTTCCGTGCCTGCGCACTGGGAGACAACCTTGAGCACAACCTTCTTCATCTCCTCATCCGGGGAAGAAAATTCTCGCAAGAGAATCTCCATGATTTGACTGGTGTAGTAATTGGCATACTCTTCGTCCATG
This sequence comes from Metarhizium acridum, assembly GCF_019434415.1. Lineage (NCBI taxonomy): Eukaryota > Fungi > Ascomycota > Sordariomycetes > Hypocreales > Clavicipitaceae > Metarhizium > Metarhizium acridum. The sequence continues at coordinate 1,025,507 of NW_027094016.1, read as the reverse complement.
AGAGGAATGATGTATCCAACAGCCTTGAGAAAGCCAGCAAGCCCCTTGCCACGCTGTTTTCGCGCACCGGTCCACAGAGGGTTCAAAATATCGTCGAAGCTCTCAATACCGTATGGGTTGGATGCCTCTGCCAAAGCTGCAATGGCCAAACTGGTCACGGTCCTAACCTTTGTCTGCTCATCGTTCAAGTTGGGAGCAATGCACTCAACAAGACCTTTGAGATGGGGCAGGACAGCACAGCCCATCAGAATGGCAATCTGCTGAACAATCTTCACACCGGTATGTCTGGCGTGCCATGATTTCTTGCTTCGGCAGACGGCTCGCAAAAAGGGCAGCAACGCTGGGATGGTGAGAGCAGATGCAACAACCGCGAAAGCTCTGGCGGTTGTGTTACGCACGTATTCGTCAGGATGGTCGATATCTGGCCGCATTACGCTAATCATAGTCGCCAGACCAGCCGCTTTTGCCACGTTGGAGATAATCTCACGACCTTCGACTCGGGCATAGTAGTCTTGGTCAATGAGCAACGGCTCAATAACGACAAGGATTCTGTGAACATAGGGCCGCACCAAATCATCCAGTTTGTATAGAATTCGATCAATGACCTTGACCAAAAGATGGCGTTCTTGGTCCTCCAGAGACTTCTCCATGAGAAGGGGTAGGATTTGAGCAAATAGTGGTCCGGCCCCGAAGTTCCTCGCATTGTCTGTAATTTGCCGAAGGGCCGTCTTTCGCATAGGTGGGGTTCCATTCTTGATTTTAAGCAGGAGCCGCATGATTTTGCGCTCCTTCAGCTCCTCCACAGACAGGGCGTTCTCGTCTGCTCCGTCGTTGAGCTTGCCAAAGTACGCCATATCCTCTGGCTTGAGAAACTGCAAATCACCTACGCCAGAGAGCTCAGCCGGCATCGGTCTGCCCCCTAGTCTCACTTGATCCGGATCCTGCATCATGAAGCCTGTCGCTGGAGCCGGCGTTGCCATTAGCTTATGCGCGGGGGCGCGAACAGGTTCATACCCAGGAGGTGGCTCCAAAATCTTATATCCTTCATTTTCACCCGGCAGTAGCATATCTAGCTCTTCATCGCTGAGGGGCAGATTGCGGGCAGAGATATCGTTTCCAAAGGCCGGCGGTAAGGCACCGGGAGCTTGCGTCGGGTGCATCGGGGTAGCGAGTCCTTGGTTACCCATGGGTGTCGCTGAAGGAGCTTGGTCCCATCGGGAACGCTTTTTGGTAGTCTCTCCGACGCCGATGGATGGTGCTTGGTCCCATCTTGAACGCTTTGGTTTCACCTCTTCGGCCTTATCCTGAGGCTGTTCCTCAGCTGGTGTAGATGATACATCCCATCTCTTCTTTCGTTTCCGTCCTGCCGTAACAGCCTCAGTCGATCCGGCCTCGGCGTTCTCCTTGTCCACGTCTCGCAACGTCGGCTGAGCGTCGGCTTCGTTGCCTTCGCCATTGAGCTTGTCCTGAATAGCCTTTCGAACACGTTCCTCCTCTTTATCCAGTTCACGGGCTTCCATGATTTCTCTGTAGGTTGCCCCATTCTCAGCGGCTCCGGCCTGTCGGTTCTCCGCAAAAGGATCGACTCTAGTAGGCGTCAAAACTCGATTAAAGCGACGTTTCTGGTAGTCGGTTTCGCGGTCGGTAATGCGGCCGCTCTTCTCGCCTTTTCCCGCAAGAATATCATCTTCTTCAACTCCATTCCCTCTGGCAAACTCGTCGATCATGTCTCGCGATGCAGTATATTGGCCCACGAGCCGCCGGGTATTGTCTTCATCCATATCATCATCCTCATCCCCCATCGGCAGCGACGTGTGGTATCCTGCAAATTTGTCACCACCTCCATCACGCTCATATAGTTCATTATCAGCGCTATCCGTGAGCTTCTGCCTCCTGTCGTCGTTGCGCTGAGTTGACGCATCCAGCGCGCGCGAACTTTTCTTCGCAGCGTTTCGCTCGCGCTGGAGCTTCGCGATCGTGTCGAAATCTGCGTCGGACATCTTGACTCAGAAAATTCTTCTTCTTTTATTCACCTCATCCCGGTTCCAGATCGCAAGACGAAGTTCCAGTGTTCCCGTTGCACATGGATAAGCAGCCTCGATGGGGGTTGGGGGTTGAACGTAAACGAGACTTTCCAAGCTAGCCTAAGCTGAGGCGGCGAAAAGTCTCAAGAGAGCTGTAGTGGCAAGCCCCTGCCGATGTTTATCCGACCGCCCAGAACACTTGGCACATGTGCACCCATGGAAGCCGTACAATCTTGTCCACGTCAGAAATGGTATACTTGGGCTCTTGGTGTCTTGGAAATAATTCAAATAACCATTCAAAATGATTGGCCATTTTCACGTGTCGATCTTGTGATATCAGAGCTACCCGTATTTGCCTGGACGTACAGTTTTCCTCCCCGTCTTCTAGGAGCTCCCCCGAGTCTTTCTGCGCTTCTGTGAGGAGATCGCCTCGATAATTTTGCGCTCTCCTACATTTTCTACCACTGCATTGCTTCTCGTTATATCATCAACAGCTGATTGCCTCTTTCTTGGTCCACTCAGTACTACTTCTTCCTGGATCTCGGATTTCATCTGGACCGGTTCGACTCCTTCGACCCCTTCCACCATTTGAGTCTTGCCTGTGCGATTTGAAAACTCTCTGAGATCAGCCGTAAACAATACCGAATGCGCCCATCCTGCATAGTCACCCCAAATGGTCCGAAAATGGTCCCCGACTGCATCATACATTGCTTTGTTGAACGTCTTTGCTTTTGACTTGCCAAATTTGTAATCTCTCTGGGCTATCTGCCACACATGTGTATCGACTGGAACGGATTCACCCCAACCGAGACCCATAAGACATACGCAGTCAGCGACCTTTGGTCCGACACCAGTTAATGACAGCAGTGCTTCGTGGGCTCCCTTGTATGTTGGATTGCTACTGCCCGCACTTGACGACAGTCTAGGCCCAGAGTGTCGAGGATTACGGAGCGATTCAAGCCATGAGGCTGGTTTCTGAAGGGCAACTACGCGAGCCGTATCCGCAATATATTTCGCACGATAGCCGAAACCTAGCTCTCGCAGATGGGATTCGACATTTTTGCCAGTAAGAGATTCGGGAGTGGGAAAGTCGTGCATGGGTTCCCCATCAATGTAGCCGATAAGGGGGCCGTAATAATTGCATAGTTTATGGACCTGTAGAGGTTAGGAAACGCAAACATACTCGGGTTAACTTGACACTAATTACCATTTGAGAAATTCGACTGATGTTATTGTTACTGCTGCATATGAAGCATATCAGCGCTTCCCAGGCATCCTGGCTAAGAATCCGCACACCCTTAAACTCAGGGGCTTTCTTCTGAAAATTTGGGTCCGATTTTGACCACTGGTCGTATAGTGAACCAAGATCAAGGTTCAAGCTAAAGTATCGACGAACAAGCTCCTCCGTATCGTCTTGATTGAGTCCATCTGTGACTCTACGAGATGGCGGCGTCGGGAGAGCATCCTGATACTCCGGCCAGGTAACCCTGTAATGGAGATGGGAAGCGTCCTGCTTCAGAGACAGTATCCGGCCTTGGAGAGTACATGTCCTTTGACCAACAGTCAGCATCCACGCTGTTTGAATGGTCACTGTGATACTAACCACTCATCACTCAGTTTCCGCCATCTAAATGACTGACCACACCTCAGTGTGGTGTCGATGCAGAGCTCGGATAGGCTCATAGGCAACTTCCGCCACTCCGTTGCTCGCTTTATAGACATTACTGCGTAAACATAGAAATCGCAATCACGTAACTGCCTGAGGAGCGACAAAGAAAAGAAGGGACAGACTGAATGGATAAAATGGCAACTCACCACCCAGTCCTGAGGTTCGATTTACCTGCAATGCCTGAAGATCATTGAATAGATTTACCCTGCAGTCTGAAGATACATTAGGTACGTACTACCGTACGGAGTAACTAACTACTAGCACCCTGGCATTGCACCCGTGGATCAACCGCTGCATGGGCTCTGCCGGCACCACAATCACACATCGAGCAGCTGAGCTAGGCCCAAAATAGGCTAGCGCCTCGCAGCGAAAAAGCTCCAGCCTCGCCCGCGTCGAACAGTTGACACTGGAACACCAAGCCATAACGAGATCTTCGACGCTGCCCACTACATACCCAAATCATCAAATTCGTGCGGCCTATTGATCGCCCGAGGTTGGGACTTGTTGTCGTGAAAAATGAACGGGGACAGTTACTCGTCACGCGGCGGTTCGTACACCGAAAATCATTTGATCAACTTTAATACTTGGGAGCGTTGCTAACCTCGTGCCATGTCAAAGCAGAGGGCCGAAGCGGTCGGGACTATCCTGTAAGTTTCTCAAGCCACCGCAGTAACTTCATTTAACAATCGTACAGACTTCTAGGGGAGATCGAGAAGACCGCCGCGACCGCCATAGAGACCGGGATCGTGACCGCGACCGTGAGAGAGACCGCGATCGGGGGGACCGTCACCGTGATCGCAGACGATCAAGGTCACCAGACCATCGTGGTGGGCATCGTCGTGGAGATGGTGGTGATGTAGATGCCTATTCCTCCAGCCGCAATCATCGCGACAGAGAACGAGAGGACAGATATTCTGGACGCGATCGAAGGGGAGAGCGCGATTGGGATCGAGATCGAGGTTCCTCGCGCAGAGATGCCCGGCGTGATGAAGACGATAGACCCAACAGGCGAGACAGAGAAGGCTTCGATGACCGTCGCCGTGGTGGTCGGGGCGGAGATCGACGAGATGATGGTGGTTTTGCGCGACAAGAAAGTCGCAGAAGCCCATCTCCTGCAAAGCCACGAGAACCTACCCCGGACTTGACAGACATTATTCCGGTTCTGGAAAGGAAGAGGAGGATGACTCAATGGGATATCAAACCACCGGGGTACGAATTGGTAACGGCGGAACAGGCAAAGCTGTCGGGCATGTTCCCATTGCCCGGAGCCCCACGACAGCAGCCGATGGACCCTACAAAGCTCCAAGCTTTTATGAAAGAGCCAAATGGTGGCGTCTCGAGTGCTGGTCTGAAAGCGAGCAACTCTCGTCAAGCAAAACGTCTCATTGTATCCAATATTCCCCAAGGAAACAGCGAGGAGAGCCTTATATCCTTCTTCAACCTCCAGCTCAATGGCCTGAATGTTATTGAGAGCTCAGATCCATGCAACCTCTGCCAGTTCTCGACCGATCGGTCTTTTGCAGTCTTGGAATTTAGGAATGCCGGTGATGCTACGGTGGCTCTTGCCTTGGACGGCATAAATATGGAGGCAGACGATACCATGAATGGAGACGGTGGTGAGAAACAGGGTTTATCAATTCGACGCCCCAAGGACTACGTTATGCCAGCTATTCCCGAGGAAATGGCTTACGACCCCAGTGTCGTATCAAATGTCGTACCTGACACGGTGCACAAGTTGTCTATCACGAACATTCCGACGTTCCTTACCGAGGATCAGATAATTGAACTCCTCGCTGCATTTGGAAAGCCGAAGGCCTTTGTTCTCGTGAAAGACCGCAGTACTGAAGAATCGAGGGTAGTGTTTTCTTAAGTGACATCCAAGCATCAACACTGTATACTGACATGTGATAGGGTATTGCTTTTGCGGAATATCTCGAGCCCGGTTCTGCCAATGAGCCCGCGCTGAACGCCTTAAATGGCATGGACGTCGGGGGAAAGAAGCTGAAAGTCGCAAAGGCTAGCATTGGTCCTACTCAGGTTGCCAATTTCGATGTTGGCATCACAGCCATCAGCGGTCTCGCCTCTCAGACTTCTACCGATGCCGAGAAGGGACGGGTGCTTCAACTCCTCAATATGGTGACCCCAGAAGAGCTAATGGACACAGAAGAATACGAAGGTACGTTTTTGTTTTCTACAATGTTGCTTTGGTCATACTGATTATGTTACTAGAAATCTGCGAGGATGTCCGCGAGGAATGCTCCAAGTTTGGAAATATCCTGGAACTTAAGATTCCCCGCCCAGTGGGTGGCAGCCGACAGTCTGCCGGAGTCGGCAAGATATTCGTGAAGTTTGACACGCCAGACTCTTGCCATAAGGCATTGACAGCATTGGCAGGCAGAAAGTTTGCCGACCGAACAGTCGTTACCACGTACTTCCCTGAAGTAAGCCTTCTCCGCCTCGTTACACAGTGTATGCGTAGCTAATGTCATACATAGGAAAATTTCGACGTGGGTGCCTGGTGAGAGTATCTAGGTACTCATGGCTCATGGTGCATCGAGCAACCTAGGGCAGACACATAAGTTGGCTAGCTAGATGTGGGAAATGAGAATCTTTTAAAAAAAAAATCTGTATTCTTTTATTTTTGTAAAACAGTAAGGCTTGTAGGGTGATGAGGATGATGCCTGACTAAAAATGCGACGTGTAACAGATCTGGGCGGAACTGGAGTCGTGGGAGTATGAAATGGGGTTAAAAACAACAGCACAACTACGGCAAAAATCGACACGCGTTTTCTAGACTAATAGCGGCTAATAAGCTCTGCAGAATCTTCGTCCTTGTTAGTCAATGCTATTCTGACGTGGAAATTGATGAAACAAGTAAGAAGTATAGTGTTGGCGAGAGATCAGAAGTCCAGTTCATTCATTGAGTCCGAAGACTCTAACATAAGAGGTACCAGAAATAATGAAACAAATGTGTTCTTATCATCATGTAGGTACGCGTTGGGATACGTGTAGGCACAATAAAAATGCGTCGACTTACAATTTAGCATTAAGCGCTGATAGACAGCTGATTGACAATTGATTTGGTATGCAATACGGCGCAGCCATGCAGACGAAGAGGAAACAGGAAGAAAAGAAGTGCCATGCAGCCAAAATTATGGGAGTTAGTCTGCCGTCCAGCTCCCCACATGACGATACAAGGATACCTGGACCGGTCCCACGTGATAATGCATGTGACTGCATGACTCCTGCTGCCCTGCTGTGGCTGTCCCTGCGACTGCCCACACATTCTGCCCTAACTAAGCGAAAATTTGCTGCTCCACACAAGACATCGAGACTCGCGACCTTACCAACTGAACTCCCCGACCACTCCTTCATTGTCGACCAGCAAGACAACACAGACAAGATGGGTAGACTTCACAGCAAGGGAAAGGGCATTTCTGCCTCCGCGATCCCATACTCTCGCGCCGCGCCTGCATGGTTGAAGACCACCCCCGAGCAGGTCGTTGAGCAGATCTGCAAGCTTGCCAGAAAGGGTGCTACCCCTTCGCAGATTGGTGTCATTCTCCGTGACTCCCACGGTGTTGCCCAGGTCAAGATCGTCACCGGTACGTCTTGAAAAGCGAACGAGGAATGTCTCTCGTTACTAACTGAGTATCGCTAGGTAACCGAATTCTGCGAATCCTGAAGTCGAACGGTATGGTACCCTCGGGGCTTTTTATTCGGATGTGGTGAAGGAAATATACATCTGCCAAGAGAAACATATCTCTATTTTTGCCTCTGTGCGGTCAAGACTGACAGAGAGAACTTTGACAGGCCTTGCCCCCGAGCTTCCTGAGGACCTGTACATGCTGATCAAGAAGGTATGTCGAGCATGTGCTCCTATTCTGGTTTCGTCAGGTCCCTGGTCCTATTTGAAATGCGCTAACATGCTACCCTCTAGGCTGTTTCCGTCCGCAAGCACCTCGAGCGCAACCGCAAGGACAAGGACTCCAAGTTCCGTCTTATTCTCATCGAGTCCCGAATCCACCGTCTGGCTCGTTACTACAAGACCGTCGGCGTTCTGCCTCCTACCTGGAAGTACGAGTCTGCTACTGCCTCCACCATTGTCGCATAGAGCGGGGAAGTAGGATGATATAGTTGCAGCGCGTGGAAAGCGGATTCCCTTAATCCCGGAGTTAGGGAGGAAAATTATGGAACAACCTGCATTTAGAAGCCCTGATGCTTGGTCCTTGGTCTGGATGACCGTGACGAATGGTCAATTAAGCTTAAAAAATGAAAGCAATTTGACTGCCTAAATTTTGAATCGTTCGATTGGAAACTGGTATCGTTTTGATTGTGTCCTAAACAATTGCTCCCTAAACGCCTACTTATGCGTGGTTTTGTCCAATAATGGCCCCCCCCCCCGAGTCCGCACTACTCAGCTATTATTACCCTCTAATTCCTTTGACCTCTGAATAAGGTATTCGCCCAGAAATCGCAGAGGGTCCGTTGGCCTAACTGAGTCAGTAAAAAAAAACGGGCGTGTCTTGCTCTCTTTTTTTTTTTTGAAGTTGCTTACTGGTTCTTGGCCAACTGCTTCATACCCTCGAGTAGTACACCAGTTACCTTCGTATTCAAGTATCTTCTTGTGGAATCACCATGTGCAGGTGCTTCTGAAGGCATGGTAAAGCCAGGGTCGGGGTGTACAGATGGCGCTCGAGAACCTAGAGCTGGAGTGCCTGTTCGTGCTGGAGCTGGACTAGGAGCTAGGTTGGCAGGAGCCGGTGACTACGTGTCGTCGTGTTAGCGGAATACGACGTTCCAGCTGCGATAGCTCAACAGAGCGCTTTGCACTCCAATAACGCACCGCTGCCTGGTCGGTTGGAGCATCGGACATGACAACATCTTTTTGAGGCGTATCGATCGAAGGCGGCTGGTGCCCCGCCGTCGCGGTGACCGCGATGTTGCTGGTCGGAGCCTTGTCAACCGTAGGGGATGCGCGAGAAGCCTCTGGCGTCGCTTCTGACCTGGGTATGTCGTCTGCCATGCTGCCAGTGATTTCTCACATAGAAATATTCCGGTAAGGCTCGAGCTACTGGGTTTGTGGATGGTTGACCGCGATCGCGCCCGTTGATTGCCCGTGGTGGCTGAGGTGGCTCAGGCAAAGCGTCTTTCGGTACGCGGTCAGCTGACTTCGTGTTCGCACTTCACACTTTTGTCGCGTCTCCCAGATCGACAGCGGTCCATGTCGCAGGAAACGCTGTCGCGTCCCGCATTGTGCTGATACCGATGGATGCGTTTGTGACACATTTCCGCAGGACTGACACAAGCGATGAAAGCCGCCGGTCTGCGTCTCACTATGATAGTGCCGGTGAGCGGGCGCCAAAGCGCGTGAAGCAAGATGAAATCAAGAATCCAGGCCCAGACTCCCCAGACTCTTCAGAGTCTGACCGTGGATATGAGTCGCAAAAGAAGACTAAGCGGGGGCCATACCACAGTGAAGATGCGGATACTTCATACCTGCATGAAGCCACTGCATTTGAGAACGTCCTGCCACCAACACAGACAGATGCCGATGCAATTGAGGAGTATGAACAGACGAGGTCTTCCCAAAAAGAGACCGACGATGATGGGGCTACCGCAAATACCAAGTCTTTGTGGATTAGAGGACGCAGCTCAATATATGTGGATGCCTTTAATCTCGCCCTCGATACAGTGTTGGAAGAAGAATCGGAGTTGTTTGATGAGAAAGAGATGGAAGTTTTCAGGAGGTGGAAAGAATTGTCATACGAAGCACAGTATCTGTAAGTTCTATTGCTATGCACCACTGTGCATGGAGTCTAACTTTGTGGGAGATATGTCCGCCTTTTTCTCAGAAAAACCGCAGCATGGCATCGGTCCAGCCGCTTAGGATACTATTCCGATATTTCAGAGCCAGAAGAGGCCATTGCAGCCTTGCAAGCCATCCAGAAACTGCCAACGAAAAACAGCCAAGACACCGAGGAGCTGGTTCCGGGATTTGACCTTGAGAGGTTCAACTTGGGAGCAAGCTTCACATTTGCTGATGCCTCCAAAGACTACATTAACAGTGTTGAAGAAGCAGCATCGCTTTTGCTCTTGGATGAACTCAAAGCATTGGCCAAGGATGCTAAGATCCAGGGAAAGAATAAGGCAGAACTCGTGAAAGGTCTATGTCGAACGAGTCAACAACAGGTTGGGCTGATGGCGCTTGGATTGAGCCGGCAGAACAGTCGCGATTCTGATGCTTCTATCTCTGACCAGGAGTCTGCTGGATCTTGCAAGAATGGACACCTGAAGCGGCAAAATTCAAATCGAAACGAGCAATTTTTGAGCAAGGTGTTGGCCATTTTGGGACCATGTATTCGCTTGTCTCCGCTTACCTACAAGCTTTTTGAACGCGTACACTTGGTGTTTTATCGATCTACTGAGTGGACGGAGAAATCACTTACGACAATAATCCTGGCCAAGATTGCGAGACGGAATTTCCCAGAGTACATTGTATGCAGGACCTCTACCATATTTGCCTCACGTTTACATCTTTTGGAATTTGAAGCGGGTATTCGCTTGGAGGCAGATGTGGATAACATACTTGAGTCTAACGGAGTTCCTAGCGAAGAGGACTTGCAACGAATTATGGATATCTTTGCAATGGTTTACCCTCGATGGAAGCAATATGTCAATGAGGAGGGAGAGAAGGAGCGGATGGTGTACGAAATGGGTGAGGGTGCCTACCTTAGGAGATTTAATCCTGCGCATTCGTATACTAGGATTATCGTAAAGGCCATGTGGGTAATGGGGAGACGGAAAGAATATGCTCGTGAGTATGAACTCCTTGAGGAATTGTTAGACCAGAACCTGTTTCACTTGTCTCGACGAGGCTCATGGTATCAACGCAAGGCATTGCTGGAGGAGCACTACATGCCCACTGTGCGTGATGATGGGGGGTCTGGGGATCTGGAGCAGCGAAAGAAGCAGTGGAAAAGAATAGCTGTTGCAACCTGTGAATCGGCGCTACAAGACCCGGATTGCCATCTGATTCATCATTATGATCTTCAAAAACGACTCATCAAGCTCGAAAGGAAGTTGCGAATTCCACGTCGATTACAGCATGACTTTGGACACGTCCGGCTGGCAGAACCCCTCGAAATCAATGTCGAAGGAATACAGTTGAAAAGGCCCCCGAGTTCCAAACCTGGCGCCCAACAGGCTTCAACCAAGACCGTTTGGCTGGACGAACTGGATACTGGAGGCGAGTGCAGCGTGGAAGAGATGTGCCTGAGCCACTTCCGTTCCCAAGGCTGGAAGGGATATCACGCAGAAGGGGGAGCTATCCGCACCATCTTTGCATATCTTTTCTACGATATACTATTTCTCTACATACCCAACGTGTTCCAGACGGAATACCAGACCTGCCCTTTGGACCTGCACACAGATGCTTTCTTCGCCGCCAGAGCATCGGAAATCAACCACCGCCTCGTCGAAATAGCCAACGGACAGGGCGAATGGCTCCTCCGACAAGTCTGGGACAGAGAACACGAGCGCAGGACCAGTGTCGTCGGTTTAAACTGGGACTTTGACGTGGACGACATGGCGGAGCTGATACGGTGCTTCAAAGGCAGTGCGCTAGCAGCCATATGCAAAGTCATGGCCCAGGAATACAAGCACCGGGGGGGAGGGGTGCCAGATTTAATCCTCTGGCGGGCAAATGACCAGTCAGCTGAAGGAGCCCCAAGCAGACCGGAAGCACCGAGAGGCGAAGTCATGTTTGCAGAAGTCAAGAGCGCAAACGACCGGCTGAGCGATACGCAGCGGTTGTGGATCCATGTCCTTACTGGCGCTGGTGTTACGGTGGCTTTGTGTAATGCCATTGCCAGGGAGGTGAGAGAAGTGGATTGATTACGGAGTAACTATACACGACGGCAATGAGCACAAACCTTGTGAAGCTGACTGACAATGTCTTGTACGACCTATACTTGCTTGTGCTTGATGTATAGCGCATGCATAATGACGACTCGAGAGTACATTCTGCTTTGCCAGATTCTCCATCGGAGGCTATGCACAAACTGTAATTGTACAGTCGAGCCAGACACATTGGCACAGTTCCATGATGGAAGTGGAGATAATTGCCGCCAATCCGCTGAGAGACGGAATGGTAGCCAAGAACAAGCCTTGCAGAGACCAACCGTTCTTTTGTATCAGACGCTCTGACCTATTGTGTGGGTTAAGCAATTCGCAAACCTTGTTTCTTCTTTCTCTTAAGCACCCTAGCAACATTAACAATACCCAGACAGATACTCGTGAGATGGAAGCGGAGTTGCAGACGCAGCAAACCCATGTTATGAAAAAAACCGTCGCCTTGAACCAATGACAACCAGGGCCAGCAAAACTCCACAGCGAACCATACCACCAGAACCTGTTTCATCACCATGTTCGCTTCATTTCGTTCATGAGCATGCAATGCATAATACTGGCACCAAAAAAAAAAAGCAAAACTATCTGACGTCCCTAAATTTCGAGGAACGCATGTCAAAATATTCCATGATGTTTCTAGCTGTTACATGTACCATTTTTAGAACATTTGTCTAGATGGCCGTTTCAGAGGCCTGCTCTGGGGATTCTCCTTAGCCGCCTGGGTTTTAGGATACTGGACGAATCTAGGACTTGAGGCAAGGAACCCCTGCCACATCACCCCGCTAAGGAATCAGCCCGGGGGTGACCTCGTCCTTCGACTTAGCGTGGGATAAGGAACCCGGAGTTGATGTACATAAGGACCAGACAATATATGTTGGTGAGCTGGCGGAGAAGAGGGTTGGCCCCGCGGGGACGGGGTATTGGAAGATTTGCCGGCATCGTTGGCGTGTTGACGTGGTGCGTTGTGATGTGAAATTAATTTGGGTGAGTGGGTTAAGTTGTGCGTTACTTGTTTGATACAGACGGGGAACTTGGCCACGGCATAGACTGGGACATGCATCGAGATAGGCATGGCGGTTGCTTAGAGACATTCTTGTGAAGACATGATGGGTCTGCATCACGGAAGAGAATGGACGACTGGATATCGTGAATCTCATACGTATAGTGTGAGGAAAAGGAAGGAAACTGCTATATTCAAAAATGTTAAACAGCTGGCCAAATACTAATCGCCACGAGATGTGGAAAAGCGCACAGACTACCAATATCAGAATCACGACGCCAAGTGCAAACTCCTCGCCATGCCTCTGACACACATGACAGGACGGAACCATTCCCTCGGATCGCGGGGCGTTTTCTACCCCGCTCAAGGTCTCATTGCCTCACAAAGCCACCGACTTGCTACACTCGAGCCGAGGGAAAAAAAATTCATTCATAACCTTTACTCCGTACAGAGCGACAAGTTAGCCCGTCGCAACCCCCTCCAACGATCGTCCTCGCATGAACACGGCATTTCACAGAGAGCAGCCCCCCCCCCGCGGCCCAAAAAAAAAAAAGGCCTCAATCACACCTCTCGTCTCTTTTCGGCACTTGAAGAAAAGGCCACGGAGTACACTAGCTAATGTCGTCCCCAGATCGAAGCAACCTCAACGTCTCCATCTTGATAGACGAAAGGAGAGGGAAAAGCATCGTGCTACAATTTTTGCCCCAAATAAAACCTCATCCCATCAAGAAATATCCACACCTCACAACAGAGCATATTTCATATAATTATGCATCTTCCTATCAAAGCCATATATGCATGAACCCCCTTCCCCAAACTTCATCGGCCAACTTCTCCCAGCACAAAAAAAAACACCTAATCCCAGGCTTTTTAACCCATTTCCATTCTCGCGGCATGCATGGGTGCAGTGCTCCCACCCACATCACGGCGCTTAGACCCCGGCCAATCACAGCGCCCGACACCATCGGGTGGGTGACAGGCACCAGGGCGACAGCCAATCAACGGACCAGTCCATTCTCTCTCCGGGCGCTTAGAATGCTGAGGCCCCACATGTCTTCATGGCCTTTCCTTTTTCTTTGTTTCTCAATTCTCCTTCACACACGTATTTATTTCCAGCCCAGCGGAAACCACTTGACGCTTGGGTCTAGTTTTAAGCAGCCGCAGAGCCGGACTGAGGGAAACCCGGACCCTCCCCAATCACAGAGAGTCCCCCTCAACTTTCTCCGGGGGGTGTGCTGGCGCTCGACTGCCCCAGCCTTCCAACCTGGTGACAAGAGGTGCTCGAAAACTCCAAAAGGCAACTACGACCGGGAGGGGCAGAAGGCAGAGAGCAAACCGGAAGAAGGAAGGGGGGGTGAGTCGAGAACTGCAGTGGTGTGGGAGCAGTGATGCTGGCGTCATGTCCACGATAGAAACCTACTTGCACTTGCACTTACTCGATGGGAAGGGGGGGGGAAAAAAGACTTTGGAGAAGGCAGAAAAACGGAGTGAAGCGCCAGCGGGAGAGAAAACACGAGGGGGAGTCGCGGGCCATTATCAGAAAGTCTTTTTCGCCGTCAACGCGCACAACTGAACCCCGTTGTAATGCAAAGGACAACCGCAGCCTAATGCAGAGGCGGCCATCTGATACGTCGCCGCTAAAGGTCAGGAAAAAAACACAACCGGCCAAAAAGCCCATACTTGTTGTCCCTTCTTTTTCCCCCCTCTGATTCCAAGGTCATCCCATCGGTCAGCCGGGACGGACTGAACCGCCGCAGGCAGCGAGCTCGCATGGCTGCTGCCGCTGTCCACTATGGCGACCCAATATGCGACCCTTTGACGACGCAGGTAGGCCGACTACCACTGGCGCCATTGTCGACCCAGTTCGACCGTCGAGACAGAACCGGGAGGGGGGGAAAAAAGAGCGCGAATCGCCGCATTATTCAAAATAATAAGATAACCCAGCAAAGTCCGTATAATGAAACCTGCATGGGTGTTTTGCAAGGCCTCGACATGAACCCCCCCCCTTCTTTTAACCCGCAGAGCGGCAAGAAAACAGCACCGTGGCCGGTACGTACTTCTCCGTGTACGTTTGGAGTTCCCTGTTGCTCTTTTTATCCTCGACCGGGATGGGACATCTGGGCAGAAACAGGACCATCATTGAACTGCAAAATAGGCTGCACGACTATCGGTGCTGGGCAAGTAGGTAAAGCAATGTCAACCGCCACGTCGTTTCTATTAGTCGTGTCTTAGTCCCTACACCCGGCTCGGCCTCGACTATGCGGCCTTCCCGCAATGACCCAGGTTACACAGACCTGTTTTGGCGGCCTAGTACTCCGTACATACACAGACTACGTAAAACGTGTAATAAATAAACAATGTCCATGGCCGGTTCTGATATTCCCTCGGCTGCATGTCGTGAATGCTGGTTACCGCTACCATCTCCACCCCTGGTGGGAAAGGAACTGCTTCGTCCATGACCCGACATGCAGGTGACGCCTTGTTATCTTCACTTATCACAGCTCATGGTTTGAGCGTGACTATGCACATTGACTGCGAAGGGACATTACAATCATTTTAGCGGTATATTGCCCTATATCATCTTTGCGCCACTCTATGCGCCTGCTTGCCTTGCCCCCTCCCCATTGCCCTTCGTCTGGCCCACTTACTACCATCCTTTCCACGCTGTGGTATCGAACGTATTCCGATGTTACCTGTGCAAGGTCAACAAAGATCCTAAGCCAACACTCAACTTTGTAGAAACGCCACAAACTCCTCCCAATCAAAAGCAAGCCTCCCGCATATGCCAAAATATCCCAGAAACGTCCTTTATTGGCCCTCCTCCCGTCCAGCATAAAAAAAGTGAAAAATAAAATAAAATAAATAATAGTCAGAATTGGTGAGAGCCCCTTTGCAATCTGAGCCCATGTGCTGCCCAGGGTATGAATAAGAATAGTAATCCTTCAGCCGTGGATTCAGCTTGCTTAGAGTATTAGTGTCGTACCTACGCGCACAGACATCCAAGATTGTTTTCTTTTTCGCGTAAGTGTCAAATAAGGCAGCCGTTTCCTTGGTCCATGGAAAATAATATAGAAGGAATGGCGACTAGAAAAGGGGGTTCATCATGCGTCCCAAGGGGCCGCCAGCGCCCGATTCGATTGCGTCGTCATTTGATTCCCGGAACCATATGCCAGGTTGTCGTCATAGTTGTCGTCGTAAATCGGATTTCCCGTTGTTATCGTAGTAATTGCCTTGGCTATCTGCAGGCTTTTCATTCCACCTTCCGTCTCTTGCCTCTAGGGGCAGGATCCATGCGTGGTGTGTAAGTGACAGTTCTAGTAACAACTTCCCGTATATGTCGAACGCTTGTGCGTGAAGACGTTTGCTTCTTGTCCGAGAACCGAGCCTTCAATGCAGCATCCCAGTCGAAGACGGAATGAACAGACCTCGCGCTGAAAGGTGAACGGAGGGTGCTTGCGCTCAATGGTGAGTCGATATTGGATATGGCGGGGCTTGGCGGCAGTTTCAAGCTTGGAAATGAAGCTGGACCAGTCGGCGGAGCAGACATTGGGGCTGAGGTTGTGAATGGACTGGGAGGCACGACGGGTGCTGTTGTGGGAGGAGACGGTTTGCTGCTAACAGTAGAGGTAGGTGAGGATCGTTCGGTTTTCGAACGATTTGCTCTTTCTGTCTCTGGATTGCTCTTTGTAGAGTCGGGGCTAGAGTCTCCGGGCGTGAGGGACGGTGAGTTCAAAGCCATTGCTTTCGACAAGAAGTCTGTGTAAGCGGATGGTGGACTAATGGGCGTCTTAATAAAATCCGGCTCTGGCTTAGACATAAAGTTCAAAGCAGAAAGAGGAGTAGCCGTGGTTGCAGATGTAATTTCTGAGGGAAATGTCGCCGTTACAGGCGTGGAGAGCTTCTCCAGCTTGGGCTTTGTGGTAGGCATAGTGAAGGAGAATAAGTATACACGTCGTCGGGTGACACCTCCAGGCTGAATAAAACCCCAGGTTTGGTAGGCTTGCCACGAAGTCGGCGACGAGAAAAAGAGGCCAACGAGAGCAGCCTAAGAGGCGAAGAGATGTTGATGACCTGGGAGAGTCTTGAGGTGGGCGGTAGTCCCGAGGAGCGTTTGATTATAAGGTGAGAGAACTGTAGTCAACAGCGTGAGGCAGTGAGAGGACGACAAGACTGGGAGCGGGAGGGGTGTGAAATGGATCGGAGCAGGCGTGCGTCTTGGTGTTCGGGCCTGTTGGCGGCAAAGACAGCGCCGTGTTTTGGATATTATGCGCCGACGGACTGGCTATTGGTGTCAGATGGGCCCTCCTCCTAGCTTGGACGAGGGTCGCGAGAAGACGACAAGGGCGTCGCGGGCAAGGACACAATTTACGGAGGAGATGTTGTGGGGATCAAACACGACCAGTAGCGCAAGTGTCCTTCTTAACCAAGCGCCGTGTTGCGGCTTTGATTTCCAGGGCTTGGAACTGAGGTGATGAGTGATGAGCGCACCAAGGGAGAGAGTACTGGGGGGCAGCACACAATGTACACTTTCGATGGTCGACAGGGGTGAGGAGGGGGTGTACCGTGACGGGAAGGGGTGGAGATGGAAGGGGTGGTGGTGGGATCTGCCAGACGTATCCTTGTATGGGCTTCTGTAAGCTTCAGACACCGCTTGCTCGGGTGCTTGAGCAGGTGATGGGAGATGCAAGTCTTTGGTTCTCTTCGTCACGCTGACCTGACAGGCGCAAGGACCGCCAAAAAGCCTCGTGGTGCCGGGGCGGCTTTGCTTGCAGCTGGTCGCTGGTCGCTGGTACTGGTCGCTGGAACCGTGCTGCTGCCGAGAGATCTACTGCGTAGCGCTCTTCCGGCCCCTCGAGTCGCACGCGACAAGTGTGATTCGACAAGGAGGCGTGATGGTTGTGAAAGTCCTTAACCTGACCTTGACGTCTTATTGGATATCGATACTTGGGCTAGCACAAGATTCTTCACAAGCTAGTAAGCCGGCAAGGAAGCGTCGATGGTATTTGCCGATGACGATGCTCACAGGAAACAAGCGAGGCCCCAAACTCTGGTTGGCTGGACCGGTTTCCCAATAGGTTGAGACAGATAGCTTTATTCGCTGAGTATTAAGCTTTCTCTTGAACCATTCGTAAGCCCCTGGCGGATAGAATACGAGGAGCCGAGAGCCGATTGGATTGTACCGAGGAGTATAGATGGTCTGATGGAGATGGAAAAGATGGGTAGTCTCCGATGTAAATCTGACAGAGTAACCTTGGCGAGATATCGTCTTCGAAGTTTATTGGAGAGATGTTGTTGACGGGTTATAAACTAGAGGCGGAGCGGATGTTGTTGATTGTTCCAGAGTATGTATAGAAGAGAGGTTGATGAAGCGATGCGGGCGAGACGGGACAATATTTTGGTGATAGGAGCTCGAGTGCTGAAGAGGAGACTCTATTTACTCGTAGTGGCGTAGGCCTGCTGTTCGATAGTTTCTTAGTTGGGAAAGAGAAACAAAAGAATGAAAGGATGGGCCATTATGATAAGTTCTTGGTTATACAGCAGAAACTTGGACGACATCAGAGTTGTTGATGCGGGAGCTCTTGGCTTTTTTATCCTTCTCCATCCTGCGTGTCGGCGTCCTAAGTGCACTGTAGCCGATGGGCTTCTTTCCCTTTCTAAAAGTCAAGTCGTCAAGAACAACCGTGGCACCTTCCAAGGTAACAACAGCCAGCCAGACGTTGCCCGCTCGTCTTGCACCAGTTGACGCCTTTCGTGTCCCCCGTCGTTCCCCTGCAGCCAGTCGATACAGATGAACCTTGGCATTTCTCGACTTGGAATCTAACCTCTGCTCTCCGCCAAACATGTGCAATCAACCATGCGGTTCTCATGGACGGTGCCGCTGGCCTTTCTGATGACCGCATCCACTACGGTAAGCCTTCGAAATAATGACCGTCGTTTTCTTTCGTATGCTTTACATTTTGCATGCGGGCGTGGCTGACCGGACCCTAGGTTTCAATGCATCCGTTCGTTGACATTGGCCAATCTTTAAGGCGGTTAAGGCTGGTCCGCATGGCCATTGTTGTGGCTCACGATTACCCACGATCTGACCAAGGCCCCGTTCAGCGAGCCCGCCACCATCACCGAGCGGTTCGTGAAGCGTCATCTTGGTCCAAATTACCCCAAGTCTCTGATTCTCAAACCAAGGACTGCATGTCACACTCCTAGCTAACGAGCGCGCGGTAGTGTGAGACCATCGATTTGGCCCGTCCATTGCCTCTTTTCGTCCAGAATTCGGCCGTCCCGTTTCACACCTCTCGCAGGATATTTTCAATGTACCTTATCTGTGTCCCGTACAAAGCGCATTTGCACAAACGCAGTACATGACAATGGTGTTCGTTCTGGTCTTCCTGGTGGAAGGTGCCTTTGCAGGACAAATGGCCTCGACCTACCCTTCCAATCCCTGTCTAAGTGCCGCATATATTCTACTAATTGAAACTCTTGACGCCTGTGAACTAACAAGTGATTGAAGGTCATCAGCACCGCTGAGACCGAGAATGTCATCATCACAGGGTCGTGACCCAAATCCCGAATACAAATTCATATTACACCCATGAAAGGTGCTCGCCGAGCAGCAGCGTGCAACCGACGGCTCCTTTACTTATGTTGGGGGCGAGTGTCCCATTAGATGGTTGTTGTTGTTGCATGGGCGTCCGAGAGCCATCGAAGGAGCTCGCCACTGGACAGACAAGTCATGGACAGTCGTGGATGCAAACCAAGCCGACAGACCAACCAACACTGAGCAAAGAAAGACTTGTGCCTTAGTGGTCCATGGTTTGCTACTCTACGTGTTGTGAGGGACAAAGAAGCAAGAAATCGAGCCGCATATCGAGCGGTAAACTTGCCTTCCCATCTCGGAGCGAATAGTGGTGGATAATACTGAGGCTCTCGGGAATCATCTTTTTGTGTCGATGTGGACGGGCTTGGGTTGTCCATCTGCATCGAAGCACTTACAAACAAATATTGGGAAGCGTCTTCACGCCCATTTGCACTCGGTTGATGCCCAAGACACCACCATCCAGTCCCCATACGTCCAGACCCTCCCCCTCATTGCTGTCATCCTGTCATGACAAGCCACGATTCCTGAGGGATCCCCATTGCGGTAGGTTTCCCACGTCTAGTCGTTCGCGGGATTACCTGGTGCATTGACATCGCTCTCCATGGATCAAACATCGCGCGTCAATGGCAGATCAGATCTATTTTCCATCATCGTGCTCTACGGGCATAACGTCAATCTGACTACGTCGCATGTTGGTGGTGGCTGTAAGTCATATCAACTGGGCTCCCCTGACTAAGCCCACAACAAGTCTGATAGTTCGATATCAGGCAGGGTAGGACTGAGATGAAATAATAGGTAGCAGAAGATAAGCAAAGCAGCATCCGACAAAGTTTGCGTTTTCATTTCCGTTGATGAAGATCATGATCATCGTGTTGTGGTAGTTGCCGTGGCTGCCGCGGCTGCCGCGGCGGCGGCGGCGGCGAATGCTTCTTGGAGAATTGCAATCCGACTGACAAGGCTGATGTATTGTCATCTATTTGGGAGGAGCTAATTATTTGTCAGTTGCCTTTACTTTGGCCCACAAGTTCCTGCTGAAGGAGTGACGTATACTCCAACACGCCCGACAGACGAGGCCCACGGCTGGATGTGTTGCGCATGTGGGATATATTTCGTGAGAAACTCAGTATTATCAGCTTTACCACCCACTTTGTTCCGATAAGAGGTATTTCTATCCGCGAACGATTTGAATGTTGACATGTAGGAGGACTATTGATATTTTGCATAGGTAGGAGTCCAAGATACATCTCGAGATAACCTACGCAACCTGAGCGAAGGTCCTGATTGGCAGGGTTCGGATTCTTCGCGTACTTCAAGTTACAAGACTTCTAGATGAGAAAGGTCACAATGAACAACCGTCGATGATTTTGCATCACTGCACCTAAGTTTTGGACTCAAGTTTCCATTTGTGTTAGCGTTGGCTGGTGAGAGGAAGCCTAGTGGAACTCGGTGAGGATAAAATATCGGATTATCACACTAACTTATAGGCACAAAGCCTTTTTTGCCTTGCATGTGAGTTCTCACTTTGGATTGGCGATACTGATACTCGGCAGCGTCCTTGTCTTCGAAAAGGGATGGATTCACGGCGCCATTATGCCGTGAGCCTCGGCCAGACCGAAGTTGTGTTTGCCTTCGGCTGAAATATCGGTATAAAACTCATTAACCAAGACTTATTAGAAGCATGAAAAAACAAGACTTCTGATGTTCAAGGTAGCGGTCGCATCGAGAAGACTGCTTGCGTCGAGTTGGCGATACCCTCGGCGCATTCCTTCGAAAACCGATTTTATGTTCGATATGCACCAAGTTTTAATAAGTAACAAAGCCGTGCCAAAACGTACTTAACAGAGGGGCATATATATCCGAAGGCAAGCAATCTGACAATTTAATTTCGAAATATGTGTCATCAGAGAAATACCTCACTTAGCCCGTGTTAACAGATATAATGTCAAAGCGGGCCTGTTCCCATGATACAACTGGTAAGTCAATAATGAAGCACTCTAAACAACTCTGAGATCTGTTTCAAACAATCTGGGCTAATTATGCTTAAATAAACATCAAACAGATCATGATTTGGATTGAATCAAGGCGGCTGGTAAAGAACCTTGACATCTAGCTGTTTTTGGCGGCGAATCAGACTACACAAACTACCGCCCATGTCAAACGGCCCGTGGCGGCAACACCCGTCATTGAGGGTCAAATGAGAAGCCAGGATTCGATACGTCGCGCGCCAACATGCTCGCTCAAACATGTTTGGCTCAGGCTACAGGCTAGAGGTTGTGTGTGATTAAGATGCATACTCGCCGAGAGCAATAGGGGGGCTGCAACATTGGGAGTGAGCTAACGAACAACAGGCGGTGCGTGCCTCGAATCTCGCACACAGCGATGTATTTTCAAAATATGGACGCGCGGGGCTGAAGAACAGAACGTTCAAGTTGATGAGCATGCAATAATTTCTCGCAGAATGCACGTTATACGTCGGGTCGACGATAATTTTGGATTTGGAGTCTGCACAAGTCAGGGAGACATCAACAGGCAAGACGTTGGACGTCGCAGGAGATGTTCATCATGAATCTGATATGGTAAAAGACGATACTATTATTACTTGCGGCTAGACAGACGCAGTCAATCTTGATATGACAAAGATCTTGCGCTACCCTGCATGGCCACTCTCAGTCACGCCGCAAAGAGCTGGATGCAAGCGCTGAGTTCTGCTGTGTCAACTCATAGTTGCCTACGGAGCAACACTACTACTTTATGGCAACGAGCCAATACACAGCCGGCAATTAATTGACACTTTGCAGCTGCGCAAAAGCAATTCTCGGTAATATGAAATAGCGTTCCTGCCCCTGTTAACTCATACTGAATTTGCGCCTCCCAGATGCCCGGCAGCTGGGTGTCGTGAGAACACGAGAAATCCCGTTTCCGGCCCCAGCCAGTAAGAGTGACCAGAATCCTAGAGATGTTCTGGCCAGTTACGTGGACAAGATGACCGTCTGAGTGACGGGATTTGCGGTTGATGCCTTGGAACTTGGCCCACGAGCCAAGGTATGGCCAGTAGTAAGCGGCGACCATGCAACTCAGCTGCCCGACGGCGCACTCCATAACTGGTGGCAATCATGTCTCATGAAAAGACATGCGTTAGCACGGGACGAGAGAAACCGCATCCTGGTCGCTTTGCATGATGCTGTTGCGCTCGGTTCTGTCGTGGACATATCGAGGAGACCGACCGAAACATGTTGGAAAGGCACGAGGCTGGTCCATCATGCCCCCGCTTGTCGAAACCGTAAAGATATTCTGTCAACGGTGAGGCATACGGAGTAGTTACTAAGGCGGCTTCTCCAGCTTCACCGACTTTTTGTGGCATCCTTAGCTTTCACGCAAAAGACACATGCCGTTTCTCAGGTACCGGGTTCTTACCACGACCTTTGAACGATAAACGGAATTAGCAAACAGACTGATGAAAACATACACTCAACACTTCTGTTGTTTTCGCACGCTGCCGAGATTGTATGTATTGTAGAGCGGCTACAGGTGGCCAAGTTCCGCGCATGATTCCATCACCACGACCTGGTATCATGTCCCCCATCACATTGCAGTAATAAGGGTTGATCCAAAAACATAGCACTGTGATGACAGATTGTCTTTACTGTGTCTATACAGTGCCTAAATGCAATCATGCACTCAACCTGCCAACACACACAGGCGAAACGGGAAAGCTCTCGGACTAATTTTAGCCTGGAGCTTTTGGCAGGGGTAGAGCTGGTCAGTCAGAGGACAAAGTTCTCCGTACTCATGTGTGCTCGTTACGGAGTGGTCAGTAGACCAAAACTTTAGTGAGTGATAGCCCTGCGAATTTTCTGACCAACGGGCCAAACTCAGCCTGTGTGCGCCTGTCTTGGTCTAATGTCGTATTATGCTGATGCCAGCTCAGCGACACATCAAGAGTCAGCCACAATAGAAACAACCTATTCATTGTTCTTGCAGGGTGACTGCGGTGAACGGGGAAAATTGCAAACGAACATGTTTCCACGACCCTCTTTGCAAGCCAAAGAAGTGGGGGTGCAAATACCTGAAGCATACCGAGTACTCCGACTAACGGAGTAGTACAAGACCTCAGTGTGTCCAAAAGTTGGGGGCTGGATCAAAGGATCATGGTGAGGAGGTGGGTGGATGACGGACAAAAGCTTGCGAGTACTGCGTACTCAGTACAATACTGCATCCATCTCTATCCCCAGACATTGACCGTGGCCCGTACACTGATTGATTACCTACTAGGTGCGGTAGACGTCACGAATACAACGTCTCAAAATACGCCGCATAATCAATTAAAAGTCGCTCGTACGGAGTACAACGAACGAGAGAGCCAGCAGAAGAAATGTACTTTTGTCACGGGCGGCGAAGTGCGGGATGTGAACGAAGAGAGCGTGCGGCTGTGAGAGACAAAAAGGTTTGAGACAGAGGCGGGCCTTGTGTATGGTGGGGCCAATGAGCTGCCCGACAGCGCAATACCTTCGGAGTTCTAGGGCCGTCAATTCCCTCTGGTATTATTGAGGACCATGTCGAGTAACCACGGCAATTAGGATGGATGGAGTACTTGTGGCCTACGCCGGATTTGTAGAGGGCTGGTGGATGGCCCCGTGGCTGTGGTGGTTGATGAGTCACGATTGCTGGCTGCTACTGACGGGATGATGAGGGCTCCTTGGACGGCAAACTCGAACGATGCAGAGCAGAGCATATCGAAGACACGACTGATCCTCCCTGTCGCTTGTGTGAAAAAAAAAAAAAAAACAATGAAAATAAGAAATAAAAATAAATAAATAAATAAAAAATAAAATAAGACAAAGAACCAAAAAGAGTGCGAGCAATTTGATTGCGCTGGAAAGTGCCCTCTGCATCCTCTTGCCTCCCGAGACCTTACCTACCTACTTAAGTACCTAGGTAGGTACATACATACCTTAGGGTGCCCCGTAGGTACGCAAAGCACCTTGAACAGGGGGTGACCCATCTCATACCTCAGTTCTCATGGTCTCGTACCACCTATCCTCGTGGAGCGGGTCCATATTGTGCGAAGAGCGGAGCATGGCGAGAACATGGTACGCATGGGAGCTACGGAAGTGCTACTGTGCTGCGTTTGAGCAACCTTGTCACCTCGTTGCTTGTCCAAAGTGCGGGAGTGGGAGCCAAGAAGCGTGGGTGGGAAGCCCGGCCCATCAAAGTATCTTAGCCACCGCTCGCAGACATGTGGGGCAGCTCGTCGTTCGAAGAACTTGGATGGTAATGGCAGCTGTGACATGGGAGTCTTCAGCACAGTCTGGACCAATGGACCATGCGCCAGGGTGGCCCGGGACACGCAACACTATTGAACGTGAGGAGGGACGAAGGGTGATGGACCATCAAACAGCCTTTTTAATGCTTTGAGTCGGGCAGTGAGAAAAAAAAAGACGAGCAGCAAGCTGGCCATGTCCCGCAGTGGGAACCGTGACTACGAAGTACTCCGTACTAGACTGAGACCCAAAACCTTACGCTCCTCGCATAATACTATGGCAAAAAGCTCTCGGTCATGTTCGCGAGGAAAGTGGTCCGTGCATCACGTCATCTCTTAGCAAATCAACAGTAAAGTCGCGCAGCCAGCTACTGGTCAAGTGGGTCTTGCGTACGGGGCCCACTGACCCGCTGAATCAGCCAGTAACAAGTGTTAAAAGAGGTCAGGGCCCCCGCCTCTGCAATCAAATCAAATCACATTCTCGCATTTTCCCTATCGTCCTCTCTTTGACAGCCAGCCATTCAATTCCCTCTCACACAACAGCCAATCAATCCCACCCAACGGCTCTTTCATCGTCCACTCAACGGCCACCGCTGTTGAGGTCGCACCAAAGGACAAAAGACCAGTTGACACACCAGACAAGCAAGACCTTGACATCCTAACGCGTCTGGCCCCCCCTTCCCTTTCTCTGTGGCACAACCAGACTCACCATCGCCGACCGGAGCACCAGAGAGTGTGGACTTTGTCCTGGACGCTCCAGCCATTCACAGCAACTCGACTATCTGTCGAGGTGTTCGGTACCCCGTAATACTTGGTACCTCTATTCTATCAAGGCCCACGATCCGCATGCCCGCTCGCCGCCCGTCTCTTGCGCGCGCCCCAACGTCCAGTCAGAGCGAGTCTGCGCGAGACAAAAGGGAAATAGAGAGTAAAGCTCGAGCCAGTTTGCGCCAACTAAACCGTTCGTCGGCGGCCATTTAGCCTGTCATTGCAACCGGCTCAGACCAACCCGGCGCCTGTGTGAGAGCCATCGACGACTAACCGCCTCGCGCCTCTCTTCATCGCTAGCGCCGTGCTGGGAATAAGCGGTAGCAGGTTCGCGCAGCATCGAGCCCTGGCACCAGAACACTTGCGCCTCTTCAGCCCAGTCGAGCCGCAGGTTTGGGAGGTGCAGCGCCGGCACCAGGTCCAGGTTCTGAGCCTCAACAGTCAGACTTACGAGGCACCTGCCTACTTTAAGGTAGGTGGTTTCTGGCTTACTGGCACAAGCAGACACCGGCTTTGACGTACAGAGTACTTGACAGCGCTGGCTACACGCACTGCGCACTCGCATTCACTCTGCGGCAAGTACAATTTTCAAATTTCCTCTTCTCAGGACTGCGCCGCGTCGCCGCCCGCCCCATTTGCATCCCGCACCGGTTGTGCACCTCAACCCCTTATTATTATTTTATTTTATATTACTCCATTCTATTCTATTCTCTACTTGGTGGTGTGCCTTGACCGGGCTGTTTGTCTGCATCGGCCATCTCCACCAGGGCGGCGTGGTGTGTGTATGTACGTACATACTAGTTATTGCTCCCCGCCTCCTCGGACATCGGCAGCCTTGTTACCGGAAACCGGGCGGCACCTCTCCAATAGACTCTCGAACTAAGAACTGGAAACGTTGGGACCTGGGAAATTGGGAACCCGGCTCCTCTTCTTCCAGCTCTCCACCACTCGACGTCGTCGAGCTCTGTCCCAAAAACCGCCCACTCCCTTCTCCTCAGCAAATCAGCTCCCGATTTTTGCGCGTCGCCCATTCGACCTCATCGCAGCTTCGTGATCGCAAAAGGCCTATCATCGTCGCCATCATCCTTTTCGCCCTCTTCATTGGCCGCTTTTGCCATCAGGTGACTGCGCATCGCTGCGCGTTTTGACTGTCTTTATTTGAGTCGCTATCAATCAGAGCGCAAAGAGCTTCGTCGCGTCTCAATCGAGCTCCGTCATTGAGCTCCGTCGCGCCATTGCAATAGGACACGGCTTGTGTCACACGGGAAACAAGGTATGCGCAGTTGCGAAGCTTCCTCATTATCATTTCAACAGAACCACCTATCAACCGTTGGCGCCATTCTATTAGCGTCAATCCTTGCGTTGTTCTTGGTCTTGATATCCTGCCCGCCCGTTCGTTTGCCCATGTCGCCGTATACCTGACTGCGCGCTTCTTTGCCCATGTGCTTTTCCTGCTTTTTCCTTTTCCTTTCCTTTTGCCGCTTTTACTTGATTTCTGTCTACACATATTTCGCCCCTCACTCGCGCAATACCTCGCATTTTGTGCGCTCGCATACATCATATTGCCGTCTTCGAATCCGAGGCTGCGAGAGCCTTGTCGACTGGTACACTCGCCATGCGCCTGTACCATCGCTTGTTGCCCGCGTTGTTACGGACGCGTCCAGCCTCACTAGCATTTGCCGTAGCAGCGATTGCATCCCACGAGCAGTAAAGTTGAGACGAGCAAGCGCTCAACTCACACATCACCTTGGGTCTTCTTCCTGCCATGCTACCTCGGAGGCAGCTCTTGTGCAAGGTACCTACAGGTCTTTACAAACTAAAACAAGAAGCATTGCCTGCGTTCACACCACCACCCAGAAAGAAACCCCCTCCCAAACACTGTCAAGATGGGATGAGTCAAGTTACAGCTCGGCCAACAATATGAAGACTACCAGCAAGATAGCGCGTGGCGTGTTTCTCGCATCAGCCTGATGGTTTTTGCGCCGAGGGCATCGCATCTTATCTTCACGGCCACTGATGGTGAGCTGCTGTGGTGCCGCACGAGCAATCCAGCCCTCGGGGTATTGAAGGGAGTCTTGCTCGTGACATGCCCATCTATGCGACCACAACCCTCGGCCCTCGTCATGGCTTCTGATCCTTTTGTGGCAATCAGTTGCTCGCCTGGCATCCCGGAGGTCCTGCGATGACCGCTATGACTGCATTGCAGTCTGGTTGTCGGCGCAGTTGGGCTCGGTGTACCTGGGTAGTGCAGTCTGTCCCTGGCTTGCATGAGGGGGCTGCCAACGCATCACAAGTGTGGCCACCCAAGCTTGGCTAACAACACTCTGTCTGCTCTCCCCCAGCTCTTGTTCATACCGAAAATTCACTTACAACATCCTTGGGGCGTCTTTTTGTTCTTGTACTTGCTTTTCGTTTTGCCTGTATACAGCGTAGCTAACGGCGGTGGTTGGACAGATTCTCGTCTTCTTCTGGGCTCCTGCGGCTCATCCTCAAGCAGACGGGTTTGCTCATCTATCTTGCAGCAGCCCGCGCCTCTCCCGCCTTTGAGGGCAACAATTTTAAAAGTCGAACTGTGGCTTTATTTCAGGCCGCTTTCCCTTGACTACGACGTCAATCTGCAGGCGCCTCTGGCTGACCCTTGGAGGCCACCATCGCCCTGAATTTAATTTTCGGTTTGGCACTACGTCGTCTTGCCAGCTCACACACCCTCTACCGGAGCCTTGGGTGCCTGTACAGCCAGCGGTTTTGCTTGCGACTGACTGCCTGCCTTATCCAAGTGACGAAGGTCCTTGCCGGGGAGTAACCGTGCCCAATTCAGACCCAAGCAAGGCTGTGCATTTTAAGCAGCTATACTCGCCACAGCGTCGACCCGTCGCGACTATTCGTTATCTGCTCTCGAACCCTCTTTGCTTGGCTGTCCTGTCCTTAAGTGCTGCTTGAGGGCCCTCCTTTTCTAATTCGTTCCCCCACACACACGCTCGCGTCATTCTCATCAAACGTCCTCTGGTGGGCTCCGTTACCCAGTTGACGCCTGTTCAACCGTTGAGCACTTAAAACACCAAACATGTATCAACCACAGTACGGCGTGCCGCAGCAAGGCATGCAACAAGTTCCATATGGCATGCCCGGTATTCAGGCCGCCGCAATGGCTGCCACAGCCGCCGCCTCCGGCTCAAATTACCCCTACATGCACTCGGATCCCAGTATGCCTCAAACCTCACCAAGAATGGCGGATGGCTCCAAGAAGGACAGCCGCCAATCACCAAGAATGAATAACATGTCGCAAATGCCTCGAAGGATGAGCCAAGTTACAAGTCCAGGTATGCCCAATGCCCAGGGCATGATGAACCACGCCGCAGGAAGACCAGTTGCGCCGCCCCAAATACCGCCTGGGCAAGCGATGCCACACCCTCAATCGCCTGAAATGCCTGCTGGCGGTGCTGAAGAGTCTCCTCTCTACGTCAACGCGAAACAGTTCCACCGTATTTTGAAGCGCAGAGTTGCCCGCCAGCGACTAGAGGAGCAACTACGACTCACATCCAAGGGCCGCAAGCCGTACCTTCATGAATCACGTCACAACCATGCTATGCGACGGCCTCGTGGCCCCGGCGGCCGCTTCTTGACTGCTGAAGAGGTTGCTGCCATGGAGAGAGAAGCGAAAGGAGAAGACGGAGGCAAGGTCGAAGGTAGCGACAATGCCGGCGACAAGCCGACAGAGTCTGTGGGAAGCAAGCGCAAGTCTGAAGCCGAGGCCCGATCGCCCAACAAGAAATCCAAGACAGACACGCAAAATTTAGAAGAAGACGCAGCAGAGGATGATAGCTGAGATACCGGATGTGTTTTGGCAACGCGGGAGGAGGACCGGCAATTGTTTAGCAGCCTATATATTTCACGACGTCATGATGGCAGAAGTATCTGTTGCACCGTCCTCTTTTTCTTCTACTATAATTTCGGGTATTTTGAGCAGCTCTTTATTTTCTTAGTTTGCTTGCCCCGTCCCCCCTTTTTCTGTGTGGGAACTGGGTGTTTGGCAGGGCCGCAGATAGCAATGCCCGTGGAAAGGATATCTGATTTGGGATATCCTGTTTGTGACCTCTGTGTAACTTAAGAGTTGGCGGGACACCAAGACTTGGAACAACTGGTGGCGAAAGGCTGGATTTGCTTTAATTACACACATGGACTGGCAACAGCATACCGATGCTCATCGTGGAAGGGATGGGCGGAAACTTGGGATTACGGGATGGTCAGAATGCATGGATGAATCGAAACGATGGATACCCTTGTTCCCCGTGTCTCTCATTCTTTATTGTCTCTCATTGTCTCTCTGGCTCTCCTTTTCTGTCCTTCTCTCTATCTACCTCAACTTTTTCTCTATCTTCACTATATTGTTAACCATTTCTTGTTCTTTACACTGAGAAGTGTTCTCTTTCTGTTTTTATTTTTTTTTTCCAAGGATGCCCACCTTTTTTTTTTGCCGCTGGATTGGCAAAGCGTCTACGAGGAGCATGGCTGGTGTGCATTACGGCTGGCTAATGGCCAGCAAGCACTGGTAACTTGGAATGGGCAACCAGGATTGGAATTCTACGAGGGAGGAAGAGGAAAAAGATGTAAAAAGCGTTCCCCCCTCCCTCCCCTCCAAAAGGTACAAAATATGGTTTCCAAAACAACACAAAAACAAGAGACATGCCGAGCAAGCTGGAAAGAGAAAATGATGTCAGGACACGTTCCCGGAAGAAGAAAAAAAGGGGGGGGGGGGGGGAACCCCTTTTTTTGGGCGATGTGATGGATATAGATTCAACTAGGGTAGTCCGTCACCGGATATTACCGTGATATCAGTTGCTGTAAATTGATTTCTTGGTATTTTTTTATATTACGAGGTGGCTTGTGACGACGCTTGCTGCGTATGATTAAACAATTCAACGAATCGTGTCTGTGTGTATGCAGGCATTCGGCGGTAGATGGATGCATGTTGCATTGAGCGACATGTAGTGCCACGAGTATAATTTGGGGAGCGACGAGAACAATTGGCCAACCAAAATGAGGTGTGAGAATTCGACCAAAGGGGTGTTTGGGTGTCGACACCCGGTGGCAGCAAATAGAATCAAGGCGGATAGGATGGGATGGATGGCCCTCCGTCATGGCCCCCATCCTGGCCCGGTCAGCCCGTCAACCCGTCAAACAAGGGGATGGAGGCGGAGAGACAAAGCCATCGACTGGTCGATGCCTTCACTCGGCGACCTGGGTTCGAGGTTGCTGGATCCGATTTGGCGGGCAGCCGCGGGAAGAGATCGGTTGGTGTCACTTTTTGGTCTTTCGGCTGGTGGATACCGAGGCCTTCAAGGTATTTACCCCAGGAACCTCGGCATCTTGTTCGAGACTGCGAGTACTTACAAGATCGCCCTCCTTCCAAATTCCAACGTCAGGCGAGTTGTTATTTCGCAACTGCTTCGGCTTTTAGATTGTTTGGGGACATTCATTTTGTTTATTCAATTACTTTAGGGACTTTTTTTTTTTCGTGGCGCCGTCTGCGAATTGATTTGCTGGTAACCTCGAGTACACATACATCCCCTTCCGGTGACGCAATTGGTGCTGGTGGTGCCGGAGGGTAGCTCGAGTTACGTCTAAAAGCCTTGAATATTCAGCTTGGGTCACGCACGCCGTGGACCGTGACGATTCGCAATGGCGGGCAGGGTTCGTCAGCCCATCGATGAGGTTGCCTTCAGCAAGTTTCTGGGCGAAAATGTGCCCGAGATTAAGCTGCCGATTGACCTGAAGCAGGTATCTACGACACTCTACAACGTCCTCCCCTCCCGCTTCTTCCTCACCTGCTAACGCGAAATCAACAGTTCGGCTTTGGTCAATCCAACCCAACGTACCAAATCACGGCCGCCGACGGGCGCAAGTTTGTCATGCGCAAAAAGCCCCCCGGCAAACTCGTCTCCAAGACCGCCCACAAAGTCGAGCGCGAGTACCGCATCATGCATGCCCTGGAAAGCACCGACGTCGCCGTCCCCAAGACCTACTGCCTCTGCGAGGACGACTCCATCATCGGCACGCCCTTCTACATCATGGAGTTTCTGGACGGCCGCATCATCCAGGATTTTACGCTGCCCGACGTGAGCCCGCAGGAGAGGACCGACATGTGGAGGAACGCGATTGAGACGCTGGCGCGCTTCCACGCCGTCGACTACCACAAGGTTGGGCTGGGCCAGTTCGGGAAGCCGAGCGGCTTTTACAACCGCCAGATCCAGACGTGGAGCACGATTTGCATGGCGCAGGAGGCAATTGAGGATGTGGAAACGGGCGAGAAGGTCGGCCGGCTGCCGTGGTTCGAGGAGACGGTTGGCTTCTTCATGGACGAGCAGCGGCAGCCGGCTGATCGGACGACGCTGGTGCATGGGGATTATAAGATTGATAACTTGATCTTTCACAAGACGGAGCCGAGGGTGATTGGAATCTTGGAGTACGTCTTTTCTTCTCTTTGGGGGGGGAGGTATCCCTTCTCATACTCACGTCTGTACTAATAGGCTGAAATAGCTGGGAAATGTCCACCGTCGGCCACCCGCTCTCCGACGTGTGCAACCTGCTCATGCAGTTCTACACGGCTCGCCACGCGGGGGCCGCGCCAGAGTCAGCACAGGGCTTTTTGCCCGGCCGCACGCCGGGTCTGCCGACCGAGGCGCAGCTGCTGCGGTGGTATACCGCCATCACGGGGTACAACCCGCAGCCTGACATGAGCTGGGGCATGGCGTTTAATATCTTCAAGCTGGCCGGTGTGTGCCAGGGCATCGCGGCCAGGTACGCGAGGAGGCAGGCGAGCAGTGAGAAGGCGAAGCAGCATGCCGTTACGAGGGTGCCGCTGGCTGAGTTTGCGTGGGAGCTGATCCAGGAGGCCGACGGCAAGGCTGGGTCGAAGCTGTAGAGCCCGGAGAGTTGTATATGAGATGATGTGGCACGGAGTTTTACGAGTTGGAAGCACCTGTTTATTGACCCGTGGTTTTGGGTACATGTGAAATGATGCCGAAAGTCAGATTACTGGAACGTGACGTGATGAAGAGGTTGGATGACTCCGGCAGGCTTTGGCTGTACTAAGCTGTGTGTGCGCTGAGCTTATCGGACCTTTTGGTTTCCTCGGTGATGTTGCCTTACGGGATGTGAATGTGACGGACTTGTTAATCTAGCTTCAGTGGACCCGGGTCTCTTGTCTGACTCGAGGGTTGCTCAGTCCGGTGCACTTACTACACATCTCTTTATGCAGCACTGTAACGACATTTTTGCACAATCACGGACAACAATTGGGGCACGAGAGGCCGGTCGTTGGCACTTTGGTGTTGTAGCATAGCTGAGACACGCGATGCATAATGGTCTGGTGGCACCGGGTGGCGAAGCATTCTATTGGTGTTCCCCGCATGGCCCCAAGCAGGCAAGCACAGGGTTGCATAATAGCATTGACCGCTGGAAGCAGCCTGGTTGTTGCATCGCTGCAGCCCAACGGCGCGATGACGCACTGACCGACTTGCCATGGGCCGGCCACATGCAGGCTTCAATTGAGCTGCTTCAATGCTGCTTTGTCTCCTTTAGTCCACACGTGCCTGCCCGCGCCGCCTCCATGCTTCCATGCCCACCAACCCTCCGCCCTCGTAGGTAACATCAAATACCATAATCTCGCCGTTACACATTGCATCTGCAACACCTGTGCGTGCTCGTCTTTTCATGGCCCCGGACCGCAAGCGGCACATTACCCTGCCGCCGCTGCCTGTTGAAGAGCGCCGCCCTTTGCTGGGCAGCCTGGATTCCGACTACCATGGCGCGAATGATGACGCGGGGGAACAGATGTACAGCTGTATGACGAGTCCACATAGCCATTTACCTGTGTATACCAATATTCATCGAATTCGGAGAGACATTCTCAGCGTTGTCGAGGATTACCTGAGTCTGGAGCAGTTGAGGGATGTGAGGATAAACGTCACCGTCATCAGGCCCCTGGTGGACAAGTTTTACGAGTTGGATGATATTTCCATCAGTAAGTTTGCATTCTTCAAATCTTCCCTCTTTCTTCTCCAAAAAAAAAAAAAAAAAAGATTGGGTCCAGGGAAACAGCACAGGGTGGTGAGTGAAAACGTGTCCCCAGGACTAATCCTCTCTTCAGTTTATTGCTTGTTGGTCAATCGGGCTCAATTCCTCCTGGAGGAGTCTTACTCCAGCACACGACACAATGTGAATTGGACGCGCGCCACCCTTTGCGAGCTCATTGCTACACGGATTCTCCGGCGGTTGGGTGAAGACCACGAGGGTCCCGAAGGTCTTCTACTGCTTGCCAACGTTCTTGTCGCTGGGTTTGAGCCGTTTCAGAACGCCCCCGACCATATTCGAGAAGAGGCCGAGATCAAGACGGCGTGGACCTATCACCGCACACTGCCGTCTCTTGAGGTTGCCATCTTGACCGAGAGCAAGCACTTCCTCAGCTCAAGCTCCTGCCACCGCATCATAAACGCCATTTACGAAGGTCGCATCATCTACACTCCGTCGACCTTTTGGGACATCATACCGGATCACTACAAGTTGAAGCCGATATCCTTGTATGACCCGCGGGACTCGCCATTGTTGAATCAGTATCGTCTAATTGTGCCGCGGAACCGAAATATCCTTGAATCGATACAATTTGCCATTCTCCTCGCCTTGTACCTTGGCGTTATGCTTGAAAGAGAGAGGACCAAGCTTACCGTGCTGGAGGCCGCCTTTGATATCTATGCGTTTGGCTGGGGTTTGGACCAGTTTGCTACCATTTTGGCGCACGGATGGTGTGTGTAATCTTTGTTTGGGATAGCAATTTCATCTATACGGCTCGCTGACAAGTCTATACTATAGGGGCGTCTATACCCAAAATCTGTGGTCTTTCTTGGACGTTGGGTTCATTTGCATTTACTCAGTCTATGTGATGCTTCGACTACATGGCTGGCGCGTAGGCCGGTTGGGACCGGGAGAACAAGCCTTTGATGTACTCGCGCTTGCGGCTCCCATGTTGGTACCGCGATTAGCCTTCACCCTACTTTCTGAGAACCTTCTCCTACTGTGTTTAAGATCGATGATGGCAGACTTTTTCTTCCTCACTGCATTATCGGCCTGGTGCTTTTTTGGGTTTCTTCTCAGTCTCTTGTGGCTGGGCGAAGGAGCGCATCCTATTGTGTAAGTTTTTGTGCGTATCGCATCACGTTTCATTGCTAACTTTCAATGTGTATGTAGAACGATATCAAAGTGGATGATTTATATTTGCTTTGGACTGGACGGTACCGGCATTCAGCGATCAGTGAGTCTCCAATCACCACAACTTTCAAAATCGAATGACTAACTCGGCAAGACTGAGTTCCACTGGCTCCTTGGCCCGAGTCTAATGGTGGCGTTCGCATTTCTCGGCAACACACTCTTTCTCACGATTCTCGTGTCTATGCTCTCAAACACCTTCGGTAATATTTCGGCCAACGCAACATCAGAAATTCAGTTCCGCCGAGCTGTCTTAACCCTTGAAGGAGTCAAAGCCGATGCTGTCTTCGCATACCAGCCTCCTTTCAACCTCCTGGCGGTTTTCTTCCTTCTACCACTCAAGTTTGTCGTCAGCCCCCGGTGGTTTCACAAGATACACGTCGCCACTGTTCGCCTTGTCAACCTTCCTCTACTCCTCATTATTGCTGTAGCTGAGCGCCGAATCACATGGACATCTAAAGCCGTAAACCGCACCATATACCCGCGGGCGAAGAAATGGTTCTGGCAAAAATGGCAGCTCTCTGCCCATCGCTATCTTCGCGCTGTGTTCCAGGTTCCACCCCCGGAAGATGCCCATCCAGAAATTGCGGTGGACGACCATTTAACACAACACCTTATCCGACGCCAATTTACGAGACAAGCGACGGTGGAGGGAGTAGTGCCTCAGGTTCGGAAACCATCGCGTAGGGACTCCATGTTTCCGGATAAAATGAGGGGCTCGTTCAACGGAGATACTATGAACGTGGAGGCTAGGTTGGAGTCTATGGAGAAGTCGATGCAGAAAATGGAGCTGCTGCTTTCAAAATTGGTTTCGGTAGACGATGAGGTCATCACTGATACTTCAGAAGATGAAGAATTAGGAGAGGGAAGTACTTTGAGAGAGCCGACCGAGGGATTTACCACGGAGTCATCGTTTGCTGGGCAACAATAGGCACGTCCCTCCATCCATGTTAGCGAGGCGTTTTGGGTGATTCACTACCATAGCATTTGCCAGCTGTCAATGAAATTGTGGGCATGTAACCGCAGTTTCCCTTGTTTCTTTTTTCTCCTCTTCTCCCTTTCTTCTTTTTACACCTTTTTGCACTTGTGTTCTCCTTCCTCCAAACCGTAAAACTTAGACTACACCAATCCCCTAAATCATCTTGTCTAGAGGACCGAAAATGTGCACAGTAACCTACTTCCATAACAAAACCTGCCTCCACACATGGGCCGTCATCACGAATGGCTGCGCCCCCTTCATGGGATTCTCAACTTGTCCTTCGTTTGCGTGCGGTGCTGGAGCTACCAAGGGGAGGCCGAGATTTTACAACACGGTCACGAGGGCGTGTCCGCGCTGTAATGAGACGATGGGCATCCCGTATGATCGGAACTTGGTACGGGTCGTGGAAAGTATGGGATGGGGTTTGAAGATTGGCGCGGGGCCGGACGAGGATGATTGGGGAGTCGATTTGAAGGTCACAGGGTGCAGGTGTGTTGTTCTGTGAAAGGTGCCAGATGCTGGTGGGTTGGCTTTTTGTATGTTGGGATGTGGGGGTTGGGGGAGGGGGGAGTTGGTGATGGCCCTCCAAGTTTTCAACATGCAGCGTTGTTTCGTCGTGCACTGAAGAAGCCAACTTTTAAAAACACGTCTGGCTCTACGAGCAGGATATCATACCCAATCAAGTTACAGCTCATTGAATCTCATTCTCTCTTTTTCCACAACGCGATTGACCCCTTCCCTCCCCCCATCTACCAACACTCACCAACTGCACCAACCGCCCAGGATGCTTCCAACCCCAGATACATCCCACGTGCCCTATTCGCGCGTCTACGAACCGGCCGAGGACTCCTTCCTCCTCCTGGACACGCTCTCTTCCCCCTCGGAAACGGCCTTTCTGCAGACGGCCTTCCCCTCCTCGTCCCCCGCGCCCTTGGTCGTCGAGATTGGCACCGGCTCGGGCATCGTCGTCGCCTTCCTCAACGCCCATGCGCGCACGCTCTTCGGCCACCGCCACCTGCTCACCTGCGGCGCCGACATGAATGCCTTTGCCTGCCGGGCCACCGTGCAGACCGTCCTCACGGCGGCCGCCGCCAACGCCGGCTCGCACGGCATGTACCTGGGCTCGTGGACGGGGGACCTCGCGGGCGCGCTGAGGCCGCGCGAGGTGGACGTGCTGGTGTTCAACCCGCCGTACGTGCCGACGCCGGAGATGCCCGTCCGGCCGGAGGCGTTTGCGGACGACGGCGGCGAGCCGAGCTGGGACGACGAGGGCTACCTGCTGAGCCTGTCGTACGCGGGGGGCAGAGACGGCATGGAGACGACGGAGAGGCTGGTTGGGATGCTGCCGGGGGTTTTGTCGGCGAGGGGGTGCGCCTACCTGTTGCTGTGCAGGCAGAACCGGCCCGAGGAGGTGGCGACGAGGATTGGCGAGCTGGAGGGGTCCTGGAGGGTTGAGGTTGTTGGGAGCAGTGGCAAGACGGCGGGGTGGGAGAAGCTGTGTGTTTTGAGGATATGGAGAGGTTGACTGCGGCTGGAGTGGCTGGGGCTCGGGGGGAGCGTGATGATGGGTTGCTAATGGGACTGAGGCGAGGTCCTTGATATATCATGATGGACGGGCGAGAGAGAGCGACATGTACACGCTTGCTGGTCTACTTTTTGTCCCACCCAAAAAAAAGGGCTGGCTGGTGGGCGCACGTCTGTCATAGCTAGAGCGTAGAGGCAAACATGACGCGGGGGGCAATGCAAAATAAAGGCATGTCTGAACTGTTTTCATGTAGTAGTGACCAAACATCCCAAACGCCAATACCATCGAGTGTGCGACCATGATCGTGATGAAATGACTTCCCCCATGCCACTGCGCTATTCCACCCCCGTCATTCATTTTTTTTTTGCCCACCTAGCCATTTCTATACATCAGCGATCCGTTGGTCGTTGCTGCCTTCAAGCCGAATTTCTCGCCCCGCACGGATTTGGAAACAATCCCCCGCCACTCATCAGTACCGTCGGTGGATTCGCTGGCATCAGGAAACGCTTGCACAGTCGTCTTTGTCCGAATTTCAATCTCCCCCTGGTCCGGAAGCATCTAACCCCTTCCACGGCCGCGTCCGCGTCCTCGTCCTCTAGGGCCTCCTCTGCCTCCACGGCCGCCGCGTCCACCCCGCTCGGCCTCCTTGCGGGCCTTGTTCTTGGGCTTGGGTGCGTCGTCGATTAATAGGGTATCGAGGGGCAAGGAGTCGGGGAGAATGAAGTATCGGATTGTGGAGCCTCGAATGTTCATTGTGTCGAGGGAGATGGGATCTTGGCCTCTGGGCGTCATCTTGACGGTGCGCAGGGCGGTGTTCATCTGCGGTGAGACGGAAGAGATGGTGCCGTGGACGATGGTGCCTGAGAGGGGTGAGGAGGGAGGTCAGCTATGCGCTCTTTGCTCATTGTTCGACCTAGACAGAAAGCTTTCGTTTCGCGAGGCCAAGCATATTGGCGGTGAGGTGGGTGTATCGTACCATTTTTCAACTCAATCGTCACCGTCTCGTTGGCGCACTTCATCAAGAACCTAGGTCGCGAAACATTCAGCATCCACGTGCGGCCGATTGGGAGCAAAACAAACGACATAAATTCTCTCAGTTTCGATGCCTGATTCAAGTGCACTTACCGAACGAGCTTCATGTTGGGCGGTGATGAGGTGCGGGAGGCAATGTCAAATCAATGTTGTCGTCGTCGGTCTCCCGCTTGATGCAGTTGCCGCACGCCTCACACAATCTCTCTCTCAGCCTGGTCGAAGCTTTGGCTTGGCAAGGCGAAAAAAAGGTAGGCCGGAAAAACACAATCGCCAGGGCCACGTGACTTCGAGATTGGCTCGCCTCGTTTGTTGGCACGGATCGCGTAGTGAACGCCTCGGGTCACGGGTGGGTAAGTCCTTATCGATAAGGCCCGGGGTTAAGCCACCGGGGCGTTTGTCCCTCCAGTGTCGACGATGAGGACCAAACGATTTCCTGTATTCTTCTTTTTATATCGTGGCGCTCACGTTCATTTCCTGCATCCTTTGTCGCATGTAATATCGCCTCTCGGCCCTTGTACCGCGGTGAAAGGGCTGTATTTACAGCCGGACAAGCTTTCTTTCCGCATTCGACTGCTCTCTCCGGTACATGCCGCCCTGAGCTCCTCATCTGGCTTCACTCACCCCACCAAACCGTTGCGTACTTCACGGCCGTTTCGATTTGCACCCTAGGTCGGCAGAAGTTGAGGCAGGGTCCGGAAAGAGTATATGTCATCATGATATCTGGGCGAGGTGGTGCGGGAGCGCGGGCTGGCCGCATCCGCCCTCCTCGTCGCATTGTTCGTGTAAGTTACCATCTGGTTTGCCTCGTCACAACGCCAATGAACTGTCCAACATTATAATGTTTGTGTTTTCAAACCCGAAAATCTTTCCATTTTTAAAAGCTTCTCTTATCCCAGAGTGGTATTTGCAAAAGCTTCTCCTTCACCATTGTCAAGATGGCCTGAAGCAGTTGAGAGAGACTTCTTCTGCTGTTGAAGTCCCCGAAGAAGAAGCACGCATGCACCAGGCAGATGGACCACTTTGATGACTCTACAATAATGCTGAAAAAAGATATATCATGGCTAACAAAATACTCCTCACAGCCGAATGCCGCAGGCGAAGATGGAGATTTTGAAAACTGTTGGAACATGCTCAAAGAAGCTCTGCGAGATATTCACAACAAAAGCTGCGGCCGACTCTCATTCGAGGAGCTTTATCGGGCCGCCTACAAGATTGTCTTGAAAAAAAAGGGTGGGGTTCTCTATGAGCGAGTCAAGCAGTTTGAGGAGCAATGGTTCGCCGAACATGTCATCCCCAAGATTGAGGTATTGGTTACCAAAAGCTTGATCAATATTGGCATCGATAGGAACTTGGCGAGCTCGGTGAATGAACGTCGCCAGACGGGCGAAAAGTTTCTCAAGGGACTGCGGGATACCTGGGAGGATCACAACATGTCTATGAACATGACGGCGGATATTCTCATGTACCTGGACAGAGGGTACACGCAACAAGAGCCAAATCGAGTACCGATATTCGCTACTACTATAGCTCTTTTCCGAGACCACATCCTGCGATCCTGCCTCAACACCAATTCGACTAATTGTGTCATTGATATTCTTGTTTCTGTTATGCTGGATCAGATTGACATGGAAAGGGAAGGCGACGTCATTGACAGGACTCTAATACGTAGCTGCAGTCGGATGCTCAGTTGTCTCTACGAGGCCGAGGATGAGAATGAAAGTAACAAGCTCTATCTCACGGTGTTTGAGCCTCGATTCTTGAGCAACAGTGAATCATTCTATGCTGCCGAGTGCCAGCGCCTTCTTCGAGAATCCGACGCTAGTACGTGGCTGCGGCATACCCAGAGGCGTTTCCATGAGGAGGTGGACAGGTGTGGCACGACAATCGAGCTGGAGACATTAGCCAAGGTTTCGGCAGTCATCGAGGAACAACTGATTGTCAAGCATTTGTCAGAATTCCTCGCCCTCGAAGGCAGCGGGCTGAAGTGGATGATTGATAATGACAAGATCAGTGACCTGTCGATATTGTACAGATTAATCTCCAGGGTGGATGACAAAAAGACGGCTCTTCGAGAGATTTTACAAAAGCGTGTTGTCGAACTAGGGCTCGAGATCGAAACCGCCCTACGAAATACCGATTTTTCAACGGCCCAGGCTGATGGAGACGAGCCCGCAGAGGGGGAGAAGACCAAAGCGCTTAACCCTGCTGCGCAGCAAACTGCCGCTGCCATCAAGTGGGTTGACGATGTGCTGCGCCTCAAGGATAAGTTTGATAACCTGTTGGTGCAATGCTTCCAGGACGATCTTACTATCCAGACTTGCCTCACCAAAAGTTTCTCCGACTTTATCAATATGTTCGTCCGAAGTTCCGAGTACGTGTCACTCTTTATTGACGACAATCTGAAGCGAGGTATCAGAGGCAAGACTGAGGCTGAAGTGGACGTTGTCCTGGACAAGGCCATCGTCCTCATTCGATACCTTCTCGACAGGGACATGTTTCAGACATACTACCAGAGACATCTGGCTCGCAGACTACTTCATGGCAAGTCTGAAAGTCACGATGTGGAGAAGCAAATCATATCTCGCATGAAGCAGGAATTAGGACAGCAGTTTACCAGCAAATTTGAAGGCATGTTCCGGGATCTTGTGACGTCCTCGGAGCTTACAACAACATATCGGGACCACATCCGCAACGTCAGCGATGGCGAGAAGGTCGTCGACTTGAATGTCAGCGTGCTCACCACCAACTACTGGCCACAGGAAGTCATGGGTCGGCAGGCTTTCATCGGCGACAGCTCCCGCATCACCTGCAACTACCCTCACGAAGTTCAGAGGATACAGGCCAGCTTCGAGCAGTTCTACCTTAGCAGCAGGAACGGGAGGAAACTCACGTGGATCGGTACAACTGGCAGTGCTGATATCAAGTGCATATTTCCGGCAATCCCTGGAAAGTCTGGTGCGCTGGCTAGGGAGAGACGGTATGAAATCAATGTACCCACGTTTGCCATGGTTGTGTTGATGCTCTTCAACGACCTCCAAGATGGCGAGAGCCTCTCTTTTGAAGAGATCCAGGCCAAGACCAGTATACCAACACCAGACCTTATGAGGACATTGACAGCCATTGCAGTGGCGCCAAAGTCTCGTGTATTGGCCAAGGATCCCCTCACCAAATCCATCAAACCCGGCGACAAATTTGCCTTCAACTCTAGTTTCCAAAGCAAGACGGTACGCATCAAGGCACCAATAATCAACGCAGTGTCCAAGGTCGAGGACACGCAGGAAAGGAAGACTACCGAAGAGAAGAATAACCAGACGAGGGCCCATATTGTGGATGCTGCAATCGTGAGAATCATGAAGTATGTTCCGGACTCGCCCCCCGTCTTGTGTAGTATCCAGAGCGCTGCTGACCTTTTTTTTTTTCCAAGATCTCGAAAAGAACTCAGCCACTCGCAACTAGTTAGTGAGGTTCTCTCACAGCTTGTCGGCCGGTTCAAGCCCGAGGTGTCTCTCATCAAGAAGCGGATCGAAGATTTGATTGTGCGGGAATACCTGGAGCGACCTGACGAAGACGGTGCGCCGTCAATGTACCGCTACATGGCATGAGTGGTTCCATGGGTGGTTGTCTCTCACGAATTCAGGAACATTTGTAACGGCGTAGAAGGGATTTGGGGTTTCCATAGCGCATTTGGAGATTCTTGCATCGCGCGGGATGTTTTGGGTTGCATGGCAAGGCGATGACGGCTTTGAGAAGGATCACATCTCTGTTATTAGCGGCTAGTGCTGGGTTACAAAGTTAGATATCATGCTACTAGATACATACTATTGCTATTATCGTGCAGAAATATTTGTTTGCTGTGTCGCTGCCAGGCGTACAACTACGGGCACTTACCTTGTGCCCCTGGTATGTAGCATACCGCTCGCCGGCGTGCATGCAACTTGGTTACTCGCCGTGTGACCGTTGGCACTCGCAGTATTCTCACCTAGTCATGTGTACGCCAAGAATTCAAACCTAGAAACAAGAGAGTCCTTGAAATTCTGGCATTCCATGGCCCCAGTGCCAATGCATATCTCGGGCATGCCTCACATCTCCTCCCCACCGGCCTTCAGGAACCCGGAACCCCAGCCGAGGAACCACCAAGGTTGAGCTCCGACTCTCGGCCACCAAAAAAAAGAAAAGCGTCACAAAACTCACTTCCACGCCCTTGCCTCCCTAATCAACATCGTACATTTCTCCCATAAAACGAGCATCCACTCCTCATCGTCCCTATACTCGCCATGTTCGCCCTCAGAAGGACAATGGCCACCATGGCCGCGCAGTCGCCCCTCAAACAGGCCGGCAAAGTAGTCTGCATCGGCCGCAACTACGCGTACGAACCCTCCCACGCCCGACTCTCATCTAGTTCACTTACCCATCCGTGCATCCATAACCCCCTAGCCACAAACGTGCAGCTAACCCGTGCGCAGAGACCACATAGCCGAGCTGAAGAACATGAAGCCCAAACAGCCATTCTTCTTCCTCAAGCCGCCGTCGTCCATCGTCCTGCCCGGCGAGGGACCCTGCCTGCAACCAAGGGGCGTCAAGATGCACTTCGAGGTCGAGCTAGCCCTCGTAATAGGCAAGATGGTG
Source organism: Metarhizium acridum (assembly GCF_019434415.1). NCBI lineage: Eukaryota > Fungi > Ascomycota > Sordariomycetes > Hypocreales > Clavicipitaceae > Metarhizium > Metarhizium acridum. The sequence goes on along the minus strand of NW_027094016.1, from coordinate 982,857 downwards.
CGGGATCTAAAGGCGGACGACGGACAGGGCGCTCTGGACGCCATCAAGGGTATGTATGGTGCTCTCACTCTCAACAGGGGCCAACGCAATTCCTCTTTTTTCTCCCGTCTGGCTTTCTGAGCTCTCTCCTCGTCGTGCACGAAAAGTGGACGTGGCTAAGTGAACGTGAATAGCATACGCTGTCGCCATCGACATGACGGCCCGCAACGTCCAGGACGAGGCCAAGAAGAAGGGACTGCCGTGGGACATTGCCAAGGGCTTCGACACGTTTCTCCCCATGAGCAACGTCATCCCCAAGACGGCCATCGGCGACCCGCAGGACGTGGAGCTGTTCTTGGAGGTGAATGGCGAGACGAGGCAGAAGGGCTCTACGGGGTTGATGATTTACCAGATTCCCCGGATTATGAGCGACATCTCCAAGGTCATGACGCTGCAGCCCGGCGATATCGTGCTGACGGGGACGCCGGCGGGCGTCGGGCCTGTGGTGCCGGGGGATGTCATGAGGGCCGGCGTGAGGGTCGGCGGGAGGGAGGTGGAGGAAGGCAGGATGGAGGTCAGGGTTGAGCAGTCGCCCTCTTCGTATGTGTTTGCTGAGACATGAGTTGAGACTTTGGGCCAGGGCTGCGTGGACGGTGTTGTATTATGTGTGTTGCGGTGAGGGGGGCTTGTACGTTGACGGAATTGGCAGGGAGACGGGATGACATAGATTTATTATCATCTTTTGTATTTTAGAGTAAAGACTGCCTTCATTCTTCCCAAGTATGATAATCTACCGCCTACTCCGTATTCAACAACGCCAATTCCTCATGCTCATATTTCGTCACTCGTATTTGTACACCTACTCACTCATCATCATGACGACCCTCGTCCCGCTCTTCATACGGCAAGATTAGGATCCGGTATGGAGCCCGGTTTTGGAGCCCAGTCCGCCAACTGTCCACACGTACCACACCGTCTCTTTGTCTCATCATTCTTAAAGTCCTCAACTGCCTGCTTGATCTGCGTCCCCAGGTCGGTACAGTGAAAGGCAGCTTCATGGACAACAACGGCGCCGTCGCAAGATGCGCAGTACCATCGCATGCGGTCGATGGACTCCAAGGGACGGCGCTGCTCGAGAACAACGCCTACGGTGTTGGCAAAGCGCACCGGGTTGTGAGGGGTGTTGGGTGGCAGCAGAAACATATCACCCTCGCGGATAATGATGTCTCGGAAGGTGCCGTCGTCGACAACTTTGAGCGTCATTGCGCCGCGGTACTGGTAAAACCACTCTGGGGTCTGGTTGATGTGGTAATCAGTGCGGGCGTTGGGGCCACCAACAATCTGTGAAGCGTGAGTATGCAAAGCAAGCAAGCAAGCACGATACGAAGAGGGAGGGAGAAAAAAAGCTAACTCACCATAACAGTGAAATCATCGTTGTAGACGCAGTAGTTGTTGATTGGTGGCTGGAGCATATGCGAGTTTTCCTCTAGCCTGGAAATTTAAAACCCGTTGTTAGCATCTTGTAACGCGCAACGGCTGGCTGTTGGGGTAACACGACGTCATGAGCCGATTGAGACATGAGTAAATTGACTCACCACTTGGGCAGGTTCACGGGAGGGCCCAGCATGTTGACGGCCTAGATGAATAATAGCTCGATGCAGTCGCGGGATTGCGATTAAAAAGAGCTACCAGAGGTTGTTGCTATTGTTGGGTTGCTCTGCTTTGAGAGAAAAGCTGCTCCGGTGGTTGAGACGTTGCGGAGTTTGTAAGCCAAAAAGGAGTCTGGAATCGTGTATCAAGGGTCGTTGATTGACTGGACTGGCCATATTGCTGATCTGGACAGCGCAAACCCCGACACATCCGACTTGACGGCACGCAGCCACAGAGTCGGGAAGGTTCATCGTGGAAACGAAACCGGGGGATATAAAGCAATGCGCTCCTATTGTTGGCCAATAATAGAAGTAAATGCAGAGCAGACTGAAAGAAGATTCCAAGCAATTCCCGTTGCAACATGTGCATAACTTGGGCCCGTTGACGCCATTAGCGCGTCGCACCTGCCTTTTGCTGGGACTGCCCCTCGCCAGCGGGCAGGCAGGAGCTACCCGCCGCACCGTGAGCACCGTGAGTGGGCCACCTTGTCCCGGGTGATCAATCTCCAACGCAGTACAGCCAACAAGCCATGCAGATAACGTGCTCAATATAGCTCCCTTTCTCTCCAACAAGTCGAATAAACTTGCGCCACGGTGCTCCTTTGCTCTCCAAACCATTCTCCGCTCTTCCTCCAGTCCTTTCAACTCCAGCTCCTTTTCATAGGTTTTGGGTCGGGAAACCCCACGAAGCTCAAGTCCTGTGTACATGTGCTCCTCCGAACAACCCTTTCAACTTTGAAACACGAGATTGCGACATCCTTTGCCCCTCGTCTTCTTTCGCCAACATCGCCAGCATCGCACTACCCGCCGTTAGACTCCAACATTCGCCATCATGAACCACGCAGGCATGGATCACGGCGATATGGGCCACGGCGACCACGGCGGCATGGAAGATATGTGCAGCATGAGCGTATGCAGCCACTCGTCCTCACCATGTGCTTGCCTAACTGTTCATAGATGCTCTTCACATGGGACACCACCAACCTGTGCATCGTCTTCCGCCAGTGGCACATTCGCTCAACGCCTGGCCTCATCTTCTCCCTAGTCGCTGTCGTCCTTCTCGCCATGGGCTATGAAGCGCTGCGTGCCCTGTCGCGGCGGTTCGAAGCAAGTGTCGACAGACGCATGTCCGCCCTGCCTCGTAAGTCTCACATCTTTGCTCTCTCCCCCCCTCTTTCCCCTCATTTCTCCCAATGCGGATACATATCCCGGAGCTCTTTCACTCTCATTGCGTCATATTTCCCCCATGCCATGGGATCTGTGCCAATGCTAAGACTTTTGTGATTTGTTGAGGCGATGAACAAGATGCTGAGATCACACCCTTACTCGCGCCAGGATCCAGCCATCCGAATATTGGCAAGCAAGGGCACCTCATCAAGGCTGTCTTCTACGGTGTCCAGACTTTCTACGCATTCATGCTCATGTAAGTTTGACGTCTCGCCCTATCATCTTGGCACGCAAATAAAATGCGCTGACGAGGACTTGTGCACAGGCTCATTTTCATGACATACAATGGCTGGGTAATGCTTGCTGTGTCGCTGGGTGCCTTTCTGGGCTATCTGTTCTTTGGTCACTGTACATCTGCCACCAAGGACAACGCATGCCACTAGGAGGCAACGTCAAGCCTCTACATCTTCTCTCTCTCCGTGTACGCCATTCGGATGAATAGTTCCAACGGCCCCAATATTCCTCATATACCAACAGTTCAGCGAATCAGTTAGTCGTATTTACGCACGCTAATAAACAAAATCTCTCTAAATATACGCTACGTTTATCCCGCCCGGCACGTCTCTTTATGTACGGGTCCCCCGCGCCCCATCTCATCTATACCTTGATGATCCTCGGTCACATCTTGGCCGGCTCGTTGGTGCCCTTGTTCGCCTCTCCCACCTCCTTGAAAACGCCCTCCTCTTCCGCCCTCAGAATAATGTCATGGTCGCCGAACGTATCATTGTGCTCCATCTCGGGATCCTCCCCGTACGCAATCCTAGCCGCGTCAACCAGCAGCCTCCCCGTCATGCCCCATACCTTGAACCTCCCCTCCTGTTCCTGCTGCACCTCCAGCGCCTCGCCCATGTTGCCGTGCGCGCTCGCCCTCCTCGGCTTCGCAACCCGCTGGTTGTTCACGGGCACGTAGAAGTTGTGTATCCGCCAGGGCAGGTCCTTCCACGACGTCCACGCGCCGTCGTACCACGTCCCGGGGGGCAGCTCCTGCCCCGGCCGGGGCGGCAGATCACGCGCCTTGAGGAAGTTGTAGAACGGGGCGCTGAAGACGGCGGCGACCTCGCGCGCATCCAGCCTCGGTATCAGGGACTCCTCGACCAGCGGGCCGGGCGAGCAGGGGTGCGTCCTGTCGGCGTGGAGAAAGGCCACGCACGGCGTGACGACGAGATGCGTCCTCGCCAGCGAGGGGGGGAGGTTGCACAGCGGCTCTATGCGGAACGGCCTGGGGAGACGGAGGTCATCCATCGGCAGGCCAATCTCCTCAAAGGCCTCCCGCCGGGCGATTTGATCTACCAACCCGTTGTCAACTTGTTGCCGCCCCTCCCGACACAAAAGAAGGGGGTGCCCGTGTCGACCGCCCAGGACACAAAGGAAAATGAAACGCATTGTCCATGGGTGGGAAGGGGGAAGAAGGAAGGCAAAACTTACACGGCGTCTCCTCCAGGCTGTCAGCCTTGCCGCCCGGGAGCGCCGCATGGCCCGAGAAGCTCCTCAGGCTCGCGGCCCGCATGGTGATGACGACGCGCAAATCGCCCCAGCGGTCCGCGTACAACAGGACCAGGACGGCCGCGCGCTTCCGGGCAGGCAGCGTGTCCCATAGCGGGAAGGGAGGCGGCTTGTACGCCCGGAGGCGGTTGAGAGCAGCCTGGCCGAGGGGGTGAGCGGGGGCTACGACACGGGGATACAGAAGCATACCAAGGAGAAGGAGTTCAAGCCGGCCATTGTGGACGCATCATAGTACAGTGACTCCTCAAACGCGCCGACAAGGTCTGCCAGCAGGTGTCGCTGGTCGTTGTTGAGACGAGTGGTGTCGAGGGCGGCAGCATCGGCGTCGTGGTGGCGGTTGGGAGCGAGCCCCGCAGCCGAGGCCCGTGCAAGCTGGTCCCGGAGATGGGCGACGTCACGGTCCGTCAGGGACGGTCCTGGCTCGTCTTGGTCGTCTCGGTCGGGCAGGTGATGGAAGGAGTCGGTGCTGAGCGGTGGTGTTGCTCCTGTGCAGGTTGGTGGTGGTGGTGGTGGTGGTGGTGACGAAGGATTCTGGGCGGCGGCCGTTACCGGCATGCTTGGTGGTGGCCGACTGGACTGCAAGCGCTTGGGAGGATGAAAGGTGCAAGTGAATGGCTGCCGGGACGAGGTTGGTTGGTGATTGGTCGTGGCCATGGTTGGTCGGGGTTGGAGTTGGGGCGCCCAACGTTCATCCGGTCCGGCTGAGCGGCCGGCTCTTTCAAGGAAGACTCGCCGAGGGATGGAAACGGCCTAGCTACCAGTGTGTCCCATCGGCTCCGTCTTCACGGGGAAAAAAAAGACTAGTTGGCGTCTCGGCAATGCCCACGCGTTGCCGGCAGACATCTTTTATTGTCTCACTCTCCACGCGCCAACAACCTAGTGGCATACATTGACTCATCATCATCTCTCGCATGCAAGCACGTAGCCGAGCAAACCATCCCAGTTAAAGGAGAATAGGCATCTTTATGCCCTTTGATAACCCAAACAAAGCTCTACCAGACACATTTAACCGCCGTGCCGTGCACACTGGCCAGCAGCGCAACTCTCGGCGCCCATCTGCACCCTCCATCTTCACACCGCATTTTCATCTCCTCCAAGAAATCATCTCACCATCCCCATTTGGCAATTGCCAATTCAGACACCCCAACTAGATGCGTGCCACCAGCGCCCGACTAAGAAACAAGTCAATACATTTGCACCCACACGTCCCAAAACAAACGTAGCATCTGAGTGCTCCCACCCCCACGTAACCGATACCCCCCCCTCTTGGTGACGGAAGCTTGTGGCAATGCGGGGAGATCAAGCTTCCCGCCAACAGCCAAGCCAGAAAAAGACCGGCTCTCTGCGGCGGCGGCGGGGCTTCCGATTCTTTCCCCAAAGTCATGCACATGTGACCATGGAACGACACTCATGGCCTCAAGGGATTTCACCACGGTAATTTGCCTCGCACCACACATGTCTTTCAACTCCATCTATTTTCAGACACCAAAAATCATCATAGCTGGTCTAGGAAATGGTAGCCATTGGAAAACTTCCTACCTCCAAGTGACATGAGTGAGAAAGGAGAAAAGCCAATTAAACACCCAATGTATGCCATGCACTCAAACTCCCGAAATCTAGACCGTCTCTAAATCGATTTCGCCTGAATCCTTGCCGTGGCGGGATAAAATAGATAAAAGGCTGAAAATGAAAACAAGCATGCTCTGTCCTGTACCATTCGCCAGCACCGTGTATCCGTTCCATCATGCGTCTAATGGTAACTTTTAGTAATGGGTATTGCGCAACATAATCGACCCCGGAACGACCTTCATTTGCAGCTTCATCTGTTCTCGTCGCTTCGCCGCCTTCTCCATCAGGATCTGTTTGTGTCTGTCAGACGGGCGGATGATTGATTCGCGCATCTGATCCTGCTTGAGGCCTGTAAATTGACCATCTGACCCGATACGAGAGGTACTTGACGTGCGTCTATGAAGCTTGCCATCCTCCGAGGTTCGGTTGGCAAGCCAGTCTTTAAGGTTGGACATGACGTGGCCGTCATCACCATCATCATCAGAGTCGCTATCCCATGCGCTCATCAGAGGCGGGGCGGGACTCGGTCTGGGAGGTGGTGCTGTGGCCAAGGCAAGTATTGGTGTAGAGGGTGCTGAGCGTGGGAGCGAAGGCGCACTGATCCTGCATGTGTCATGGGCATTCGGTGATGGGGATTGCGACACAGATTCCTCCGGTTGCTTTGGCTGCCGAGATCCCTTGAACAAGCTCTTTTGTTTGGGTTTTGCCGCGACAATGTCAATAGGCTGAGGAGTTTCTCGGCGGCGGAATCGTGAAGCAGCCGCCAATGCTAGGCTCAATGATGATCTCTTCTTCTTGTTTGGTGTAGGGAGCTGCAAAGAACTGTCGCTGAGCTGGCAAGAGTCTCTGCTTGCAAGCTGAGCCGCAAACTCGTGATACTCTCCTGCAGCTGCATAGTCGCTGAATTGACCATAGGCTGGGTCCCACGGGCGGATTGGCCCCTCATCCAAGTGCATCTGGGCAAACGAACCGCTCAAACTTCCAAACTGCTTCTCACTTCCGTCACGCATTGGTTGTTTGTGAATGCTCAGCGGTGGCGGCACAATAGACAGGTCAGGAGACATGGGACCCCATGAGCTTCCCCTGCTAGAGGACTCATCTACATCAGTCTCCAACACTGGCACCAAATGATAATCTGGAGTCTCGTAGGTCACTGGCTCGTCTAATCTCACCCCCGATCCTGTAGAAGACGAGTCTGAGTCCGCGCCTCCCGAACGGAAGGATTGCTCATCCATTACATCCACGTCCATACCAGTGAGTTGGTAAATCTTCTGCTGCGAAGAGCGGCGAGACCACGTTGATCCCGAATAGCTGTTCCTATGAAAGTGACCAGACTTGGGTGAAGATGAGACCGTCACCGAGGGGAGTCGCCGCGGGGCAGAGCTAGACATTTCTGTCCGAGTATTGTTTCTCCGATCAATGGGAAACGATGCTTGAAAGGCAAAGGCTGGCAACGACGCCGGCGCGGTCGCGGAGCCCTTTCCACGAGGCTGAGGAGTCATGGCTCTTGGGGCAGAGGATGTTGATGTAGGAGGAAGAGGTGGCAGCGGTCTGTTTGCGTAGGCCTGCATGTCAGCGGGTGTCGAAGCGCTGTACTTGTGACCACGACGGAATTGGCGGTTCTGAGGTGACTGTTCTGACGGAGTAGGTTGGTTCATGATGTGGTTGAGAGAGGTCGGTCTCTGCCCTCTGTATTTGAAACGGCAGCAAGCACAAACGTCAATGGGCTATTGTCAATCAGGCTTCGAGTTGATTGACACGCGGGCGACAATGGGAAGAAAAAGACCGGCGGGTGCGGCAGACGCTACGCCTGCTGATAGAGTGGGAGCGGCTGATGATATGCCGCTCAAACAATAGCTTGAAATGCTGAAAGAAGAATGAGCAGGAGCGGATCCCCTCGATCCACGTCCCGACCATATGACAGCGCAAAACACCGTGGTCGGCCAAGATAATCAGTCTCGGCCTTCTTTGTTGTGTTGCTCGAAAGGCCCGGTCAGACGTTGTCCAAATGCGTCAACTGCCGAGTTATCGCGTGTGATGACGGGGTGTTGGTGGCAGCCAATGCCCAAGTCTTGTCATGTACCCGGTCAAGAGTGAATCTTTGGAGAAGGGCGACAAGATACGGCGACGGAGGTCAAGGGGCCAGTGACAAAAAAAAGAAGAGAAAAGAAAACCCAACCAAGCAAGATCCGTGGGGGAAAATAAGAGGCGGCGCTTTTAATGAAGTAAATAAGGCTTGTCGGTTTTTGTTCCGGGGTGTGTGTCCCCTCTGGTCTTTTGGTCCTCCCTCCTCTTGGGTCCTTTTGCACAATTGCTCGATGGTCGACATGGTCCGGGCAATCCATGTTTGCCCCATCTTCCCATCTTTGCCATGTTGCCATGGGATCTGCCCTCCCATGTCTCCCGGTTGCGGGTGCATGCGACTGTAACAGAGCACGGAGTACCGAGAGTGCATACCCCGTACTCCGTACAGAAGACGACGATGGAAGCGCAGCCACTCGCCTGGTGGTGTGGGCAGCCGGCCTGCTAATGGCCGACTTTGTTGCAGTGCCGTCCGCCTGCACTGTCTTTATTATTCAAAAGCACGGACCACTCTGTGGCGTTTGTGGCGTTTGTGGCTTGTACCGTGTTTCTACTGTCCGAGCCATGTACCGCCTCATCTCTATTGTTTGCGTCGTATTATGGCTTCTACGCTACTGCCAGCCACCGAACTGAGGAGCGCTTTTGTGAATCAAGCACATCAAAGGTGGTGATTGCTGCGCACATAAAGATGGCACGGCGGCTAACGCCCCGCGAGCATGATGCAGTCATGGCTCGATTTTTTAGAGGAACTCCAAATAAGGTTATAGCTAATGACTTTGCGGTTACCGACAGAACTATTCGTAGGCGGCAGTTCACGTCGGCGAATTCAACCGGGATAAAAAGACTCGGATCCTACCTGCATACACCCAGGATGGAATTTTACACGCAAAGATCTGTCGAGGATCTACTGATAGTGCTGTCTTTGAGGAATTTATCGAGGAGCTACTACCGCTCCTCGGCAAGTTCCCTGCTCCAAAATCTGTCGTCGTGATGGATAATGCGTCCTTCCATCATTCTAAAAGGATCCGGGGAATGTGTGCAGCGGCTGGAGTAAGAGTATTGTTCTTACCACCATGTTCCCCCGATTTCAATCCCATCGAGGAGTATTTTGCTGAACCGAAGCGATTCATCAAAAAGCACTGGTTCAGGGAGCATGATCATACTCGGCCGTTTGATACCTTTTTACGCTGGTGCGTTTACCAGGCTGGAGAGCGACGTGAGAGTGCAGAAGGTCACGTTCGCCACTCTGGGATCACTATTAGATATGCACAATGGGTAGAATACGCACAAGACAGCAAATATTCAAGATTTTAGTCCATCTTCATCAAAAAAAATAGACTACAAATGCCATGGCCTCCATCACTTTACTGTTTTCAATCCTAGATACAAGCATTAACTCACAATGTATTTGTCTGATAATGCCTCTGTAGACTGAAGTCGCAGAGCTCAATGTAATGGCTGGATGTCATAGCGTCGGCTATCATGACTAAACTTAGCCGAAAGTTCAATTCGGACGAAACGAAGTTTTTTGGTATCAAGCAACGGGCTGCAGACAGAGTCTACAGCACAACAACGAACAAATAACAATTTGCAAAACAAGCTGATTAACAGTGCATCTCATAACCTGACAGTATTGGGCTGTGGTCTCGTTTATTAGTGGCTAGTTTAGTAATACCACCAGAACGAGATCCTTCTGGTTGGTCTCCGAACGCAGCTAGGATGCGTGACTGAAAATTGAAACAAGGCTCGAAGGGAATGCTAACGCATTGAATGGTCGGCCAAATCGTAGGAGTCCTCGCCAAGTCCGGCCTTTCAAAGATTTCGAGGTGTTCCGACATAACGGAGAGTCCAAAAAGATATGTGAATCTGCAGTCGGACTCGTTCGTCACCAGAAGACAAGCCTTGTTGAATGAGTAAATCGGAATAACAAAGTTATTGCACAGATGGCATACCCTACACGGTGATTCTAGATGCTGCTGGTGCCAGAGTAAGATGCAGAATAGACAGGGGTCTTGAGACCATTTCACCGGCGTTATGCGCGGTAATCTGTCCCAAAATTTATGGTCTGGAGCGCCGTAAGATCTATTTTGACGCCGATTATATTTGCGGCGCTGCCTCTTGAAATCTAACTTCAAATCTGACTTATGCTCTCTAGTCAGCTTTTTGGCCATGGGGAGGCGCTGGGGTAGTGGTTAAATGGCTGTTTAATTTTTAACGCCTAAGCGCCAACAATACGAGGTACATGCCATGGCCGTGTCTCGCACTGTGTAAAGCCACAATTTGCATTGTTGTTAGAGATTGGGGGCGACACCATAAGCCATTTCTGATGATGGATCCTTGACATGCCCCACCTGCCATCTAGACCTTCCCATTGTGTCATCCACCCACCCAGGCGTGGAAAGCGCCCCTCCCCCCAACCCATGTCATATTCATATTCCTTCATGCCCTTGGTATCCTGCCCTGCTGACAATCAATATCAGCAGGAATACTCCGTATTACGGAGTACATGGCACTCCTTACTGCGTACTGGAACTCCGTTCGCCCTTGCCAAGCTAAATTGAACGCCAACCCCATGTCCTGGATCACGGTCTCCACCGCATACAGGGCTGCTGCCACTTCCCTACAATATTTCATCCTCAGTTGGTTGCTCCTGCCTCTTCCTGGCCCTTTTAGAACATCCGGGGCATCCTCTTGCACAGCCAGCCAAGGCCAGCCACACACCCAATCCCCCGACACTCCAACTTCCAAGCCAAAACTCCCACCAGTCAGCAATCCTTCCACACCGGCTTCTACCAGCCTCGACGTAACCGTCCGATGTAAGATGCATAATGCCAACTATGCGCATCGTCATCTGCGAATACAACCGGCTCAGCAGCATAGCAAATGTGGACACCTTAGCTGAGACCTTTTCCTACTCCGTCATTGTACAAGATGCTGACCGCTCACTGTGTGGTCGTGAGACATCATAACCACTTGCCCCAGAAGATGTCAGGTTGCTTCTAGAACCACTCACCAGCGAGCCTCTATTACTTAAGTAGTAATGTGGCGTTGGCCGTTGAATGGCTCAATGGCTAAATGGCGGACGGATTTGCCGTGCATTTGGAGATGTGAGCACCATCACATAAACAAGGCTAACCACCTTCGCCGCAATTCCAACCTAAATCTAACAAGGCCCGCTCCGCCTGAATCGTGCAAATGAGGCAACCTCGGCTCACAACTCAGTACAATTTTTGCAATGCATCAATCATCGGGCAAGACTGCTCGCTTGGCGGTGCGGATGGGCGGGTGCAGTGGACGCCTTGCTCCAACTTTCAATGTCAATGGTGGGCTTATTGAGAGTTGTGAGTCTTACTCACAACCTAACTGCTCTGTACGGCGCACCCGAATGAGTCTGTGACTAAGACATTCAAGTCGTCACTGGTCGTCTGACGACCTCTGTGGGAGTACGGAATACACGTCTCGCAGGCCTACTAGTAGCTAGGGCGCATGATGCTGATTTAAAAAGGGCAAACGGATAACGCGCTACTGCACAGCTTCATGTGCTACGCGTGGCCGCGGCCGCGGATGAACAACTAAAGATGCCTCCCGCTTAACAAACGTCTTGGCCGACTTATTCTCCCGGTCTCTTTTGGTCCACGTGAAGATCAGAGGGTTGAGGACTGGATAAGACGAACACGCCATGGAGGCAGTCGCGGTACGTCGTATCTATACAAGCAGAACAACGATAAATACTGTCATCTCTGGAATTAACCAGTGTACCGAGCATATTGCTGCCAGAATAAGCCACCGCCCGGACTTGAGCGGAAGACGGGAGGGAGCAGGTGGCGTCGTGGTGTTGGGGGCGAGGAGATGACCCAACTGCTCCGGGAAAGGGCCACGCACGCTCTGGCACCAAGAACAAGCTTCAGCCCAGTTCGCCAACACAAACATTGTCATGCGAATGCAACGCTAAGCCGAAAGATGAATGAAGCGGTCAGCGAAATAAGACCAACTGTATATCTTTTTTTGGGCGGCTGTTATTTCCGAGACGGGCAAAACACTTCCATGCTTGAAAAGCAAACTTGCTCAAGCATCAGCTTCCGCCGGCAATTCTAGGCATCTCGTCATTGATGAGCCTTACGGAGTCTTGATGTGGTCCATCCATCTGTGTTCCGAATCCACATGCCTTCTCGCTTACCTGCCACATGCTTGATAGTAAATCGGCTGCTGGGGTCAATCCCCCCACTTTCCAAGAAGTGCTTGCTTGAAAGATGACGCATATTGACGCTGCCGCATTCAGGGTTCCGCGCTCTCCGTACGGAGTACAAGCAGCATGCGTCGTCGCCTGTCGGCCCCCAAACGGCGCTTGCTATCTTGGATGCCGATCCTAGTCTCCGAGTAGTACGGTACACCAAATTCTATTAATATCGTAGATTATATTCGTAAAGAGCAAAGAAAAGAAAGAAGGAAACGCCAGGCTGTTCCTTGTGTTTTTTTATTTTACAATGATAATAATAACAATCCTAACAGAAACGTGTGTCCGCACCGTAGCATAAGCATGTGTGCAGATGCAGATACAGTTCCTCGCCCGCAGGAACATGGACCTTGTCACGAGTCGTGGATTCCAACGCCATGCCTGTCCCCTCTTTGGCATGGTATTCCTCCTCGTACATTGGAGAAATCTGTTATTCGTCGTCGTCATCCTTGCCCTGGTAGTCGCCTAACAAAATATCATCAATACCCAACCCGGTAGACGAATTCCTAATCCACTCGGTTTCCACCCGGAAGAATATCCACACCCATCGCCGAAACACCTCGAGAAGCTCTATTAGAAAGATGCCGCTCTCAAAATCACTAAACCTGTCCAAATGAGGACTGAGCTTCAAGGACCAAGTACACCTCAGCATCAGGTCCAGCACAATGACAGCGTAGTACATGAAGACCGGGCGGAAGATGAGCCTGTCGCGAAGCCCCCAGGGGTGGTGGGACGAGTTGCGCTCCCGCCTAGACGCGAAGAGCGTCATGTCCCAATCCTTGGCGACGTCCCAGTAAAACGAATACAGCGAGTTGACAAGCACGGCTGCCAGCCAGGCCCTGTTGTACGCCGCCTTGGCCGCCGCGTCGTCCGTGTTCCGCTGCAGGGCGCTCGCGACGAGGACGGGGAACGCGGTAGAGTACTTGAGGGCGTTGGCCAGATGCTGGCCTCCCCAGCCCGCCGACTCCTTGTACGGCGCCCGCCGGACGCGGAGGTACTCGACGATGCACTGCCGGAACCGTATGGCGCTGGGCACGCCCATCAACAAGGGCACCATGACGGTCCCGCCGCAGCTCCGATCCGGCCGCCTCGTGGACGATCCGCCCGCCGTGAAGAACATGCACAGCGTCACAAACACGTCGCCGCACACCTTGGCGTACGACGTCAGCACGTCGGCGAGCAGAATGTCGCCAAACTTGCCGTCCTGCGCCTCCGCGATGCCCCCTACGCTGACGCGCTTCAGCGTCGCGAGGAACCGCCGCCTCCCGCCGCTGGGCAGGTTCTTCAGCGGGACCAGGAAGACGGCGACGATGCCGGCGAGGTACGTCATGGGTATCCAGTCGTAGTCGATTACGCGCGACGCCGCCCCCCGCGTGCACAGCCAGAAGAGCACCATGGACACGGCGAAGAGGCCCGAGAGGACGGTCGCGAGGCGGTACGTCGAGAAGTGGTGCGGTATGTGGTGCGGCGAGGAGCGGCCCGGGTAGCGTATCAACGCCGGGACGTCGACTTTGGCCAGGTACAAGTAGTGCAGGTTGAGGCCCCATCCCCAGACGGCTGGGCGTTTTGGTTTGGTTTAGCTCCTTGTACGATTCGGAAGCTCGTTCGGGGCGGGAGACAAGGAACTGACCTAGTGTTGCGATGAAGCCGACGCGATAGGGAAGAGGGAATACGAGGCTGAAGGCGTCGAGTTCGGGTTCGACTGCTGGATCACCGTCCATGGTGGCGGCGCGTCATGGACGCAGGTGGTAAGTGGTGTAAACGAGTGGTGAGAAGTAGATGGGTGCCCGGCAGTAAAAGAGCGGTGCGCGGGTCGTAGAGCACAAGGGCAATCGTTGTCCCGTGAGATGAAGTTGTAGATTGCAATGTCTACTTTTTTTTTCCTCAGGGGGCCACGAGACACGACACGTTGGGCTTCGTTGGAGCTACGTCACGCCCCGCCGTGGCTGGCTTGAGATCCACTTTTCTCTAGGCTCAACATTCATTAGGGTGCATTGCTTCTTTTGTTTGGCACTATGGCTTGGTCTTACTACCCTCCTCGTCTTAGCACGGGTTTGCTTATTTATACATCGATCTTTTTTTTTTTTTATGAAGTACTGAGCCAACTACAGTAAGATAAGCCACTAACACATTGCCTATCCATCGCCTGGGACTGCAGGCATCGGGCGGATTTGGACAAGAGCTTCTTTTTACGGGACTCGTATAGCTAGACAATTGAGGATTGCTCTGGGATAAGGGGCTTCGTGGGTTAATAAAAAAAAGGGTAAGCATGGGCTTATAAAATGTGTACAATGTCACCCCCGTTGGTTGCCCCATGCGTATACGGTGTGCTCGAGTAAACGATACTCGGGGCATCTCGCCCGGTCAAGCTACCAACGCACAGGATCATTGGAGGCCAGGCCGAGTAGACTTGGGTCATCTCGTGTGCCTGACCTTGTGTTGTTCGCATAGTCCACCTACAACTTGATTTGAACCCGATATTTAGAGGGCAATTGCAGACCACACCTCAACGAAACGCCGATGGCACCAATACCCGAAATTACAACACGACATGTCATGTAATAACACATTTCTATTCCCTAGTACTCACAGGGTTACTGCAATCACAAATGGCAAGACATCGAATTTGAACCACCCCATCTCCACCGCCTGCCGTTTCTGGCCCGGCATTCCCCCACACTCCATTGGACCTCGGGACAGGAAATCAGAATCCGGGGGAAGCCAAGCAGCCGACCTCCGACCTCATCCTTTCGACTTGACCACCACATCTACCATATCACGAACAAAACAACAGCAAGCCAGCATCGACAACTCCCTATTTTCTCCTTTTTTTTAAAAAAAAAAGAAAGAAAGAAAAAGAAAAAGAAAAAGCCCCAATTACCTCCGGGGCCGCCATGGCCTCGAAACCACCGCCCTCCTCGCCAACGGCATCGCCAATAGCGTCGCCCTACCCCTTCGCCGCAGCACCAGACATTGTGCGCGCGCACCAAAAAGACGCCTACTTTACAGGCCACCTAGCCAACACCATCAGCGACCTCTACCGCCGGCTCTTTGGCGCCCGCGCAACACACTCGCTCGCGCCCGAGCTGCGCTCCCTCGCAGCCCTGCTCTACTTCGCGCTCACCACGCTCCCGGGCAACCGGACCCTCGGCGAAGAATACTGCGACCTGGTGCAGGTGGAATCGCCCACCGGCCGGCTCCCAGACGTCAGGAAGCGCGCAGCCTACATCGCGGGCACCATCCTCCTGCCGTACCTCGCCGGCCGCGCGCTCCCCGGCCTGCGCGGCCGCCTGCGCAGGCTCATCGACGGCCGGCTCGACGCGCTCCGCCGCAAGGGCAGCCAGGCGGGCAGGGAGGCCCGCGCGTGGGAATACGTGTCCAGCCACCTGCCCTCGCTGACATCGGCGGCGCCCGTGCAGGCCGTGACGCTGGCCCTCTTCTACTTCAGCGGGACCTACTACGAGCTCACGAAGCGCCTCCTGTCCCTGCGCTACGTCTTCACCCGCGCCGTGCCCGACTCCCCCGACCGCGGGGGGTACGAGGTCCTCGGCGTGCTGCTCGTCGCCCAGCTCGCCGTCCAGGGCTACCTCCACGTCCGGTCGGCCGGCCGCCGCGAGCGCGAGCGCGAGCGCAACCCCCCCCCGGCCGCCGCCGACGTCTCCCTCGACCACGCAAACTCCTACTCGGCAAACAGCGACCTGCTCCTCGCGGAGCTGGGCGCCCGCGGGCCCCAGGAGAGCAGGGTCGATCTCGCCCTCACCACCCACACGCCCGTCTCTCCGTCGCCGCGCTTCGACCTGGCCCACGCCCGGGCAATGGGCTACATCAGGGGTTCCCAGCAGCGCAAGTGCACCCTCTGCCTCGAGGAGATGAAGGACCCGTCGGCAACCCAGTGCGGACACGTCTTTTGCTGGGAGTGCATAGGGGACTGGGTGAGGGAGAAGCCCGAGTGTCCGCTGTGCAGGAGGGAGGCCATGGTGCAGCACATTCTGCCCCTGAGGGTCATGTAAAGCCCTGCGGCAGTAGACAGACGGGGAAAAAAAAGAAAAAGAATAAAAACCATACTAATTCGGAATTTATTTCGAATTCCACATCTTGCCATCTGGCTTTCTTTTTTTCCTTGGGAACCTCTTCCGTGCAATCTAGCATACATGTCCATCTAGACGCAGATATTGCCAACAGCATCATCAAATCACAACACACCATCACTCCCCGTCACCGCGTCTTGCTCACCACACAGAGCGCAATCTCAAAAAAAGAAAAAAAATAGCCACACGCTGCCATCAACAACAGTTGCCAGAATTCCCCACAACACCAAAATCACATCGTCCGGAATAGAGACGGTTGGCATGCTGAATGATGCTCATCCCCACACACTTTGATACATGTAGGAAGCCAAATGCGCTCACCGTCTCAAACAGCTCCCATATAGTCAACGGTAACAAGGCCCACTACTTGTCCCCCGTTGCGTCGAGTCATTGAAAGCCAGTGTGATTGCGGGAGTCATCGACATAGACAGCACGTACAGGGACACACACCAAGTGCACTGTTTTCAAAAAGTCAAAAATTACAATTGGGAGACAACCCAGATCAATCTACACCAATAATAATATACACGCAGATTCCATGTCTCCAATGGAGGGAATGCTCTCGTACACTAATAATGCTAGTTATACAGCAATGAAAAGAAAAGTGAAACCAAAACCCAAACAAAGTTGTGAAACGTGTGATATTGAAAGAAAGTATCAACTACATCTCCCTCACATGTCCCATTTGCTGAATAGTGTCTTCATACAACACTCAGTCTTCGACAAAATCTCCTTCCATGGTATCATTACTCTCCCGAATCATCATCATTTTCGCCCAGTACACCCCTCGCGCATACCGTCCTTTGAAGTTACGATAGTCTGACAGTCATGTCAACCGACCTCGCTTGCTTCTAGACTGACACCAAGCCAGATAATGGTGTCCTTTTGGAGCTTCGTTATTCAAGCCCTAGAAGTTTTGGTGTTTTTTTTTTTTTTTTGGTTTGATCTTTTGGTACTTCAAGTCGACCCACCGACTCGAATCCTTTTCCATCCTGCGACGTTGAAAAGAAAGGCCAAAGAAATAGTCTAATGCCATCTCGTCACCTCACGACAAAAAGAAATGCTCGTTCAAACAACATAGGAATGCGCAATGCAGTTGCGGATGATGTGCTCCATGCAGGTATCTTGAAATGTCAGGTGTAGCCCGACAATGTAAACTCCAAAAACTCCAGAATTGTCGCTGCAGACTTTTTTTGGCGGACACGCTAGTTTCATTACTCGATAGTGAAGACCACAATTTCGCCGCGATCGTTCCGGCGCAGGCGCAAGTTTCGCCAAAGTTCCTTTTCTTCGGTGGACTTGGGCAAGTTGGAACCGGAGGCTTGGCGCGCGCGGTGGAATCGCTTCAAGGCCTTGTTCATGCTGCATCCCTTTTCGCTCTCAGGTCCCTTATTCACCAAAGAGAGGAAGGCATCAGCACGTGGCTTGTATACAACCATTTGACGGCCTCGATTCTCACCAGCCTTGCCGTCCTTGGATTGCGGTCGGTATTCAATTAGCTTGGTATCCTTGTGTTCCCCGTGGCGGTGAGAATGCTTCGACTTCTTCTTGGACGACTTGTTCATGACACCGAACAGGCTGTCAATGCGCCCGCCCTTGGAATGTTTTGAGTGTTTGGTCTTCTTCAGAGGGCTTGCAGGAGAATTCCCGCCGACGTCGCCGCCAGAATAGTCGGGGGTCGGAGGGTATGCAGGCCGCATTAACCCTTTCAAGCCACCAGTGAGCCCAGAGTGCAGAACGGGCGGCGCGTCCGTCATGATCCGATCGCCGGGAACATCAACATGGAGACGCTTGCGCTTCTTGTCCTTCTTGAGCTCTCTCTCTCGGCTTCGTCGTCGCTCGGTCTTGGAACCTGGAGTCACAAATGCCGGTTCCGTATGCACGGGGCCGGAACCGTACTGAACTAGGGGTTCACCATCCTCCACAAGATACTTCGAGGCATCGCACTCGTATCGCACCAACGATTTGCTGTCACTGGTTTCCGGTCCCTCCTGGTCCATGGGGAGGTGCATGTTGGAGGCATTTGGAGTCTGGCCGGTGGCGATAAGGTAATCAAACACATTGACATGATCCTCGGTAGCGGCGGCAGGAGGTGTAGGGGCTTCAGGGAGCCCTTCGGCCGGGGATGGTTCATCTTCGGTCTGTCCAACAGAGTCGTTCCATGGCTCGTAAGCTCGGTCCTCCCCAATGTCTTCAACATAAGGCTGCAGGGCCATGTTCTTGGGTCGATCGTCTTGATGCTGGTACCGGGAGTCGTCGGGTTTGTGGTGGTTGATCTTGGGTTTTTTGTTCTTCTCTTTGTACAATGCACCTTGGTATTTTTGATCTTCGGTTATGCAGGACTAACGGGATGTTAGATGTCATGTGATCCAAAAGTCGACGTCGCGGCAAACACTTTGTGGTGAAAGCTGGTTCATGAAGTGACACATACAGTGTGAGAGCGGTATTGTAAACCTTCAAAATGGACCATACAATCGAGACAGGAAAAGGAAGCCCCGTGACAACGATTGCGGTGAGGATCGAGTTTCTTTTTTGTTAAGACGTCTCCACACGCCTGTTGATATGAGAAGTTTAGTTGAGTTGAAAAAAAAAAAACATTCACAGTGGCAAGTATGAGACGCGCGGGAGGAGGGTATTATATCATAAGCCAGATCACTGTACTAGGGGGCGTGTGCTTTTGAAAGGGGAGGGATGTTCAGAGACAAGCAAAACGGAGGGTGGGCCAGGGGATCAGCGGAACACAGAAGGGATCATCCGAACAGGGCAGGGCATATGATATTGCTTGGTCAAAGAGACAAAAGGACTCCTCCTTACAAACACACACTTCTCTCTCCGTAGTGCTAGCGCCATCAGCCATCAGCCAGCATATGGCGATTGCTTCTCGGCGTCGCGGGAGTGATGTCAGGGCTGGATGGCATTTGGCATGATGGAGGGGGGTGTGGTGCAGTGTGTGGTGGGAGGTGTGATGCGCCTTGGAAACATGAGAGCGTGGCATGATGGTGCCAGGCACTCCAAGGTATTCATTGTAGTGGTCAAACGAGGCAGGCCTGGTTGGGGTGGGAGGACAGGACGCCAGGAATGGGACAAGAATGGAAGAGGAAACGGACTGGGATTAGCCTCACTCACCTCACACTGAAAGGAGACCATTCTTTTGGTCGTAATACCGGGCTTGCTGGTGATTGGGTCAGGACGTCGCTTGGGTTGGGCAGAGGCAGAGTGTGAGTGGACGCGGTGCTCGAGTGTGTGATGAGGCGGCCCAAGGGCTGTTGAACAGGCAGGCGGGAGTAGCGGGCGGAGGCTTATTGTTCGCAAAGAAGCCAAACGCTGGTGTATGAGTGGAGGATGCGAGGAGGCGAAGATGGGGTGTGAAGCCGCCCACGAGAGGCCAAGGACGGCACAAGAACCTTGAGCCTCGAACAGAACGAGGGGCCTTCCTTGTTGGATTGGGATGGTGTTGGGGAGCACAGGCGCAATAAAGCGGCAGAACTCGAAGCGCCTGAGCAGTCTCAGGGCCTTGCTCTGCAGGGGACTCGAGGAATCGAAGCTATCGATACCAGGTGCCGTCCAGTTGGTGGGGGGTTCCCCAATGGTCAATGTCGGACTGAGAAGTGACGGGAATATTGTGAAAGCCCGCTCAAGCGAGTGACCTGGCCGGCAGTGAATATCGGCGAGACTGGCGGAGGTGCTGCTACCAAGCTGTTTGGGAAGAGTACTCCGTACCGAGGGGGTGGCCAGACAAGAGGAATGCGTTTCAGGTCCAGCCGGAGGCACACAGTTGACGTCGAAAAGGACAAGCCCCTGGTTACTAAATGAAGGAATTGGAATGGCAAAGATGGAGGGGGGGACAGGCGGGCTGCTTAGACACAGACAAGGCGGAGACCTGAGATGAGTGTGTGTGTGTGTGTGGTGTATGTCAGGCGAGTCTGGCGGAATGAGAATTGAAATTGCGTTCAATGAGCCAAAGAAGCTAGGAAAGCGAGATGGTAGATGGTCGGCGGTGGGCTGTACGCCGCAGGGGCTCGCGAGGCAGGACAATGAGTTCCCAAGGTCGGAGGATAATGAGCAATGCTCCAGTGCGCGACAGAAAATGCGAAATTTTAAACAGTTGCAGCGGACAACGGGATGTCGTGCCTTTATCGATATTATTATGGGCCCCGAAGCACGTCAAGCCGGTAATTGCGTTGCTCGGCGGACGATGTGCCAGTGTTTGACAAGCGGATTAATGTGGTGCGAGGGAAAAGTCTGCGGGAATGGGGGAGGAGGAATTGATTTGCCAGTGCATGGCATTCAGAGACGAAAATTTTGCGCTCTCGAGCAGTCTAGTGCCCTGTCGCTGTGCCTGTGTTGTGCCTGCGGTGCTGCCTTCCTTGCGGCCGTGACGTGCGTCTCTGCCCAGTGGTTGACAGGTGACTGGTCCCGGGTGCCGTGTCTGGGCAGTCAAGGTCGCCTGGTGAATGTTGTGTGCGGGTTGCTGGAGCAAGCGCAGGCGCAGGCGCAGGCTCAAGCAGATGAGATTATTGCCTTGTCGCCGTGGCGCAAACTTCCACACGCTTCATGGGCCATGGCGCCATTTCACAGATGCTTCTGCTCTGTTTAGTTCTCGTGCCCCTATCTGTATTCTTGTGTTTTTCTTTTATCATGTTACCACCCAGTCGCCCTAGCTACAACACCGTCCACATACGTACGTGCTCCTAGAACATTTGAGTGCTCAGCCCACGCCCCACTGTGTCCATCTGCCACCCCTCCAAAACACGCCCAGGGTCCAGATGGCTCCTTCCACCAGCTCTCAAACTCGCCTGAAGCAGTGCCCTGATTGGTCTGTTGTGGCGAGGGTTCGCGTCGACCAAGGACAGCCGGCATGTCATGTGGACACCAGGGTCGTCGTTAACTCCCGAGGGAACATGGGATAATACTCCCTACTCCGTCCTGTTTGTAGTTAACTTATTTATGTACGATACAATGCAACAGGGAGCAACCTCCGAACTGCTGCACTTCAACAGACACCGAGGTTGAACGGCGGCCAATCTCTTCACGACCTGCAGTGCTGCCGTCACGAGCACAGCCCACGCAACATTAGAAGCAGGTTTTCCACGGTTGCCGCCTTTATCACTCCATACATACATCACACACTCGCATAGACACAAAATGTATATAGGCACACTCCAACACCGAGACTGTGGCTGCGCCGTTGCCGTAAGCTGAGTGTCTGGCCTGCTTGGCCAACTGGGATTGCCGTTGTCTGGGAAAAGAGATAAAGGAGTGCTCTCACACTGGTTATGCAGGCCAAAGGCTCTCTCCGCTGCTGAATATAGAACTGCGCGGCCAATCGCAAGTCGATGGTCATGCCGTTTTATTCCAGTCTAGAATTACGCTGTCAACACGCGCAGCGACGACCAATGTTAATCGATGCGATCCCCTCCCATGTCACAGACGCGGCCAATTACTTGGAGGGCCGTCACAAGCACACCTTCACCTCATGATAACTACTAGTAATGAGCACTTTCGGCTTTCTTTGTGCGCCATACCCACGCACACCAACTTGCCAGCTTCGCCCCCATCTAATGCCGAGTGCTCCATAGTGACAACCTCAAGCATGGGCCACTGAGGAGACAGCATGATCATGCGCACTGCAGTCTGAGTGGCTGACGCTGCTGACCCGGGCGATGGGAAGAGATGGGGACAACTGAGACACTTCGTATCTCAAGCCAACAAGCGAGGGTGAAGAGACGAGCCATCACTCAACTCCAAGTGAAAAGGCAAAAGAAAAAAGCACAAGACAAGAAAAGAAAAAAAATCCGTGCTTGTACGGTATTGGCAGCATAAAGAAGTCTCACAGAGTACACCAGAGTCATATCTTGTCTTGCCGCGGTGCCTCATGACGGGCACCTTGGCCGGCGACAAGGTTCCTTAAAGCATCAAGCAACCCATGGAACCATCCGCGTCCCTTGCTTTTCAACGTTTTCATTATTTCCCAGCCACTAGTTGCCCTCTTCTCAGCGCCTTGCGAGATTTGGGCATGGGCTGGTGCATCTGCACTTGGGAGTCTTCCCCCAGACGGCGGCCTGCGCTGCTGCAGGGGCAGCACATGAGCACACACACGGCGGCGCTGATGCGCGTTTACATCGTGCATCAGATGTGCTCGCGATACTTCAACTTGAACATTATTGGAACGGCGCCCATCTTGTACCAATACCCTGTAGTTGCGTAGGCGCTACTGTGCCGTCCTGTTGCTCGTGCTTCAGACGTGAAGCCCGGAACGATCCATCGTATCGAGCTTTGAGGCTTTAAGGGTACACCATGGACGGTCCAACGCATCCATCACACTCGTTGTATGCCATAATATCCGAGTAAATGTCATAATAGCATCAGATAAAGAGAACATACATACGGGCCCCCGCACAAATCCCCGCGCTGTAAGATGGGCCACTATGGTGCAGTTGCATCGTGACTACGCTATCAAGTCTGCTCGGTACGCCAAACAACCAAAGTTCACTCATATCAACCTTGGGACGGCAAGGGCTTGCAGAGAGCCCGGGGGTAACCGTCCGTCTGGGTATTCGCAACCTGGTCCATGTTCCCCAGGCTTGTGCGCCGAGACGGTTTCGTACAGCATCCAGGGTCATTCATGGGGGAATCGTGCAGCCATGTTTCAGCAGCGCCATCTCTGTTCAAATATCACCAAGGAAGACGGACGAATACACGTAAAGTGGCCCAATGCACATGTCACATAAGCTTCGTTTGGGGATCCTATTGTACAGGAATGGGCATTCGGCTCTGTTAGAACAAGTGTCAAGGACGAGCTGCGAGGTTCGCCTGAGACACGTCTGTGTTAGTGCTTTAATGGCGACCAAATTCGGCGTTTCGACCTGCCTCTTCGAGTCTGGGTCTGTCTTGCTTGCGAGTCAAGCCTCGAGTAATTCATGCTTGCCTCTGGAAGTCCCCATTAGCCAGGTGTGTGCGAACTAGGTTCATGGTGTTCAACAAGAAGCTATGCTGTATGCATAGTAGTACTCTGTGTAGATGTAAAATCCGGTGGTTCGGCATATACTAATAGTACTAATACTAGTAGTAGCGCGTTGGTTCCGTATGTCGGCAAATCATGGCTCTGTTGAAAAAGTGTTGGAACATTGAAGGGGAAAAAGCAAACATAGCCGCGCCCCCATTCCTTGGGGGATATGATGTCGTGCCGGGGCGCCAAGGGGCAATTTGCCCGTCAACCCTTTTTGCATAATCTAATCGTGAGCCATGCAACTACCACGTAATTCAGAAACGGAACATTTCGCCACTTGGAGGAGCAACACTGATTTGTGATGGCCGATGTGAAAGGAGAAGGTCGTCCATTTGGCATCGTACTTGGACACACTCGGAGTGCTTATTGCGAATGTACAGCGCGACGCCACTCGCCGTGTAACTTCATCATACATGCTGGCCAGGATGGGTGTGTAACAAGATTCCGCGCCGAGTACGCAGCACACTGATAACAGATTCAACGTGATGATGATTTATGCACATAGTACTGGTGAGAGTTGGGAGCTCATTTTAAATACCCACATGAGCTACTCCGTACAGAGTACAGCTTCCGCCTTGATTCAAGTCACACACACCGACCTAGGCTGACAATTGTGACGGATGCCTTGGCGGCTCAAATCAAACATTGAATCTGTTCCCCAAGAGAAGGCCTTGCGAATACGGAGTAGATGGATTCCATCAAGCTTTGGAGCTTGGATGCATCCATCGTCAGTCATCCACCTCGCCTACGTCTGATGCATGTCTGCATCGCAATCCATCACACGATAAAGCACCAACCACCATTGCACATTGTGCATTTCATGATACTACCCGTTGGCAACTAAGTGGGCTAGCCACTTAGTTGGCCACAAAATTCCGGGACAGCCACAAAACACCGGGACAGTCCCCACCCAGACCTTTACATGTAAATTGCCTGTACGGGCATGAAAGCATGATTTTTTTCATGTTACACGGCTTTATAAAGGTAAATATATTTAATTCTAGCTATTAAGAGGCCTTTAAGTGTATATACATTTAATGAAAATGTAAAAAATAACGGATTTAAGCTCTTTTAAGCTATAAAGAGATTAATTAGGTTAAGCTTAGCTATAAAAGCTACTTATAAGCGCCTATAATATTTAATAAGCTTCCATAAAAATAATTAAAGATTTTATTTATTTATAGCTGCTTTATTAGCTTAATACTCTTTAATATACTATTAAATTTAATTATAAGGTCTCACATAAGCTTCTTTAATTAATGCGTGCTATTAAGGGTATAATTAGAGCATTGGAAGTAGTGTAGTTTTGTAGTTTTGTAGTTTTTGTAGTTTCGAATATAAAAAATTATATTAAATCTAATAAAATACTTATAAGATTATAAATTTTACGGATAAATAGTATAAATCTTATACTATAAGCTAACATAAAAAAGTGGGTCATTATAAGCTCTTATAATCCTAGAACTGTAAAAACTACATTTTGTAGTTTTTATAGTATAGTGTAGTGTTATGAACGACACTACACAAGACACGGGACGGGACCGCACCGGCTAGGACAGGCACGACCCGTGGGTATAAGAAGAAGGTAGGGGCACGTGACTAGCCACGTAACCTAAGAGGCGATTAAAGAGGTTAATGTTTAAATATATTAACTAGGGAGAATTAAATTAACTAAACCTTAAGCTAATTAATTAAGGTTTAAAGGGATTAATAGTTAAGCTAATTAATTTAGGATTATAATAAAGAGATAAACGAATACTTAAGGAGAAAGTATTCCTATAATTAAATAGTCTAGTTCTCTATTAATTAATCTAAGTAATAGTTTTACTATTAAGAGTTATACTCTTAATAGCCTTATTATAATACTACTTAAAAAGCTACTTTATAGCATTTAACCTAACTTACTTTCTAAGAAATAGACCTATTATGCCTTAAAACTTAAGCTACCATTACATTTTAATTAATCCTATTTAGTAAGTTACCTTAAAACTTTAAGTAGTAATAACTTCCAAGATATTTACTTTAAGCGGAAAGACTATTAACCCTAAGGAGATAATAAAGTACCTTTATAATAAGATTACTAAGCTTAAGAAGTAGAATTAATAGCTTCTTAACTAATAGAATAATCTCTACGAGAAACTTAAGGCACGAGAAGAGAAACTTATAGTAGTTTAAAATCTTACACCTATATCCTTTATTAATAATAATAATATATTAAAATTCCTTAAGCTTAAATTATATAATAGTTATAAGAGTAATATAAGAAACTTTCTTATATAAGCTTAAGCTTACCTATAAGTTAACGAAAAAATTTATACGATACCTAAATTATAGATTCTTTATATTAATAACCTCTTAACTAGGAAAGTAATAGAATAGTAAAAGCTAACTCTTCGCGTATATTTTAAGTATAGCGCTAAAGCTAGAGTAAAAGTTATTTATATCTTCTTTAATTATAAAACCTTTAAAGAATAACTTCTTATTACATTTAAAAACTCTAATAAGTATAAAGAAGCTATACGATAGCTTACTTAACTTAAGTAAACCGGATCTATAGCTTATTACGCTAGAGAGTTTAAACGTATTATAGCAAAACTTAACTAAAATACTAAACCTAAAATAAAAGTCTTTTATTAAGAACTTAAAGAAGAAGTAAAGGATAACATTTATTAAGAAGATTATCTTAAGTTATTTAATAACTTCATTGAAATAGTTATTAAGGTAAACAATCGTTTATACGAGTAACGTTACGAAAAAAGTTATAAAAAATTTAAATTATATACTAGGTTTAATAAACCTAATAGTAATAAGCTACGCTAAATATTAATAGTATACGGGTATTACGCTAAACCTATAGAACTTAACGCTATAAATAAGGAAAAGAGGAAGACTTATTATAATTATAGTAAGATTAAATACTTTACAAATAAATGTAAAGCCTTAAAGAAGCTATAAAAGCTAATTTTTAAAGGTAAAAAGCTTTATACCATAAACTAAGAAAACTTACCCACGCGAAATCTTAGTATAATAAGTAATAAAGGAAGCCTTATATTAGTAAATAATATTAGTTTAAATAAAGATTAGGAATTTAAAACCTAACTAATACCTAATAACTTTTAGGAATATTAAATACCCTTACTAAAAAGTAAACCTTTACTAGAACGAAT
This sequence comes from Metarhizium acridum, assembly GCF_019434415.1. Lineage (NCBI taxonomy): Eukaryota > Fungi > Ascomycota > Sordariomycetes > Hypocreales > Clavicipitaceae > Metarhizium > Metarhizium acridum. The sequence goes on along the minus strand of NW_027094016.1, from coordinate 956,350 downwards.
TTAAGAAGAAAAGAATTATTTAACTAAGAAAGACGAACCTAAAATTAAACATAAACTCCTTGATTAAACCTTCTATTATAATAATAATTGCTATACGCACCTTAATAGCAAGTAAGGTAGTAAATAGTTTTTACGAGAATAAAAGGGAAGGAGAATAACCCTTATAATATAACTAAAATTACAATAAACCAATTTAAAGATATTAAACGAAAAGTTATACTATACTAAGAATAACGTATATACTACCTAAGCTATAACCTTATAATATAAGAAGAAAGGGAATTATATAATTATAAGTAACTCGCTTAGCCTAAGTTCAATTAATATAAATAGTAGATTAAGCGATTACTAAGAAAGCTCTAATAATGCGTTAGAAGATAACTACTAATAATAGCGCCTAGAATAACGCGCTAGAGAACGATATAAGAATAGGATTAATAAATTAAGAAATAATAGCTATTATTATAATTAAAACCGATTTCTTAACGGAGATTTAACAGGTCTTTATATACTATAAATATTAGTAGTATAATACACCTTATAATTAATATAACTATAATAGGATAAAGGATTTAGGTAATAATTAATAACAGAGTATAAGAAAATTTTATCTTACTAAATCTCGTTAATAGATTATAATTACCTTAAACACCTAAAGATAAGCTCTATTAACTTATAACTATAAAAGAAACTACGGTAAAGTATAGCTAAGAAGTAGTTAACATAAAAGTTACGTAGCTTTTAGTTAATATATAAGGCACGAAACACTAAGTTATACTAGATATTATAGTAATCTTAAAACACGATATTATATTAGGGATACCCTAATTACAAGCAAGTAATCTATAAGTTAATTAGAGAACCGGCTAACTTTAATAGGATTTACTAGAATACGGTTATAAAGCTAAGAGTAGCCTACGAAAGGCACCTTATTTAAACTATAATAGGCCTCTAGAAATATATGTGATTACTAAAGAGCTAAAAGCTAAAATAACGGAGATTTTTAAGGAATACTTAAAGTATAGTAAGCTATTTAACGGAGAGCTAGAAATAGAACTACTAGAGTATTTACGCTAAGACTATAAAATTAGACTCTAGCCTAGTACTAAATTAACGTTTAATAAGATTTATTCTTAGAATTCTAAGCAAGATAAGGCGCTTAAGGAGTATTTAAAGGACATGTTATAAAAGGGATATATAAAATTATTAGAGTCCCTAGTAGAATACCTAATCCTATAAGTATTAAAGAAGAACGGGAAACTATAATTATATATTAATTACTAATACTTAAATAAGATTATAATTAAGAATTAATACCTATTACCGCTTATAATGGAAATTAGAGATAAAGTTAGAAAAGCTAAATAGTTTACTACACTTAACTTAAAAGGAGCCTATAACCTTATATAAATAAAAGAAAGCTACGAGTAAATAATAGCATTTTAAACTAGTAGAGGACACTATAAATATTTAGTAATGCCTTTTAGGCTTATTAACGCATTAGTAACCTTTTAAAGAATAATTAATATAATCTTACGAAAACAACTAGAAGTATTTATAGTTATATACCTTAATAATATTCTTATTTATTTAAATACCCTTAAGGAATATAAACGATATATATATAAGGTACTATAAACTCTATAGAATAATAAACTCTTAGTTAAAGCCTTAAAATACTAGTTTTACTAGAATATTATACACTTTCTAGGGTACGTGCTTATATACGGAGAAATATAAATAAGCTTAAATAAGATTAAAACTATTAAGAAATAGCTTATACTAAAGAATCTAAAAGAAGTTAAAGGATTTATAGTATTCGTAAACTTTTACCGTAAGTTCTTAAGCGAATATAAAGATATTTTATAATCTCTTATAAACTTAATAAAGAAAGAAGTTAACTTTTAATAGAACGAACTAGAAGCTACGGTATTCTAGAAGATAAAAGATTTAATTACGTTAGAACTTATATTAAAAGCACTTAATTAGAATAAACCTTATAAGCTTAAAACGAACACCTTAAACTTTACACTAAGCGGATAGCTTAGATAATAAGATAATTAAGGAAGATTACACCTAATTACATTCTTCTTAAAGAAACTCTATAAACCTAAACTTAATTATAGGATTTACGATAAAGAACTTATAGCTATTATTAAGTGCTTTAAAGAATAAAGACACTATCTTATAAGAGTAAAGCATTAAATTAAGGTTTATATTAACTATAAGAATCTTATATTATTCTTAATTATAAAGGATTTAAATAAATAATAGATTAAATAGTATGAAACCCTTACGAATTATAACTTTAAAATTATATACTATAAAGAATCCGAAAATAAAAGAGTAAACGCGCTTAGCTAAAGAGAGAACTTAAAATCGAATAAGCAAGTAAGTAATATACCCTTACTACGCGCTATTAAGAATAAAAACCTTATACTAGGCACCTAAGAAATTAATATAACCTAGTAAGTTAAGCTAAATAAAACATAAATGTATTAGATTGTATTATATATTAATAATAATAGTTATCTAAATAATTAGAAAACGAAAACGCATTTATCTAAGAAAGGTAAGACCTTCTTATATAATAAACGGTAGTATATTCCTAGTACACTTTAAGAATAACTTATTAAGGAAATATACGAGCACCTACTATACGAATATTAGAGTGTAAGGAAAACGATTAGTAGGCTAAGAAGATTATACGACTTTCTAGAAAGCAGAAAAATAATATAAGAAGTTATTAAGAAATATAACACGTGTAATAAAGTAAAATTAGCGCGACACGCACTATACGAAGAATTATAACTAATATTATTACCTAAAAGAGTATAGTAAACTATTATAATAGACTTTATTATTAAACTATTAAAGTTAAAAGAACCTATAATAGGAGTAGCTTATAATAGTATTTTAGTTATTATAGATAAACTTATAAAATACGCCTACTATATTCTATATAAGGAATTAAGTAATACTAAGAACTTAGCGTATATATTCTTTAAAACAGTTATTATATAATATAAATTACTAATAAAGCTTATATTAGATCGCGATAAATTATTTACCTTAAACTTTTAGAAATACCTTATAGAAACTATAAAGATTAAATAAAGCTTATTAATAGCATTCCACCTATAATTAAATAAATAAATAGAAATCTTAAACTAAATACTCGAATAATATCTACGAAGCTATATTAACTACCAATAAAATAATTAGGTAAAATAGCTACTACTAGTATAATAGGCTTATAATAGCTTTAAGATTAACAATATAAAGATATTACTATTTAGGGTAAATTACGGATTTAACCCTATTATCAAAACATATATAACATAAAATGTAAACGCGCTAATAGCTATAACGCATATAGTAACTATAATAGAAATACAAAAACACTTGTAATAGGAATAGATATTTTTATAGAATCGAATGAAATATTACGCGAATAAAAAGAGATTACTAGCGCTAATTCTAGAGAAGGGATATAAAGTATACCTTATTCGTAAAAACATTAAAACTAAGCGACCTAGCGATAAACTTAACTAGAAGAAGATTAGATTATTTCTTATTAAACGAAAAATCTCAAATATTAACTATAAATTATTATTATTAAATGGAATAAGAATCCATTCTATATTTCATATATTACTACTAGAGAAAGCACTAGATAAATTTATAATCGCTATAAATATTATAATAGAAAATACTAACGAATACGAAGTTAAACGAATACTTAAAGCATAAGGAGACATAAAGAATCGTTATTATCTCGTTAAATAAAAAGGATATTTAAACTCTAAAAACACCTGGGAACTAGCTAAAAATCTTACGAATTACTTAACGTTACTTAAATAGTTTTATTCCTAAGAAATATATTCTAATTAATCTTCTAAGTATTATCTAATAACTTAATATTAAATTTAATATCTAAGAAACGAACTAAAATAAAATCTAGATTCTTAGAAGAAGTAAAAAGAACCCTTATAGTCTTTTAAAGCTATTTCGCTTTCTCACGTTCTACACGTTCTAACTCTTTAACGTTATTAATATTACGTGTAACCGCACGTATTATTTTCTTAAACTATAATTTCTTTTATTTTTATAAACGTAAAACCTTTTAATTCTCGGCTAAGGCACGCTTCTTAGCTTCTTTAAGCTCCCTCTTAAGCTTATAATATTAATTCGTAATACTACGAAGCTATTAAAAGGTTACCTCTATAATATTATAATTCCCTTACTTATCCACTACACACTTTATATAATAACTCAAATCGAAAACAAAGGCTTTATATTAGGGAAGTCCTATACGAGCATAGCAAGTGTAAGCCTTTATAAAGGATAAAGACGAATTATTAATTATCGTAGAAAGAAGGTTATTCTAGTAAAGGGAAGAAGTAAACGAAGCTTTAAACCGCTATTTTAAGATACGATTAATTAATATAATAGCATATAATAATAGAAGAAAGAAAACGCATAACACTTAAGCTAGCTTGCTTTAATAGCCTTAAGAATAAGACTAATAAAAAAGAGATATAATATTACGAATAACACTATACAAGACACGGGACGGGACCGCACCGGCTAGGATAGGCACGACTCGTAGGTATAAGAAGAAGGTAAGGGCACGTGACTAGCCACGTGACCTAAGAGGCGATTAAAGAGGTTAATGTTTAAACATATTAACTAGGGAGAATTAAACCAACCGAATCTTAAGCTAGTTAATTAAGGTTTAAAGGGATTAATAGTTAAGTTAATTAATCTAGGATTATAATAGAGAGAGAAATAAATACTTAAGGAGAAAGTATTTTTATAATTAAATAGTCTAGTTCTCTATTAATTAATTTAAGTAATAGTCTTACTATTAAGAGTTATACTCTTAACGGCCTTATTATAATACTACTTAAAAAGCTACTCTATAGCATTTAACCTAACTTACTTCCTAAGAAATAGACCTACTATGCCTTAGAACCTAAGCCACCATTACATGTAGTGTAGTGTGTTTTTAGAAAATTACATAATCTAGTTTTTAAGCTTATAATAAGCTAAAAGGACCCACTTTTTTATGTGAGCTAATTGGCTATAATATTAGCTAATTTATGTATTTATTATTATAATTCAAGTATTTTATTAGATTTATTATTAATTATTTAAGCTTTTTTGAAAATTGAAAATGTAGTTTTCTTGTTAATGCTCTGGGTATAATAAGCCTAATAGTAATAATCGTAGTAGTTAATTGGGCTTAATAAGGGTATTTTTAGTGTATTAAGTAGCTTCTTAAGTGATTTAAGTGTTAAATTTATTATAAATATTATTATTATTATTATTATTAAAGGCTTTAAGGTTAAATTAAATGGTATTATTACTATTAAGATACTTTAAAAAGATTTAGTTTATTATTAATAAAATTAAGTGATCTCGTTATTATTAAGCTTTTTAAATAGCTTCTTAGACCTTAAAAAGGTATTATATATTAATTATAAAGTTATTTTTCTTATAATTTAATAGTTTAAGAAAGGTTTTATTTTAAGCTTTTAAAGATAGGTATTTAAGCTAATAGTTAGTATATTAAAGCTATTACTTAAAGGTTAAGGTCTTCTTATACCTATTAATAGTATATTTTTTATTAAGCTACTATTTATTTTTAACCTTTTTTATCTCTTATCTTAATATTAATTAAGTAAGCTATAATTAACGCTAGCTTTTCTTCTTTATTTTTATTATAATAGTTTTAGCTTATTATTCTTAAATATCTTTAAGGTTAATACTTATAATCAGAGCATTGACAAGAAAACTACATTTTCATTTTTTCAAAAAGCTTAAATAATTAATAATAAATCTAATAAAATACTTAGATTATGATAATAAATACATAAAATAGCTAATATTATAACCAATCAGCTTATTTAAAAAAGTGGGTCCTTCCAGCTTATTATAAGCTTAAAAACTAGATTATGTAATTTTTTAAAAACACACTATACTACACTACACTACAAAAACTACATTTTGTAGTTTTTAAAGTTTTAAGCTTATAATAGTATATAAGGACCCACTTTTTTGATATTAGCTTATAATATAGAATTTATACTAGTTATTCGTAAAATTTATAATCTTATAAGTATTTTATTAGATTTAATATAATTTTTTATATTCGAAACTACAAAAACTACACTACTTCTAATGCTCTGCTTATAATAAATTAACCTAAAGGTTTAACCTATTTTTTATAATAGTAATAATTTATGAGGCGTTTAATACGTTTATTTTTATTATAAATAAAGCTTTTCACTTATAATTCTAATATATAAGCTTTAATTATAACTTAGCTAGCTTATTAAAGCCTCTTATAAGTTAAGGATAATAAAATATTAATATAATAGTTTTAAATTAATCGTATAATATTAATAGTTATTTAAAATTATTATTCGTTTAATAGTAGGCTTAATAAAGTAAAATTTATTAAGTCTTAAAGTTTCTATTACTTTTAAAGAATTTCAATAATAATAAGCTTAAGGTTTAAAGGAAAAATATTACTTTTTATAAAGCCTAATATAATATTATACTTTAAGAAGCCTTTTATAAATATTTTATTAAAAGCTATAATAAATACCTAGTAAGAAAAGACTAGATTTCCTTATAATAATAATAATTAAATTACTTTTTAATAGGCATCTTTTATAGGCTAAAAAACGCTTACATTTAATAGTTAAATAATATGTGTTAAATGTAGTGGGAATATAATAAGAATAATATTAAATAAGATATAATATTTAATAAAATTAAGCTAAGTATACCTTATAAAGCTATTAATAACTAATAATTAATATATTCTTTATTTATAAGCTTAAGAAGGCTCTTCATAATAAATCTAAGGCCTTATAGGGTTATAAAGCTACTTATTATAATTAAACTATTATAATAAAGTTATTTCGCTTTATTAGGCCTTTATTAAATACTTTTATAAGCTTCTATTAAATTCGTGTATTTAATTATATATAATATTACTATTATTAAAGCTTAATTTAGATTTCGCGAAGCAAATATTATTATCCCCTTTAATTTTAATTTAAAACTTAATTAAAAAGGTCTTAAATACTAGCTAAGAAGAAATTTAATTACTAATAGCATTAATAGAGCTTATAAGGGTAGCTAACTCTTTATTTACTAGATTTAAAACTTTCTTATAATGTCTTTTAATTATAATAGTTATAATAATATAAATCTACTTATAAAGGTAATTAATTTAAAGGCTACTTTTATTCTTATTTTAAATCTCTAATAAACTAATATTATATTTATTTATTATATTATAAAGGTAATAAAAAAAGCTATTAATAATTTTAATATTAGCTATTTTAAATAACCTTTTAGCCTTATTAATAGCTTTAATTAAGGTCTTTAAAAGCTTTAAATAGGTTATAATTTATTTAAAATATTATATTTTAAATAATAAAAGGCTTAAAGAGTCTCGCTATTTTTATAAAGCATTTATAGTATTTTTAATTTATTATTTTATAGCTAAAAAACTACCTCTTTATATTTAAATAATATATATAATAAGAGCTTTATTTTTATTATTATTAATAGCTTATAAATAACTAAAAACCGCTTAAAAAGGTATAAAAAGAGTATTAATAGCTTATTAAATAAATAATTTATTAACTTTAAAGCGTTTAATAGCTTCTTATATAAATATTTAAGGTTATTATTATAGTATTATTATTATATAATAAGATTACTTAAGCGCTCTTAATTATATTATTAAATTAATAGCCTTTATTATTAGAGGCGAAAAGCCGCTCTTAAATAGATTAAGCATAATAAAAAAGAGCGATTTTAAATGGTTATACACTAGTTAATAATCGTGTTTAGCAGGTAAATTAATGGTGAAAAGAATAAAAGTGGGTGACAGCTGTCCCGGTATTTTGTGGCTGTCCCATATTTTTGTGGCTGACTAAGTGGATCGTCCACTTAGTCGCTAATGGGTACGTAGGAATTACACTACAATTGAGAGGGCAGCGGAGGGCAGCGGAGGGCCCGAGTGCCTCCATGTTCCTTCTTGCCGCTTCGTCCGTCTAGTCCTAACCCGTCTTAACCGTTTTGACCGTCCCTGGTTGAAAGCCCCACACGTCTCTCCCCACCTCAATTGTCCCGCACATGGGCGTAGAGGCAACTCCATGGTTGCTTTTTACCGCCATGCGCAAACACAAAACTGTTGTCCCGTTGTGCGTGCATCTTGCACCGTCTTTTCATTTCTGTCCACATCCCCAACGGTCCCGAGGGCCTCGCCTACACGCGTCCTTCCAATACAAATCAGGGCCTTCCTCCCGGCATCACGCTCAGATATGCCCCAATGATTGGCACCTTCGTGTCCTGAACCAAGCCAGCAGGCACGATTAGGCATTCACGACACCAATAGCACCCGCGCGCGCTCACCGAAAATTCTGCAATCTGCAATCTGCTTCTCTGCAGACAGCCTCGCCACGCAACGACGTCGCCTCGTACATTGCCTCCGTTGGGCATTTGTGGTGTTTTCCGTGACAGGGCTGCATCCTCGCCGAGGCAACCTGCCTTGACATCATACCGCCTTGTTCTGCTTCCCTCGACGTCTATTGTATCATTGGCTCACCCGTCGCTGCCGCCGTGGCCAGAAACAAGGCGCAGCCTTGGGGACCTGAGGCGGCCACAATCCAGCCCAATCCCCAGCCTGCCCGTCACCAAAGGGGAGGCTCTCGATGCCTGATCGCGCCGAAATGTCGAGCCCCAACTCTGCTCCCGCCTCGACCCTCGGCGGCTACTTGGAGCAGACGGCCTCTGCACTCAGCTCAGTAGCTTCCTATATGCGTCTTCCTGCATTGGCATCCACGGTATGTGAGGGTGTCAGATTTGGATCTTGCAGCTGTTGCTGGTCATGTTGTACAGAACCTGACGGCTGACGTATGTCTCCAGGGCATTGCTGCCGCGCTGACGTCGCTCCTTTATTTCAAACAAAAGTATGGTGATGTTGTTTTATTTTGCTTTTCCCTCGGGGCTGCCTTGGTAACCGGTACATGGAAGTGTGACGGATCCGTGGTGTTGGTTGTGTGCCCAGACCATTGGATGGAGGAGGTTGGGCCGGTCGGCTAACATTGTACTCTCACCAGGGCTTTGATATACCCGTCCCACATGCCCCCAAACTCCCGGACAGATGTACCGAGACCTTCCCAATTCGGTATCAGGGACTTTGAAGAGCTTGTTATTCCTACTGATGATGGTGAGAAGCTCTCCGCCTTTTACATTCGAGGTCCTCGTGAGGGCCGCAACTCCAACGTGACCGTCATTATGTTTCATGGAAACGCTGGAAACATTGGTCATCGACTCCCTATAGCAAGACTGCTCATCAATTACACGGGCTGCAACGTCTTTATGCTCGAGTACAGGGGATATGGCACGTCCACTGGTGAGCCCGACGAGGCAGGACTGAACATGGATGCGCAAACCGGCTTGAAGTACCTGCGTGAAAGAGCCGAGACACGCAACCACCGCCTCGTCATCTATGGTCAAAGCTTAGGCGGCGCGGTTAGCATCCGGCTGGTGGCTAAGAACCAAGACGCCGGCGACATTATCGGCTTGGTGCTGGAGAACACTTTCCTGTCCATGAGGAAGCTGATCCCATCTGTCATCCCACCTGCCAAGTACCTGACTCTGCTTTGCCATCAGGTGTGGCCCAGCGAAGCAACTCTACCAAACATTACAAAGGTTCCTGTCCTGTTTCTCAGCGGTCTGCAGGACGAAATTGTGCCGTAAGTCTTGTCCCGTCCCCTTCCCTCTTTTACACAAGCTTCTATAGAAGGCAAAGAAGAAGGGAAAAAATGAAAACTGTCATGGATCATATGATGATCAAATACCACACCCACAAAATATGAACCGCCGTTTGCGGCGCTGATTTGAAACTACCCATCTCTCGAGTCTGACTGGATCCCTTTGATGCCACACCTTTAACCCTAATGAAGTACCACATCAAGAAATCTGCCAAACTGACCAAGTTGCGCTTTTCCCATGAGATAGGCCCAGTCACATGCGCCAGCTATACGACCTTTGCAACGCACCCGACAAGCGCTGGAAGCCACTACCAGGTGGCGACCACAACTCTAGCGTCCTCGAGGAAGGCTACTTTGAAGCCATTGCCGATTTTGTTGCCGAAATCACGAGCGAGCAATCCCTGGAGAAGACGCGGTTATAGAAATGGTAGGTAATGAGGTACATGTATTATCCTGCCGGAGCGGTGCCAACCCTATTATATGTTTTCTGGCTAGACAAACTCGTCTTTTTTTTCCTGCTGGGAAAGAATATGTAGTCGACTCATCATATAGATACCCACTTTCTCTTGCCAAGATTGTCCAGCATATATACGCAAAATTAGTTCATACAGACTGTCTACACTCTCTGATAATGAGGGGAGTGGAAACATGGTGTCTTTGCCATAAGCAGCGGTTGATTTTCTTTTTTTCTTTGTTCCTTTTCTACAAGAAACTTATCGGTGGAGCGGGGGTAAACAGGCCAATCGTGCATGTATTTACGCCGCGAGGGACATAATGTACCGGCCCTGGTTCGGTGTTGCGTCATTTTTTCTCTTGCGTGTCCATGTGCATGTCACGAAAGTCGGCGGGGTGCCAGAGATCAGAGTTTGACGTGGGTTGTCCATGTGACTGACGCTTGGAGGGGTTGGTGATTGGGCCGCGTGATGCGCGGTGGTATTGGAAAGGCGGTGTTGTGCGTGGGGTGTTTGTAGAAGGCAGAGGGATGGATGGGAAGTTGACTCTGTGTAGGTTAGGTTGCGGTTCTGGCTTTTTTTTTTCTTTTTCAGCTGGGGAGTTGGCGCTGTTTGCTATAGGTTTGGTGACTCATCGCGTTGAGACGAAATCCAAGTGTTTCTGAGAGTGAACCACGACCGGCACTTTGAACGAACTAACCAGAAGCCATGCTCATAATAGGACTTCAACGGTAGGAAAAGCCACGGTGATACAAGTGTATAATACTAATGCTGCGAAATAAACATGTATACAGAGGCTGATAGAACACTGGTGGAGAACATCTAACACTCGACATCCCCATCTAGCTCCTGTGTCCACGACCGCTCCCTGTCAATCTTCCTCTTTCTAAGCCCCAGTAAGCGTCTTCCGGTTGTCCGGGGAGCTTCTTCGACGGTGGTATCCGGCTTTGCAGCGGCCCTTCCGGCAACGGCACTCCATCCGGAAGCATCCGTCTTGCTCACGTCGTCTCTCCTTGCTACGTGGCCTGCGGAATCGACGTGGCACAGGAACACCTTGCCTGCTACATCTGTGCCCTGGATAGTCTCGGCAAGACGTGGCTTCAGAGAAATGAGAAGCTGCTCGAGGGCCGGGGGCGACAGGAAGGACGAGTAGGATGTCGTTGCGCGGAGGAGGACCTCGTCTGAGGGGAGAAAGGTGATCTCAAAATGGACAGACGGCTGGGTGGACAGATCGGCGTCGAGGGCGGATTTGACGTCGTCGATGGTGAGACCGAAGCGGGGACTTGTGAGGAGGAACCCGTTGAAGGGGTCCTGCGCGGTCATTGGCGGTGAGGGTGCGCGCGATGCGGCGGCGCTGGCTGCGTCTGCCGCTTGTGCGGCCCGGATCTTGATACACTGGGAGAGTGTCTTGCTGGGAGCAGAGACGAACCGAGTGCCCTTGAAGACGACGACGTAGCGGTAGGGCTCAATGTCTTCGCTGCGGCTTTCGAGCCCGTAGTCTTCGGCCAGGACGTGCAGGAATTGGCGGTACGTGGTGCTCATGGGCTTGTAACGGAGACGCACCTCGTTGGGGCTCTTGGCGAAGACGCGGAATTCACGTTCTTGCGCTTCGGCCCACGACGTATTCTCTTTGAAGAGGCGGAGGGTGGTGTCTGAGTAGGGGATGTGGTCGTTCTGATGGGAGGTAGGGTCAATGTTGAGAGCTGCGGCGAGTCGACGATTGCGCTCGAGTCGCAGACATTCGTCGTCGCATTTGGTTTCGATACGGCTTGGTGTGGGATTGGAGCTGCTGGCAAGACATTTGACTTCTTGGGTGCGAATGCCGCAGGGGCAGGAGATGACAGCTTTGGCGGTGCAGGCGGATGATTCGTTGCAGGCTGTCATTGTTAGTGTACTTTGTCTCCAGGCGGTTGAAGTATTGCTTTGAGACGTCTCTTGACTTACGAGTTTGTCCGTGGCACGTGTTTTGGCATGGATGTTCACAGAACAACTTGGTCTTGCCGCAAGCCTGCTCACAATACTTGCCTGATAGATTGGCATCCTCACACTCCCCGGGTCGATGGCACAGTTTTTTGCAGCTGTGTAGTCCGCACTTTAGCTTCTTCCCGCAAACCCTCCCACAGTGTGCCTCCTGGAGGTGGCACGGCTGGCTGTGAAGCTTTTTCTTGCCACAGGCGCACCATTTCTCGACCAGGAACGGGCACTTGGGGCAGGATACGTCTCCAGCGTGGCAGTTGTGCTCGACGGACGGATGTCCACAGCTGGGCTGTCGTAGACAGTTGAAACGGCAGTCTGGAGGCCGGGTGCCGCACGGCTGAGGAGGATGAAGGACTGTCCGGCCGCAGTCGCAACTGATCTCGGTGAAGATGGCTTCTGGGCAGTTGGCACATGGGCCACGGTGGCAGATTTGCTGGCACTCGTGACTGCCGCACTTCAACTGTCTACCGCATGTCTTGATGCAAATGTGCTCTGCTTCGATTGACGTTACTTCACTGGGAAGCTTGTGCTTTCGTCGAGCCGCTTGTCTCTCAGCAGCCTTCTTCTCGCCTGGACAGCAGTGCTCTCCGCACTTGTGACGACCGCAGCTCAAGTTGGCTTGGCAAATTCTCATACACATGGGGTTTTGAACATCGCCCTGGTGGCAGACGCTCCAGGTGCGTGTCCGGCCACATCTGCAAGCAATCTCTATAGTCTCGTTGCAGAACCCACAATCTCCCGTATGGCACTTGGAGGCGCACAAGTGCCCACACGGTAGTTTCTTATGGCAAGGCTTCTCGCAATGTGGAATGGGGTCTTCGCACGAAGCTCGGGCAATTTCGAGCAGCTCGCCGAGGGGTGTTTTGCCACACGGGCAGTGGGTGACAGAATCTGGCGAGTAAGGGCAGTGTGCTGGCTGCTCTTCCTGCGGGTGACATGGCTCTGAGCATTTATGAATGCCGCAGTCGAAACTGCGCTCACAGAGCCGATTGCATGTAAAAGTTCCATCGAACCAACTCTGGTCCGCAATGTGGTATGACATCTGCGGCTCTTCTCGTTCGAAACACGACATTTGCTTTTCAACTCGGCCGCAGTAACACTTGGCGTCAACAGTCATGTCGCAATCTCCACAGAGGCCAGAATGGCACGGCTTGGAGCAAAAGTGCTCCCCGCAAGGAAGCAAATCTCCGCAGGTTTCCTGACAGCTCCATCCGTTCTCGTAGTTGGTCTCTCTGCACAGCTTACGAGACTCGTTCTTTCCGCAGAAGCAGGATTGAATTGGTCCCATTAGGCCACAGGGTGGACAGGGCCCGGCATGGCACTGAAGAGGGCAAGGGTGTGGACATGTCGGGCGCGGTTTCGAGCACGTTTGACCACAAGAATGTGGAGGCAGAGATGAAGGTGCTGGATGGGGGCTGATATCCTTTCCACACCAACAGTGATAGGACCCGGGGTCGTCAGATAACTTCGAGTTGCATCCTGGACATCTCCAAGTAAACACTTGCTGGGGCTCAGAGGACTGTACATCTCGCTGCTTTTTCTGGTTATCGTGCCATTTCCTGACGCATTTCAAATGAACAACAGTCCAGCAGAGGGTACATGACCAAACGTGAGAAGTCCGCACAACATCATCCGTGCAAATGGCACATTCGTAGTTGAAGTTGCTTATGTCTTCATGAATCCTAGTTCCCAGGTTATCTGCCGCGGATTTTGGAAGCCTCACTTGTGGCTTTGCAGAAGCTTTGGACTTAGTAGATTTACTGTACAAGGTCAGGTCTCACTGCATCATATCTGTACAATCGAGAGGAGAACTGCATACCTCCGAGTTACTAAAGGCTTACCAGGGACGAACTCTGGTGCATCTGCGCTCAGCGAGGGAGCAGCAGAGACGGGACTATCACCAGCTTCGCCAGTTGCGCCGGTGAGGTGGCCACCAAATGATCTGTGAGCAAACGATCTCGGAGCATCATGTCTTGCTGAGCCGCGGCCAGCTTGTCGTGGGCCTCTCCCTTTTCGGCCTCTCCCTCTCTGATTTGAGTTGGAACCATCTGGGATCGATCTGGCTGGAGGTTGAAAAGATCCCCGAATCTGCGTTTGTGTGGCTGTAGAGCCAGCCTGTGATTGAAAAGTCTCGCTTTGAGAGGGGGCAGATGCAGCCCCAGAGCGAGAACCCTCTGCCAGTTGACGGCTTTTACCACCGCGGCCTCTGCGGTGGCCATGGTTTCTTCCCCGATTAGGACGCTGCGACGGGGTTTGAGCTTGAGAGCCCTCTGCCTCGGGCATAATCTGTGGTTGGGGAGAGGCGTTCTGAGGCAAAGCAGTTGAGGTGGCCAATGTGGAACCCGGAAGTGAAGTTTGTTGAACCTTTGGCTGTCGGAGAATGAGTTATGATGGGAACGACTTTGGACAATGCAAGGTGAACGTGCAAACGTAAATGTGCAAGTCGCTGGGAGGGCAAAGAACCAGAGTGAAGAATGAGAAAGAAAGAGGGAAGCGAGACAGGAGATGAGCAAGTGGCGTTGACTTTTGATATTTCGCCCGTCGTCACAAAATGCTGAAGCTTGAGTGGAGCCTCGAAGTCGATTCTGGAGTCCTGGACGTTGTTTCCATGGATCTGAATGGCTGAGGAATTGTCCAGGAGAACTGGTCAGTGGCAAAGTCGCCTGTGGAGGCTGACAAAGGCTCTGGCGACGTGCCAGAAGCACTAGAAAATGAGTCACCAACCAACAAGAGGGGCACAGCTGCCGCCCCAATCTCAAATTGACCAATCCCAGCACGTTATAAACCGTGATGTCGCCTGTGCACTTGAAAAAGAGTCATGGTGACAAAGGAATCTTCCCAGTTCTGCATTCTGACGTGCGTCAAATTGAGTTTTGACTCGAAATTTGATCGTCAATCTTCCCCAGAAAATCCCCGGGAAAATGTCTCGCGAGTCAGCCGGATTCGAAATTGAACTGCAGGCAGAGAGTTATCCTTGTTGAAAATCGTGCTTCACAAACCTATTGAATGCGTTATGCCTACCCTACGCTACCACAAGATGACATGTCCAACATGTTCACTCCTTGCCAGGGAATGTATGAGGGTCTGGATCTGAGACGATATCGCCTTTCATATATTGTTATCCATATTCCACGGGGCAAAGGCGAGAAACTCATTCCGTGGTATCCCGAAGCTAATAAACTTGGACGTTGTGATATTCGCCCATGACATCAACACCTTTTGTATGTGCAGCTTGCACATTTTTCTTAAATCCCAGCACTACTATCTCTAGCCCGAAAAACTGGGTTACTTTCTCATCACAAAATTTTTACGAATATATCTCAGTTTCATATTGTGCGGCCGGTGCGCCGCCACGCCCACGCCCATTTACTTTGGTATTTTAGATCCTCATGGTCTCCGATCGCAAATGTTTACATTGTTCGGAATAGTTACGGCATGAAAGCATACTTGAGAGTATGATTGCAATGGATACTTGCCGTACACCCTCTTGCTCCCACCTTGCATGTGAATTATCAATATACCATCCCCAACCAGGAATAAAGCCAGCATGCTCTACGAAGACAGCCAGTCTGTGGTGTCACGGAGCTTTGTTATAATATTTGTCCAAGGTATCTTGTGATATGTCGTGTAGCCTTCGACTCGTGCTTTAGATTGAATCATGTTCTTGGCCCCAGGGTTTCACTGGGAAAGCCTGTCGGCCGGGAATGGGGTGCGGAGAAGCCACCACGGGAGGTTATTACCAGTCGAATCCTAGTTCTCAAGTTCTGGGTTTGTTAGACATCGATGGCGAGTCTGCGCCACTGTGATGATTATGGATCATGCCACTCCCACTGCTTCATCCGGCTTATATGCAGCGGTAGTCCACAATGGTCGAGTGTGTTCCATGTACGAAATATGCAGAGAGCAATAATCTGTCTGGGTCACCAAGCAACTTATCAATATTCAGTCAGCCGGTGTAGGGATACAGAACAAAATCACCAGTTTTCAACGGTCGTCTCCGCACATCAGGGGTCATTATGGCACTATGGGCAACTGTCATCGAGGACAAGTCGGGAATAAAATAAGGGAACAGAGCACGGGCCGTTTTTTTGTAAACTTTGAAATGCAAAGCACATCGACAAGGTAACTTTTCCCCTTCAGCTGTATGAGCTTCGGACAGCACGAGTGCACGAAGAAAACTCACCCATCAATACATCTGTACACTCGGTGCGGAATACCCAGGCCCATGCTACGACGGCTGGGTGTCTCTACCCCATGTCGTGGTAAAATTTTTCCAGTGAGAAATACCACACGTTGCCCGACAATAACGCACTTGAAAACAAATTACTCCAGCACACAAAGAGGTGAGACTGTTACTACTCCGTATGAACTGATGTGATTCGACACAACCTGCCGGGGGCCATTGGATACGAGATGCAGGTCTGGGGCGCCATGCAGGCTATAGACGCTGCACTAAAGCCAGCGGCTCGCGACCTCGCTTTTAAAGAATTTTGTACAGAACCGGGATTTTCCAATCTTGGATAGGGACGTACATAAGGAGGCAGAGAGGCAGAGACTTGACTGCATCTATCTTCAAATTCCGCACCCCCTTTTCCATCCGTTCAGTGGTTAACGGGAAGGATGCTTGGACGCACCTGCTGTCCGGGTATTTTAGCGGTACATACAGTGGGTGTACGTACTATGTCGGGCCAATTGAACCAGACCGCTCAGGCACCCGGACTCCAGACAGGGTGTGAGGTGCGCCAACGCCCGCCTTGAGTGGCCAACATTGAGCCGACCCGACCATTACTTGACATGCTGGTGTGCAAGTAGAGGGGCTGAGTCTGATACCGGCTGAGAGGTAGAAGTAGCGCTGACTTTCTTTTGTCTTCTCTCGCTCTTCTTCTGCACGATGATATGGCAATGCAACTTTGCATGCAACCCAGCCCAGCCTTTGCCGAGATGATGGCACTTATGCCACGTTCCCGTTTATTGCTCATATTTCGCTAACCGGGAACGCGATGGACATTGCCTTTACGGAGTACTCCGCACCCAGATCCTCATCCTGGGGGACATGAGTCTCGAGCCACTTGCAGCGAACGGGCTGAAACCGGGTGCCTGGCGGACTAGAACGCACGTTTGCCTTCCAAAGCTCGTCGAGAGCCGTCCCATGCCGAAAAGCCCATTCTCGCCAAAATTTGAGTTGGTCAGGCTTGACGCCACTCTTCGGTAGAAAACCGACTGGTCTCTTCCCGACGAAGCCTATCTAAAATTCTTTCTTAGCCGCTTTATAACAAGCCTGAAAACAGCACCAAGCCACGGTTCTACAATAATCGAATGCATGGGGCAGGAGTACTATCGCAACCACGGAAGTGGAGAGGTGTACTGGGTACCCCTGACTGACACTATCAAATATAGAAACACTCCACACATTATTCCGTATTTACGACTGGGTTGTTTCTCGAGCTAAAGCCGCTGGAAACGTTACACAAACCCGCATAGAGATTGGCTGCTGCGAGTAAACACTATACACATGGAGTACATACATACACCGAACAGCGACAACGACACTGTTTTGAGATAAGGACCCCGGAAATATTGAACATTGATATTACATCGTGGCCCGAGACACCCACTTTTCTCGGCCTCGCCCGTCTTCGCCCTTTGCTGAGAGAACTGGGCGTAGGGGCAGGGTTACCCTCAGCTTGTTAAGTTTCCCCACCCCTTGACAGAATTGTCCGATAGCTGAGGCATTATAGCAGACAAAGAAATTGCCCTGGCCTTTCGGACCATCGGGCGAGACGAGCATGACTGTTGCCTATCTTCCACGAACTACCATCTAAAGACTGGCTTAGGTGGCAACAATGATGTTGGGCTTTGGCGTTGCTTCGTCAATGCTTACTTTTGGGCTTGTGCCAAAAAAAACCGAGTCAAATCAACATCAGCAGGGTCCAATGATACCTGGGTTGAGGTGCCATCGTCAGGCCCAGTCTTGTCTTCTGGGCAAACAACTCGACATTTGTGTGACCCCCGTCCAATTTGCCGTGGAAGCCAGGCGTCCATCCTAGTTGCGAGGAAATTCAAACGGCCACAGCCGCGGTAAAACAGCGCGTACGGAATACAATCACTGAATTTATATGCAATTGCGCCTAGTATTGGTTTTTCCAATAGCGCCTACACACAAGTCGTAGGGCCGGAAAGTCCAGTGTCTGGCGTAAACGATTACCCCAGCGGGGAACATCTGTCAGCAACATCTCGGCCTCCATCGCCTCTGGCACCACAAAATTATTGATGATTAAACAGTAGTTTCCACCTTGGCAACCATGGTTACATTACACATCCCCGCAGCGGCTAGGCTTCTGGATCTCAGCATCGCAGGCGTCGACTGTCTGTAGATCTCCAAGGAGGAGGATGGGTTTAATAGGATCACTAATGCCAAGCGACAACATAACCCGACATAATCTAAATATCGAGGCTACCGCCGTGTCTGATGGGCAGAGGCGAATCACCATGTCACAGGCGGCTTCCCAATCATCAACAAACCTGAAAAGGTTGCCCACCAAAACATCAGGCGACTAATTGAGAGCTTCAAATGACGTTCGTATTCCTGGGTTTAGCAATTAGAGCGACTCTGGATAGCGCTTTTCAACCCCACCATGGCCTGCCCAAGTTGTTCTCGATGAGATACCCGGCCCCGGCTCGACAGTGAACCCATAATGCATTAGGATGTGTCACCTACCTAAGTTATGTTATCGACGGAATCTATGTTTCCCTCTAGAAAGGTGTCAGCGATCTCAGCCTTGCCGCCTCCTCCCACAGGCGCATGGGCCTTCTCTGTTTGCACAGCACAACTCTGGGTTGCCTAAATGAGCTTGAAAATTGGTTCCTGGTGCATCCGACTCAAATGGATTGGTCAGGCTTTTAAGTCGGATGTCACTATCGCATCATACCACCCATCCACACCCATTTGATCCGTGTGCGTTTGTACATTCTCACCATGCACGTATCCAGACTATCCAGGCGCATGCCCAGCCCCGGCTCCCCACCTCTTTGTGGTGTTCGGCCGTTGACCCGCCAAGAGAGTCCGTCCGACATGGAGCTCCATCACAGCAATCGCGTGGTTCAGGTGAACATTGAAGGGGCCCAGGCCGCCGACGTAGCCGGCCCCTGCACCAAATATATGGGAGGTGCGGTTGGGTACGCGGTGTACTTTATATTCTTAATGAGGTCACTTCGTCTCATTTTGTCGAGTTGAGGCCCTTCCTTGTACACTCGTTAATCGTGGTTTATTGTCGATTTTTTTCGTTGTTGGCTCTTGTGGTGTATAGTGTCTTGACTTCGCCGCTGAGCGAAAAGAGCCGCCATCATGAGGGCTTCACCACTTACTCCTTTTTGGTCCATTGCTTTTCTGTCTTCGCTGGCGCCGAGCCATGCATCAACTCTTGAGAGACGCGACCTCGTGCCACCAACCGACGCCGATCTTGGTAATGGCTGGGTGTACCAAGGTTGCTATGTGTAAGGAACTTTGAAGTGTATTCCCCTTTCAGATATCTTGTGGACTGGGGCATGAAGCTGATAGTCAAGTCAGGGATGTTGGTCGGACAATCAATTCGGCCGATACAACTGATGCGAAAATGACAAACGAGATGTGCACGCAATTTTGCTTTGGAAAAGGATTTCCATATGCTGGAACTGAGTATACGTCGGAGTGTTACTGCGGTAGCTCTCTAGCAACTGGCGGCGTGCAAGCGTCGGCCGCTGACTGCGGGATGGCCTGCGGCGGCAACGCGACTCAACCATGCGGAAGCCCAGGTAGATTGACGCTTTGGAAGACGAGCCAAGTCACTGGGCCATCTGTCAATCCCGGAGTCAACGGCTGGGTATCAAACGGGTGTTACTCGTAAGTCTAGGAGGCTGATGCCTGTTTGCAACCGCGACTGTGACCGGACTGTAAGTTGACTTGATGAACAGTGAGGGTACCACGGGACGCGCTTTGCTGCAAGGCGCTGGCTCGGTTCCGGGAGACCAAATGACGGTGGCTAAATGCACAGCAGCTTGCGCAGCAGCAGATGCAACGAATACTCTTGCAGGCGTTGAATATGGCGGCGAATGCTGTAAGTGACGCTGGACCCGGACCGTGGACTTGTGGCTGGACCCGCAGACTTGAAGACTTGAAACAAGACTAAACTAACGCTCGTATTTTTTTAATTTTCATTTTAGACTGCGGCAAGAGGATTTCCAATGGCGCGCAGCCCGCGTCGGCCAGTAAGTGCAGCATGGTCTGCAATGGCAACAGCACCGAGTATTGCGGCGGCCCGGGTGCTATGAACATTTACAACCTGGGCGGCACATTGCCCACGAGGTGAGTTGAGATGGATGTCCGCCCTGCTTGATTCAGACGTGAGAGAGCTCGGACGATTCAGGCACGGACGGACGTTTATTAGAGCCACGAACAAAGAGGCTGATCAGACATGGCCCCAACAGCACGTCGGGAGGTGCCGATCCAACCACAACACCCACAGGAACGCCATCGGCGTGTCCAGCCCAGCCGACCACCGTCGACGTATGGTTCTCTTTTGGCTGCTATACCGAGGCCACAGACGGGCGAGCCCTCAGCGACAAGACTTATGCCGACGACGCCATGACCCTGGCCACTTGCGCCAAATTCTGCGCAGGTTACACGTATTTCGGCGTCGAGTATTCGCGCGAATGCTACTGCGGGAACAAGTTGAATACGGGTTCCAAAAAGGCGGCTGCGGCTGACTGCAGCATGGTCTGCTCGGGCTCCAGCTGCGACCTTTGTGGGGGCGGTGACCGTCTCTCCGTCTACACCCTCGGGGGCGGTGGTGTCGATCCCGGCGCCTCATCCTCATTTTCTGATGCTTCCGCAACCTCGACAGGGGCACCTGCTGCCACGGGCCTGCCAACCGGCTGGTCTGCCTATGGCTGCTGGGTTGACGGCGTGAACGGCCGTATTCTTAACAAGCAGCTCCCCGATGACCCCAACTTGACTCTCGAGTCTTGTGCAAAGGCATGCAGCGACCAAGGTTTTACCATTGCCGGTGCCGAGTATTCACGACAGTGCTTCTGCGGCAACTCCATCGTCAACGGCGGCGTGAAAGCCAAGTCTGATGCCGAGTGCAATACTGCTTGCGGCGGCAATTCCAACGAATTTTGCGGTGGCGGCGGCAGAATGAGCATCATGTCCATGGGCGAGCCCCAAGTCGTTGCACCTCCGGGCGTTATTCCTACCGTTGGCCAGTGGGAGTATCAAGGATGCTACCAGGACAATGTCAACCAGCAGAGGACCTTCTTCTGGCAAAACTTTATGAACACCGACATGACTCCCAAGAAGTGTCTTGACCTCTGCGGCTCCTTTGGCTACATGGCTGCCGGCCTTGAGTACGGTAAAGAATGCTATTGCGGTGACCCAGCCAATATTGCCGTTCAAGGTTCCCAAAAGGTTGATGACAAGCAGTGCAATATCCCATGTGCTGGAAACGCGTCTGCGTACTGCGGTGGTGGCAGTCTGTTGACCACGTACTTCTGGAAGGGAGACCCATTCTACTCGTGGAACTTCCCTGCTGCCGGTTCGCCTGATGCTGGTTCTTACGAATTTCTCATTGGCGGCGTTTGTGTCCCTCTCATCACTTCCCAGGCCATCACGGGCAAAGTCACCTTCCTTGAGAAATGGGGAACTGGACCGCCAAACTCAACTGGTGCTTACGAACTGGATCTTTCCCAAATTGACAATTTCAAGGCTGCCTGGAGAGAAATGCATGTCAAGACTGACATTTTCTGCGCTGGTGGCTTGACGCTTCCTGACAAGGCTGGCCGACAGCTTAACGTTGGCGGCTGGTCTGGAGATTCAACGTATGGCGTTCGCCTGTACACTCCCGACGGCTCTCCTGGTGTGCCCGGCAAGAATGACTGGGAGGAAAATGCCGCCGTGCTCAAGCTGCAACAAGGCCGTTGGTATCCTACTGCTATGATCATGGCCAACGGCTCTATTCTTGTCATTGGTGGTGAAGTTGGCTCCAACAGTGCTCCTGTGCCAACACTGGAGATTCTCCCATACACCGGCACCAAGCCTCTCTACATGGAATGGCTTGAGAGAACGGATCCCAATAACTTGTATCCCTACGCCTGCGTTCTACCGTCGGGAGGTATTTTTGTCGCCTACTACAATGAAGCCAGAATTCTGGACGAGAACAACTTCAACACCATCAAGACGCTTCCCAACATTCCTGGCGCCGTCAACGACCCCATGGGCGGCCGTACCTATCCTCTTGAAGGCACTGCGGTTCTTCTCCCTCAACATGCCCCTTATACCGATCCTCTCGGGATCCTCATCTGCGGCGGTTCTACCAATGGCGCTGCCAATGCTTTGGACAACTGTGTGAGCACCTACCCTGACTCTGCCAACCCCAAGTGGGAACTCGAGCGCATGCCCTCTCAGCGTGTCATGACGTGCATGGCCCCTCTCCCCGACGGCACATATATGATTATGAACGGCGCCCACCACGGTGTTGCTGGCTTCGGTTTGGCCAAGGATCCCAACCTGAACGCTCTGCTCTACGACCCCACCAAGCCCCTTGGCTCTCGTATTACCGTCATGGCTAATACCACTGTGGCCCGTCTCTATCACTCCGAGGCCATCACTTTGCTCGATGGCCGCGTCCTTGTCTCTGGTTCAGATCCTCAGGACGGCGTCAACCCGGAGGAGTATCGTGTTGAGACCTTTAGCCCCCCTTATTTGAAGAGAGGCAAGCCTCGTCCGACCTTTACTCTTAACAACAAGGACTGGTCCTATGGTCAGCAGGTCACCTTCTCGCTGGGCTCTGCAGCTCAAAACGGCGATATTAAAGTGTCTCTGTTGGGGTCCGTATCCAGCACTCACGGCAACTCTATGGGTGCTCGTACCCTCTTCCCTGCCGTCTCCTGCAGCGGAACCTCTTGCACGGTTACTTCTCCTCCCAGCAAGTACATTGCCCCTCCAGGCTGGTACCAGTTCTTCGTCTTGGACGGTGGTATTCCCGCTGTTGGTGTCTATGTCCGCATTGGTGGTGACCCCGCTGGTCTAGGCAACTGGCCCAAAGGCACTGGATTTAACCCTCCCGGCGTTTAGAAACGTTTCTTCTGTCGCCAAGCCAAACAACTATTACGACTTGCATGACCTAAGGGGGGCGGGCAATTGAGAGTTATTGAACAAAGAAGATTATGCGAAAAGAACAAACTTATACATAGATCCGGGGCCTTTTTAAGCATTGGGACCTTTATTACATAGCTTTTGAAGAAGGAAGACAAGATTGTCGATGGTGCAGGGAAAGTTTCTGCTTTCCCCTGCTCACCACCCTGGCGGGACGAAATCTGTTTCTTATACATAATACATGATTTTCCTTTTCCTCTTTCGTCTTGTATGATATTATCCGCGTCTAGATTCGGTCTCTATCCAACATGTCGAGATGTTTCAACATCTGGCAGAGTTCTGCGTGATACGCCGCCGAATTATTGAGTGAGAAACCTGCCATCCCCGCCATGCATGTTCGCAGCCACATTCGAAGGAGCAAGCAACTTTGTTTCCTACACCTCAATCGACAAGGAGGCAACTGGACGGGTTGAGCAAACGCTGGGACAACCACGGTCGAAGGGTGCGATTGCTACTACCGATGGTTGATATTCTCCTTGTTCTGTTGCTGCAATGCAGCACCTGAAACAACAAAAGTACTACTCCGTCTATTTCAAAAGAATCCACAGCCTCGGAAGCCATTACCGAGCTGGAGCACATGGTTATCTCCCCTGGACCCCTGATATAATTGTGGCACTGGCGCTTTGAACGGGGGCTAGTTCTGCGCTCGGCCCGGGGTGACTGCTTTGACAGGTGATTGACTCGTCGTCGATGGGGGCCGCGAGCTTCACCGTGAAGCCGAGAAACCGGAGGTGTGAGCACGCGCTCAACGGGACTAGTTGGTAGTAATTATAGTTTCCAGGGTCTATTTATTATTGTTTCAGAGTTGTAAGTTTAATGCGCTTCATGTTGCTGGCAAGATGCTGCCAGGCGATGACCATCTGCTTGTCTAGCAAGCAAGCTCGTACTCTAGCACGGCGTGACGCAGGAAACAA
This sequence comes from Metarhizium acridum, assembly GCF_019434415.1. NCBI lineage: Eukaryota > Fungi > Ascomycota > Sordariomycetes > Hypocreales > Clavicipitaceae > Metarhizium > Metarhizium acridum. The sequence goes on along the minus strand of NW_027094016.1, from coordinate 932,013 downwards.
GGTTCTTGGGTGCCGTGGGGGCCTGTCCTCGATTGGGTGAGTTTTGTGCATCCAAATAGCACGCATTGTTTATTAAAACAGTGCCTGCCTATTGGGAGACGTAATCGCTGCACCATCTCACTCGTGGACGGATGTGCAAGCTGCCATTCATATCCGACGCGTTCCGCACATGGAGCTGTCCTCTGGGATTGGGGAAGAAAGCGCCATACGTGTGCTTTTCAAAGCCAAGATATCGGAGCAAGTTACCATGAAAAAAGGAGTGGAAAAGCATCCTTGATGGACCACCTGCCATCGTCGCGAGGCACGACCCGCTCCCCACGTTGTCAAAGTTTCGTGCAAGTCGCCGCCATGCACGCCGATGACGTCTCTCCCTTCCAATATGCGAAAAAGTAATAACCGATGGATAGTCATTTGAAACCACAGAGCCCATAGAAGAAGCACCTTGCTCAACGACTCAATTTCAATCAGGCACTGCCGAAAAAAAAAAGGCCTTCCCAGCAAGGCGCCACCTCCCCGGCTACCGCCAAGTCCGATAAAGGAGCCAACGTTGAGGCCACGTGACCCCCCTTCCCGCGCCGCCAAAATTCAGGCCCATCCATCCCGTCGATTCCTCAACACCACAGCGGACATTGCGAACCTCGACGAGATAATCCGCCCTCCCCGTCTCCCAATTCCCGCAGTTGAAGCCCGGCACACCTCGCCACAATGGCAGCTCTCATCAAGGCGGCCAACGCAAAGATCAGGTCCAACCCCGTGTTGGACTACGTCTGCTCAACACGTACGTTGTTTCCCTGCACAACCCCCCCCTCGGCCTCTGTCACCTACGCGCCCGTGGAACACTGTACAAGGTCAATGCGTGCATCTACGAATCGAGCGTGATACAGATCCCCCGAGCTTCCTACAACGACCGGGTGGTGTTTTCCCTCGGCCCTCACTGGGAAGCAAACAGCAAAAGAACTATCTCGAAGCCTTTGCCTTTGCCACCCGCGAACATTGCAGCCCCGGAGAACACAACTTCACTCTAAACACAACTAACAAGAAACGAAAATGCACAGACTTCTGGGGTCCCGTGTCAAACTTTGGCATTCCCGTCGCCGCAGTGCTCGACACGCAAAAGAGTCCCGACCTGTATGTTGAACCAGCTGACTGTCTCTCTCTCTTCCACCCGCGGCAACAAGGAGTGAAGGAAAGAAAGCTGACTCTCGCAGAATCTCGGGCCAAATGACCGGCGCGCTGTGCATCTACTCGGCCACGTTCATGCGGTACTCGCTCGCCGTTACGCCCAAGAACTACCTCCTCTTCGCGTGCCACTTCGTCAACGAGTGCGCCCAGCTGACCCAGGGCTACCGATACCTGTCATACCACCACTGGGGTGGGAAGGAGAAGACGGAGCTGGAAAAGGGCATTGAATCGGCTAAGAACAAGGTCGAGAGCGTGGAGGACAAGGTGAAGAGTGCAGTCAGCAAATAAACACCTGTACTCATATGCAACACTTTTTTTTTTCGGTTTTCTTCCTTTTTTTCTCTGCAGAATAGACTTGGAAGGGGAGCGAGCACTTGCCACAGGGGGATTTTGGGTTGTTGAATGGGCAGACGGAGGACCAGTGGTTCAAGAGACAGAATGCGTGGTTCGTCGGGGCTGAATTTCTCGGAGACCGGATCGATATCCGGTGGTAAAATGGCATCGTGTCTGCAGCCATGTGTACATTTGTACAAAGGTCACACAAACCGCCCCCTTTTGAAACAAGTCAGCAAGTCTAGACCTAATTCTGGACGGGGAGAAGTCTATCTAGTTCGGGCTGTGTCATGGTAATAGAAAATCCCGCCCGGAAACAAGGGGTATGAGTAGTAGAACGAATGCGCGCGGGTTCATCACGTGACGTTGAACGCGTTCTACTCGGGTGCTGAAATGGAAATAGACGCCCCCCCAGGTTTTGGTTCGTAATAGCAACAAGGAGTGATGGTGCCGTGTGGTGTACGCCATTTTACCCAATTGATTCGTTGATCGACGGCGTACAACATGGGCTCTGCTTGCCCGGTACTTGAGAGACTAACTCGTACGTAAGTTAAAAACCGGCTGCATCTTACACTTTGTCCTTCGCGGCATTGTGTCCCCGTGGCTATCCTCGGGTAGCCGTGGTTGACTCTGTGTCCAGGCGCACTTCTTGACCAATGAACGCGCGGTCAAAGAAAGCGAGTTGGGGGCAAGACTGTGTCAGGATTGCATCATTATGGATTCTTGCCATCCTTGAAACTACAAGGGCGGGTAGGGCGGAAATAAACTAGTGGGTGAAGACGGGAAAAATTGGAAGAGAGACAACTGCAAGTTTCCGAGGTAGGAGGTTGGATGGGACGAGACGAGATAAAGAGATACAGATAGAGATGAGGGGGCACGGTCTCTGGGCCTTGAATCTGGGGTAACACAGCCGAGGTCAGAAAGCTCCAGCTCAAAACTACCAGTTTCGACAGCAAAAAAGAGAACCGGAACTGAATTAAACTATTCTTTGCGCTGGCTTGCCGTTGAACGTCAGTGTGCTCAAGAGCGCTGATTACCATCGTTCAAACCAGAGTTTGCCCCTGAATAATGATCACGGGAACACTTGACGAGCCAATTGAAAGATCATCGGGGCACGTCAAAATACGCCATCGGAAGAATCTTCACATCACCAGGCACGACAAGATCTCGTTCAACTAGCCAAGGTTGATGCGTCTGAGGCTTGCTTGTTAATGGAGACACCCCCCTCTAGTCTGGCCCAGAAGACGGCTCTTCCCCAAAACTCCGCCCACGGGAACAAGCATCCAGAAAGCGATGAGCCGGCTTCAAGACTGGTTTTTGTACAACACTGGCGAGGTGCCTGTGCATCGGGTAGGGCGTATCCCAACTTCTTGAGCTAAGCTTGTGAGATCGAAAAAGTTCTGAGAAAGGGTGCGTCTCAGGTAAACTCCATGGCACATGGCCATACACATGTTGAGTGCAAGGGACGGGTCCGGTTTGGGCTTGATCCCTGAGTGGCACGCAGGCAGCTACATGTTCACAGGGAACGGGATGGATAAGTGTTCCTGATCAATTGCTGCGGTCTCGATAGGATCCATCCGCAAGAGCTAGCCAGAGTCAAGAATGAAACGGCATACGGAGAAAAAAGGACGGTTTCCCCCGCAGAACTAATTCGGGCGCACGTGTAGGTAGCGAAAATAGACAGGGACGAAACGAGAACTGTGGCAAAGACTTGTCGCATCACAGAGTCGAGAGACCCGAAAACAAGTTGGATTCAAGTGCCAGACACGTCCAAAAGCGGCACTTGACTGCGACTTGGGCGGTTGTCGTCGCGCATCTCGGCCGTAGCCTGTCACCTGGTCCTCGGCAAACGCAAATTTAGCCAGAGACGTCGGCCACGACCGGCGGGGATGCCCATAGAGAAGTCTAGCTACCTAGGTAGCTTTTGGTTCACAAGGCAGCTGCATTCCTGAAGGGAGGAAGCCGCGGGTATTCGGCATGATGCTGGAAGTGTGACAAAAACACACGCAAGAAGAAAGGTCGAGGATGAAAGATATGGGTTCGAGGGAATTCGTTAGTTTACGAGTGGAAGTGCAAAATGCCATGTAGGAAATAGGAAAGTGCGAATCATGCAAAACCCCCGAGAACAGCACCGGACAATTTTGGCAGGCGCACCCGCTTTCCCCTCGCCCGAAGCTCCAAGAGAGCCAGGGAACCTTGGCAGCGGTAACCAAGACCATGTTGACATGGACATACTCTGGTGCCAAAGCACAGTACGCTTTATCCATCCTACTTGCGAGACAAAGCACCTTGGCGCAAGCCTGCAAGCGCCGCATAAAAGAATTGACAAACTAGTATTTCAATACTTCGCTGCTATCTTGGGGTTCGGAGTTGACTGGCTCACCGATCTCGGTCTGAGCGCAAGACTCAAGGTAAAGCAGGCAACGTTTTGCCATTAGACAGTCGCAAACCGTAACAGAAGCTTGTTATCCCGCGGCTGTGATTGGCCAATGCCTCTTGTCACAAAAGAAAAAATGGGCCCCTCCTTCTCGCAAGCCAATACCGTGACGAGACCGAACGGCGATACCACGGGGCCAAGACTTTTGATCTGTTTCTCACCACCAGCTTGCTGCTGTAGGATCGCCTTTAAAGGTTATTTTTACATTGCACAGTTTGTCTCAACCCGGTGAGACGTGACATGGCTTCTTCTGTGGGGACAAGGGCTGTGGGCAGTGTTGGCGTTTTGTTCGATACCACTGCACGAGACTTGGAGAGCTAGACAGACATGAAGCAAGATGCGGCGCGGCTAAAAAGCAGGACACTGATGAGACTGGACAGGAGCGGTGACTCCCCGCAAGTCAACGGACTCTGCCAACGCCAAACATCAACTGCCTCTGAATATTATTACTACCGCGTTCCTCTGATGCTGGCAATTTGCCCTCAACACTACACCATGGTGGCTTGACAGTTAGCGTCAAGCGCGGTTTTCTTCCAGCATGCCCAGCGTCCACGCCTCGCGGAGAGTGCCATCCTTGTCAGTGTCACTGGTCACCGCGGTCCACTGGAACAAGGAATCATGGTACTCGATGATAGCATGTTTGTTGGCATCGGAGCAGTGTGGTAGGAATACCTGCATACGTAGTCGGTAGTCCGGACATGAGTAAGTGCAATTGAAATAAAACAATATACATACATGTATGTGTCATGGCACGGCCCCGTCCAATCCTGGATACTCTCGGCGGCGAGGTGGGTGCGTAGAATGCTGGGATGTGGATGTTGTGGATGTCGTTGTGGATGTGGATGGATTGACAGTCAACATTGTCCACGGCGGACGAACTTGGACAGGATGGTTGAGTAGCCGCCATAATCTAGTGATTATCAGGCGTCGCCTGAGGGAGAGCAGAAATCCCCTCAATGGGCCATGGGCAATGGCAATGAGCAATGTGGTTATCTGCCCCAAGATCCCGCCATCAGAAGCTCGTGAGTTTCGGTCTTTCTCCGCCTCTTTTTTTTTTGCTCCCTCTGCCAACTCCAACCACCATCGAGACCTAGGACGCCTCTTGCTTGTCCTTGTGCACACAGTGTAGAGAGACCCAACGCCAAGCTGGACCGACAATCAGGAAACGAGCGCAAGAACGAGCAACCCCGAGCTTCGCTAGCGAGCAGCGTTGTTGCTCGTGCTCAGACACGTACCACGGCCGACAAATTGATTCACAAGTAAAAAAGACGTCAATCCATCACCTTGGCCTTTTCGGCCTTGCTGACCCCACCCCCCACCAAGACAGGCAGAGGCAGAGACAAAGAGCTTGCAAGACCCCTCCTCACCCCTCCTCGCCCCGGCTTGCTCAGGTCCATTCCACTCCAGCCAGTCGACGAAGCACGATACTAGAGCCGATCAGACGCCAGACCGGCCTCCCGGTTCAGTAACTTTAAAAACCACCCGCAGCTCCCTCGACCCAGGCTCTGCGTTCCAGCCTCATCTAGCCTTTGCTTCTGCCTCCAACTCTTTTTTTTGTGCTGCCTTCTTGCTGCATAACTCCTTGCCCATCATGGCAGCTCCGCAGCAGCCTCTCACCTTCAACGATGTCTTCGAGGATGAGGATGTTGACGAGCCCAAGGCCGCCAACTCGGTTCACCACATCCGAGCCAACTCGAGCATCATGCAGCTGAAGAAGATTCTGGGTATGTCCCGAGCTTGTGAGCGTCCGTCGAGCTGGACCCTCGGTCGCAGACTGGGGAGACAAGGGCAGACGGCACGAGTAGCTCAGTTGCGCGGATTGGAACAATCTAGGAGCTCAAGCTGACCATTTGTTACTTCTGATCAACAGTTGCCAACCGTGGTGAAATCCGTAAGTGATCCGTCTCCGTCTCCATGCATCTTGTTGCGCCAAATCGCTCCTACGTCTTCAGCCAGTACTAACATGTGCCAGCCATCCGGGTATGGCCCGACCCCACCAGTTCAATCCAAGCCGAGAGACAATGACGATGGACTAACCAACTTGTTGTGCCGCATTGCAGATTTTTAGAACCGTAAGTTTCGCAGTCCTTGCGACACGTATACCACTCCAATTGATCGCATCCTGACGCTGAGATTTTTTCTTTGGTTCACAGGCCCACGAGCTTTCACTGCACACCATCGCCGTCTTCAGGTAACAACTCCAACGCAGACCTCTCGCCCGCTTTGAGCGGTCCGCTTGGAAGCTTCGACTGACGTTTCAACTCCGACAGTTATGAGGACCGTCTTTCCATGCACAGGCAGAGTAGGGACCTCACTTCTCCGACCAGCATTTTTAGTCTGGCGACTATTTCCCCCCTTCTTCTTTACTGACAGCGACTGCAGAGGCCGACGAGGCCTACGTCATCGGAAAGCGTGGCCAATATACCCCTGTCGGGGCCTATCTGGCTGGAGATGAGATTATCAAGATCGCTGTTGAGCACGGTGCTCAACTGATCCACCCTGGTCAGTTTCAACTCTGCAGCCGCCGCATAAACTCATCCCTTCTAATCCGATCTAGGGTACGGTTTCTTGTCAGAAAATGCTGAATTTGCCCGAAACGTCGAGAAGGCTGGCCTGATTGTAAGACCCATAACCTCCTTGCCCCGGTGTTACACTGCGTCTTGCTCCCCCGGTCCCTTCGGAGCTGATTGGTATCCCTCTTTGCAACGATAATAGTTTGTCGGCCCCCAACCCGATGTCATTGATGCTCTTGGCGACAAGGTCTCGGCCCGCAAGCTCGCCATCGCCGCTGATGTCCCTGTTGTTCCTGGCACCGAAGGTGCTGTTGCCAAGTATGAGGAGGTCAAGGCCTTCACTGACACCTATGGCTTCCCCATCATCATCAAGGCTGCCTATGGCGGTGGCGGTCGGGGTATGCGAGTCGTCCGCGACGCCGAATCCCTGAAAGAGAGCTTCGAACGTGCCACTTCCGAGGCCAAGTCCGCCTTTGGAAACGGAACCGTCTTTGTCGAGCGATTCCTCGACAAGCCCAAGCACATTGAGGTCCAGCTGCTTGGTGATAACCATGGCAACATTGTTCACTTGTACGAGCGTGACTGCTCTGTCCAGCGAAGACACCAAAAGGTTGTCGAGATTGCCCCTGCCAAGGATCTTCCCGCTGAGACTCGTGATGCCATCCTGGCCGATGCTGTCAAGCTGGCCAAGTCTGTCAACTACCGCAATGCAGGCACTGCGGAGTTCTTGGTCGACCAGCAGAACCGATACTACTTTATTGAGATTAACCCCCGTATCCAGGTCGAGCACACCATCACTGAAGAAATCACTGGCATCGATATCGTCGCCGCCCAGATCCAGATTGCCGCTGGTGCTACCCTTGCCCAGCTCGGACTGACCCAAGACCGCATCTCTACCCGTGGCTTTGCTATTCAGTGCCGTATCACCACTGAAGACCCCGCTGAACAGTTCCGCCCGGATACTGGCAAGATTGAGGTCTACCGATCTGCCGGTGGCAACGGTGTCCGTCTTGACGGTGGCAACGGATTTGCAGGTGCCGTCATTACTCCTTACTACGACTCCATGTTGGTCAAGTGCACATGCCACGGCTCAACTTACGAAATCGCCCGCAGAAAGGTCCTCCGTGCCTTGATAGAGTTCCGTGTCCGCGGTGTCAAGACCAACATCCCCTTCCTGGTCTCCCTACTTACCCATCCCATCTTCATTGACGGCAACTGCTGGACTACCTTTATTGATGATACCCCTGAGTTATTTGATCTCGTTGGAAGCCAGAACCGTGCCCAGAAGCTGTTGGCCTATCTTGGCGACGTGGCCGTCAACGGCAGTTCCATCAAGGGACAGATTGGCGAGCCTAAGCTCAAGACCGAGATCATTATCCCTGAGCTCATCGGGTCCGATGGCCAGAAGATTGATGTCAGCCAGCCCTGCCAGAAGGGATGGAGGAACATTCTTGTTGAGCAGGGCCCCAAGGCCTTTGCCAAGGCTGTTCGTGAATACAAGGGCTGCCTGCTCATGGACACCACCTGGAGAGATGCCCACCAGTCTCTGCTTGCCACTCGTGTCCGAACCGTGGACCTGTTGAACATTGCCAAAGAGACCAGTCATGCCATGTCTAACCTCTACAGTCTGGAATGCTGGGGTGGTGCTACCTTTGATGTTGCCATGCGATTCCTCTACGAGGACCCCTGGGACCGTCTCCGCAAGATGCGAAAGCTTGTTCCTAATATCCCGTTCCAGATGCTTCTGCGTGGTGCCAACGGTGTTGCCTACTCGTCTCTGCCAGACAATGCTATTGACCATTTTGTCGAGCAGGCCAAGAAGAACGGTGTTGATATTTTCCGTGTCTTTGATGCTCTCAACGATATTGACCAGCTCGAAGTTGGTATCAAAGCCGTACAAAAGGCCGGTGGTGTTGCCGAAGGAACAGTGTGTATCTCCGGCGATATGCTGGTAAGTCCCTTGTATTTTTCGGTTCCCAACTTTCTATTCACCACTTCGACCCTTCTCCTGCATTCTTTTCATTAAAAAGCACTGCTGCAGCACACGACATATATTGACACATACTCTCCTATTAGAACCCCAAGAAGAAGTATAACCTGGAGTACTACCTGGATTTGGTTGACAAGCTGGTCAAGCTTGACATTGATGTTCTGGGCATCAAGGATATGGCTGGTGTTCTCAAGCCTCACGCCGCCACTCTTCTGATCGGATCTATCCGCAGGAAGTACCCTGACCTCCCCATCCACGTCCACACCCACGACTCCGCTGGTACTGGTGTCGCTTCCATGGTTGCTTGCGCCAAGGCCGGCGCCGATGCCGTCGATGCCGCCACTGACAGCTTGTCTGGCATGACTTCTCAGCCCAGCATCAACGCTATCCTGGCTTCTCTCGAAGGCACTGGCTTGGAGCCTGGTCTGGACGCCCGCCAGGTTCGCGCCCTCGACATATACTGGTCGCAGCTTCGTCTACTCTACTCTCCCTTCGAGGCCCACCTTGCAGGTCCCGATCCCGAGGTCTACGAGCACGAGATTCCTGGTGGTCAGCTCACCAACATGATGTTCCAGGCCTCCCAGCTTGGTCTGGGTTCCCAGTGGCTCGAGACCAAGAAGGCCTACGAACACGCTAACGACCTTCTCGGTGATATTGTCAAGGTCACCCCCACCTCCAAGGTTGTGGGTGATCTTGCCCAGTTCATGGTTTCGAACAAGCTCTCTCCTGAGGACGTCAAGGCCCGAGCCTCGGAACTCGACTTCCCTGGCTCCGTTTTGGAGTTCCTGGAGGGCCTGATGGGCCAGCCATACGGAGGGTTCCCGGAGCCCCTTCGCTCTGACGCTCTGCGTGGCCGCCGGAAGCTCGACAAGCGTCCTGGTTTGTTCCTCGAACCCGTCGACTTCGCCAAGGTCAAGAAGGATCTCACCAAGAAGTATGGTGCTCCCGTCACTGAGTGTGATATCGCATCCTACGTCATGTACCCCAAGGTCTTTGAGGATTACAAAAAGTTCCAACTGCAGTATGGCGACTTGTCCGTCCTGCCAACCCGCTACTTCCTCAGCAGGCCCGAGATTGGCGAAGAGTTCAACGTCGAGCTCGAGAAGGGCAAGGTCCTCATCCTGAAGCTTCTCGCTGTTGGCCCTCTCAGCGAGAATACCGGCCAGCGTGAGGTCTTCTTCGAGATGAATGGCGAGGTTCGACAGGTCGCAGTCATTGACAACAAGGCTGCCGTGGAGAACATTAGCCGACCCAAGGCCGATGCAAGCGACTCCAGCCAAGTCGGTGCCCCCATGTCTGGCGTTCTTGTGGAGCTCCGCGTACACGAGGGCTCCGATGTCAAGAAGGGCGACCCGTTGGCTGTTCTGTCAGCCATGAAGATGGTGAGTCAATACCCCCCTTGTCATATGCGTAAAAAAAAAGTAAAGTATTTTGACTTTTGCTAACTCGCCGCTAGGAAATGGTCATCTCAGCTCCCCACAGCGGCAAGGTCGCAAGCCTCCAGGTCAAGGAGGGCGACTCAGTCGACGGTTCGGACCTAGTGTGCAGAATCACAAAAGCCTAGACTCGTCCCGTGTTTGAGGCCAGAAGAATAAAGAAGGTTGGAAAATTTTTGGATTGTACCGTTGGATAGTTTTGGCATGTCTAAGATTGCGCGTTCGGGAACGAACGAGCACGTCAAATGAACGGAAAACGAAAAACACTGCACGACATGAACAGTGCGAGGTTGTCGGAGTTATCCCCCCCCCTACTTGTCCCCCTTGTTCTAGGTTACCTTGTATGGCTATGAATATGAATACGATTATGGATAGAGCTCAGTTGCAATGTGACAGACGGTCAAGAACGCCCATTCACCATGTATATGAACGCGGCTGGTATATTGCGGTATCAGGGGAGCTGTAACGCAACGATGCGCCAACTTTGTCTCGACAACCGATTTGCTATTTGTTCTGCACGGAGCATCTTCAAGTGCCGAACTGTGATTGATGTGCATACTGGACCATGACTACTGCCGTCGCCTATTATCGATGCTAACATGGCGTGGAAGCTCGATCAGCCGCACCCCAGGCTTGGTGTTGGACCCGTATCAATCGCCGTGGCTAGCCAAGTGAAGAACAGCAAAAGTCTCAAAAATAAATGCCACAGGCGCCATCTTTCCCATCCCCCGAGCCACAAGGAGTCGCTTGCTCTACTCGGTATGTATGTCACGAACCAATAGGGGAAACGACCCCATGTTGCTTCCATGATCCGCCCTCGGCTGTGTATCCGGCGGGCCCAGCCCCAGAATCCGGGGGAAGGCCAGGAACGTGGAGATTGAGGAGGGGGCGGCGCATGAAACGACCTGCCCGGGGTCCATGCTCTGGTGAGCGAGGGGGGTAATTTGAGGCCAGACAATTGACTCGGTGGTGGCCGAGCATTGCAGATTCTAGATTATACAAGAAGCAAAACGCAGCTAGACGTGGTGTGACGGTCGTGATGATTGTTGGACAAAGGGGCTTCTGATGCCGGGTATCGCGTGGCGCGTAGGTTCCCGACCAAGCGGCTTGAACATGTACACAGCCGGAGTCGAGCAAACAGTTGGATGGACTGCGAGGTCTGAGCCAAGTGGTTTACTTGACAACTGGGCACTCCGGCTCAGCCGAAAAGGTGAGACAGCGTCAAGGCAGCCGTATGTCTAATCTGATGGCCATCTCCAATGCCACATTTGTATATCCAAACACTCATGGCTGCATGCCTCGATCAATCGGAGGACAGTCAGACAGTCGACGCGATTCGAGAAGAGGACCGCCGTCACGTCACATCACGTCAGCATCGTCACACGCACACTTGGCAGCCAGTGACGGGGGCTTGGGGGAAGGGGACAAAGGGACCTGTCTGCCTGCCCGCCACTTAACTTGTACAGAGTAATTTATTAGTCCATGCATGCATGCATTTGGCATCTCAAGGAGGGGTCGCTGGATGGGGGCCGTCGTCTCGTGTGGCGGGGGAGACGGAATCGGTTGGCGCTTTTCCCATAGGACTGAGAGGAGGAAACACGCATCTTGTACGGAGTATCAGCGTTGACTCGTTGATTACCTGTAAATCTGTATTATTGCCTCAGTTGCCTTTTCTTACCTGCCAAGCGTATGGCTCGTCAACTCTCGCTTTGCTTGAGTAAACGTGGCACCGTGGAGACTCCAAGCACCGCTTCGCATATCGTATCTGCAAATATCTGCCATGTATGATAATTTATATAATCCTCGTTCTCGTTGACCATCCAAATTCAGACACGACTGGAAAAGAGAAGGCGGAAACCGTCTCTCTTCGCCTGGTCTATTAGCCTCTGCCGTCTCGCTATCAGGGTATCCATAGCCTAGTGTTGTGCAAGAGATTTGCCGATACCGTGTCGTGTTGTTCCAGAAGCAGGCCAAAGCTGAACCCTGAAGCGCACATGATCCACTCCAGTGAGATTCCCGGCTACGAAAAGAAGAGTGTGGGGGGGGAAGCGACAAGTGGGAATAAGATGGATTGATTGATGCCTGGCGACCTGGGTGCTCCGAAAAGGCTGGGGCTGCCGTGACATTTCCCAGCATCCAGATCTGGCCCTGCTAGTGACGCGAGTGCCCTGCAGTGCAGTACGCAGTCATGCTGGCATAATATAGCGTCACTGGCTGCGTCGACGGTCGCAAATACCAGACTTGATCTGGCACATTGGTCGTGCTAGGGCATATGGGTACTACATGCGTACTGGCTTGAAATGTCAATCAACATCGACACACTCGCACCTGCCCCTGCTCATGTGCCCCCAGTGGGCCGGTGTCCCGCAAGCTCAAAATTGCAAGCTGCACCCGGCCCTCCCCCGCTTCCGGCCCTAGTGTGCACCAGTACCTACATCGCTCATAAGCCTTCTCGCCTCCTCCTCAAGTCCAGATGTCCCCTTACCATCAAAGCGCCCTAAGCCGAGTACATCTGGACTGGACCAGACTCTGCAAAAAGAGACGGCCTGCAGCCACCAAACTCCAAACAGGACTCACCACATGACACCACACAACACACAGAACCACCGTGTACGGTCGCTGCTCGCAAATTTTCGTCTCTTTATTTTTTTTAGCAGGAGCTTTGTCCAGACTTCTATCGTCACACTCACCGCCAATCCATCGAGAAAAGACTTGCCATCGTGTGCACAATCAGCATTTCCACCAAAGGGCACACGACCACCATCCCCCCCTTCCACTGCTCCGTTCTGTCCTGTCCTGTCGGCCTCTGCCACGACGAGCCTTGTCGAGATCTCTGACCTGCGCGTGGCCTTGACGCCTAGTCCCGGCATCGAGCCTCCCCTTGATACTCTACACCTCTGGGGATTCTTCGTCATCGCACCATTGCCATGGAGAGTCTCCAGCTGTCTCAGGTGCTTGCTGACTTGAGCAATCTTGGAGCTGCGGTAGGTGTTTGCCACCTGAATGCATTCAACGCACCTTGTCTAAATGTTGTCGCGGTAGGAACCCGAGGCTGCCGCCGCCATCGTCAACGCCAATGTCCCCATTGTCAAGGCAGAACAATTAGCTGAACCAAAGACCTCTGCACCGAGCCCTCAACCGCCGCGCCCGACCAACATGAAGCGATCGTGGTCATCTGAAGCCGGTGTTCCCCCAAAGTTTGACAAGCTAGGTCGACGAATCCTGATCAATTCAGGGTCCCGGTCTGGCTCTGCCGCAAACTCATCTCCCGGAACGCCTCGACTGAGCGACTCTAATGTATGAATGCCTATGCGCTCCCCACCCTGCCCCTATTCTAAGCAGTCATGCGAAGGAGTTTCAGTTCTGATGACAAACGTCCAGGTTGATGATGACTTGGAAAGAGCATCTACCCTTATGGCTCTTTACGATATCCGCGCCAAGATAAAGCAGCAAGACAATAGTAGCCTCATGAGAGCCCGCGAGAAGATCAACGCCCTGGCCGCCAAGCAACAGGCTGCTGACCGTAGTATAAAGGCCTCCGACGAGCTCCGGCGCCATCGATATTCCTTTCCCAAGCCCGGTCTGTGAATCGTGGACCCACTGTTTTGAATTTTTGGATTGATTTCGCATAGATGAACTTGGGGATTATCTTGCAAGGCGTTTCAGGGGACTTGTACTCGGACAATTAATTTCATCAAGTCCAATGTCGTCTTTGGTTTTTCATTGACTAAACATGGCCTCTGCTGCTTTTTCATGACATGCATCTTTTTCTTTAAACAAAAGTTCTATTTACACATGATTCTTTTGGCAACGACCTACGACCTAAGCAAAGTTATGACGATACCATTGTGGCGGCGGGCGAGACAGACAGGCACATGGTGCTGGATGAGACGGGAGTGCAGTGGCGGCGGAGGCTCATATTTGTATTGTACCCCGATATTGAGAATATCGAGTTCGGGCTAGTTCTTTTGCGTTATGGGGCATTGGGAGCTGGACTTGTTCTGCTGGAGCAGAAGCCGATTTGTCCTTTCCTTTGGATGGGTTTTACGCCTCCTGACTGTGCGACTACTCTGTCTTCCTCGGCAACGAGTTGGAAACGGCATGGATAGTGGGAAGAGGAAAAGGGACGGGGTGAGTTAATGCATCTTCTCGAGCCTGAGATAGTCCTACGAGGCAGGCTCTAGGGCAGTCGTTTCCGACTGTTGACTTCAGGACGCCAGCGTCGCATTCTCAGCGGTTTGCTTTTTGCGGGAGGGCATTTCTGTACGATGATATACCCACGCCTACCTACCTATGTAGTAATGTTTGATTCCAGAATACACTTCTGCAGTCGGACCACGGGCAATTAATTGTCAGGGAGTCCAGGAGAATGCCTTTTTGTGGCCTATGCACTGCCTCTGTTTGCCGAGACTTCATAGACATGAGCCCTTGGGGCATGACAAGTGCATTGAGGGAATTTTACCTTGGACAGGCTCGGGTCATTGAAGCTTTCTTTGCCTCTGTGATGGATACATGCATGATAGTCTCCTGCACGATGTTAATGAGAAGCCGCTCATGGTGGCTAATATTGAAACGACATTTTGGGGTCGGAAGACTGCAGCCAACTCCCATATTGAATATGTATTTTGGATTGGTGGCCTGTGGTCTCAAGTCCTACTCAAACGGAAGGCGCCGACACTGGCTCATGACGGCACCGGGGCCACTTGTGGTTCCATATCGGCGCCCCTGAATGCTTCTCAGCCAACTAATCTCCAGCCTCCAACGTTCAACCCAACAACGCTTTGAAAGCGACCAACAGTCTGCTGTTACTCCGTGGGGCCTCCAATCCCTTTCCCAGGCCAACTACACAAGACAAATGTAAATGCCTGGTCAGCGGTGCAATAGTTCCTCAGGCGAGGACTAGTCGACTTGTACAGAGTCTGGTCACACCTCTCTCTCCTGTCAGCTGTTGCCGTCATCCTCACCCAAGTACACCTGTCCCTGGACACTGAGTAGCAGCCATGGTATCGACAATACCGCTGCTGGATCATGAATCCGTCACGTTTGAGGAAGCGAAAAATCTGGATTTCGATGTAGTCCATCGCCACAACCAAGTCGCCCTGGCGACGAAGCTGTATCACGATTTATGGAGCCACCGGGAATCTATTGCGACCATAACGAAGAAACAGCTCGGGCTGGACGCTGGAGCAGAATGCTCCGTTGCTCTTCCTCAGGGTTGGATACGAGGAAAGTTCAATGTCTGTATTCCTATCGAGGTAAAATCGCGCCGACTCGGAAGAACTGTGTTGATGCGTTGCCCCATGCCTTTCGCACTCCGTGACTCTGCGTCTCTGGACGAAAAGCTGCGAGGCGAGGTTGGCGCGTACCTCTGGATGCAAGAACACTGTACCGATATTCGCATCCCACAGCTATACGGGTTTAGTACTTCCAATGGCCATGTATGTATTCTGAGCATAACTTACAGATGGACATGTTATTAATCGAGAGCAGTTTACTCATGAAGCCCGATTTCCATGGTACATGCGCTTGCGTCGTATGGTTTTGCGACTCTTTCGATCGGTATTCCAACATTCGGCTCTTTCACCATACGCCCCCATGGCCGCACATACAACATTGCCAACTCAATACATGTTGTTAGAATACATCGGACAAGATGTTGGGCAAATGCTGTCAAGTACCTGGAACATCCACCGACATGACCCGTCCCACCGGAATCGACTGTTCCATGGTTTAGCCCGCATTATGATCTCGCTGGCTCGGATACCACAGCCCAGAATAGGCTCATTTCGATTTCACGACGACTGCACTGTAACATTGACAAATCGACCTAGTTTTGCAGCCACTGCCCTACTGGAAAACTGGGGGGGCGAGCCGTCAATAGATCATGGGGAAACTTACTGTTCCACCGAGTCTTATGTTGCCGACATGATCACATTACATGACAACTATTTCTATAGCAATGAGAGTGCGACAGATGACGAGAATGACTGCCGCGCCCAGATGGCAATTCGTACGATGCTTCGCACCCTCTCCCACAACTACATTAAAAGGGAATATAGAAATGGACCGTTCCTACTTCAGCTCACCGATCTTCATCAAAGCAATGTCTTCGTGGATGATGACTGGAATATCACTTGCCTTCTTGACCTAGAATGGCTATGTGCTCTACCTCCAGAGGCCTTGTCGGCCCCATACTGGTTCACAGGGCGGAGCATTGACGGAATTGTGGACAACAACGAAGGCCAGAACTTAACTGAATACGACTGCATCCGGCAAGAATTTATGCGCGCCTTCTCAGAAGAGGAATCTAGATTCAAGCTAGTCTGGCCACTCTCAAGAATCATGGAAGATATGTGGCAGTCAAAGGGTACTTGGTTTTGGCATTGTCTAGAGTCTGTTAATGGGGCCTACTACCTGGTGTATGATCACCTTCTCCCACAATTTTCAGAAACCATATCTGGATTGGATAAGTCCTTTGCACTACTCTGGAGACGGAAGTCGCAGCAGATTGTCGAGAAAAAGATTTCTGATTTCAATGGCTATACTCAGAAACTGGGTCGACTATATACTGAATGAACAGTAGTCGCACTACTTTGAAGACTTAGCTCCCTGAGCTTCTGCGGCCTCTCGTGCCTCTCTTTCCTGCTTCCTTTTGAGTCGATCCTGTTGCGTGCTTTTGCCAGACGACACGGCCAGTGCCGCATCAGAAGGTTTAATAACCACCCCGAAGTTTGCCTCTTGAGCCACTCCGGTGTAGCTGGCCGAGGAATGAGCATCGCGCTTGTCTGCCATCTTGATCCTTAAGCATGCTGCTGTTAGCGACTTGTAATGCTCTTGAAGAAGGCAACTTCTTATTTGTTTGAATAGATTCAGATTCAGATTTCGATTTAGATTTCGATTTCGATATGGTTTGAATATTGTGGTATGATTCTGGTGTTTGAGATGTTGAGATTCTATGGACATTATGCGCCGACATTGCCTCTACTTATAGTTCGGTCAGGCGTCGAACCCCTCAGTTGATTTTTGGAGGTCGCGCCTGCTGCCTAGAGTCGAGGCCTGTTTTTGTGACCTACTGCATGACAACATATTGGTTGATTGGCTGTCGAGTTGTATTCCGCCTTGTGGTGTTGGTCGTTGGTAGTTGGTGGTTGGTAGTCTTTTGTGGCACGAGATGCACAATGCCTTTCATTGGGGTTCAAGCTCTTGACATGAGCGCGCAATGAGCAAACATTTCAGGCAGAGATAAGTATTTTCGAACAAATCCTTTTTTTTTTGTTGGGTTTGAATTGTCTCGTTAGCCCACTGACGAGGCTCGTATGGAAGTCTCCGCAGCCAAAGGTTGCATCAAGTGCGTCGGTCTCCGCCTCACGTTTTTGGCACCGTTAGTACGTCTGTCAGTGCTGTCCACATCCGTGGGTGCTGTCTATTTTTGAGGAGAGGATATGAGTGAGATTCACTAGGATCAGAGTATTCGTTTATTGTTGTCGGATAGAACGGCTAGCCTCGTATTTCTCTATTGGGAACAGATGTGCATGAGGGCGTCACCAGGCTTGGTTCACGGACGCATTCACCTCCCCTCTGCGTTGGCAAGTAGATGAAACAAATTTACGTAAATGGTAAACTATAGGCTGAAAGACGCCTAATCACATGGGTTGATAGGAGGCTCTCTGCACGTCTCGAGGGCCTGACTGGTTGATGGTTCTGTACGGACCTGTTATGCAGTTGGCTGAAGCTCTGTTTGAAGGTGCGGCACTAATGTGTCTGCCCAGGTGAGGCTGAATCGATATCCAGAGTTACGAAGGAGCGGGAAAGTTGGAAATGTACCAAGGGCGGTCGTCAATCCTGGGTAAACGTGCAGCTTGCGTCACTTGCATTTCTTGCTGTTCATCTCCCGTACCGCGTGACTTTGGCAGACCATATGCACTCTTCTCGTGTGTTTCTGGAGGCCTGTGCTTGGCTCACGATGACTCGACTTGCAGACGGATGGCCTTTGGTTGTGGTGTTCTTGCGGCGTGAAAATGGTATGAAAGCTCTGGGCTGGTCCTGCTTTTGCATCTGGCTGATCAACGGTTTACCATGCCTTGAACGACTGCCTTGAATTCATCAACTCGAAATGGTCTCACAATTTCAAAAAGAATGTTATCCGCTGCCGGAAACTTAATCGTTGGCAACGATAGAGTTGATGGGTTCATGGCCGGTTGTGACAACTCCCCGTTACTTCGTTCTGGTATCCCCTCAATATTGCTGCTGCGTTTCAATGCATAAAATGAAAAGTGCTTTAGACTTGCGGCAACTACAGATGCCAGCGTACACATAGGTATCCGGCCTTTGATGTGGTTACAAAGAACGAGTTTCACTGACAAGTTCATAACCAGCTATAGAAGTTAGAACCTTGAACGTTGAGAGTTGAAGTCGAGCTCCGCACCGAGGAGCATAAGCGTGGGTTCACAGCCAATGAAACCGGTTTCCACGGCAGGTCTGCAGTCCGGTCTGGGCACCCCGACAGACGACAGACGTCACGGCAAAGCACGACAAAGCTAACACATGTACGTCATTCTCGTGGGCCGGAGCTACATGTGCGTCAAAGGTGTTTGGTGTACGGACCACTTGACTTGTATCAGATGCTTTCAAGCAAGCCCTGCACATGCTCTGAACGGTCAAGGACAACAAAACCATGCGAGGAGGGATCTTGTCGTACTGCCTACAATGCCTTAAACAAGGAATGTTCCGTGGTCCTCGCTACCGATGCTCTTGCGAACAGGGAACTAGTAGCTGTATTACCAGACAAAGTTCTTCCAGAAGAACAACACATGACCGGGCATGGAAGCGGAGAAGGGCAAATGGGGCTGCATCGTTGAGCCTCTCCCCTCTTCTGGAATCACTGGGCTCGAGTGCAATGTTTCTTTTGTCTCTGATGCTAGCAGAGGCGGAGTAAGCACAAAGTGCGGCTGATGAAGTGGCGGCCAAGGGGGTCTGTGGGGATGACGTTGGGCGTCGTCACGGCAGTCGACTCTCGATTTTACCCAATCCATCACCTGTTTTACCTGTCCATGTTAGTCTGATTGATTCCAAAAAGGCCTGGCCAACTGGTGTGGCGTTGCTCATAGGGGTCCCACCAATGATGCTGAGGATGAGGAAATTCGCAAGCTGGCCTTGGCGGATTGATTGCTCAGCCTTCGGAGGGAATGCGAGCGGTCACTTTTCTCCCGTGGACCGGCGGCCCAAAAATATATATATATCTCTTCATTCAAACGTCGTCCTGCACCGTGATTATTTTGTGATATTTGTTTGCGTGGGATCTGGACATGGTGCGTCGCGTGTTCTGTCTCTGTTTTTCTCGGGGAAATGGAGAGCAAGTTGTGGTGCTTGCCCACGGACGGGCTGAAGGGTCCCACTGGCATCGGCCATGGCTCGATGTGATTTGCTGGCTTGGGCAGCCCAAAAAAGGTCGAAAGGGTGTCCCCACTCCATGCATAGCCCCCGAGATGAGGCGGGCGCATGCGGGCTAACTTTAATTGTGCGAGGCAAACTGGCGAACCCGGCACAGACACTCTTTCACTTCTCCGTTCACAAGCTCTGGGCCAAGGATTCACCAGTGCCAAGACTCACCCCGGCCAGCTGGGCCAGCTAGCCCAGCTAGTCGGTCGCCGTGGCTCAGCCCAACATTTGAACCGCCCAGACAGCCGATCGCCTTGACGTACAAAAGCGCCCTCGCCCCGGACGCAGGTCTTGCTCATCGATTCGTTTCGCAATTCCGGGCCAGAAATCAAACGTTTCATCTCCATCGTCATTCCCCGCGACTGCTCGGCACGCCACCTCTGTCGCGTGCGAACCGACGGAGCTCACATAAGCACATTCGCATCTCGCATTCCGTATTCCGTCTGGTACATCCCGCCGAACCCCATTGGTTGCACTTGGGGCCTGGGCAACACGTCATCCATCGCTGCGCCGACACACGATCAGTCCATCCATCATCATCAGGCGTTTGCCTCAAAAGTCGCCTTCACATTTCTTCTTCAGTCCCCTCTTCCACGCCTTCCATCACTCTCGACACATACCAAAAAAAAATTAAAAAACTCCACCATGGCCCCTACGTCTACCTCGGACGCCTCAACGGGAGCTTCCGTCATGGGCCTCATCAAGAGATACTACTACTGCGACAGCTACGGCTACACGTACAGATGCAACAGCGGATGGTACAACTGGGGCCGCTGGGTTGTTCTCGCGGGCGTCATTGTCATCGTCCTGCTCATCATGATGACGTGCGCGTAAGTTTTCCAACCCTGCCTTCCAACCCTGCGTCTTCTCGCAGAACACAGACAACTAACCAAAAACCTTGGCCGGTATAGCTGCACCGCCCGTCGCCGACGTCGTCGCGGTGTCCAGCCCATGTACGGAACGGGCTGGATGGCCCCCGCCAGCAAGTACGACCCCAACCATCAGCACCAGATGAACAACTACAACCAGGGGTACCAGCCCGACTATAACCAGGGCTACGGCCAGCCTCAGGGGTACTACAACACGCCTCCTCCGTACGGCGGCCAGCCGCAGGCTCCCCAGAATACGGGCACCACGTTCAGCCCTAATGATGGCTACTTACGGACACCAGCAGTACGGTGTTCAGCAGCCGTCGAATACGTACCACCCCGATGGCGGGTATGCCCCTCCTGCTGGACCTCCTCCTGGGAAGTAAGGGGTGTCTTGGGGCTTGTTTGTTTGTCAAGGGTCGAAGATGGTATGCAAAATTCTTTTTGTGAGGGTTGTCGGATTTCGGTGGCAGGGGGGTTAATGATGAGGAGGAGTGGCGTTGAGAGCACATGTTGGCCATTTTGGGATGTAGCTGAACTGACGATGCCTGAAGAATAATGAAGGTTTGGTTTTTATGAATGTTTGAATGCTAGGTATGTATGTGTTGTGCTGGATCAGCCAGGAAACTATAAATGTAGCGATGTTTACCTAATCTGTGGACTTCAGTCTAGCGGAATTTTTTATTCATTAAGAAGCAGCGAACGCGATTATACTGTCTGGTAGTATACTATAGTATAGGCCGTGATAGCTAGGCACTTAATCTGGGTAGAATACTTTTTGCCTCAACTGTAGAATGGACATGCAAGTCTCATTCGACGAGCACGCTTTTTTCGCCACCGCGTGCCTATACCAGCTCATTACCTAGTACAGTGTCACGCTAATTCAGACGCCGATTCCCAGTCCGACTTATCCAAGGCCATATTTGGCGACGAAATTCGGCTTGGGTCGCCAATCTTGCACACTGGACGCTTTGTATCTGTCGGAGTCGGCGCTGCTTTCGTTGTGTCCGACACCTGCACCTTATCGAAGCTGGTATTTCCTGCGCTTGGAGACCTGATGGACGCGTGGCTCGAGTTGATTAGATTCGGTATGTCAAGCGACAGCAACGTTGCCGTGGCCGCTAACACAGCTGCATGTTTCGATTCGGATTCAGGAGTGTGACGAGAAGAAGACAACACCATACTACATGGCAGACTGAAGCTTATGCAAACGGCGGAGCGGCATACCGCGAAACAAACTAGATATCCTACTAGGCGCCTACGGATGTGGTGTCTGGCAGACATGTACCAAAGCGACTAGGATGTATTGCGAGATAACAAGCAGCCTCGAGGGAATAAGAAATAAAATTCAACGAACAATTCCCGCTATATGCCTACGCTGTGAACAGCGACGACCGACCTGGCAGTTTGATTGTACGCTATTAGTTCCGCGTAACTGTAACGATCATTCCGTACATTTACAAGTTGGATGAAAAGATGACGCTCATGTTTTCCACATGCTCTCAATAGCAGCACATCCAACTCTCGTCACTTGGTTCGCGTAACGCAGCCTGGCCCATGATTCGCAGATGACGATCCGTGTCTCACAAACGGCGCCACATCATAGAGAGCACAGTGAGGTACTCCGCATTGTTACATTTGATACCGCAACGATTCTTCAAAGAATCGCGTGTTGATTACTCCGTAAAAGGCATCAGACCAGTCCTCGTTACGGTCAAGGTTGCCTGTGGCTATTCTTCGTCGGGTGTCAGGCCGTTGGATGTGGCTGGCTGGCTCAGTTTCTGACCGAGACCAACCCGGCAAATGAGGTCCAGACAACTCAGACTGGCATCGACTCCGATTGGCCGTCTAGAAGAAGAGGCTGGGCGGCCCGCGTTGTCCCCAAGTGGACTGGTGCAAGCCGCTTCTCAACCCAACACTGCGAAAGGGATAATAAATAAGGCTCCAGCCCCTGGACAATGCGCTTCGTCGCTGTACCGTAGGAATGTGGCCGTCACAATCTGCACAACGCTGTCTCTTGCGTTTTGTCTCATCAGTACTCCGTACGTTCCTCTTTTTTGTTCACTCTCAGGCGTTGGCATCAAGCGAAAAATATTTGGCACAACCCGCGCGTCACTGCTGACGAGGAGGAAGAATGGGAGCCATCCTCCTCGAAGGGCATCTTGTTGTCGAGGATATCGAGCAATGGTGCTTGCGGAAGGGCCGCCGAGGCGGCATCGACGCGGTATTGGCAGTCGTATTCTTCAACACGGACCCTGCTGCCGAGGAATATGTCCGAATCAAAGCGCACGTTGCTGAAAAGGTACTTCGGTGTTTCCGCAACCGCCAAATCGCTTCACTGACTCACTGACCGAGTGCCCACGTTTTCCAGGCGGGTGTCGGGTATTGGGTTTGCGAAATATCTCCCGAGGCCTCCTCGGTCGAAGTCCAGAAGCAGATTCAACAACTGAACGAGAACGAGCAGGTCCACGGTATACTCGTTCAGCGCCCGTTACCGGAACATCTCAACGAGCCCAAGATCATGGCGTCCATCAGCCCGGACAAGCACGTCGAGGAATATTGCGAGGGGCAGCCCAGCAACATTGCGGCCGACGCCCTCGGTCGCCTCCTCTCCGAGCATGGGAGGAGCCGTGTGTTGTGTCAGTCCGTCGTGCATGTCGTGGGGTTTGGCAATATCATCACCGATAGTTTTACGTCACACATGAGGCGCCACTACCCCCGGGTCAGCGTTTCTCCAAGTCTTCCCAAAGTCACCTCGGAGCAGGTTGACCGACCGGCCGTGCTCATCACGGAACTTCATCGCGGGCCTGGCTTCATCAAGCCATGTATGATTCGTCCCGAGGTGAGGGTTATTATCGACCTTGGCTTTTATTCCACGGAAGAGGGCATCGTGGTTGGGGACGTTGACCACGCAGTGTTTGAGAAGAATGGGCTTGCCGTCGCTCCGACACCCGGTGGTGTGCTGCCTGTCCTGCCGTGGTTGATGATGGAGAGGACTATTCGAGCAAAACGGCTCTTGACCCGGAAGGAGTCGCGATTCTGCTGCACATGTCAGTAGCTGGTGTTTGGGGAGCCCAAAACGACACGTGGAATAGCAGTGTCGGGAATAAGTATTTAATCGGATCAAGTACTACCCGGCTATCAGCTCTTATACTATAACATATTAGTGTACATGTGTATACTTCCTGATAGGCGAAGACACCCTAGCATAGGCCTGTATTCCCATGTGCTTGCGCAAGAACGGAGCTGGCCACATGTTGCAAACCAATCTCGACATCCTAAATGTTGGACATGTATCATGCGCAGCATACGCCGTATCAAAATGCATCGCACTGGTGCCTCTCCATTCTTCCTCCTACATCACACCTCCTTGGCTTGCTCTATCTTACCATCTTATTCCATGCCCACAAGCTCTTTTGCGGCTGTCATGCAAATCCTGCTTAACCTGCCGTGGTCCCTCACCTGTAACGGCCTGCAGCTACAAGGAGTGCATAAAACATCAATGTCATCTTTCGAACCTCCATGAGGCCTCGGGCTTCAATTGGGAAGGGCCTAGTATGAGCCACGGCCACCTACACGCCTCCTTCCCACGGCTGTTTATACAGCTCTGCCGTGAGTGCATCACTTACATGTCAAAACGGTATATAAACATTTCTGTTTTTGTAACAATAATCGTTCCCATGGTGTTTGCGCGTCCCACGCATGCAATATTCCCCATGATTGAATACCATAAATCGCCAATAATCATTCGCACGCAAGGCCAAATAACAACAATGTTGGCATATACATTCTACCGCAAACATCACCAGTCCTAATAGCCTCCAATTAGCCAAGTATATACAGGCAACAGACCAACTGCCCGACACAACTTGGGCTCTGCGCCTGAGTCACACACCAACTTGGGGCTGCAGAGGTTCAAGACACCGAGCGCGTGTCTTCTCTTGACGTATAACTTTGTATTTAGCCAGTCTGCGGCTGTGCTCCCCGCTCGCTCCCTCTCTCATGCAAGACTTGCACGATATTGTATGGCCGAGACGGCCAGTCATCCTACCGGCATCAGGCGCAGCTTCAGCCTTGGGGTGACACAGCGGCATAAGCATCCATACGTCCATATAGAATGCAGAAGCAGTCGCCCAAGTCGATATACTCAGAGGACAATCGAGAAAAGCGACGGCGCATCTAGCAACACCGCAATCAGGCTCAGTCCGTAGGCTACATATATACAAATACCAAGGTACGACATTAGCTCTTGGATTTTGTAGAATCGACGGTCCAAGGCTGCCGCGGCTGCGCGGAAACCAAATACAAGATGGCCGAAATGTGCCAATAGGCCGCGGTTGGTGACTCGCTTTTGAGCTCATTGACTTCAACTCTTCGTCTCGGGTGTAAAGGACCTGTGCTGACCCAGGATTTTGCGGCTGAATAAAAGAGGAAAACTCGACGGGCGACTTGATGTATCAGACCTCAGCAGAGGAACAGCAACCATTCATCGGCAACGCAACACACACTGAATATGACGACGCTCTACAGAATCTAGGTCCGAAAGACTCAGCCCATGGCTGTGATTGTGCACTTGGTATCTCTACGGTGGGCTCTGTTCCGCAAAGGACGACTGGAGTATAATACCAGCATCCGCCTTCTTGCAAGTGCGAAGAAGAGCGGGCCGAACAAATGGCACACAAACGCAGTGTTACTCGCCTGTCTGCTTTTATCCTACGCGGCTTCTTGCCTCGTTTTCTGTAGACATTAATCATCAGGCCTGAAGGTACTCAAAGATGTCGGCCCCTGCTGGAAGCCGGGGTTCTATTGGGACAAACGGCGTGGCAATTGCGCTCTACGGCCCAGCATACCCCCTATCGTACTCAATCATGTTTGGCGTGCTGTTTGTCTTATTCATCCAAGCTTGCCAAACAATGGCGCTACTCTGCGTCGAGTTGTTGGCCAACGTATGACCAAGACGAGCCGGCATCGGGGAAACAAGTCGCGGAGCCAAGAGGTCAAATAACCCATTTCAAGCAGCTGTGTTGAGATGCGAGAGCCTGGCTCTTGTGGCTTCAAAGACCGTCTTGAATTGGATTCTTGCGCAGGCCATGCACCCCTTCATCACCCCAGAGCCTCCCTCTGACGAACGGCGCCATGATGTTGGTCTCGTCATGACTTACTCCCGGCTGTTCGTATACACGGCAAGGCAGTGACGGTGCTCCTGGCCTTGAGACGACCGAAGGGGTATCGGCCCGCTGCTCTGGGCCATTTGCAGACACTGGTGCACTGGTCGACCTTGTGGATGACTGGCGGACGGATGGGGAGACAAGACGGGTTTCATGACGCGCGGCGCGAGCGAGTTCAGGCACGCTGGAATGAATTGGCATAAGGAGTCCCTTTCCGGATGATCCCGAGGCAAGGTATGCCGGTTGAGATGAAAGACAATTGCGTGCATGACTTTGGCACATCCGAATGCGAGGGTTTTGACGGCAGATTTCAGTTGATCGCGGTATGTTGCGACATTGCGATTACGGGTATTTTTTTCGGGTTAATTAATTTGCGGGGTACAGACCGTCCGGCGTCTACCACTTATTTTGGGTTAATTTAAACTTGTTCAATTTAGCCTATTATCAATACGCGTAACTACTATCCAGTATCGCCAGCAGTACGCCTTCGGCTCGCCTTTGAAAAGGCTTCGAAAACACTGGGCTGAGTTTACTCAATCTAGTTTGCTTGATTTCTGTAACTGCTCTTGGACTCACTAGGACACGTTTGATTGGGCCACTCTTGTCGGCGACACTCTTGTATGGGTTCGTATTTGAACCGTTTTGGGGAAGTTGGGCAAGTTTAGCCGCGAGCAATTATCTCCTTTTGTCGTTGCGAGGCAAAGAGGTCACTAGAGCAGCCCGGGGCTGACTTCTGGAAACCGTCAAGCATCTCTCGTTATCCTTGTCCGTGCTACCTTGTATCCCTTTGAATGTGCGGAGGCACGTTGGATGGATGTACTGGACCCACTTGTCTGCGATACCTAACGGGTACCTTTTTAGCACCCCAGTCACCAGCTTGAAAGCGCTATGAAAAGCAGCATGACCTACGGCTGTGATAATTGTGAAGTGGCTCTTTATAACTTAAGAAATAACCAGGGCTTTTATTATCATACTATTTCTTAATGGAGCGATGTACCTTTTAATACTAGATTTTTGATTGGCCAGAACTTAAATTCGGTACCTCCAACGTGCCTTCGCACATTCGAAGGGATTCAACGGTGTGGCTCAACGTCGACAAGTCAAGTATGTGGATATGTGTACTACCAAGGACGGAGTAGTACTACCTGCAGATGTCTTAAGGAGAGTTGACAGCGGATAGCGAATTGATGACAAACTGAAGGGGGCCAGTGCCAAATATAACAACGACTAACTTTCTACTGTCCGTGCCTGTTTGTCAAGTTTGGGGGAGCATGGGATTCAACCGACACACTGACACAAAACACGGGTAGAAACGCAGACACGACTACCCGGGTACCCAGGTACGCCGTTGTTGATTTGCTCCATTCTGGCGACACTACACCAGTGGAGGCTCCGGAGATGAAGATGGCGCAGATAAGAAATGACTCTCTGAGGCCTGACGTCGACAACTAGGCCACCCGGTTCACATTATCCGTCTCGGCCCGTCCAGCTCGTTGTTGCAGATAAAAATGCGAACGGGGTCAACGTCGCGACTTGAAGCGTTGTCACGTCTCGCCAAAACGCAAGCATGGGCAAGTGGCAAAACGGCCCCCCCCCCCCCCCCCCCCCCCAACAAACGGCAAAAGAGCAAAGGCTTTTGTGGTGGCCCTAGAAAGGAGGCACTACCACGAGAAGCTCGCAGGGGGGGGGGGGGGTCGAACGGGGTTGGAACCGGTTGTTGACTGGCCCCAGTTTTCCAGGGGCACACTGGGGCATTCCTGGTCAGCTGCTGGGGCCCATTGCCCAAAAGAGAAGCGCTCTTTCCCATCGTGACAATCCCAGGTGCCATCTTACCGCGGCTCCGGTGCCAGAAGGCAGGTACCCTCGGTGCGTAAAGTTACCTGTCGTATCGCGGTGACTTGCAGGGCCCTGGCATGTCGACCTGGCCGAACTGCCCAGCTGCTCCAACTGGTCCCTCCGCCCGCCGCACATCAATTGATCCAGGTCCCGCACCGCCAGAGGAAATTCAATCACCATGGCCAATTTGTCCATCCTCCCTTCCTAGCCCTTCTCTCGCATCTTTTCCCTCCTGTCGACGATCCTCATCTGCCGTAGACGGCACATGCTCGCGCACAGCGACGGTCCCTTTCCACCACGCAGCGACGGGCACTTCTTTTGTTCCCCTTTCGCACCGCTGCTCGTCACTCCTTTTTGTCTTGCTCGAAAAACTTGTCCTTCTTCCGCGACGAGTGCGCTCCTTTATACCTCATCTTCAACCTCGTCTTTGCCCTGAGCACCCTCATCTGCTATCCCGCGGACCAACGGCTGCGCCTGAGATCCTAACCGTTTGAGTCGGCCCGTTTGATTGTACATGTAGCGACGCCCGTTGGCGCCAAGGTGGCCAAAAACTCGGCATAGCCCACCCGACTTCGTTTCACCCTTGAACCCGAACCTCCTCGTTCTCTCATCAGGTTTGAGCTTTTCAATTTCGTTTCGATCCGGATTTTCACATTGCTGCTCTCGAGTCGACACCCGCCTGGTGCTAGGAAAAACTTGACTCTGAACAAACTGATTCCTTGCTTCGTCGCGACAATCACGATCCGCATAACCTGGGGGTCTCCTCTTTGTCACTTTTCGTGGCTGCAATCTGGCTGAGTGGCAACGTTTTGGCGCCGTCTAAGCCCCAAATTCGATCTTTTTGCGACCCTCGAATAACAAAGTATCGCGCCTGATTTATTTTTGGTATCAAGCAGATTGTTGGCTCTGCTGTCACTGCCGGAATTCTAGTTCAAGCTTATTCTGACGACCCTTGGCGTCTCTCGTTGACAAGATTACTTCGCTCTATTGCCGCCTTCCGCATATCTCTACTTTGACTCGAGCCTTCATGCCATATTTTGGACCTGCCCCTTCGTCGCATGGCGCAAGCACTCGGGATTTAAAGGCAGTCCTACCCGACTACCACGTCGCCCAAACTTGCGAACCTACCCTTTGGGCGCCCCCGTCCTCTTACCTACATCGCGGTTAGCCACATTGGACGACGGCCACACGAGCAGCTCAGCATGCCATCGGTGGACGTCGCAATGGCAAGGTCCTTGCGACCTGCAGCCTGGCAATTGATTAGGGATGCCGTCGCTCGATCAGTTGCTGCAAGTTTGACAAAGAGAAACATCGTGACGGATGCCCAAAACCAAATTACCGATGCCAAGACTGCTTTTTCAAGTTGGGATAATTGTATGAAGGCTTCGTTCTGCAAGTACGATTCACGTATACCATATCCTTTGCCGCGTTCAGCACGTTGGCTGTTCTCCTCCTCTTGCTAACGAATCGTTAGGTGGCCTGTTATTGGCGTCATCATTGTTGGTAGCCTCATCATCCTGTCTATTGTTTGGTGCATCGTTCGATGCTGCTGTTGCGGCATGTCATGTTGCTGCAGTTGCTTCCAGTGCTTGAAATGCTGCGGCAACTGTTGCGGCTGCTGCGATCCGCCTGGCGATCGCAAGAACAAGTATCTCGACAACCCGTACATCCCCCCTCATCATGATCAGAGCCAAGGCTACCGAAACCAAGCTCCAATGCAGGGACCCTTTCACCCACCACCCCAATCAAAATTCGAACCACAACAGTATGCCGAATTCGACGTCTCCAAAAAGGGCGACGGGGACGCCCTGCCTGCCATGCCCAGCTGGGAACGCTCAGGGTCTAAAAAGGTCTTGGTGGAAGAAGAAGAAGAAGTGGAAATGTCCAATCTCAAAAAAAAACCAGCCCCGCCCTTGAGCCATAACCGCATGAATCTACCGCCTCCTGCTCCCGTCAGTCCCGTGAGCATAAACTATGATCGCCAATACGGCCATCTCCCGGGCAGCTCCAGCGGTCACATGTCTAATCACAGTCAACAAGAACTGTTGATCAGCCCAGAATCTCCCGGCTACGGCCAACCTAACCAAGCACCGTACGGAGTTCGAGATCACGGGTATAATAGTAATTATTCCAATACGAATCGTCAATCTGCGGGTTTTGGCCTAGATGACCCGTACGATGGCCATGCCCCTATGTCCGGCGCCAATGGCTATGCACATGCTGGTCAGCACTCTCAACCCTACGAAGCTCCTGGACACCAGCCATATGGCAATGCCCCCTATGGTGCTGTTGCTGCTGGTGTCGCCGGTGCCGCTGGCATTTCTGGGGCAATGGCGATGCGCAATCGCAACCAGTCTACCGGACCGTACAACCAACCATATGATGCGCCACCGGTTGTTGGTGCGACTACGGGATCTGGAGGCCGTCAGTCACCAGCCCCTGCCCAGAGTCGTTCTCCCTATGGGCTGGATCAAATCCACGAGCAGTTTGCAGAAATGCCGGCCATACCGGTCGACCATAACAGTATCCATGACTCAGCTCTCGCTCAGCAGAACCGATCACAAATCCCTTGATCAGGCCGCACCTCGAGAGTTGGCCGGGAGCACGCCTCCTGAGAGTTATGGCATGAGACAACCTGGCACAGCAGACAACAATGCCTCTTCACCGGTAGGTGGAAGACTACCTTACGGCATGGACCCTCGCATGAGAAATTCCCCTGGACCTAGCCAAACGCCAGGGTCGCTAGGCGAGAATCCTTACGCCTATCCCCCACGGGGATCGCCAACCCCTCGCAACGATCAGGGATATGGCCGTGGACCTCCGTCACCTCTCAACAACGTAAATGGAAGCTACCCGCCGGCCTCTCCCCGCCAGTTCTCACCAGGTCCCGAACGCCAATACTCACCCGGCCCCGATCGTCAGCGGGCCCCCGGACCACAGCCTCTTACAAACCCTGTCCCACCACCCAGCAACACCTTGAACCAGTCGTCGCCTCGCTCCCCGTTTACCAACAATAGCGGATTCGACTTTGAATCAGGATACTCACGACCACAAGAGGATCGACATCAGTCTCCTCCAGCTCAGGCACCCACAACAGCAGCATATCCCGGGCAACAGACGTACCAGCCCCGATAAGCCAACTGTATGACCTTATGCAAATGAAGTGAATATTCAGTTTGGGTGCGGCGTTTTTCTGTTCAATGGGCTTGATTTGCAAGGCGTTTTTCAAAATAAAAATGGGAAAAATTTCGTTCCAGAGCCACCTACTTTTCAAAACTCGGGCTTTTTTTTTTTGTCTTCTTTTTTTCTTCAAACTTTCCGTATTCCAGGCACAACGCCTGTCTTCCTTTCATCATGTATCATAGATGTCATAGACGCGACATTTGGGATTCGTCAGCGGAACCTTTTGGAGACGATTCAAGCTATTTTGTATATCCAAGGACAGAGGGCCTTGTTACGATGTAGTATTTTGATTTTCCTTTCATTTGAATACAGCATCAATATGGTGCCTCGGTAAAATGACGATAAAGGTGATTGTACACTCATGTGAGGCCGGAATGACATGCAATGAGTTTTATACAGACTAGTGTGGGACACTGGAGAAATCAATAGCCAGGAAAAGCCGAAAATACCGCAGATTGACGCAACATTGGAAAGGTACTACAGTACAGGATCCCAAACAACAACGCCAGCATTACAGGAACGCGCTATATATAGTGTATTTGTATAGTTGCTCGCTGAAATCAACAAAGTACATGGCAATGTCCAGATCGCCTAATCCACGACAAATGGGAAAATAAATTAACAGAAGGCACACAAGTTATTCCTTGGGGTACAACTCCATGGGTACTTTGGCCCGATCCAACCTCCCCCGGCTGGAACTACTTCCGATGACGGTGGGCGCGTCCCCATCCACGTCGGGGTCATATTCCTCCTGTACATTGCTCTGAATGCCGTTCTTGGGGCGGAGCGGGCGGCTGCGGCCATCGAACTCACTGTCGTTGTCGTCTGCGTCGCTGCCTTCGGCTTGGTTGCGTAACCGCGTGCCCCGGTATCTTGGGATGTCGTGGTCTGGCTCGTCGGACGGGAGGCGTTCGTGCTCTGGCTCCTTCTTCTTGATGAACGAGTCGATGATGTAGTACTGCAGGGCATTCATGATGAGCGGGAAGATCATCATGACGAATGCTATTTGGAGTCTTTCGTTGCCCTCGGTCCAGGAGAGGGCCCAGTCGCCGACTTTGGAGATCCAGGGCATGAGGATGAAGATGATGAGGACGCAGATTTTCATGCCGAACAGGCCGCAGAAGTAAATGACGGACTGCTTGAGCCACCACCACGAGCTGGGAGGGTTGCCATAGTTGCCCGATTGGATGGACTCGAAAGGCTTGCCGAGCGGGGTCAAGGCCACGAGGCCGGTGATGATTTTAAGGAGAACAATAAGAATAGGGATACCGAGTGTTGTCTGGAATTATTCATACGTTAGCGTTTTGTGATTTGCTTTTTTTCCCCTTGTCCGACAGTTTGGGCAGAGGGCGGTCGTCGGTTTTACTCACGTCAATACCCAGGTTGAGGAGATAGAATGAGCAAGGGTTGGGTACGTAGGGATCGTCGCTGCGTGCCTGTACCGCGCCCGGCTCCAGCTTTATTGAGAACCGGCCGCTTGTAAGCATGGACATGAAGATGTTGGCAATGTGCACCAGGACAGAGCCAAACACTTGCTTGGACACGTCGAAGAACCAAATCTTGAGTGGTCGTTGCGGACGCTCTCTGTACCGCTTATACACCAGCGACAGCAATGCCAAGGCTCCCAATGCAGCTTGGACTACCAGGGCAAAGGAGCCGAGGAGCTGGCATTCGCCTTCTGGGCTATCGTGTGGTGAGTCGGTAGCGGTCGTGGGTGCGGCCGTAGTGCTGGAAGCCGTCATGGCGGCAACAGTTGAAGAAACGGCCGAGAAGATGGTCATGACAGGCTCAACATCACCAGTATGAGTAGGCGGGTCGATGCCTACGCTGGCAGGATTTCTAGCATATTGTGCAGCGCGGAAGTCCATAGGGGCGGTTCAGAAGTAGAATATCGACAAAGAAATTGGGAAGTGAGAAACGGGAAATGGAAATCGATGGTGGCGGGCAGCCAGCAGTGGTACCGCGAACAGACGACGAGCCAGGTGTCCCTGCTGGCTAAGTGTAGGCGAGATGAAAGTTGACGAGAGCCTTATTCAGGTGTCGTCGCGTCGATGAAGTGTAGAGAATGATGGATGGATGCAGATGTTGTCCAAGATGCCACGCGAGGCAAAGGCACACCCGTGCGTCTCTCCTCGACTAGCAGATGAAACAGCGTCTCAGCACACAGGGTGCTGGGGGGGGTTAAAGAAGGGCGGAGCGCTTGTTGAGAAGCAGTTGAAGCACGACCGCTGCGAAGAAAGGCAAGGGCAAAAACAAAGCGAAGTGGTAGCGGTCGGAGAGCGGTCTTGAGCCAGACCAGGCGGTGCAAACGACGAGAAGACTTGTGGTCGTGAGATGGGTGAGAGTCTTGGACGTCACCAGGTGACCAATGTCACACAGACTTTGGGTAGTTGGATACATGTGCCCAGCAGGCGTAGTCCGTACTGGACAGAGTACCGTACAAACACAAGCCACCAGGCATGAGCCACGGGGTAAATTTAAGTTGGAGGCTGTCTGCAAAATGCGGGCCTGAGCGTCACTGGCCTGCCCAGTCGCCCAGTCCCATCGGGGTTGTCTGTCAGCATTTCAGTCCTGTTGCTCCGTAAGCGACTAAAAGTGCCAACGGGTCAAGTACCATTTGCCTTCCAAACCGCTTCAGGGTTGGGCTGCACGACCAACTTCATCTCTTATCCATCAGGCAGTCGAATCCAGCCCATGGGCGAATGAAGCCAGAAATCCAGCCAAGGGTCTGTCCTCTGCTAAATCCAAGAGCATCATGTCACACATGAGGCCGCCTTCATCAGCCTAGTGTTGCACCTGCAGGCATTGTACGCCGCAATTTACCCATATGAACATGGATTAAAGAGGCAGCGATAGTTTAAGGAGTTTATATCTTTTGTATTTTATTGATAATAAAAGATCCTTTTCTTTCGAATATTATATGTCTGCATGCCTCCCCTATCCCTCCCTCAAGCGAGCTAGCACCGCCACTCCCGCTGGCCCAGCCACATCTAGCTGAGCCTCACGTGGAAGGCTGCCCATCTCATCCAACCTTTCCAAGGCCGCTTAAAAAAGTGCAGAGCTCTGATGTACAAAAACTCGTGATAGTCAAGGGGACCAGGTCAACCGCCTCAAAACGCCCCATAACACGGATCCCCCTTGCGCGCGCGCACCCTCACCTTCCGCCATCGGCCGTTCGATCTGCCACCACACCCACAATGTTTCGATCACGGCTGTTACCGCGCGCAGGGAAAAGCCTAGGCCTCGGCCTCCGCACCACCGTCAATGCCAGAAGAAGCCTGCATCAAGTCCCGACGCTGCCTCACGACTACTCCCAGGGCGTCCCTAACCTCATGAGCCCTGGGGGCTTCGCAATCGCATGGTCAGACTACATGACCTTGATGGTAGAGAAGCTCAATGCCTTGACGGTCGGTACGTGCTTGCTCCCGCCTCCCCAAGGGACATGACCAACCATCCCACCCCCAATGACCGACCCAAACTTCACCACCAATGGCTCACTAACGTCGTCACCCTCTCGCCAGGCACCGAACTCGAAGACAAGGACACCAAGACCATCAGCCTCCTGACGGCCCGCGAGCCCAGCCAGGCCCCCGTCTTCAACTACGCCTCCATGGCGCACAACAACCACTTCTTCTTCCAGGGCATATCGCCGACGGGCACGCCCATGCCCGACTCGCTCCGCGCCGAGCTCGAGGCGTGCTTCTCCTCCGTCGAGACGCTGCGCCGCGAGTTCGTCATCACCGCCTCGGCCATGTTCGGCCCGGGCTTCGTCTGGCTCGTCAAGGCCGGCGCCAACGACTACCGCCTGCTGCCCACCTACCTCGCCGGCTCGCCCTACCCCGGCGCCCACTGGCGCGCCCAGCCCACCGACATGAACACCGTGGGCGGCGACGGCTCCGCCCGCGCCTACTTCAAGAACCAGGTCTACGGCAGCAGGAAGCGGTCCGGCGACCTGCCCCCCGGCGGCATCGAGCTCGAGCCCCTGCTGTGCCTAAACACCTGGGAGCACGCGTGGCTGCTGGACTGGGGCGTCGGCGTCGGCGGCAACGGCGGCAAGACTGCCTACGCCGAGGCCTGGTGGAATCTGATTGACTGGGAAAAGGTTGCCCACAAGGCTAGATCTATTCGGCCGGCATTCAAGGGCGCCGCGTAGTGGAAAAGTGAGGAAAGTAGGCGGAACATGGACGGAGATGTAGAGGGGGGCGCAAAAGAAGAGAAAGAACCAAAAAAAAGGGGGCTTGGAGCATAAACCCCGAGGAGAGGGGTCGTACGCCGTAGGGAGCAGTAGCATAGGAGGGCGTACAAAATACTGTAAGATTAAGTGTACTTTGTCTGAATATAACCTGGCGGGACTCAATGCACGGCGATTGGGAGAGAATTGGGACAGAAATGAATAGCTGTAAATTTTGCATATGGACCTACTACCCTGGAGCTGTTTGCAAACCAGCTTTGTTTAAGCCTGTCCCCGGCATTTTCTGATCGTTTGCTATTCCAGAAATACACTGGCTTTGAACAAGTGTCCCAAGTCACAGGCCATAAGTTGTGCGTGACAGGACAAGTATTGGTGCCATTTTAAAGCTCAACTCAACACGTGGCTAGCAATACCAGTTAGCAAGTAAAAATAAAACATCACGACCCATGTGCCGCCCTTTCGTTAACCACCGCTACGATTGTATGATGCCAAGATTTCACAGTCACCGACACACTAGGCAATACGCTTGGACGCAAGTTTAATATCAAAGCTTTTTGGTCAAAATACCAACTATTCCCGCTAAAAAAAACCACAGTCAAAAGGACTGACGCGAACTAAAATCCACTAAAATCCAAAATGGTATCCTGCTCATCCAATTCGTGAAAAAAGGAGAGTCATGTGTACTCAACAAGAAATGTAAAGATACGAAACGGCGTGACGCAAAAATCGACAAACGTGATAACAATTAGAGGCACGTTCAGACCGTTCTCATGCTTTCAAAAAAAATGGCAACTTCGTCAATGGAGGTTACAAAAAGTGGACAGTGTGTGTGGTGGTGTAAAGGAGTGGTTTGGGGGTATTTGATTCGTAACGTCATTCATTAACTATGCAGCCTTTGTGCTACATGTCTTGATCAAAGATAAAACGGGTGCGGGAATGATGAACTGAGATCAGTAGATGGAAATGAACATGGTGAACCTAGATCATGTTTCCGTTGACGCTAATCTCGAAACCCTCACCCTTTTGCTTCATAGCTTTTGCTAGCATCAGCTCACGCATCCAGTCGATGCGATCATCACGGCTCTTGACCGCAAAGTGGTGCGTTTTTCCTGTTCCATTGACGCCCTCGGACGAGGTGGCACTGCCGTTGACACCGCTCATGGAACTGTCTCGTTTGCGCAGACGGGTTCCAGCACTCTTGTCTTGGGGAATAAGCTGAAAGCTGAAAGCCCCGACTGGGTCGCTCTTCTCACGGTTGTGAGAAATACGAACTGCTTTGAAGGCGGCATTGAGCTTGGACGTAGATGCAAGGCTAGAGCAGGCAATTGCATAGTCGTCAATGTCGATGTATTCAAGAGTTCGGTCCAACTCTTGAGCATCCTTGTGCATGTTGAGTCTGCTTCCCTTCAGGGTAAAGTATCCATCTTGCCACTCATTGCGGAGCAGCCGTGTCTTCCGCTTCTTCATCGGACCCTGGTGTGTAATACCACTGGCAATTGCTGGTGCGTCATGGCCACCGCCAGGGTGGAGGGTTGACGCAGGAGGGATAGCGTTCTCGAATTTGCCACGCTCAGCTGGAGACCAGGGGTAGTTGAAGCGAGGAGGAGCTCGAAGTGGCTGTCTCTGTAGCTGCTGCTGCTGCTGCACGCGGTAGATTGGCGAGGTGCTTTTCGGGGACGGTGTTTTAGATCTCTGGAGTACCACGCCATTCTCATCCACGGAGGGTAGAATTGGGAAGGAAGGACGCCGGTTGGACGCCCTTGATTGGGATCGAGCAGCGGGGGGCGCTCGATAGTTCATATCCGGGGGCACGGACTGTGATGTGTCGCGAGCTACTGGTCCAACGGGTACTGCCGTGATGGGGACATCCAACTCGGAGAATGGGGTCCCAAACCTGTATGGGTTTCGGGGAGTCTCCAAATCCGGGGACAAAGCATCAGCTTTGTTCATGCGATACGGAACGAACTCCGATGGTTGTGTCGCTTGCCGTTGCACTTGCTGCACCGGCTGGCCTGCAGCTTGCTCTTGTCGCTGAGGCTCGGGTGGCTGAGGGGCTGTAGATGTCCTCAAAGGAGTAGTCTGAAGTGGTTTTCCAGGGATGGAGAGCTTTGGTAGTTGGCGCAAGCCTTGGTGAGGCATCTTGGCCGACGGAAGAATCTCAAATGGCGGTGTCGGTGGCACCTGGTCCGAGCTGTTCTTTTGTTGAAATTTCAAGAACTGGCGGACATTATCCTGGGGGCCTCGAGCCTGAATGCCTTGCAATGTCGCTTCCTGGAGATATTGCAAAGGAGGCAAGCCACCAGGACCCATGACATCGGAGGAGGCAACCAGAGAAGGAACTGCGTCTGATACTGGCCGGAAAGTTTCATTCGGGTCAATGGCCCTGGCCGTTTCAGGGTTGCCTGCATCTCCGAAGATCATGACACTACTTCCAGCGTAGACGTCAACAGTTGGGTTGGCTTTCTTAAGGTCATTTAAAAGCCTTTGCTGTTTCCTCCATGTAGAACACTTCTCTCCTTTTGAACAATGATGAGGTTTTGGGATGGCTTGTTCAATACCGATGATAGAGATTGATTCCATTGGATGGACGATATCCTCTTCGGCGGAGAGCTTGCGACGGGCCCGGCGTTTGTTGCTCTGGCTTCTATGCACTCCAGCTCCAGTCTCAGCCTTGTCTCTAGTCTCTCTGCGAGCTTCTCTGCTGGGCGCGTCCTCAATTGGCGTGGCTGGTCGGGGAGAAGAGGGTCTACTATCTCTAAGCGTCTGGATCTGATGCCATACTTTGGTGCGAATTCCGAAAGACTGAATATCAAGTTCGCGCAAGTCCTCGAATTTCAGCGTTATCAAAATGGCGCCATTGATGTCATTCTCAATGAAGCGATCGGCCACGGACAGCTCAATGCCAGCATTGAGCATCGACTGTGCGACCATCTCCGGTGTCCACGACGCAAGGGGAAGACAATCAAGCTCTGCAGATGTGTATTGGAAAGGACTGCTCCTTCGTGGCATCGGAGGCCTATCCAGAAGATCGCCGATGCCTCTCTGAGCCTTCGGGGTGATGGGCGAGAGCGTTAAAATGAAGTCATCGTCTACCAGGGACGAGTCTGTTGAGTTTCGAAATAGATGAGGGCCGCTTGGTCCTTCCACTGGCTTGAATATGTGCTCAGGATATGCCTCCCGTCCCCTGCTCGACCGTGGAGTCGGTGCTTCATCATATGATGATACAGTTGTAAAACTCGGCTGGCCAGACTACCATGACGAGGCGCATCAGAAAGGAGGTTTCTGTCAAAAGCATGCAAACTGATATATGCGCTTACCGATTGCAGACTGACGCGCGGGGAGTTATCTTCGGCTTCACTCATGATTTCCTCGTCCCAGTCTGTGTCAACGAACTCTGTAGCTACAGATGCAGGCCGTTGCATCTGCAACTCGTTTCTTAAGCGGAAGAATGCATCCCTGGTAGACTTTTGGCGCATCTCTTGGTACGCCTGGCTGTCACTAGGACGATAGTAGGCGTATTCGTATTCCTGTGGGAACATTGTGTTAATGGCGGTCGTGTAAGACTTTGGGCGAAGCGAGGGAAGGCAAGAAACAAACCATATTGGATACGCCGGTCTGAAGCCACGTGGGTGGAAACAGACGAAAGATTTTGGCTCTGTTTTGGTTTCTTCTGTGTTGTAGAAACTGCGCTGGTAGAAGTCTATAGCGGTGTTCACGAAGATTGGACCAGACGTTATACGGAGCAACGGAGAGGCTGGGCCGTTACCGGCTGTGAGCGTTTTCTACCTTGATGCCCACTAGAGTTTCACAAAATGTCCAGAGTGCCGTGAGACATGGAAATGTAAATCATGACAAAAAGGAAAACAACGATAAAGTCGTAACGACAGCTAGATGAGACAAAAATGGCGAGACTCGTGGCGGGTGGTTAGTGATCGTTATGTAGTAGGGGGTGGTTGCAATGCCCAGCGGCGTGAAGCAAGGCCTTGGGTTCAATGCTGTGAGCCATCGAATGTGACGAGCAGCACAGCACCTAAACCGGTTGAAGCGGTTGCGGGGGGAGGACAGGATAGCCATCAACGTCCTTGGTCTGCAAGACAGGACGGCCAGGGACTTCTCAACAAGAGACGCAAGATGCATAACGCGGCTCCCGTCACAAGCCCATCACAGCGCAGACCATGTACTCGGCACTATGCGTCTTGCAAGGCCACTGGCGAGGGCCAGTTCTCTCCAAACCCTGGCTAGATAAGATCTGTCGCTTGGCCATAGTATCAGACATGGCGGCGTGGGCGCGAAGAGGACGAGAACAATTGGACGGTTTACATGCAAGCTGCCAGAGGCGTTGATGCATCGTGTCGGAGGGACTTTATGATAGGCTGATGGTGGAGGGGTGGTGGCCCTCATCCAGGCGTGACAGGGGGGCAGAAGGAGAGACAGACATGGTTGTTGAGAGCGTTGTCGAGTTGAGTTGTCGTCGAGGGTTATTGATGGTCGGTTGTTGATGGTCGTAACAACCCTGCCATGAACTAGGACGAGTTGGTCCGGTTGGGATGCCAGCTGTTGGCGTGCGCGAATGGCTAATATCGCATAATGTCCGGCTGCCGAGCCCATGCCAAATATAGCTGGTGTCTCTCCAGATGTCATGTCTAAGCGCCCAGCCATCATGTCTGGTCTGTGCAGCATGCGCTTGGCACTCCCAGCACTGGCTTCAGCGTGCACATGTGTGGTGGAGGGCTGCAGAGCACTCGAGGTCAACGGGTTGGACATGAACGGCGGCCATGTGCGCCCAGCAAACAACCGGGCCAGTGCCGGCTTTTTGCCAGTCTGATGCTGGATGCTTCACATTTGAAGTACTTGCCCCATCTGTTCCGCCTT
Organism: Metarhizium acridum; assembly: GCF_019434415.1. NCBI lineage: Eukaryota > Fungi > Ascomycota > Sordariomycetes > Hypocreales > Clavicipitaceae > Metarhizium > Metarhizium acridum. Next base: position 892,564 of record NW_027094016.1, on the reverse strand, counting down.
TGGCATCGCCTTCCATCTTATCTCGTCAAGGTTCGTTTCTGCATGTGGGTCCCATTGATTGGTCTGTACGGAGTACTCTGTACGCCGCATCTTCATAGCCCGACCTTCACCTCTCTCGCGCACATGTCGTCTTTGATTTCCACTCAACCCTGTACGTACCACGGGGTCTTGCTATCCTTGTTGGCATCAATGCAAGTGCAGGGTTGCAGGGGTTCGCAAGCACATGTCCTGCAGTCCCGCTGCTCTTTGTTTGACCAGACCTTCTTCATCGCCTGATAGTTTTTGTCCCACCAGGCTCAACTATGGTGGTTTTGTTTTCTGCGCCTTACTACTCCGTACCACAGACGATTTGGAAAATTCTGGCCCGCTGGTCGCTCTGGTGGTTTCGTTTCCCGATTCCCCGGCTGCAGCAGGCTCACGAGTTGTTAGTAAACATGGCATTCCCGTGTTCCCATGACAGGAGATACACCGTGGTGAATCAGCCTTATATTCCGGATACATAAAGCTCTCAGACGCTGGGTGGCGACTGCCGTGTTTCTCTGTTCTTTCTGCAATCTTATTTTTCGTCTTGAATACTGCGACCGCGACTGCGACTACAATGTCAATCTTTCCATCGCCTTGGTTGTCTATCAAAGTGTCACCAACTCAAAGTGGGGAGGGTTTTGGCATTAAACCCGATGCACTATACACTATATCCACTACCCGTGACTCACGGCATTGGTTCACCGACAAAGGAGTACTTGCCATTCTGAGTACTCGTATGGAAGGATGACCACGGTGTGATGTGATGCGCTCTATATTCACCTCTGGGGTCTCGGTTATCAGTAATAGTTGCTGACTTGACCAGAGCAAAAAGTACTCTCAAAGTGTTTCTGTCGGCCGGCCATGGTCAGCATTCCCAGAAACGTAGTCGGTTGCTGGCATTGCTATGGCTTGGGGTTGTTGAAACGCTACATTTTCATCGCAATCCTATCAACCATCGGCTGCTCCCGCAGCAATAATGTTCTGCGTCTTCGCTCTTGTTTCCGCTCTTGACCAGTACGGACAACACGGTATGGAAGACACCAGCCCCCGAATTCAGCGGTTCTACTTGCTTTTTTCGGGACCAACATGTGTTGGTCGAACGGGGAGCATCGTGGATATACTGCCGGTACGGTGTACCCCTCATTACTCGGCCAATTGTTTAACAGGAGACGAGATCCCCCAGTCGGTATCTTTCCAACTGCAAAAACCTGGCCCGTCGACAAAAGAACTCGGCGGCCATGCCCTTGTTAACAGTTTACTCAATGGCGTGATAGTTTAATCGCTGCGGAATCTGAGACGCGGAGATTGGAACGAGCAATGCCGGCTCATGTGGAGTTTTCGGGATGCCACCGCCTCTTTGGACACTCGGCCAGCTAAGACGCAGGTCTCGGCCGATGGCATCTTGCCAGAAGACCTTTTGTGACAACAAGTGGTTCAGGTGCACCAAGATCAAGGAATTGCTGCTGTGCATCTTGTCGGTCTCTGGTCAGTGTGTCGGCAAGAAGGCGGTCAATGTCAGCAATACCATGAACAAAGGATGACGGGCGAATAAGAAGAAAATCGGGCTCGAAAGCGACACCTGCCAAGCTGCGATGGCAAGTCGGGCACGGGTGAGAAAGCCAGCTTCTCAGCCACGTATTTTGAGATGGCTCTAGCAGCACGTTCGGGCTACCGATACACTCGTAAGGGCCGGGCCACACACTCCGTCAAGAGCGTGATCGATTTGTGGAATTTTCGACGAAGCCGTAATAACAGGGATGCCACGTACAACCCACTGGCAAGTCTTCTTTCTTTCTCTTCCGTGGGCAGAGATCTCACCGCTGGTATTCGTGGAAATACGATCTTTCAGCAAAGTGGTTTGAGGACCATGAGATTGGGGAAGCAATATACCCTAGCATATTGCACAAGTTGCCAAGTGCGGGCTAACTGGGGGTGAAGGGGTGTACAGACGATCGATGTGAGTTTTCTGGACCCTGCTTTGATGCACAGTGTGCGATGGTGCAACGTTGACACTACTGATCCTGGCCGGTTGGAGTAGATAGTGGCAGAATACGCTGCACAGAAGATGTCTCATCCCCGGACCACTGCTGATGAGCCGGGTGATCAGACCAATTAGTGGAACTAAAGCGGAAATTCCAGCGCAGGTCGCGGCTTCTGGCTTCGGCCGTTACGAAAACACCGGCCGGCCAATCCGCATAATATAACTTACTTGCGATTGATGCGGAACATTGAAACTCCAGGTGGAACCTGGAAACTGTAACAGGGAGGAGTATATCATGGTTCTTGAGAACAACAATCCACTGTCGTTTTCAACGACTTTCAAAGCAAAGCTCAATTGGACGGACTTTGTATGGATATAGATGGATGGGCAATGAATGCGGGGTCGAAGTGGTCGAAGTTACCACGTCCAACTGCATAACTGGGGCCTGTCAACGGCAACGCAGTTCACCGAGCTCCTCATCGCGGTTCGCGAACTAGTATTATTAGACTTGGTCCTTCAACGTCGAAAATTGAAGGGTGGCCAGTTGCTTCAGGCTAATGCTTCTTTCCGCGTCCGAGCCCTGCCCCTCCGTTGATGACATGCATAGCTCATGACGTTGGGGCAGGGTTTCGGTCGACGCCATCTTTAATTAATACGCCGTCAAAGACTGTGCGATATTATAATACCGCTGACCTACGCCACACAGAAACGAAATCGGCACCGTTTCTACAAGGCAACACAGGTTTTAGACCTTAAAACAAGAGCCGGCTTTAGGAGCGGCCGAGACTGAACCAGTAGTGCAGTGTCACAAACATGGCGCATCGCTACCATCGCTTTCCCACATCGTCGTTGCGGCAGCTTACACCTAAGCCAGGTTACTCAGAACGTATTAAAGCCTGACCGATGGCTGGAACTGCATTTTGCGCCAATGGAGGAACCCATGACTGTAGCCCACCATCTCGTGGCTTGAAGACGTAAAAAAAAAAAAAAGAAAGAGAGAAAAAATCATGAATATATTTATCGGTAGCTGGAATCAAGTCTGTCCAATGCTTAAAAGAGGAGGAAGGGGAGGGGGCAGACACAGAACTCTCCTGAGCCCTTCGATTTAGGGTAGGAATTTGGAGCAGTTGAGTGTTTGCATGATGTGCTTGTGGTGACACTGTACCGGGGCTTTGATGGTCCGGTATTTGACATGGAGTAAGGAAGGACCAGGCTAGCAGATTTTTTTCCATCTCACATGGCTTAACTACTCGGCACTCTATATTTGTGTAGGTCGTTGGCCCATGTTCAAGCTTGCACAAGCGGTTCGACTTCCCGACGCTCCACCATGGCAAAGCTTTACTTCGTCATGGGTGGAGATGTGGGCGCTGCACGATTGGTTTTGCCTAATAAAACCGTTCCCAAGGCTGGCTTTGCATGAACCTCAACATGTACGACAGTTGTTGTGGCGGTGTGTCTCGACGCGGACGGCAAATGGGTCCACGGCCAACTGCATTGGTTAGTAACTGCAAGATGGCATCACGAACAGTGGGAGTCTTGTACCGCGGAACATGTCATCTTAGAACAAGACGATGCAAAAGGAGTTGGAAAGCAATAGCCCGACGAGCATTGTATCCTGCTAGGCCCACGGAGTTTTTGCAATATGTATTATGTGAGAAATGGCGCACTTAACGATTACGGCATCCGTCCATTGCCGTCTCCTGTCTATATTGTTTCGCTCTCTCCGCTCTGCGCGAGTTAAGCCAATCTAGGCATCGTCAATGTACCGTACGTCTGGAAGGTTGCGACTGATCGACATTGATTGGGCGAAGAAGGATTTGATAATTCGTGGAATGGTCCCAGCTTTCCACAAGCAAATCGTTCCCAACACATCTAACCGTCAAGACATGATGCTAAAGGAAAAGCTGACGCATTGCGAGCAAATTTGGACTTGATGCATGTAATGTCTTCGCGTGGGCGGCAGATTGGGAGCACTAGCCATTTATCTCGCTTACCTCCACTTCCAGTTGCCCCCCCCAGCTTTGTTAATGCACAGTCACCAGTGGCCGGCCCGTTTCAGGCTATGGTTTTCGCAGCGGCCTAGATGGGAAGATGACCCAAGTTGTGTACAGGACATGTGGTTAATCTGGGCTAAATTGAAAATAGATTAAGAATTGTTAGCGTCGTCGTCGAGATAACGTAGAGCCACCAACATCGCGAACATGGCGTAAGCGCTGGCATCGGGACAACTGACCGCGACCGCGACAAGGATCCAAAATTAGCCCAAATATCAGCCTAGAAGAGGGATCAGTTGGAGCGGAATATCTGAGTCAACATGGGTGCAGATTGTGCACGGAAACACTCAAGATGGTTCCCAATCGGCTGTTTTGGCAGCTGTCGCGTCTCGATAAGCGCCCAGGCGTTAAAGTCGTGCTTACCGTAGCACGAAGCTAGAAAAGAATGACGACAAGAATTTGGCTGTAGGCAGAGCTTGACGGCGTATCCAAGGCGCCCGAAGAGGACAATGAATAATGGCAGAAGACGGCTGGTGTTTGGGGGATCGCCGTCTCGGGGAGGCACGTGGTCCCACCTCCAGACTTGCTGCTTCCTTCCTTCCTTCCCGACCTGCTGGTGGTTTTTTTGTCTTTTCCTTCCCTTTCCTCCGCTCTGTCGTTTGTCCTCATGAAGCATTTTTCTTCTTTCTTTTTCTCTCCTGTTTTCTCTCCCCTTCGTCAAGCCTTTTCCTAACCCAGTCCATCATGGCCGCTATGGCCACGATAATTGCCGGTTACTAGAAACGCACGACACGATACGGAGACAAGATTCCGAGAACCGCCATCGGGGACCTTGGATGACATTGCCGACTCCGCACCTACAGACATACATACATACATACATACATACATACGACGGAGTAGATGGCACGGATGTTTGACTGGCTTCGGCGGTCGAAGTCTTCTTGAGACTTGGGGGTGGATCTCTAGCACGCCATCACACCAACGCCATTGGACACATGGGGTCTTGAATCCCCTGTCTCCATGTCTAGTGTCCTGCAGAGAAGAGCCAATCTTGATCGTCAAGTGCCTCTTCGCCTAAGCCCAGACCCTTGCTGGATGGCAGCGCTATTGTCGGTTGGTCCCGCGGCCCCTGCCGCTTCTGCACGAGCCCAGCTTTTCGTCACATGCATTGTCGAATCAACGTTCAAACATGGCATCTCACCGAATGCCACCAATGCGCACTATGCCCAAGGGACAAAACTATGCCGCCACGGATGCGACTCTGTTTGGTTCGTCAGTTTCCCACAGGATAGAGAGCTGACGAGGTGAGCAATACCTTCCTCAGGGGTCAGTGGCTAGTGTCTAGTGTCTAGTGGCACGTTATGTGTGTACTCCGTACATGCAGACGGGGCATGTACCTGTGTGCTCTGTGTCGCACAGCGTGCTGTGACTTGCCAAGCTACTTCAATGGTCAAATGCATTTATTTATCGAGCTTCTGCATCTAGGACAAGGTACCGATAAAGGCCATGCTCCATTTTTGGCATGTCCACCAAGCTCTTCGTGTTCCGTGTTCCATCCCATGCATAACACAAAGAGTTGACGAGGCCTTCATTGAGCAGGGAAAAAAGGCCTGCCTTTCCTTTTGTCGTACACATATTGGCGTCTTTGCTCGACGACTGCCCGAGACATGGCTCGCCGCTCTCGGATAGCTGCTCGGATCGAATACCCACTGGCCCATCTCACACCGCCGACAATCTTCTCTAGCGTCTCTACTTTGTCCATTCTTTCAAGCGCGACTGTGAGTGGTTCGGATTTTACATTATTTCATTTCACGGAGTGATGTACAGTTAGATCTCCGGCGTGAGCGGTTTCACACGGAGTCATGATGGCAGGCATCAGCCCACAGGCATCCCGGGAACATGGTTTGGTGCTGAGAGATTTTCTAATATACCCTGAAGGCTCGTATATTGAGCCACAGGATTCCTGGAATAAAAAAATGTCGCCCACATGGCCTGGCATTCAAGCGTGCCGCGGGGCAAAGGGAAAAAGGAGGGGGAGGGGAGGACCATGTCGGATGGCCCTGGTCTGGAGTCCGAGACATCACATCTTTTTACTGCTTTAGCATGCATGGCCCTGCTTGGTGTATCGTTAATTTTGGGCAGAGATCGACCAACATGCTACCTCGAAATTCCGAATAGGTGAAGATGCATCTATGCACTTAACCGACCAAAGTGATACTCCAGAGATGAGAGAGCTCTGCGTGGGCCGACATGGAACTTTGCAGATGTCCATTTTGATGACGGTTGACTATTACAACCGAAGCCTTGCAACTGCAGCTCGGCCTGTCCACCAAAACAGCCACGAGAAACGCCGCTCATTTGTGTTTTAATGTGTTTGCGACATGGCCAACCACGAGATACATGGCTGGTGGAAGTTCAAGTTATATGCAATGGACTTTCAAGTTTTGCAACATACCTGCTCCGTGTATCTCTCTCTGACTTGTGTCACTGATTCCATTCGACCGTCCGTGCTGAAGAGGCATTGGCCATGATGGTCTTTTCGAGTACATACATAAGAGGTGAAATGAAAATGCATCACAGCTTGCATGCGATTAATTAGGCAAAGACCACGGCCAAGAGGCCTGACCTCGGGCGGATAGACCAGCCGATGGCTCCTCACTCATGGTCCAGTCGGCTCCGACATTGAACGATTCCAAAGAAGAATGACACTCGCACCCACAGACATTGGCTTTTAGGCTTTGCCAGCCATCTACATGCGGTTTACGGCTGGCCAGCGGAACTAGAAGGCTCACGCATGTACGTGCAAAAGCAGGGTGGGTGGCATTTTCCAAGCAAGCAAGCTGCGTGACTTTCCTTTCTCGACGTGATACCCTGGTCTGCAGAGCATAAGGGCTGGCGAATGTGCCAATCCTGGGCGGGCCTCGAAAACAGGGACTCCTCATTGGTTTCTCTAAGCGCAGACTCTCTCACTTTCTTTTTTAAACCGTGTAATGACGGTCCAATTAGTGTGTGGTTCAAAAATAGAAACAAAAATATGTTTGTGCCCACTGGCTGTCAACTTGGCCAAGATGCCGCCGTCCTTGGCTGTGAGAATGGCGACCATGATATAAGCCTTTGGCCTTCCTTCGACTGTCCATTAATTTGCCCTTTTTCTCTCCCTTTCTTGGTGTAGACGACGAGAAGTTCCAAGTGTTGCCAAAAAGGCCTTTTCTTTCATTTAACCCTCTTTTCTCTTTTGCCCCTGGTCGGGTCCTCTCTCCCCTCACTCAATACATACATAATAAGGACGAGACTCTAATATTATTTTCTCCTGCCCTCAAACGCCATCTCCCGTCAAGAGCAAGCCGGACTTGCTCGACACCAGTCATTCATTATACGGACAGGGAGAAAACAGAAAAGCACCGCAAGCGTGTGTGCATACGACAAGTCGACCGCAACGTGTTGACCAGTCAGGAGCTGATAACAGCCTCCAGCAACGCGACACATAATTAGCTAATTTCGAGACCAGTCTTGGTCAGCCACCCAGGAGCAGGGAAATCAGGCGCAAAGCTCGCTCCACGGTCGACTATCGGATCGACGCTGGGGACCTTTGGACTTGGAGGGGAAAACCCTGGACTACGAACGGAACGGACTGGTTGTCTATCCAGCCTCTGGATTCGCAGTTCGCTTTTCGCTCCCCAAAGTCACGGTGCAGCAACCCAGTCCGCACCGTGCCAAAGCACCCCTCCCGCAGGGTAGCTCTCTCCGCACACACTCACGGCACCCCCACCTTCGAACACACGCCCCACACCCTTGCAAGCTTCTCTTGCTGCTCTTTGGTTGCCCTGTTCGGCAGCTCTCGCACATAGCATCGAGCACGTCCAGTACCATACAAATGCCTTCGTCGCCCCCCGACTATCGCAACTGCTCCAAGGGAGCATCCGCAGTTGCAAAAATGGCAGTTGCGCAGAGTGCAAAAGTCAAATCGGCGTCAAAAGCTAGCAATGGAAACCCAAAATCAAAGTCAAAGACGCAGATGCACCGCAGGTCAAGAACAGGTAATGCCGAGTCCGACTTACACGCACCTTCTTCACTTTACCCACTTCTTCACTTACACGAGACCGACAACCAAAGAGGGAGTCGCAACCGCCGCTTCTTGCCCTTTTTTCTCTCCATCTTTCTTTTGCCAGTGATTTCTCTACACACCTTGCAGCCTCGTTTCGTGCTCAATTGAACGCTTTGAAGCTAACAGAGTCTTTTTTCTTTTCTTCCCCAACAGGCTGCTACACCTGCAGATTAAGACGAAAGAAGTGTGATGAAGGCACACCGATGTGCACTGCCTGCAAGCACCTTGGGCTACAATGCGAATACAAGCGACCCATCTGGTGGAGCAACAATGATGCTCGAAGAAAGCAAAAGGAAGACATCAAGGGCATCATCAAGCGCAAGAAGTTGGCAGAAAAGACCTCCAGCTCAGTTCACACCTCTGTCAGCCCGCCTCCAGGACTGTCGCATTCGGTGCCTACGTCGGCAACATTCTCGGACCCCATGGATCGCACAAGGTCTGCTTCCATCGACTCCCATTACTCCGGTGGCTTCAACTTCAACAGCCCGCCCAATGGAACCGAGTTTACTGCGTACAACGCCCAATTACACCCCGACTACGTCTTCAATGGCTACTCACCTTATGAAGTTGATGTCAAGACGGAGCGACAAATGTTCGTCAACGATGTTCCCACGCTCAGGGAATCCCATGTGGCCACATTCAGCACTTACCAGACCCCCCCTCCTCCTGGAACCATTCTGCCGTCTGGCCAATTCGAGAACGGATGGACTGAGCACATTCGACAAGAGCGGCGGGAGTCTATGGCTGAGGAGGCACTCAATGTCAACTTCTTTGACTTTGCGCACGGCTCACATAATGGATCAAAGCAGTTCAGAATTGAGCTGGAGGAAAGCCATCAGCTTCTGTTGGACCACTTCATCCAATACGTTTTGCCCATCATCTTCCCTATCCTGGAGTCGAACCAACACGGGTCTGTCGGGTCCGACTTGATTCTTCCTGCCCTGCAGTCCAACGGTGTCTTTCTTAACTGCTGTCTTAGTATTGCCGCTCAGCACCTCAAGACCCACGCCAACCTGCCTGCCAAGGACATTGATGAGGATATCATGAAGCACCGTTATGCTACCATCTTTTCGCTTTGCGAGTCGCTCAAGCGTGACGAGAACCACCAACAGATCCTGGAAGCTACTCTGGGCCTCATCTTTTTCCAGTGCATCGTCGGCCGCTTCGATGATGGCCTTTTGGATATCGCCTGGCACCAACACTTCCAGGCTGCCATCAGCCTCGTCCAGAAGCTCGACCTTCCCCGGCTCGTGTCCGACCCTGCTGGCCAGGTTGGACCGACTCCCTTCAATATGACACTGACGGGCTGGATTGACATTCTCGGCGCCACCATGCAGGGCACCTCGCCTACCTTTGCTCACACATACCGGGAGAAGCACTTGTCTCCTGTCAACTCCCAGCTCGGGCTCCGCGAGCTCATGGGCTGCGAGGACCGGGTCATGTACCTCATCTCTGAGATTGCCTGCCTCGACTCCCTCAAAAAGGACGGCATGGACGACTACACTCTCTGCCAACACGTGTCCGCTTTGGGAGAGCAGCTCACTCTCACCGAGGTCGGCGATACCGGCCCCAAGATGCCCTTCAATGCCAGTGGCATCTTGTCACCCAAGCAGCTCTGCAAGAACATTACTTCGGCCTTCCGAATTGCTGCTCGAATCTACCTCTGCAGCTTGATTCCTGGCTTCAGCCCAAGCCAACCTTCTCCTCGAGCTTTAATTGAGAAATTGACGACCACACTTCAATTCATCCCCTCTGGACCACATGGCTACGATCGCAGCCTTGTCTGGGTCTACCTCATTGCTGGGTCCGTAAGCTTGCCTGGAAGCAACTTCCGATCTTTCTTCGAAGAGCGCGTTGCTCTGCTTGGTCATGACGCCATGTGCGGCGCTTTTGGCCGGATGGTGACGGTCGTTCGAGAAGTATGGATCCGAGCTGAGAGCTTGACCCAGGTTGCGACTCCTGGATCATGCTCGTCTGAGATTATGCAGCCGTTCGTCAACTTGGCGTGATGTCATGCAAGACAGGGGTTGGGACTTCTTGTTGATTTAAGAATGTCTTTAAATATCCGCAACTGTATTGCATGGCATGAGTTTAGCCTTCTTTCAAAGTTGCAGGTCTTCTTTGAGAAGGATTGTCAAAATGCTTCGTGTTCAGACGAGACTGGAAGCGGGATTTGACTTCTGTCAACTAGCCTTTTGCCACCTTCTCATCCCCCCCCTTTCTTTTTTGGCGCCTGCTTTGTAGTCTGTGTTGACCAAAAGGCGGGATACCTTTGCTGAAACTTGATTCTTCACTTGCATATCTGCTGGCTACTGCATCAATTGCCACAGACATCTTTTTTCTCTTCCCCAGTCATGACTATTTTTTTTCTGTTGATTTTCGTTGATCATTCTTGGCTTCGCAGCCACCTTGATTTTTACAATATACCCTACTGGCATGGGACTTCACATAGAGGACGCCGCGAGGCTTACCGGGGTCACACCATTTTTCTTTTTTAACAGAGAGAAGCAACAGAGAAGCCTTCTTCAACATTTTCAACACTTGGAACAACTCGTGGATGACTGGGTGAGGGGTAGAGACGGGAGTTGATGAATTGACGATTGGTTATGAGCTGGGATCATGGAGTCACGGATGATGCTTTTGTTTGTTTCCCGTTTGCAGGTTTTTTTTTTTTTTTGTTTCTAGCCGTTATTGGGTTTTGAGGACATTTAAATTCTTGGATCCAGAGGGCGTCACTCGTTAGTCCCCCGCCTACAGGGCTGGCTTGGAGTTTGGGGGTTATGGTTGGGACAGGGCAAGGCAACACATACAGCCCGTTGAAGGCTGCTGAAAGAGTAGGAAGACAACACTGACCCCGTACATAGCAAATAAATACAAATACCTACACTAATAACCTAAGCAATCACGTCCTTATTGAAACAGTGAAGGAGATGATGGCCTTTGCACAGACGGAACCGACAATCGTCTTGGTCTGACCGACGCACCCCATCCACTGTTACATGAGCATCCTGACTGTCCATTACTGCGATGTTGTGTGGTCCTGGCTTTCCATTGACGGGCAAATCGCACAACGGCAAAGGGCCCGATAAGCCCAAGCGGGAAGTCTATTTAGCGGGTGGCGATGCGCGTGGCTTGACGTTATACAGGCAAGGGGGATAAGGGGCTATCTTTAGATTTCTCCGAATTCAACGTGGATGATGTGAGATGGAGAAGCGGTGCATCCGACGCCTTGCTATTTATTTTCATTCATATCGCCTGCTCATCGCATCGGGTCGCGGATCGCGTGGGACAGGCAGCTACAGTGTTGCAGCAGGAACTAGGTTCCTTTGCCAAACCACACAAGAGGCAAGACACTTGTGCTGTGAAGAGATGAAACCTTTGGATGTGCCAACAATGGTACCTTCGTATCCGAGGAGCAAACACACGGGGCCAACACCGCATGGGGGCTTTTCCAACATGGAATCGAGAAGTTCTTTGTACAACGGAATCAAAGCCTTGTCTTTTACAAAACGGCTATTCCCGCTGGGCAGCACGTTCAACCACTATGTACTTGACAAAGCGCAACGGCGGTTTGTGCATCGGACTCCTTGTCATCTGTCTCTTCACTCGCACAGAAAGAGATGCAAGAAGAAAGCACAGGTGTTTTCGTCAAGAGGCCCAGGCGACGAACTTGTGGCGGTAGGCGGAATTCACGGCCGGACGGCTTAGTTGGCTTTGGACCATGAACGCGGCTGTCGGGGGAGTGCTACTGTGTTTTGTACGCCGAACGGCTTTGCTGCAACGCAGCCTGCGCAGCTTTTGCCTGGCCCGGGCGTCGGGGGAAATGGTGGTGCTGGGAAACATGCAGTCCCAACACAAAAGGCGATGCGTCGCGTTCTACGGCACCCTGGGGAGCCAATTGCTGGAAAGGCTTGCAAGACAGTGTCGACGAACTGTGGCAGCTGGCCTGCGGAGGGTGTGAGCGTAGACACGTCACCTCGTAGACAACGGCCCCTGGTTCAAGCAGAATCCAGTACAAATGCTCCTAGCTGAGGCCGAGCAGGGCTAGGGGACGCAATTGCTGGGGAAGAAGGGGGGAGAAGGGGGAAGGCCTCATAGCGGGCGGTGCGGCGCGGCGCGGCGCGACCAACGACTGATGGGCTGCTTGTGATGCATGGAGGTTTGAACATTGATGGGACAATGCCGCGGGGACGGGACCTGGGGGTGGCGGGTGACGCGGTGCGTGGTGGTATTTCTGCAGACCCAAATCAAGGCGATGCGGGTTGGCGTCGAGGCCATCTCGTGAGTGGCTTCGTGATGCTGCACGTCTGGCAAGCTCAGGCTGGTTGGTTGGTGGTGTCTGATCTCATGATGGCTGGCTTTTGTCAGGAGACGTGCAAAAGCAGCACTCGAGGACAGCGTGCTGGCTTGCTACCAAACTTGGCAATACTAGGCAATCCGAGGCGCAGCACGGACCATTGCATGCATGGGCTACTCTGGAGGCGCAATTCTTACGTTGTAAAGTTGCACATGGTAATAGTGGCAGCCCTGGCTGATTCTATACAGGGCAGCCTTCATTCCGTCATGCAGATGACATGTTACTGGGTTTTGTATCAAGTGGTACTCTGCCCGTCATAACATGGCGTTCCATTCATGAGGACGAGCTGTGCAGCCGCACTCAATGCCCACTCAATAGCAAGGCAAGGATGCAAAGTACACAACGGTGCAATCGAGTCGAGAAGCAGACAGACTCATCTGGGTCGGTGATGCTGTCCCAACACTTGTCGTTTTTGAAATGCACCGCTACTCGCGTCGCTGGCGTGGGGGCCGGACAAGGATGATGCACCATTGACATGTGTTTGCCGGCTGCTGTATGTTGGGATGCATCGTTGGGGCGGCATCTTGGGCATTGTCTGCTATTTCCGAGCATCAGGTTCGGCATGCAATGGAAGGCTGGGCCTCGAATGACTTGGCAAATATTCGTGGCCGGGGAAGGCATGGGGTCTGCGGCGTGTTGAGGCGAGGTGATATGGATGTAACTGTACCGTGCTTGCACCACCTACTAAGCAGGTACACACATAAATAATGTCTAGTATACGGAGTACCTGGGTAATAATTGGACAGCGTTATTGTCGCCTTGGGGTGAAGAACTTCGTGCCCAAGTCATTAAGATATCTGCATACTTGACAGCTCGGCCATGTTTGAAAGCGGGGGGGGGGGGGGGGGGGGGGGCAAAACGTCGAGCAGACCAGGTATCTTGCTATCGCGCGCTATAGCATAATGTACTATTGTTTGTGAGTATGTATTTATTGGAAGGCCAATATACTCTGTTGTGGACTATAACGTACTTGACTTGACTCTTGAGTATTTCTAGTTCATCCATGCAAAACAAGAGTTGCAAGCTGACAGGAGCACACAGGTGGATGACCGCGGCTCGCATGAGGATGGATGGTGCCATGAAGTTTCCTTCTTGGCCGTCGTATTGTAGAGTCCCAAATATATCCCTAACCCGTCAAGGCTATCGTTTTGCAGAGGCCATGGCCGGCATGTGCCGCAACGCGGATTGAATGAGGCAGCACAGCATGGGCAGCGGGTAAACTTGGCAGGTCAGCATTAATAAATTGAGGGCGGAGCAGATCTAGCAGACTCATATGCATGGAGGTGTCAAGTCTGTTGGGCGTGACTGCCGACAGCAGCCAGCGGCCAGCAGGTACCAAGGCAACAAGGCAACAAGGCAAGCAGAAATGGCAGGAACACTGACCCCGCAGCTGCTGTGTCTGTGGTGTCGGCAAGCGCCAGCGAATGATGCCCCGCCCTCCCGCCATCGCCCATAACCGCCTGCACCAACATTCATTCATCTCTGGCCAATCAATTCACACGCTTGGCAGCGACTCGGTTGTCCTGACGCACCATCGTGTCGCAAGCGAAATCTGCAGACGCTCAGTGTCCAGTCGATATTCTCGACCATGTCGATTTTTTTGGTTTTTTTTTTGCCTTTTCCCAAGCGCCCCGTCAGACTATCCGCAACCTTTTCTTCCCAACCTGTAATTTGGCCCTTGGTCACTCTTCATGCCGTGTCTCCCTGTTCGACGTCTCTTCAGTGACACATTTGCCGCGCAATCGGTGGCCGAGTGGTTTCGACGCCTGCGAGACTGAACACTAGCCAAGGATCAAAAGGAGGCCACGAGGCCACGACGGAACTGGCGGAAACAAAAATGCGCAGCTATGAACGATTCGATTGCAGTGGTGAGCCCATGGCGGCCGGGTGTGAGCAAGATTCAAGAGCTGCGACGTGGTATTGACGGCGGCGGCGGCAAAAACAAGGAATGAACAGTAGCAGCAGCTGGAGTGAATGCATGACTTCTTGGACCTTTCTTCTTGGACTCACGATTTTTGAACTCTTGCCTTCTTCGTTCGCCATGCATGTGTCTTGCAGTGGTCCCGCTGTCCTTTGACCGACCAGTTTCTAGTGAATGGCCTTTCGTCTGCCCATCCATCTTGTCTGTACTACTTCTGAACAAGCAGGACTCTTAATTCATTTGTTCATGGAACTGAACATCAGTCGGATATCGTAGCATCATTTCTATCGGCCCTTTCCTCCTGTCTTTTTACATTTCAACTTTTGTACTATACAACAACGCTTTTTTTTTTTCCCTCTCTGCGAAATCATTATCAGCACCGAACATATCAGCAACTTTCACCTCGTCACCAAACCAACATATTCACCCGCCATCTACAAGCAAAAATCGGCTTTTCCACTATATATCAGAACGAAACATCGCTTCTCAAATACACGATGACCAGATTGCCTCCGCATCTTCGGCTGCTGCTCCTCGCAGGCGTCGTGTCTTCAAACCCAACCCCGGCGCTCTTCGCTCGCGATACTTGCGCAACAAGCGGGAAAACATCTTGTGCGTCGCAGGGCCTCTCCGACGGGCTGTGTTGCCCTACAAGCAGTGATTGTGTCCCTCTGGCAGGGAATACCACCGTCATTTGCTGCCCGAGTGATAGCTCGTGTACCAAGATCCAACCCATCACCTGTGACGTGTCCGAACAAGACCCGACATTACATCCAGACGCTCCTATAAAAACCACTGCGCGGGGCGCTCAATTACCGGCATGCGGTAGCAATTTCTGCTGCCCCTTCGGGTATACCTGCTCGGCGGATAGCTCGTCGTGCACCAAGGACTCGGATCAGTCCAAACCGCCCCCGGGCATGACTTCAACATTGACGCCTACGGCCAAGGCAAAAGCTACATCACCTTCAACTTCGACATCGACAGCGCAAGCAGCCGCGGCCACTTCAACAGGGGCGAGCCAAGAGAACAATTCGTCTTCTCTCGGGGCCGAGAAGATATCCATCATTGGAGGGGCGGTTGGCGGTGTTCTCGCGCTTTGTCTCCTGATAGGGATAATATTCCTCTGCGTACGAAGCCGTTCGAAAAAATCTCCCAAGCCCGGGCCATATAGGGAGATTTCTCCGCCCATCTTGAATAACCAGGCCGGCCGTGTAGACTTTATTCGAAAGGTGGAAGAAAACACTCCTCCGCCACCAAAGGGACGTTCCTTCATGGACCGCTGCTCTCGGTTTTTAGGACTACCGGAGCGGCAGATGCAAAACACACACTCGGCCATACCTAATCGATTTAACTCGCCTAACCCATCTCTCCAGTCATCGCGCCTGTCACGATCATCCCTGACATCCGAGGACGATCGCAACGCACGCACGGGACATGTCGGCGCGCGTCTGCCACCCATTCGGCAAATGAGAGGCACACACACACAGTCGCGCAGAATCTCGACGCTAGAGGCCTATGATGAGCCCAGCCGGGAGAGCATCAATGTGTTTGCCGACCCCGACATGATGAGCCACCGCAGCGACGGCCGCCATAATTACCGTGGCACAACGTTCAGCGACTTGATGGACCAAGCGGACATGAGCGGTGTTCATCGCAACGGGGGGTACGTGCCTGGAAGCCAGAGGCTACGAGTTCCCGGAACGACACCAAAGTTATGATGAAGACGCCTCCGACGTTGAAAGGTTGTGAGTTTGTGCCATCTTCACAACAATATGAAGACGACAGCACGCAAGTGGGGAGTGACGCCGAGTTTGACATTTGACCAACGGGCTGTGCGATAAAGGGAATACATGACTGTACATGAAGAGGTAAAAAAAGGTAACGAGCCATTTTGCATCGAAATTTCGTTTGTCTCTGGACTGGAGTTGGAGATCCCCGTGTTGGGCGGTCAGGCTTTTGCTTTTTTTTTTCTTCTTCTTGTTTTCTAATTCTTTGGTACTCCCGATAGCAATAGAGGTTGTTGGTTGCACACGTGTGATTCTTTGTCGGGCACTCCATCATTGGGTGATGAAAGGTGCCGACTTGTTTTGGGGCAGGCCTGGCTAGGCGAGTTTGCCTGCAGTGGTTTTCCATCAAAGGCCATTGTGTGAACGTCGCCGACAAGGGCATGCGGACTTGCACATTGCCCCTTTTGATTGTGACCTTGGCTCAAGTGAAGCCGTCCAAGACAATGCTTGCTTTGCAGAACCGAGTATTGACGAAACCCACCATGACCGTGTGCCCACTTCAAAAGCGCAACAGGTGGCACGCAGTCGACTTCAGAGCTTGTTCGAAAAAACGCCAAAACCGCATCCACCATACTGCAGCCCCAGGTGCCCAGGTCCTCGAGCGTCGAGCCGCATAATGCTCGGGGCACCTGTGTGATTTTGCCAAGCACCGACTCGGTCGGATCCAACGGCCACCGATGGTCCGCCGGCTGGGTCAACAGCACCGGGCAGACAGACGTCAAGGCCGGGATCTTCCAGCCGGCAATACGAGGCGAGGAGGCGCATCGAGTGCCGGCCGTGCGTGACCAAAAAAACCTCCCTCGTCGGGCTACCCTCCGTGAAGTGCAAGTCGCGCGGAGAGGAAGGAAGGCCTGCATATCCCTCCAGACTCGGGTTGGGGCATTGATGACAAAAGCAGGGTTGGCTACGTTTTTTTTTTTCTGCCCAGGCACTCAACACCAAACACCAGCATCTTACATGACCCATGCAGAGAAATACCCGAGGGCGCAGAATATTAATGCTTTCTAGCATTGATTGTGAAACGACAGGCCATGATACTACAATAACGTAGACGCTATGCAATGGATATTCGAAAACTGCTTCCTGCACTTCCATCCCCTAGCCTTGTACAACGAGAGGTGCCACACCACACGAGCTTTGCTCCAAAATCAAAACCCCCATTGAAAACATGTTCGCAAACGCCCCCAAGCCCAGGTACTCATACAAATGGAATATTAGTCTGACACGACAAGGAAAAACAATCAAAACTCGCTCTTTGCAATGCATATCGTCACATAAGGACACATTTGTTCTCCTTCGGCTTTGATGGTGTGGTTATGTCAACCCATCCGGCACTGTCTGGGACAGACTCCTTCTTCTTCTTCTTGGGCATCCACCCTTTCTTCTTGGCGTCCTTCACATTCTTTGCTGCGCTTCTTTCCGCACGGCTGCGACGTCTGTTGACGCTGTTAGGCGTTCTACGCGACGAGTTTGACGGGGTTCTCATCCACATGGGCAAGGCGTTAGCAGTTGAACGCATGTGAGGAGGCAATGAGGCCGGAGCAGGCTGGTTGTTGTAAATATTCTCCAGTTGCTGCGCAGTCCCCCCCGTCCTCGGGAAGTTGGCAGGTCGCGGCCGTCGTGGAATTGGAGCAAGTATAGGCGTTTCTGCGTGTGCAGAAGACCCTCGCCGTTCAGGCGGATCATGCGATCCAGAAACCCCGGTTGGTGTACTGATGATAAGAGGTCGATCAAAGTCTGCAACATGAAACCTTTCCCTTTCCTCATCCGCAGGAATGGCCGGGGGCTGGCTCTGCGACGGTGAGCCAAGGGGCTCATTCATACTGCGGCCATTGCCCATCCAGAGCTGCGGATTCAAAATATTGCCGGACAGTCGGCGAGGATTGCCCTGACTTATTCTCTTGCTCAGGCTCGCAATCTGAGTGGAACTCGGCGCGGGCGGAAGAGAACCCGCTGCAAAATCGTTTGCAGTGGCGTGCAAAGGCGGAGCAGTGTAGGGATGCCCAGAAAACCGCTGTGATGGGCCCAGGTTTGACTGTGTTCCTGGCTGCTCAACTTGCTTCGGCCACGTTCGGGCGTTGGACAGGCGCCTGACAACTGGCTCTGCTTCTGGCTCAGGAATAATATTCAACGTAGATGTAGGGATACGCAGTTCCAATATTGGCGCTCCGGGCCGAGCTCCGGGCCCAGTGCTGGAACCAGGACTCAAGGGAGCAGCCGCTGATATCGCTGGGGAAAACTCAGTCCATTGCTGGGATGGGGCGGTATCAAAAGAGGCTGCAGCTGACGTATTTCCGCGAGATGCAGGTGACGGCATTTGATCCTGAGGCGCCGCAGGCTCACTAGGGTGCGCAGACGATAGGCGTGGAGAAGCTGGCGGCGACACGTCGTAGATGTCGTCTCCTTGAACTGATAGCATAGAAGGCGAGGATGTCGGGCGAGGTACATCTGAGACCTGCAGTCTGTCAATGTCCGTAGCCTCACTTGTGGTATGCTGATGATGAGCCCGCGTGTATTGGGTCCCATCCCTGGTTGCATTGGCCGACTGCTCCAGGGCTAACGTTGAAGAGTTATTGAGAGTCTCGCCGGTGGAACCACCCGCCGAAGGTGGGAATTTATTCGCATCTGCAGAGTCGTCCGTAGCCGATATTGGCGCCACCGGAGGTCCACGCATAAAGACAGGCATATCACCAGGGTCTTCTTTTTGATAAGGGGGCGGAGGAGGCACCCAGTTGTCGGCATCGCTCTCGTGAGGATGTTCAGTACGGCCGTCGGCCCGACGATACTCGATAGGACGACCATCCGCCGTGCGAGGATTTAGTCGCCGATTCACAGCCGCGGCCGTAGCTGCCCGACGAAGAGTTGTACCGGACCGAGGGCTAGCATGCGCGTAGGGCGCATCAAGAGCCTCCTGCTCCTCCATGGATGCAAATTCTTCCTCAGACTGCGAAGTGGGTGCTGCAGTTCGGCGGTTGATGGGGTGTTGTCCAACCGTCCTTGGGGCCAACGGGTCGTCGTCGTCATTGTCGTTTGCCTTGTTGCCGGGCTGCATTAGACTAGGAAGGGGCTCTCGTCCGGCGGCTGTGGTTGCTGCTCGGAGAAGAGCAGCACTGCCTCCTCGCTTCTGGGCAACGGTTCTTCGTCGGACTATGGCCACCTCTGTTTCTAAATCACGTCGTTCCTCGGCCAGTGGCTCGGCACTGTCCGTTCCCACTTCAATCGTTATTTCTACAGCCTCCCCATTCACAAGGCCGTAATCAAAGTCCAGCAAGACAATACGCCCACCATCAACAAAGTCGATGTCCTCCTCATCTGTCACCAATCTTGGACCCATGACTCCTGTGGCGGTAGCCACAAGCCGTTCGTGGGAGGAATGCTCTCCAAAGTGTCCAACCCACTTGACACTGCCAACGCCACTTAACTCGGCAACCTTGAATCCAGCAACTAGATTGTTCCGCAGCTTGTCGCAGAGGACCTGCCACTGAGGCACCGGTTCGGCTTCAGCACCGTCGTGACCCCGTATCGAAGTGCGACGGGACAAGCTGCTTTGGGTACTATTATGCCTGCCTAGTCCTGACGAGTTCGAATTCGACGTAGAATCCTGACTTGCTGGTGGTGCTTCCGGTATCGCGTCCAAATCTTGGGGGATGCCGTAAATCCAAACCTCGTTGCCCTGAAAACCTGCCGAAACCAGCTCTCCCTGGGAGGTGGTGGCGGGCAGAGTACAGGGCAAGAGCTTCGTCTGCAACTTGGCATTTGGAATCGGGCCAGTGAAGTAAGTCGTCCCATTTCGGAGATCATCGAGGCGCACGGCACGAAAGGTTTCGAAGCTGCGGTCATAGGTGAATGTCCACTCGGGCTCTCCGTGTTCGTCATCGGGCAACCATATGGCATGACTGCAGTCACGACTCGTATTCGGAAATAGGATCGAGGTAGTCCACATGGCACCCAAATTTTCCTCCAACAGCTGGCTACCAGGATCATAGTACGGTGCTGTGAGAACAACAGTGCATGGCGGAGATGAGTTTACCGTGGTGCCCAAAAGCTGGGTCCCGTCGAGTGAAAAGGCCAAGGCGTCAACCGCGTCACACTTGACAGCTCTCTTTTCTGTCGCCAGAGCGGACGATTTCAAGGAAGACACTTCGATGCCTCCATCATATGCAGCAGCAAGGACGGCACCGCAAGCGGATATTGCAATTGTCTGTGGCTTGTTGTCCAAAATCAGGGAGTGCTCTCGATGTGGTGGCGACTGGGTCAAATCATAAATATCGACCTGCATCTCACTCGACAGCACAGCAAGAGTATGAGCATCATCAGTAATGCAGGCCGAAGCTGGTCGTCGTTGAATCTTAAACTCCCGTTTGACGTTGACTGTTGGGCTGCAGACATCGATGACGTAAATCCTCGACGAGTTGTATGCCAGAAGGTGCTGGCCTCTGGGTGAAGAGGCAAACTGCATCCCCTCCCCACCAGGACATGATGAAGAGCTGATTGAATTGGACACCAACTTTATCAAAGTTCGTTTGGGGCGCAAATAAGCTTCGAATAGGTTTCGTTTGACCTCGCGTGCAAAAAGGCGGCGAAGTGCGAGCAGATTCTCATCTACGGCGGTGGGAACCGGGGAATGTGAGGTTGCAAAGGACGGGCATTGCGCCAATTGATGTGTGTAAAGGTGAGGGCGTTGAGATGTTGCTCTCCACTTGCTATTGAGGAGAACCAGAGATGCGAAATCGCTTGGTTCGGCGGCGAGGAGTATTCTTGTGGCACGTTAGTATCTTCAGGAACGACAGCAGACGAGGCGGCGGCCCCATAGGGGGAAGGCATAGCTTACTGCTCGATAATCTCGTCGGGAAGTCGATGGAAGGCATCGGAGTCGGCTGCGACCTGGACGGGTGCCTTTTCGATGCTAGATCGCCGCTTTTCTGTCACGACGGGGTCGTCCATGGCGAGGTTGAATGCTTCCTCAGGGCCAGCGGTAGGCGGATGCTCGCGGCAACCATGCGGGCACAGAAGGAATTATGAGGTTGCGAAACTGTACAAGGTTGACATGGCGTTCTAAAAGGTTTTTGACAAGACGGTGCGCCGAGAGGTACTTGTTGGAGAAGGAGACTGGAAACTAATGAGACAATGGTCTGAAGCGAAGGGGCGTTGCCGTGTGCGGAGGTCAAAAGTAGCGTCAGTGCGGAACAAGGTGGCTCAAACGGGTGGCAGAAGATTGAAGGCAGCAAATTCCTGGAGTGACAAAGGCCAGACACGAGCCCCAGCGGCCCGTACTCTGTAGAAACTAGCACTGCAACGAACAACAGGTGCCCAGGCGGTGGCGCCGCCGCACATGTGTACAGGGAGCACTTGAGGGCAGCTGGCCTAATTAGGCTACTGGGGCTGCTAACGGCACTCGCCAGCCCGCTACGGCAGGGAGGGGACAGCGTGCCAGTCCATCAATGTGTCGGCGGATGCTTGGAACTTGGCAGAGCACTTGATGCACCTCATTGGACCGATACAATGTTGATCTTGCCAAAACATCAACAACTTGTTCCTCATGGACTGTGCGAGCAATGCCATCCCTTGGGCACCTTGGACGCCGTCGTTTCATCGGCCTGAACAAACGCCATGGACTGCATTGAACACTCGCAACATACGTCGTCAGTCGCCCTTGTGTCACCCCCCGTCGCAGCCAGTCCTGCCGCTGCATTCGTCCATCTGCCATGTGAGCGTCTGTCATAGGATAGAGCATTGCCGCATGCTGGCATGTGTCACAACATTTCCAAGTGCTCACTCACGGTCAATCAATGGTGGCGTGTTTCGCGGACGGCACATCATCAGTGGCCATTTCCAACGTCACTCCGTGTCAAGTCATAGCCCAGGCAGGTGGATGGTTGGGCGAATCAACTGATGCTCCAAACAGGCAAAACAGGAGATTGAACAGCTCACAGCTCACCGTTCACCGTTCATTCAATATCCCTTCCCCCTCACGCTACCGTCCTTCGTCTGTCGGCTTGGCGGTGGCAAATCGCGATTGCAGTTAGTATTGCGGTCGCACCGTCGATCCCATGGCAAGTGTCTTTATTTAGAAGCCGACATTTTCCAGAAGCCAAGATTGAATTTGATGGAGCTGATCCCGTCAACCCCGCCTGGCCAAACTCAATGTCCGGCTGGTTTAAATGGCGTCGTTGGAGGGTGGGATATATTTGGCACACCATGTTGAACACGGCGAACATGCAACCACACAACCCAACCACATATGTACGTAAAAGCGTGGGGACACCGATCAAACTGATCTCAGGCATTGTACATGTCAGCTGCCTGCTTAAGTTATTGGTCCGTCTGCTTTGACAGTGAGAAACACTGATTGTCGCCAACGAATTGACAACGGGCGTCACTTGCATGTGGTGTGATTGGATGCCCCCCGAACACTTTTGCTTCCCGATGGGGCCAGCTTCGTCGCCAGCATAGACTTGCAGCGCATTCCATCATTGGGCATGGCGTTGCAGAGATGCTCCCGCCTGTCATCTTGCATTGACTCCGATCATAGGGAGCACACATCTCGCGCCATGCTTTCGGTGTCGGTGGAACACGGCCATTGTTCCGTAGGCGACTGCCTCGTCAGTAGTGCGCATCGCCTCCAAAGAGAATATTACACCTGTGCCCTGCGACACAAACTACACACGTGCACCGCATGAAGGAGGCGCTGAGCTTGGCCGGAGCTAGAAAAAGAGCTTCCATCTCCAATTGCTGCGCCGCCTTGGGTTACCGTGCAGCTCTATGTACACTGAGTATTTGGTAAAGTGCCTCATGCGGCTGAACGAACTTGTATGCGTGAGCAGGCACACGTCCTTGGCGGCGGCGTAGAATAAAAATCATGCCATGCCACGGGAGAGGGATCTTGGACGATGCTATAAAAGTCCAAGCTTACCGTAGCCCCACTCCAAGTTCTCGGCAAGCAAGTCCTTGTGAATAATGTTGAGGCAGCCTCTCGAGTCACAACACACCGGTGTTACTCGGTCGACATGGAGGTCTGTAGTCCCAACCAGGTCGACTCCAAACAACATCCTTCAACCGCTTCAAGTATCCAGCGCGCAAGATAACAAACACCCTCAACACGTAATCACCGGCCCCTAGGTGCAATATCGAATAGCTGCGCCTCGACGAAATACACCCCGTCCGTGTAGCTTCCACAACCCTAAACTTCGACAGCAGCTCGCGGCAATTCCCGTTTCGTAAATACCGGGTAACTACTAGTTATGCCAAGATGTCATCAAGACAAGGAAGACAACAAGCTCTCTCCGCACGACCGGTTCGATGGCATGCTAGGTTCACGACTTGTACGGAGATGCGCATAATCCGATACTAATTCCATTATATATTTATAGGCCATCTCAGCCAAAGGGGTCATACCAGTCCACGCAGGCCGCGTCCTACCTATTCTGCCTTCTGCCAAAACGCAAACCTCGAAATTGAATGTCTCCTTTCCACGCTGCACAGACCCATCCATCCTCGCATGTGAAGAATCCACCTTTTGCACCAAGTTGCTTCTTTGAAAAAAAAAAGGCAACATGTTCAATATCTGCCGTAACCTCGGGCTCACCGCCGCCCATGTCTGTCCGTGACACAAAACGGGTATTTGGTATAAGTGCTTGGTAAACAGGTACAAGGAGGGCACAAAAACAAATAGTAATCAATGCTTGCTCAGGCGCAATGCAAATTTCAAGATAAGCGTAAGCGCCGGATAATTATCCGCCTCCTGACGTACAAGGCCAGCGCAACGCCTACCCCGAAGAAGATGGGCATCAGGTGGGCGTGGCCCAACATGGTGATGAGTTGCGCATCATACGAGTGCCACGACGAGCTGCCCAGGTGCTCGAAGAGAGGGGTCACGACTCGGCCGTTGAGGCTGTGAAGAGGGCCGGGGAGAATCTTGTAGTCTTTTCGATTTGGCTGCAGCGTGTGCAGCACGGATGCGAAATGGCCGCCTGTGCTGAACATGACGGCGGCGTAGGGCAGCCCGAACCACCGCTTGTTGAAGGCTGGCAGGTTGTCGAGGATGGTGCCCACCATCGGATTATGCCTGCTCGCCATGAGGAAACTGATCGAAAAGCCCGTTGGGTGCGCCTCTGGCGCGACAAAGCCGAAGCGCCTGAGCGGTCCGAGGGCCCGTCTACATCGCACGTCCAAGTCGAGAATCGCGCCGCCCATTTCGTACAGGATCATGTATCGCAGGGCGTCAATCCGCTCAATCGCGTACGGGTAACTGTCCCACATGTCCTTCAACTCTGGGAACTTCTGCTCAATAAAGGGGACGGCATCGTCGTCTGTCCACAGCCGCGTTTCCCAGTCGGGGTGTAAATCGACACAGCTCTGCAGCGCCTCCTCCCATTGAGGTCGCCAGTCCTCCCTTCTGGTGCCGAGGGCGATGTGGTGCAGCACGGGGGGGACAACATCCTGGTACGGCTCGCCCGCAGTAAGTTGGCTGCGTGTGTAATTCGCAAAAGTAACGTCAAAGTTGTCGTGCTCAGCGGAAAGTATAAAGTCGGCAGCGTTGGCGCGCCAGTGCATGTTCAGCGATATGAGCGCCCATGTCTGGTAGATGACATCCTGAAAGAGTAATACGGCAATGAACAGGATTACGGGTATTAGCCAGAAAACCGGCCGAGGTCTGGATGTGGTTGATCGAAGGGGGCCGTGTAGGGGCATTGCAGCGCCGTCGACGTCCCGCGTCTAATCTGACGTCGGGATGCAGCGACGTCTGTGTATGCAAGCTGACAAGTTTTGAGACCAGAGGAACTTTGCCAGTCGTATGGGCCACAGGGCAATCAATGCGATATGTTGAATTGAGCAAGAAACGAAGAGAATACAAAGAAACAAAAAAAGAGACACACAAATACGTATGTATGTATGACTGAGAACCAGGGGGGGGGGGGGGGGGGGGGGAGAAGTTCAGGAGGTGCCTGCCAGATGAAAAAGGAGGAAAGGCTCTGGTCAATTTGTGCATAAAAGGGATCCTTGGCTTGGTCAGACGACGCTTGGCACGTTATTCTTAAGGAAGCAACAAAGTGAATCCAATATCCGCCGTTGCAGCACGCAGATGATGGTGCAGCTGGCAGCACTCGACACAATCGACACAACAGCCAGCCCAGGATGTTGGCAAACTGGCAGGAATTGGCAAAGAGTCTGGTCTGGTCCCCTTTCCAATGCTGAGCCTAGGCAGGTGCTAGGTACTGGGTAAAGTAGTCATCAGCAGCTCTCGGCATGTCATACAGTCCAGTTGACCTTTTATGGATGAACTACTGGGACATCCTTTCTCGTCGTCATCAAATCCCTGGGCTCCCTCCCCACGCGAAACCCATTCTGCCACGCGGCGGCCATGGCTCCTAAGCCTGTCCCGTCGCAGAACCACCTAGGTACCTAGGTAGTTAGTAACCTTGTGAGTATATCGGAGCAGCCAACTCCATACGAAGTACTACTAGATAACTACAGACCACGCGCATATCTTGGCATCCGCTGAGGTCCCCCAAGTACTCCGTACAAGGCCGCCTCGTTCTCTGCTCTGCTTTAATTAGGTCAGGAGTCGGGGATCTGCGCCTGAAAACCCCATCGTCTCTTCTCCAGCTCCGTATCTGTATGTGTATGTAACGCACATACACGCTTCGCCTGCCTTCTTGGCCTGTCCGGAGCGAGCCACGTAATCATGGTTCTCTAGCCACCCTTGGCAAACAACATGACACCCGTCTGTTCACTGCGTGACAATGCTGGATGCCAAGATGTTGGCGCGTGTGGGAGAGACGTTCAATTTGCTAAAAGTGTGGAATCAATGTGGGATACGTTTGAGAAGTCCAGGAACAAAGCAACAGAACAGCAGCGAAAGCGGGTCGCCCTCCCACCCATCAGTCATCACAACTCCATGCCCATAAGAGGGGGCCTGGAGGCCAGACAAAGCAGACGACCTCGGTTCGGCTAAGACTAACCTCAACTAGCCACAACCTTAATGTCGGACGTGGGTCAAGCGTCGAGCTCTCCCTGACAGTCATCATAGTGTCAGGCTCTGCGGCCTATTGGGTAGCGTCACCCAATCTCAACTTTGTCTCAATCTCAACATGTTTGGCTCCAATGTTTTTTTGCTATGGTTATAGCACGGAGTAGTTGCGCGGCTCCAAGTGGCTTTTCTCGCTTCTCCAACACAGACTACCGAGTAGTCCCAGGACGATCACCAGTCCCACGTCGCACACAGAACGATCCCGCAGTGCAGGCGCCACTTTATGAGTCGGCTCGTCATTGGTGGTGGCTTTTGCTGAATCCATCCCTTTGAATGCTTTAAGGTGCCACCTTCGTACCGAACAAGGATGTCAACCAATAAAAAGCCTTAATATGAAAGATACATAACCCCACTAAGAAATAGTATGATGGTATAAGTACCAGTAATCTCCCTGCTTACAAAGAGCTACATCGCACTTATCGCAGCCCGAAGGTTTAGTGGCTGACCTTGTTGCCAAAAAGGTACCCGCTAGGTATCGCAGAAAAGTGGGGCCGTTACAAAGGTGGCACCTTAAAGCATTCAAAGGGATACCAGTGTTGTTGTGGTGGCTGGGCATGTTGACGGCGCCGATTCTGCTCCGTTGCCCGATCCCTGTACTCCGTAGTTACTCCGTAGTACTCCGTGGACGTAAGAACAATCGCCAGATAACGTTTCGTCCGTGTCCCTGATCAAACAAATGCTAAGAGCAACATGACCAACTGATCTGCATAAGGGGGAGTAAGTGCATCCGAGATGGGATTCAAAACAAAGGGGCCGCGGTTGTTTGAGATTTTTTTCAAAAAAAAAAAAAAAGCCCTCCAGCCGGCGAAATCATCTTCATATCCCTTTTTTTTTTTGCCCCTTCTTCCAAAACCGCCCCATTTGTGGATTCAACCTTTTGCCGAAATACGCGGATTGGGACCAACATGTGGCGCCCAGGTTTATAAACTTCTCCACATGCATGTTCGCCAGGCTCAAGCTGATAGGTGCCAAGACTTGTAGCAATATGATCCAAACCACCTCGTTCGCTTCCTTGGAACGGGATTTTAACAGAGAGGCGCTTGTATAATCCCGTTCTCATTGCCGCGAATCGATCGTCCCTGGTGGGTTGTTAAAGTCAAATGGGTCGAAATTAAATGCACTGCCGTCCTGGACCGGAAGCTGAGCACTCAGAAACCCATCGGTGATCAATGTGCCCAGTTCGTCGTCAAAACTGGTCAATAGCCCCGTCGTGGCGTCGGCACCGCCAAGCTCATGCCTATTAATCAAGTCCGGCGCATTGAGAAGTACGTCAGGAGGCCAAGTTGTTTCGCGACATTGCCTTGCCACAGTTACGCAATCGCGAATCTCCTTCACACATTGCAGGCTGTTTTGTATCTCGTCCATGGCTTCCGTCAGCAGAGACAAGGAGCGTTCGATCTCGGGTCATCCCACGATGATTTTGGGAAGAACCGCTTCATCATGAGGACCTCTGTGGCCGTGGAAAGCGTTTGTGCAAAATCCAGTGAGAGAGATCTGTACCGATAATAGCGAGAGTAACTTCGCATGAGGCGCAAGATGGCCTGCAGTGACTCGTAACAGATTTCAACATCTTCGCTTTCTGAAATTCCAGGCTTTTCAAGCATATTTGATGGTGGGCGATAGAGAATGATCATGACGATGTGAAATAACATGCTGTCAAGTCGTCAGGCTGCTTGTTAAGAATTCTCTACGCCGAGGGGGACGGTTTTAGACTTACTGCAGGTGAAGTACAGGCGATGACACCTGCCCTAGTGTCTACTGATTCCAGTGCAGCGTTCCTGGCAGGCTCGCAAGCCATTTTGTCGGCGAAACGTGAATCTTGTGCGACTTGGCCGCTGCAATGGCTGGATCAACATCGCCTCGCCGGTTTTCAAAGAGATCCGCAATCATGACGTGAATGATCTTGCAAACTTCCCAGTTACTTGGGTCGAGGTAAAAGCCCATCTCGTGAGCCACTCGAAAAGCCATGCCGCAAAAGAGCCCTCCTTTAGATGTCTGCCCTGCAGCGATTTCTCGATGCCCCGGAAGAATCAGGGCCTGGAGTGTAGTGAGGTCGGACTTGTCCAGTGTTGCAAATAGCAGTGCTTGCGCCTGTCCGGAAAATACGTCGGATAGTTTGAAGAAGTCGTCGTACAGGAGGGCTGAGAGAGAACACATTGAGTAGAGCAGCAAGACGGAATAATATCTCCCAGAGCCAACGTCGTAGTCTCTCAAGAAGTATTCCCGGTAAACCACCATGTGATACTGGTACTGCTCCGTGAAGAAGGCAGCCATCAAGGTTTGAGAAGTTTGGTCATGAGGCGCATATGGAAAGCAGCCACTGCTACTGGAACTTGACTCCTCAGGTGCAAGGTCGGTTGTTTCCAGTGTCGAATTGATTTGGCCATCAGCCTGCACCATTGTGCCATCGCTGTTGGCCAACGTACGAGGGGTCATCTGAGTCTCGTCTCTGGAGAAGTGAATTTGAAACGAACTGATTCCGCCAAAGAACTGTGCCGCGTTACCATCTCGCGGTCGTCTCAATTGTCCAGCGCGCAGCCGAGCGACCGCAACTCCATGGTCTCGAGTCGGGCTTGGCTGAGGCTTCTTGTCAAGCGATGCGCCGTTCTCGGGCGCCGAGCTCAGAGACAACGCTGAAAGGATCTCATCTCTCTGCGTGCTATCTGCAACGGCCAGCTTCCGAATCACTTGCTCCAGTGCACTGATTTGCCCCTATAGAGCCTGAACGTAGCTTTTAGAGACTGGTCTTAATCACGGCAAGCACAGTGCACGAAAGGGCGGTAACTCGTGAAAATATCTCGCCTCTGCTTCTCGCCAGTTCCTTGCAAGACACATTTTAATACATGTTAAACAAGGGCGCTTGCGGTCACATTTGATCTGCACACTTTGGTTAGCTTTCGGATCATTGTGTGGGTGCCCGTTCTGCCCACCTTGCGACGGCGATATCGCTCACATACGGTCGCACATTAGCTAAGGTCCGCAGTTGCTGCCACAACCCCACATCTAGCATTTTAAGCGATTTTAGCGGTTTAGGTGGTTTAAGCGATTTTTAGCATTTTAAGCAGATTACCTATGTACGAGTAATGCTACCACTATAAAGAGACCTAAAATACGTATAAGAGAAGGTTTATGCTCTTTTAAATAAAAAACTCACCTATTAATAGATTTTTAATTACCTTAATAATTAATTTTTCATATAAGAGTAATAAACTATTAATATTTATACCTTTTAGCGTTAGCTTTCTTCTTAAGGTTTTTTATATATATTAGCTATAATATCTCTCTTTAATCTTTATAAAGAGATATTTAAGCTTTTTATATAAGGTTATATAATATAAAGTATTCTTTATTAGAGCTCTTACAAATATAGTAAATACGAGTGTATTGTGTATTGTATTTTATATTATATTGTATTTTCATGTATTGTATTTAAATACATTATATTACATAACTAAAATACCTATAAATGTATTATAAGTAAAAAAACCCCTGTTTTTTAAACCTAAGATTATAAGGCTAATTATAAGGATTATAAGGGAAAATTTTATATCATTTAAAAGAGCTAAATAAGCTCTTTAAAATGCCCCACTTTTTACTACTATAAGTTATTATCTTAAAAAGTTATAAGCAATTGAAAATTCGCCCCGCTTTACTTACTTTTTATTTTAAGACATAACTTTAAAGCTTAATATCTCGCTTAATATCCACATTTTAAGGTTAATTTTGAAAAATTTAAAATCACGTGATTTTTAGCTTTATTTTAATATATAATATGCTTATGTAAGCATTTATTTCTATTATTAGATATTTTATAACCTTATAATACATTTATAGGTATTCTTATCTTGTAATGTATTGTAATATATTATAATATAATATAATACAATACAGTATAGTAAAAACTACAAAAAATACAATACATTTAGAGGTCTGTTCTTTATATAATAAATAAGCTTCTTTAATAATAAGGTAACCTAATAATTAATTTATAAACTCTTAAGTTATAGCTTTAAAGTTAAGGGTTTTTATAATAATATTATATGTAAATTATAAATAAATTAATTAAACGCGTATAATTTTACTTCTTTTTATATAATTACTTTAATAAGTTAATTCTTTAAGACCTTTAAGTTTAAGACTAACTATTATATACGCTTTATATTATTTATTAAATTTATTAATAGTATAATATAAAGTAGCGTTTTTATATAAGTTAAGAGTAAGAAGCTACTCTTTAAAATGTAATTTAATTTCTTAAAGTTAACCTTTAATAAATATTAGTTATATAAGGCTTTAATTATAGTTATTTATATTATTATATATAATAATAGGGTTAAGTTTTAGTCTTATAAAATTAGCTTTATAGCTTTTATTAATTAATTTTTTTAAAAGAGATTTAATAATATTAAGAGAGAAATTTTAAATATTATATAAACTTTTATATACTAGAACTAAACTTTCTTTAATACCTTAATAATTATAAGAAGTTAAAGAGATTTAATATTTAAGTATACGTATATATTAATATATACTTACGTTATATTATTTAGTTTTATTATAATTACTTTATAATAATTATATTAAGTATATTAAAGTAGTATCTTTATATAATATAATACCTTTAAATACAGCTATTTTTTATAAGATTTAATTATAATATTAAAACCCTATTATAAGTAATAATATAAGTAATATTAGCTTAAGTAAGTTTAGCTAATATATTATATAAAGATATAAATAAAAACTAATATTCTTATACTTAAGGGAATTAAATTAGCTTTTATTATATATATAGCTTTAATATAAGAAATATACGTATTAAAAGCTAATAATAGTAATTATAATTAAGCGCTTTAAAGTAATAAATATTATTCTTCAATAAATTAGTGTAACGCGCATACGGAGTTACCTATAAAGAGAGACCGAATCGGGCACTACGTATAGGGAGTTACCTGTAAAGAGAGACTAAATTAGGTTTACTTATATACTAAAATAGGGTATAAATCCCTATTAATTCTCGTTTAAATCCTATAAGTATTATTACGTAAGAAGCGGGTATAAATTAAAGCTAAAACCCTTAATAGATAAGTATAAAAGAATTAATTTAAATATTAAATAACTTAAATAAGTTTTAATCTTATATTATTAAAAGACTTAAAAATAAAGTTCTTTTTTAATTTCTTATTTAATTATTTTATACTTTAGGTTTATTTTAATAATTCCTAAAACTTCTTTATATAATTACCTTTAAAAAGATAATAAGAACTTAAAAATAAAGCTATACGTTATATAATAATATATTAAAAGAAAAGATACTTATTATATCTCTTACACGTAAATAATTTACTCTTTTAACTCTTATTAAGTACTTTATTATAATTATATAAGAGATATAATTAAAGAAGTACTTATATAAACTTAAGTGAATTTAAAAACTTAAAGTTTAAGAGTAAGAGTTACTTTAAAACTTATTCTTAAATAATAAGAAAAGGTTCTTAAAATAATAAGACTTTTTCTTCTTAAAAGAAAATTAAGGTTTAAAGATTTAAATTAAAAATCTCTTTAAGTTATCCCTTAATATAAATTAAAGAAAAAGAGATAATTAATTAAATAACCTTTAATATACTTTTAAGGGTACTTTAAAAAAGTTTAAGAAGAATTACTTTTAAATCTTATATATAATTACGTAAATAAAAAATAAATATTATTTTTAATAAAACTAATATATTAAGAAAGTAAAGGTATATAATTTAAACGTAAATATTAATTAAAAAAAATTTAAAGTATAAACCTTAAATCTTATTTAAGATTTTATTAATTAAAATATAATTATAGTATAATAATTAAAAGGTATATATTAAAGAAAAGACTAATCTTCTTAAAACTTTTACGTATACTTAAACTTATTAAAAAAGCACTTCTCTTATATCTTAAAGATATAATAAGTACTTAGCTTTTTTATAAAACTTTACTCTTACCTTTAAAATTATATTAAAATATATATATTAAGTATATTAAAAACTTAAAAGAAAATTATAGCTCTTATTACTTATTTTTAGAATAATATAAAAGGTAAGTAAAATAATAAGTAGCCTTAAAATAAGAACCTAAATAAGAGGCTCTTTAAGGCGCTTTAAAAAAACCTTAAAGACTTTTCTTTTAAAAGAGAAAGTAATTAAAAAAGGTTTTTAAAACCTAATTAAAGGTATTTTTTACGCTAAAACTTATTTTAAAATAAAGATAAAAAGAAGGCTAATAGTAAAGAGAAAAAGAATTTTACCTATTAAGAGTATAATAGTATTAAATATCTTTAAAATAAATGCTTTAAAAGAGAAAAGATTAATAATATAAAAACTTAAGATAAAAAAAGGAAAAATAAGAAGAATATTATAAAAAAAAAGAATTAATCGTAAATAATACTTAATTTATAACTAATAAAAATTATATTTAAGTAAAAGCTAGCCTTATAATATAAGCTATAATTTAAGAATAAAAATTAATACTTATTAAAGTAACCTTAAATACTAGAGTTAAAGTAAACTTAATTAATATTACTTTAATATAACGTGTAAAATTATATTACTTAAATAAGATTCTATTAAGCTTTAAGGTATCTAATAATATTTATTTATAAAAGCTAAGAGTATAAAAGATACCCTTAGCTCTTATAAATTTAAAAGAGAAATAAAGAAAGTTCACTTAAATTTATTATATAATATTAAATATAAGTAAGAATCTTCTTTTACTTAAAATACTAGCTCTTAAAAATAAGAGTATTACTATAAACGTAAGATTATAGTAATAATAGTATAATATAAAGAAAAGTAAATATAAGGTAATTCTAATATATAAGTTTAAAAGAAAAGCGTAAAATCGCGTATATATTTTTATTATATTTAAAGTAAAAGAGGTAATACTATTATAAGAAAATAATACTAAACCCTTTTTAAAATTAATATCTTTATTATTAATATTACGGGAATATAATAACGTTTTTAAAGATAAGAAGATAAGAGAATTACTATTATATTACTTAATTAATTATATAATTAACCTAATAAAAGAAGAATTACCTTTATATAAACTTATATACTTACTTTTATTAAAGAAGCTAGTAATATTATAAGACTATTTAAATAAAAACCTAAAGGTAGGTTAAATTTAATACTTTAAAAGCTTAATAGAGATATTAATTTTATTTATATTAAAAAAGAATAAAACGCTTTACCTTTACGTAAATTATTAGGGATTAAATAAAGTTAATATTAAGAACTAATATTTACTTCCCTTAATTATTAAAATATTAAATTAAATATAAGAAACTAAGGTATTCTTAAAATTAAATATTAAGAAAGCTTATTATTAAATTAAAATTAAGAAAGAAAATAAATAAAAAACCGCTTTTTAAATATAATATAAGTATTTTAAATACTTAATAATATCTTTTAAGTTAATTAATATACCTATTACATTTTAAAGTTATATAAATTAAGCGCTATAAGGCTTAAATAATATTATTTATATTATATATTTTAATAATATCTTAGTATTCTTTAAGATAAAGAAGAAATATAAAAAACACTTAATATAAGTATTAAAATAAATAAGAAACGTAAGGTTATACATTAAATTATTTAAGTATAAATTCTTTTAACCTTAAGTAAAATTCCTAGGGTTTATCTTATTAATAAAAGAGATCTTTATAAATTTTACTTAAATTAAAACTATTATATTTTAATTAAAACCTAAAAGTTATTATAATATATAAGTATTCTTAAGGTTTTATAACTTTTATTAATACTTTATTAAAGTATACTTTTATATAATAACTTTATTAATAGCTTTATTAAAAGAGAGTAAAAATAAGCGAAAACTAAAGAGTATAAAACTTAATTAAAAGAAAATAAAGGTATTTTATACCTTAAAGAATACCTTTATAAAAGTGTAACGGTGGCTTAGGTTCTAAGGCATAGTAGGTCTGTTTCTTAGGAAGTAAGTTAGGTTAAATGCTATAAAGTAGCTTTTAAGTAGTATTATAATAAAGCTATTAAGAGTATAACTCTTAATAGTAAAACTATTACTTAGATTAATTAATAGAGAATTAAATTACTTAACTATAGGAATACCCTCTCCTTAAGTACTCGTTTATCTCTTTATTATAGTCCTAGATTATTTAAATCGCCTAATAATTCTAATAATCTCGTCTTATTAGATTATCTATATAATCTAATAAGCTATTACGTGACTTAATATTCTTATTAGTTAACAGCTATACTTACCCTTATTAGTATGGTTTAGCTTCCCGCGTCTTATATAATAACATTTATAATATAATACCCCTTTTTTATTAGTCTTATTCTTAAGGCTATTAAAGTAGGCTAGCTAAGGGTTTTTAGGTAATTTTCCCTTCTTTATTCTCCTTATATATTATTATATTAATTAATTGTATCTTAAGACCTTCTATTTAATCTCGTAAACTTTCTCGTAAAATAAACGAGCAAAACGCTTTTCTTAAGTTAATAATTAGGAACCTAATTAATATACTTACTTATTTCTTTTACTAAGATTAAGGCCTCTAGAATTATAAGGCGTTTAACGTGAACTCGTTCCGTTATTATAAGTGTATTCGTTTAAATAGGTCTTACTATAACATAAATTCTCTTACTCTATAGTAATTACGTTATATTAGTACCTAATACTAGAAAGCTAAGTTTAAATTAAAAGCTACTAAGAAAGAACTTAAAAAGGCGAGCGCTAAGGTGTATTACTTATAAAAATAAAAGAAATTATAGCTTAAGAAAATAATATATACGGTTACGCGTAATATTAATAACGTTAAAGAGTTAAAACATGTAAAACGTAAAGAAGCGAAATAGCTTTAAAAGACTATAAGGGTTCTTTTTACTTCTTTTAAGAATCTAGATTTTACTTTAATTCGTTTCTTAAATACTAAGTTTAATATTAAGTTATTAGGTAATGCTTAGAAGATTAATTGGAATGTATTTCTTAGGAATAAAACTATTTAAGTAATATTAAGTAATTTATAAGATATTTAGCTGGTTCCTAGATATTTTTAGAGTTTAAATATCCCTTTTATTTAATAAAATAATAATGATTTTTTATGTCTTCTTATACTTTAAGTATTCGTTTAACTTTATATTTATTAGTATCTTTTATTATAATATTTATAGTAATTATAAATTTATCTAGTGCTTTCTCTAGTAATAATATATAAAATATAGGATAAATTCTTATTTTATTTAATAATAATAGTTTATAATTAGTATTTAAGATTTTCCGTTTAATAAGAAATAGTTTAATCTTCTTTTAGTTAAGTTTATTACTAGGTTACTTAGTTTTAATGTTTTTACGAATAAGATATACTTTATATCCCTTCTCTAGGATTAGCGCTAGTAATCTCTTTTTATTCGCGTAGTATTTTATTTAGTTTTATAAAAATATTTATTCCTATTATAAGTGTTTTTATATTATTATTATTATTATTATATACGCTATAACTACTAGCACGTTTACATTTTATATCGTATATATTTTAATAATAAGGTTAAATCTATAATTTACCCTAAATAGTAATATCTTTATATTATTAATCTTAAAGCTATTATAAGCCTATTATACTAATAATAGCTATTCTACCTAATTATTCTATTAGTAGTTAATATAGCTTTATAAATATTATTCGAGTATTTAGTTTAAGATTTCTATTTATTTATTTAATTATAAGTGAAATGCTATTAATAAGCTTTATTTAATCTTTATAGTTTCTATAAGGCATTTCTAAAAGTTTAAGGTAAATAATTTATTATAATCTAATATAAGCTTTATTAGTAATTCGTATTATATAATAACTATTTTAAAGAATATATACGCTAAGTTCTTAGTATTACTTGATTTCTTATATAGAATATAATAAGCGTATTTTATAAGTTTATTTATAATAACTAAAATACTATTATAAGCTACTTTTATTATAGGTTCTTTTAACTTTAATAGTTTAATAATAAAGTCTATTATAATAGTTTATTATACTCTTTTAGGTAGTAATATTAGTTGTAATTCTTTATATAATACGTGTTACGCTAATTTTACTTTATTATACGTGTTATATTTCTTAATAACTTCTTATATTATTTTTTTACTTTCTAAGAAGTTATATAATCTTCTTAGCCTACTAATTGTTTTCCTTACACCCTAATATTCGTGTAATAGGTACTTATATATTTTCTTAATAAGCTATTCTTAAAGTGTACTAGAAATATACTACTATTTATTATATAAGAAGGTTTTACCTTTCTTAAATAAATACGTTTTCGTTTTTTAATTATTTAAATAGCTGTTATTATTAATATATAATATAATCTAATATATTTATATTTTATCTAGCTTAACTTACTATATTATATTAATTTCTCAGGTATTTAATATAAGGTTCCTATCCTTAATAGCGCGTAATAAGGGTGTATTACTTACTTACTTATTTAATTTTAAATTCTCTTTTTAGCTAAGCGTATTAGCTCTTTCGTTTTTAAATCCTTTATAATATATAATCTTAAAGTTATAATTTATAAGGGTTTTATACTATTTAATCTATTATTTATTTAAATTCTTTATAGTTAAGAACGATATAAGATTCTTATAATTAGTATAAACCTTAATTTAATACTTTACTTTTATAAGATAATATCTTTATTCTTTAAAGCACTTAATAATAGCTATAAGTTCTTTATTATAAATTCTATAATTAAGTTTAAGTTTATAGAGTTTCTTTAAGAAGAATATAATTAGGTGTAATCTTTCTTAATTATCTTATTATTTAAGCTATTCGCTTAGTATAAAGTTTAAGGTGTTTATTTTAAGCTTATAAGGTTTATTTTAATTAAGTGCTTTTAATATAGGTTTTAACGTAATTAAATCTTTTATCTTTTAAAATACTATAACTTTTAGTTTATTCTATTAAAAGCTAACTTCTTTCTTTATTAGGTTTATAAGAGATTATAAAATATCTTTATATTTACTTAAGAACTTATAGTAAAAGTTTATAAATACTATAAATTCTTTAACTTCTTTTAGATTCTTTAATATAAGCTATTTCTTAATAATTTTAATCTTATTTAAGCTTATTTATATTTCTTTATATATAAGCACGTACCTTAAAAAGTGTATAATATTCTAGTAGAACTAGTATTTTAAGGCTTTAATTAAGAGTTTATTATTCTATAAAGTTTATAGTACTTTATATATATATTATTTATATTTCTTAAGAGTATTTAAATAAATAAGAATATTATTAAGGTATATAACTATAAATACTTTTAATTGTTTTTATAAGATTATATTAATTATTCTTTAAAAGGTTACTAGTATATTAGTAAGCCTAAAAGGTATTACTAGATATTTATAGTATCCTTTACTAGTTTAAAATGCTATTATTTACTTATAGCCTTCTTTTATTTATATAAGGTTATAAGCTTCTTTTAGGTTAAGTGTAATAAACCATTTAACTTTTCTAACCTTATCTTTAATTTCCATTATAAGCGGTAATAGGTATTAATTCTTAATTATAATCTTATTTAAGTGTTAGTAATTAATATATAGTTATAGTTTCCCATTCTTCTTTAATACCTATAGAATTAAGTATTTTACTAGAGACTTTAATAGTCTTATATATCCCTTTTATAATATATTCTTTAAATACTTTTTAAGCGTTTTATTTTACTTAAGGTTCTAAGAATAAATCTTATTAAACGTTAATTTAATACTAGGTTAAAGTTTAATCTTATAGTCTTAGCGTAAATACTCTAGTAGTTCTATTTTTAGCTCTCTACTAAATAGCTTATTATACTTTAAGTATTTCTTAGAAATCTTTATTATCTTAGCTTTTAGCTCTCTAATAATTACATATATTTTTAAAGGCTTATTATAGTTTAAATAAGGTACCCTTTATAAGCTGCTCTTAGCTTTATAACTATATTCTAGTAAATCCTATTAAAGTTAACTAGTTCTTTAATTAACTTATAAATTACTCGCTTATAATTAAGGTATTCTTAATATAATATTATGTTTCAAGATTATTATAATATTTAATATAACCTAGTATTTCGTGCCTTATATATTAACTAAAAGTTACGTAACTTTTATATTAACTACTTCTTAGCTATACTTTATTATAGTTCCGTTTATAGTTATAAGTTAATAGGGCTTATCTTTAAGTATTTAAGGTAATTATAATTTATTAATAAGATTTAGTAAGATAAAATTTCCTTATACTTTACTATTAATTATTACCTAAATCTTTCGTCCTATTATAATTATATTAATTATAAGGTGTGTTATACTACTAATATTTATAGTATATAAAGACCTATTAGATCTCCGTTAAGGAATTAGTTTTAATTATAATAATAGTTATTATTTCCTAATTTATTAATCCTATTCTTATATTATTCTTTAGCGCGTTATTTTAGGTACTATTATTAATAGTTATCTTTTAATATATTATTAAAGCTTTCTTAGTAATTACTTAACCTACTATTTATATTAATTAAACTTAAGTTAAGTAAGTTACTTATAGTTATATAATTCCCTTTCTTCTTATATTATGAGGTTATAGCTTAAGTAGTGTATACGTTATTCTTAGTATAATATAACTTCCCGTTTAATATTTTTAAATTGGTTTATTATAATTTTAATTATATTATAAGGGTTATTTTCCTTCCCTTTTATTCTCGTAGAAACTATTTATTACTTTACTTACTACTAAGATACGTATAATAATTATTATTATAATAAAAGGTTTAATTAAGGAGTTTATATTTAATTTTAAGTTTATCTTTCTTAGTTAAATAATTCTCTTCTTCTTAGATTTATTCTAGTAAAAATTTACTTTTTAATAAGGGTATTTAATATTTTTAAAAGTTATTAGGTATTAGTTAGGTTTTAAATTCCTAATCTTTATTTAAACTAATATTATTTATTAACGTAAGGCTTTTTTTATTACTTATTACATTAAGATTTCGTGTAAGTAAGTTTTCTTAGTTTATAGTATAAAGCTTTTTACCTTTAAGAATTAGCTTTTATAGCTTCTTTAAGGCTTTATATTTATTTATAAAGTATTTAATTTTACTATAATTATAATAAGTCTTCCCTCTTTTCTTATTTATAGCGTTAAGTTCTATAGGTTTAGTGTAATACTTATATACTATTAATATTTAACGTAGCTTACTATTATTAGGTTTATTAAACCTAGTATATAATTTAAATTTTTTATAACTTTTTTTATAATATTACTTATATAAACGATTATTTACCTTAATAATTATTTTAATAAAGTTATTAAATAACTTAAAATAATCTTCTTAATAAATGTTATCCTTTACTTCTTCTTTAAGTTCTTAATAAAAGACTTTTATTTTAGGTTTAGTATTTTAATTAAGTTTTACTATAATACGCTTAAATTTCTTAGTGTAATAAGCTATAGATTTAATTTACTTAAGTTAAGTAAGCTATTATATAGCTTCTTTATACTTATTAGGGTTTTTAAATGTAATAAGAAGTTATTCTTTAAAGGTTTTATAATTAAAGAAGATATAAATAACTTTTACTTTAGCTTTAATACTATACTTAAAATATACGCGAAGGGTTAGCTTTTATTATTTTATTATCTTTTTAATTAAGAGATTATTAATATAAAGAATTTATAACTTAAGTATTATATAGATTTTCTTATTAACTTAAAGGTAAGCTTAAGCTTATATAAGAAAGTTTCTTATATTACCCTTATAACTATTATATAGTTTTAGTTTAGGAAATTTTAATATATTATAAGTATTTATAAGGGTTATAAGTGTAATTCTATAAATTACTATAAGTTTCTCTTTTTACTTATTAATCTTTTTATAAAGGTTATTTTATCGTACAAGAAGCTATTAACTTTACTTCTTTATTTTAATAATCTTATTATAAAGGTACTTTATTATCTTCTTAAGATTAATAGTCTTTTCGCTTAAAGTAAATATCTTAGAAGTTATTACTACTTAAAGTTTTAAGGTAACTTATTAAATAGAATTAATTAAAATGTAATAATAGCTTAGGTTTTAAGGTATAATAGGTTTATTTCTTAAAAAGTAAGTTATATTAAATACTATAAAGTAGCTTTTAAGTAATATTATAATAAGGTTATTAAGAGTATAACTCTTAGTAATAAGACTATTACTTAAATTAATTAATAGAGAATTAAATTATTTAACTATAGGAATACTTTCTCCTTAAGTATTCGTTTATCTCTTTATTATAGTCTTAGATTAATTAGCTTAACTATTAATCCCTTTAAACCTTAATTAATTAACTTAAGGTTTAATTAATTTAATTCTCTTTAATTAATATGTTTAAATATTAACCTCTTTAATCGCCTTTTAGGTTACGTGGCTAGTCACGTGCCCTTACCTTCTTCTTATGCTTACGAGTCGTGCTTATCCTAGCCGGTGCGGTCCCGTCCCGTGTCTTATGCAGTGTCGTTCGTAACAGTTAGCTTAAAAAAGCATAAGAAATAAATGTTAATTAAACTAATTAAATAATATAAGTAAAAAGTATAATATTAAAGCTTATTTCCCTTTAAAATAAGCTAAATATTTTAGGTTATATTAGACCTAAGATAAAGAAATTAAGTATTAAATAATTAAGCTTTAATATTAAAATTAACACTTTTATAAGCCTTCTTCTTTTTAAAACCCTTAATAATATTATTTTATTTTAGCTTAATTAGAAACGTTTTTATAATCTATTAAGCTTTCTTAATACCTTTAAATCCCTTTAAGTATAAAAATAAGCTATTATAAAAATCTATTAGAGTAGTATATTAAAGGTAATAATAAATATTCTTAGAAAAAAGATAAGAAATACGCTTAAAAGTATATTTAAAATAATGCTTAATACTTTAAAATAAGAAAGGTTAATAAGAAAATCCTAAAGAAATTAAATTTAAATCTTATACATATAATATTAGCTAAAAGTAAAAACTACTTTTTAATTTAAACCTAATTTTATTAGCTTTCTTTATATAAATAAAAAGACCTTATAATTTAAGTTAAAAATAATTCTAAGAAAGTGTAAACCTAAGAATTACCTATAATATTATATAACTTATTATTTAAAGATAAGTTATAATTACTTTGATAAGCCTTTTAAGTTAATAAGAACTTAAATATAAGTTAAAGTAAAAGGGTAAAGATCTTCGTATAAATATTATAATTATAATTAAAATTACTTATAAGCTATTTCTTTAAGAAGGTAACTTAAATAAACTTTAAGACTTAAATTAAGTTAAATAAATCTTTAATTATAAGGCTACGTAATATTTATCTTTAATTAATAATAGAATTAAAAAGAAATTAAATCTAATACTTACGCGAATATAAAGACCTTTTTAAAAGGTATAATAATTATAATTATTCTTAATTCTCTTAATAAAGTAAATATAACGTAACTTAATCTTAATTAAAGAAGTAAAATTAAAATTAAAATTAATTTTAAGTAAATACTTACTTAAGTATTAGGTTATATAATAATAATACTATTAATTATTACCACGTATATTAGAATCTTTTTATTAAGCTTTAATATAAGCTTAAATCTTTAACGTTATACTATTACTCTTATAAGATAAGTTAAACTTACCTTTTATTATTTAAACTACTTAAGCTTAAGTAATAATATTAATAAGTGTAAAGTTAAGTTAATATAAAGTCTTTTAAGCGAAAACCTATTTTAATTTAATATTAAATACTTTAATAATATCTCTCTTTAAGGCCTTATATTTAATTAAAGTTTTAAAGAGATTATAAGTTAAAGTTTAACCTAATAAAACTATAAGTATAATAATTAATAGCTTTAAGAATAGTATAATATTTATAATAATTATAACGTTCTTTAGAAAATCACGTTAAAATTAAAACCTAAGAGAATAATAATAAATTACTTACTTTATTTAATAGAATTATTTAAAAAGATAATTTAATATTAAATTAAATTCGCTTTATTAAGAAATATATACCTATAAAATAAGTAAAGAATATTAATACGTATTACTATTAAATTAAACGCGCTTTTTTAAGTATAAGAGTATAAAAACGTAACTTATACTTAAATTAATTATAATTTAAAATAAAAGTTTAATGTAAAAGTACGTATTAAGAAAAGTAAAGAAGAGTGTAAAGAAAGCTAAGTTAAGATATTATAAGAAAGCTCTTAATAATATACTATATTATACGAATTAAAATAGCTGTATTTAAATATAATAATTAAAAGAGTAAAATAAAACGTAATTAAAAGTAATAAGAGTTAATATAAAAAACCTAATAATAATATTAATAATAAGATTTAAGTTAAAAATAGGTTAAAATTAATAAATATATACCTATAATTTACGCTAAAGTTTTACTAATTATAATAAAATATATTTTAATTTAACGTACTTAAATAAACTATTATTCATTTAATAATAAAATAATTAATTAATTATAACGTTAATATAACTTTAAGTTAAAAATATAACTTATAATATTAATACTTTATTATATTAAGAGAAAATATAAATAAAGTATTATATTAAGTATATATTTAAAATTTAGGCCTAATAAGTATTATTATAATTTATAAGCTAAGAAATATATATAAATTATAAGCGTAAATATTAGGTAACAATTAAGTATAATAAAAATATAAAATATATAAGAGCTAAAAAAAGAATTTATACTTAAATAATAAGAAATAAAGCTATTAAAAAGAGAAAAAAAAGAGAGATAAAGCTAAAATAAAAAAGAAAAAAATAAGGGATAAAACTAAAAATTTATATTATAATAAACTTATAATTACTCTTACCTTAAATTTATAAGTTAGCCTTTAAGGTAATTATACTTATTAAAATAAAGAAAAGAACCTATAAAGCTCTTTCTTAAAAAATACTAGACTTTAATTAAAAGCTTTATTAAGAATAAAAATAAGTAAGAGTAACACGTATTAATAGAGTAAACGTTACGGTTAAGTAATTAAAAGTAATAATTATAACCTAATAAAATAAAGATATAAGACTTTAAAATAACGCCTTAAAATATAAGAATAAAAATAAAACTATAAGAACTTAAAGAAAATAATATTATTACTCTTTTTTTTACTAGATTTTAATAAGAATAATATACCTTTAAAGCTTACTTATATTAATAATAATTAAGAATAATTATATTAAAAGAGAGAGATAATTATAACGCGTATATAAAGTTACCTATAAAGAGAGATT
Organism: Metarhizium acridum; assembly: GCF_019434415.1. Classification (NCBI taxonomy): domain Eukaryota; kingdom Fungi; phylum Ascomycota; class Sordariomycetes; order Hypocreales; family Clavicipitaceae; genus Metarhizium; species Metarhizium acridum. Next base: position 849,051 of record NW_027094016.1, on the reverse strand, counting down.
AAATTAGGTTTACTTATATACTAAAATAGGGTATAAATCCCTATTAATTCTAGTCTAAATCTTATAAGTATTATCACGTAAAAAGCAGGTATAAATTAAAGCTAAAACCCTTAATAAATAAGTATAAAAGAATTAATTTAAATATTAGATAATTTAAATAAGTTTTAGTCTTATATTATTAGGAGACCTAAGAATAGAGTTCTTTTCTAATTCCTTACCTAATCGTCCTATATTCTAGGTTTATCCTAACAATTAGCTAAGTATATATTATTTATTAAAGATAACTATTACGAACGACACTACACAAGACACGGGACGGGACCGCACCAGCTAGGACAGGCATAACCTGTAGGTATAAGAAGAAGGTAAGGGCACGTGACTAGCCACGTGACCTAAGAGGCGATTAAAGAGGTTAATATTTAAACACATTAACTAGGGAAGATTAAACCAACTAAACCTTAAGCTAGTTAATTAAGGTTTAAAGAGATTAATAGTTAAGCTAATTAATTTAAGACTATAATAAAGAGATAAACGAGTACTTAAGGAGAAGGTATTCCTATAGTTAAATAATTTAAATCTCTATTAATTAATTTAAGTAATAGTCTTACTATTAAGAGTTATACTCTTAATGGCCTTATTATAATACTACTTAAAAAGCTACTTTATAGCATTTAACCTAACTTACTTTCTAAGAAATAAACCTACTATACCTTAAAACCTAAGCTACTATTACATTTTAATTAATTCTATTTAGTAAGTTACCTTAAAACTTTAAGTAGTAACGACTTCTAAGATATTTACTTTAAGCGGAAAGACTATTAACCTTAAGGAGATAATAAAGTACCTTTATAATAAGATTATTAAGCTTAAAAAGTAGAATTAATAGCTTCTTAACTAATAGAATAATCTCTACGAGAAACTTAAGGCACGAGAAGAGAAACTTATAATAGTTTAAAATCTTACACCTATATTCTCTATTAATAATAATAATATACTAAAATTCCCTAAGCCTAAATTATACGATAATTATAAGAGTAATATAAGAAACTTTCTTATATAAGCTTAAGCTTACCTACAAGTTAACGAAAAAATTTACACGATACTTAAGTTATAGATTCTTTATATTAATAACCTCTTAACTAGAAAAGTAATAAAAAAGTAGGAGCTAACCCTTTATATATATCTTAAGCATAGCGCTAAAGCTAGAGTAAAAGTTATTTATATCTTCTTTAATTACGAAACCTTTAAAGAATAACTTCTCGTTATATTTAAAAACCTTAATAAGTATAAAGAAGCTATACGATAGCTTACTTAACTTAAGTAGACCGGATTTACAGCTTATTACGCTAGGGAGTTTAAACGCATTATAATAAAACTTAACTAGAATACTAAACCTAAAATAAAAGTCTTTTATTAAGGACTTAAAGAAGAAGTAAAGAATAACATTTATTAAGAAGATTATCTTAAGTTATTTAATAACTTTATTAAAATAGTTATTAAGGTAAATAACCGTTTATACGAGTAACGTTACGAAAAAAGTCATAGAAAATTTAGATTATATACTAGGTTTAATAAACCTAATAGTAGCAAGCTACGCTAAATATTAATAGTATATGAGTATTACGCTAAACCTATAGAACTTAACGCTATAAATAAGGAAAAGAGAAAGACTTATTATAATTATAGTAAAACTAGACACTTTACAAATAAATGTAAAGCTTTAAAGAAGCTATAGAAGCTAATTCTTAAAGGCAAAAAGCTTTATACTATAAACTAAGAAAACTTACTTACACGAAATCTTAGTATAGCAAGTAATAAAGGAAGCCCTACGTTAGTAAATAATATTAGTTTAAATAAAGATTAGGAATTTAAAACCTAACTAATACCTAATAACTTTTAGGAATACTAGATACCCTCACTAAAAAGTGAACCTTTACTAGAATAAATCTAAGAAAAAGAGAATTATTTAACTAAGAAAGACGAACCTAAAATTAAATATAAACTCCTTAATTAAACCTTCTATTATAATAATAATTACTACACGTACCTTAATAGTAAGTAAGGTAACGAATAGTTTCCACGAGAATAAAAGGGAAAAAGAATAACCCTTATAATACAACTAAAATTATAATAAACCGATTTAAAGATATTAAACGAAAAGTTATATTATACTAAGAATAACGCATATATTACCTAAGCTATAACCCTATAATATAAGAAGGAAGGGAACTATATAACTATAAGTAACTCGCTTAGCTTAAGTTTAATTAACACAAATAGTAGATTAAGTGATTACTAAGAAAGCTCTAATAATGCGTTGGAAAATAACCGCTAATAATAGCGCCTAAAATAACACGCTAAAGAACGATATAAGAATAGGATTAATAAATTAGAAAACGATAGCTATTATCGCAATTAAGACTAATTCCTTAACGGAGATTTAACAGGTCTCTATATACTATAAATATTAGCAGTATAGTACACCTTATAATTAATATAACTATAATAGAATAAAGGATTCAGGTAATAATTAATAGTAAAGTATAAGGAAATTTTATCTCGCTAAATCTCGTTAATAAATTATAATTATCTTAAACACCTAAAGATAAGCCCTACTAACTTATAATTATAGAAGGAACTACGGTAAAGTATAGCTAAGGAGTAATTAACATGAAAGTTACGTAGCTTCTAGTTAATATATAAGGCATAAAACACTAAGTTACACTAAATATTATAATAATCTTAAAATATGATATTATATTAAGAATACTCTAGTTACAAGCGAGTAATCTATAAGTTAATTAAAGAACCGGCTAACTTTAATAGAATTTACTAAAATATAGTTATAAAGCTAAGAGCAGCCTATAAAGGGCACCTTATTTAGACTATAATAGGCCTCTAGGAATATATATAATTACTAGAGAGCTAAAAGCTAAGATAACGGAGATTCCTAAGGAATACTTAAAGTATAGTAAGCTATTTAGTAAAGAGCTAAAAATAGGACTATTAGAGCATTCACGCTAGAACTATAAGATTAAACTCTAGCTTAATACTAAACTAACGTTTAATAAGATTTATTCTTAGAACCTTAAGTAAGATAAGGCGCTTAAGGAGTATTTAAAGGATATATTATAAAAGGGATATATAAGACTATTAAAGTTCTTAATAGGATACCTAATCTTATAGGTATTAAAGAAGAATAGGAAACTATAACTATACATTAATTATTAACACTTAAATAAGATTACAATTAAGAATTAATACCCGTTACCGCTTATAACGGAAATTAAAGATAAAGTTAGAAAAGCTAAATAGTTTATTACACTTAACTTAAAAGAAGCCTATAACCTTATACGAATAAAAGAAGGCTACGAGTAAATAATAGCATTTTAAACTAGTAGAGAATACTATAAATATTTAGTAATACCTTTTAGGCTTACTAACGTACTAGTAACCTTTTAAAGAATAATCGATATAATCTTACGAAAATAACTAGGAGTATTTATAGTTATATACCTTAATAATATTCTTATTTATTTAAATACCCTTAAGAAACACAAATAATATATATATAAGGTATTATAAACTCTATAAGATAATAAACTCTTAATTAAAGCCTTAAAATACTAGTTCCACTAGAATACTATACACTTTCTAAGGTACGTGCTTATATACGAAGAAATATAAATAAGCTTAAATAAGATTAAAACTATTAAGAAATAGCCTATATTAAAGAATCTAAAAGAAGTTAAAGGATTTATAGTATTTATAAACTTTTACCGTAAGTTCTTAAGCGAATATAAAGATATTTTATAACCTCTTATAAACCTAATAAAGAAAGAAGTTAGCTTTTAATAGAATAAACTAAAAGCTATAGTATTCTAGAAGATAAAAGATTTAATTACGTTAAAACCTATATTAAAAGCACTTAATTAAGATAAACCTTATAAGCTTAAAACGAACGCCTTAAACTTTATATTAGGCGAATAGCTTAAATAATAAGATAATTAAGAAAGATTACACCTAGTTATATTCTTCTTAAAGAAACTCTACGAACCTAAACTTAATTATAGGATCTATAATAAAGAACTTATAGCTATTATTAAGTGCTTTAAAGAATAAAGATACTATTTTATAGGAGTAAAGCATTAAATTAAAGTCTATATTAACTATAAGAATCTTATATTATTCTTAACTATAAAGGATTTAAATAAACGATAGATTAAATGGTATAAAACCCTTACGAATTATAACTTTAAAATTATATACTATAAAGGATTTAAAAACGGAAGAGTAAACGCGCTTAGTTAAAGAGAGAACTTAAAATTAAATAAATAAGTAAGTAATACACCCTTACTACGCGCTATTAAGGATAAGAACCTTATACTAGGCACCTAAGAAATTAATATAACCTAGTAAGTTAAGCTAAATAAAATATAAATGCATTAGATTATATTATACATTAATAATAACAGTTATTTAAATAATTAAGAAACGAAAACGCATTTATCTAAGAAAGGCAAGACCTTCTTATATAATAAATAGTAGTATATTCCTAGTATACTTTAAGAACAGCTTATTAAGGAAATATATAAGCACCTACTACACGAATATTAAGGTGTAAGGAAAACGATTAATAGGCTAAGAAGATTATATAACTTCCTAGAAAGCAGAAAAATAATATAAGAAGTTATTAAGAAATGCAATACGTATAATAAAGTAAAATTAACGCGACACGCACTATACGAAGAATTATAACTAATATTACCACCTAAAAGAGCATAGTAAACTATTATAATAGACTTTATTATTAAACTACTAAAGTTAAAAGAACCTATAATAGGAGTAGCTTATAATAGCATTCTAATTATTATAAATAAACTTATAAAATACGCCTACTACATTCTATATAAGGAATTAAGTAATACTAAGAACTTAGCGTATATATTCTTTAAAATAGTTATTATATAACATAGATTACTAATAAAGCTTATATTAGATCGCAATAAATTATTTACCTTAAACTTTTAGAAATACCTTATAAAAACTATAAAGATTAAATAAAGCTTATTAACGGTATTCCACCTACAATTAAATAAATAAACAGAAATCTTAAACTAAATACTTAAATAATATTTGCGAAGCTATATTAACTACTAATAGAATAATTAAGTAGAATAGCTACTATTAGTATAATAGGCTTATAATAGCTCTAAGATTAATAATATAAAGATATTACTATTTAGGGTAAATTACGAATTTAACCCTATTATTAAAACATATACAATATAGAATGTAAACGCACTAGTAGCTATAACGTATATAGCAACTATAATAGAAATATAAAAACACTTATAATAGGAATAGATATTTTTATAGAACTAAATAAAATATTACGCGAATAAAAAGAGATTACTAGCGTTAATCCTAAAGAAGGGATATAAAGTATACCTTATTCGTAAAAACATTAAAACTAAGTAACCTAGTAATAAACTTAACTAAAAGAAGATTAAACTATTCCTTATTAAACGAAAAATCTTAAATACTAACTATAAACTATTATTACTAAATAAAATAAGAATCTATCCTATATTTTATATATTACTATTAGAGAAAGCACTAGATAAATCTATAATCGCTATAAATATTATAATAAAAGATACTAATAAATATAAAGTTAAACGAATACTTAAAGCATAAGAAGATATAAAGAATTATTATTATCTCGTTAAATAAAAAGAATATCTAAACTCTAAAAACACCTAGAAACTAGCTAAAAATCTTATAAATTACTTAATATTACTTAAATAATTTCATTTCTAAGAAACGCATTTTAATTAATCTTCTAAGTATTATTTAATAACTTAATATTAAATTTAGTATTTAAGAAATAAACTAAAATAGAATCTAGATTCTTAGAAGGAGTAAAAAGGACCCCTATAGTCTTTTAAAGCTATTTCACTTTCTTACGTTTCACATGTTTTAACTCTTTAACGTTATTAATACCACGCGTAACCACACGTATTATTTTCTTAAACTATAATTTCTTTTATTTTCGTAAACGTAAGACCTTTTAATTCTCGGCTAAGGCACGCTTCTTAGCTTCTTTAAGCTCCCTCTTAAGCTTATAATATTAATTCGTAATGCTATAAAGCTATTAAGGGGTTACCCCTATAATATTATAATTCCCTTACTTATCTATTATATACTTTATATAATAACTTAAATTAGAAATAAAGGCTTTACATTAGGAAAATCCTATATAAGCGTAGTAAGCGTAAGCTTTTATAAAGAATAAAGACGAATTATTAATTATTATAGAAAGAAGGTTATCCTAGTAAAAAGAAGAAGTAAATAAAGCTTTAAACCGCTATTTTAAGATATAATTAGTTAATATAATAGCACATAATAATAGAAGAAAGAAAACGTATAACACTTAAGCCAGCCTATTTTAATAGCCTTAAGGATAAGACTAATAAAGGAGAGGTATAATATTATAAACGACACTATATAAGATATAGGACGGGACCGTACTAGCTAGGATAGGTATAACCCGTAGGCACAAGAAGAAGGTAAGGGCACGTGACTAGCCACGTGACCTAAGAGGCGATTAAAGAGGTTAATGTTTAAATATATTAACCAAGGAAGATTAAATCGACTAAACCTTAAGCTAGTTAATTAAGGTTTAAAGAGATTAATAGTTAAGCTAATTAATCTAGAACTATAATAAAGAGATAAACGAGTACTTAAGGAGAAGGTATTCCTATAATTAAATAGTTTAAATCTCTATTAATTAATTTAAGTAATAGTCTTATTATTAAGAGTTATACTCTTAATAGCCTTATTGTAATACTACTTAAAAAGCTACTTTATAGCATTTAACCTAACTTACTTCCTAAGAAACAGACCTACTATGCCTTAGAACCTAAGCTACCGTTATAATAACCTTATAAATTAAATTATATTATACGTAATTTATATACCTATAATTTAAGATGAATTTATAGACTTTATTTAGCTTTAAAATAGGTATAAAATTCGTATGTAAAAGAATAAAGATTATATTATTTTAAGTATTTCTATGAATCTTTACTATATATAAAGTATTTAAAATTAAGGTATATTATTAAATACTAATAAAGATACTAATAATTAAAAGGTTTTACGTATAATACTTAATTCTCTTTATAATATTAATATTAACTTCTTTTTAATATAAAAAATATAAGAATAATATATAAGGGAGTTATAAAACCTTAATATTAGTAATAATAATTAAGATTATTTACGTTTATTTCTATTAGCTTATCTTACTTTATAATAATAAATTTAAGCTTATTAAGTAAGTAATTAAAAATTAATCTTATAACTTAACTTTATTTCTTATAAAAAAGCTTAATAATTTATACGTATAAAACTAAAAAAAAGGGATTTCTTATACGTTAATTTAAACTAATATAAGCTTCTTTAATAGAACTTTAAGCTTACTATTAACCTAACTCTTTAAGAAAACCTAATATCTTAAGACCTTTAAGCTTAATTATAAGACTTTTAAAATAAAGAGATTAAAAATATTTAATCTTTTTATATAAGTTATTATTTTTATACGTATTATATACGAGAAGTAAGTCTATTATATTTTATATTATTTACTTTCTTTATTAATTTTATATAAGAAGCTTAACTTAAGCTTATAAATTTATTACGTTTAATTAGAATAATTAAAAGAGAGCTTTAAGGGATATTAAAAGATAAGCTTATTATACGTGTAAAAGAGAATTTTATATATAATATATTAATTATAGTATTATTATTAACAATCTCTTTCTTAATTAGCTTTTAATTCTTTAAGACTTAAAAATTTATTTATATAATAACTTAATTATCTTAAATATTTAAATTATATGAATTATTTTATTTAAAAAGATTAAATAATATACGTTCTTTTATATATTTTTAGTTACTTAATTAATAAAAGGTAGCTTACTTTATTTAAGTTCTTTTAAGCTATTAAGGGGTTTAATTATAAAAATATATTTTAAAGCTAAATTATATAAAGTCTTAAATTTAATTATTCTTTAATATTAAATTATATTTATAAAGTTTCTTATATTATTTAAAAAGTAAAAGCTTAATAGAATTTATTTTATATTAATATATACTTAAAATTCTAGTTTCTTATATAAATTAAACTTTATATACGTTTTTAAAATAAAGAAGTTACTTATTATAATCCTAAATAATAATAAAGAGATTACTTAAATAAGTAGCCTAGCTAAATTTTCTTATAGGTTCTTATATAAGAATTAATAAGTTACTTATATAGCTTTTTAAGTTTAAGCTTAAAAGAATTTTAAGAAGTTTATTATATAATTACGCTTTAAATTTAATAATAATATAATTTATAAAGTTATTAATTAAAAAACCTACGTTAATATTTAAGATTTTATACGCGATAAAAAGCTTTTATTATTAGAATTAATTAGAATTAATATAAGCTAAAATTTATTATAATAATAATAATAGAGTGAGTTAAGGTATATATTTTAAATCTCTTTATATATACGTAATAACGCTTTTAGGCATTATTTTTTTTAATTATTTAAACCTATTATACGTACGTAAAAAAGAGAGATAAAAAGAGAAGAAAAATTTAATAAAGAGAGAGTATAAAAAAAGGTATTATTATACCTTAATATATTATAGCTTTAATATTATATAATATAATAGGGCTTATATTAATTATATAAGGTATAATATATACGTATCTTTCTTTTATTAATAACTATAAATATCTCTTATTAGCTATAAATAATTAAATATTAGCTAATATAAGAAAAAAAGAAAAAAGGTTATATACCTAAGGCCTTAAAAGGCTCTATTAGCTACTATTAAATTATATGATTTTTTTCTCTTCTTTTTCCTTTAAAATAATAATAATAATAATAATAGTATTATACGTATAATACTCTCTTTTTTTTATTATTATATAATTAATATTTATAGAATAAAAAAACATGTTTTTATACGTATTTATTAATATTTATTATATTTATAAAGCTAAGAATAAGTAATATAATTAATAATAATAAGGCTATTATTATTATAGCTTTAATATAATAAGAAACTTTATACGTATAAATAACTTAATAAGGCTATTATTATAATAATTAATAATTCTATTAAAGTCTTATATATATTATTTTTAATATACCTTAATTACTTTTAGCTTATATAAGTAAAAATAGTCTTAAATTATATGCTTTTTTATAAGAATAATAGGTTATTCTTAAGCTTTTTAAGTGAAACGTATAATTTCTTAAAAATTATATTAAACTTAAGTAAATTAAGAGTAAAAAACTCTTATATATTAATACCTTTTTAATTTACTTAAAAGGTATTATATATAAAGATTCTTATAATTATTATTATAAGTAAATAGCCTAAAATATAAATAAATTCGCCTCTTTATTTTCTATTTACATATAATTACTAGGCTATTTTAGTAATATATATAATAATTATAAATAGCTTAATTATACGTCTTTTTACTCTAATAAAAACTAAGGTAAATTACTTATAATAAATATACGTATAAAATTAAGTATTAGCTTTTAAGAATAGCTAATTAATTTAATTAAAAGGCTAAGAACTTAAGATAAGTTAATTAAGTTAAATAAGAATAAAATTAAGTAAAATCCTATAATATTATAAGCTTATATATATATATTTTATTTATTATTTACTTAATTATATATATATTACTTATTATATTATATCCCTTATTATTTTATTATATAATTAAAGAGGCTTTAAGTTAAGTAACTTTAAGTAAAGGTATTAAATAGTAATTTTATTTAATTTAAAATAATAGCTAATACCTTCTTATAGTATTTTAGGTTAATAATTAATTTCTTTATATAAAAGAATTAATAAAGCGAAGATTAGCTTTATATATATAGCCTAAACTACCTAAACCGCCTAAACCGCTGAAATCGCTTAAAATGCTAGATGTGGGGTTGTGGCAGCAACTGCGGACCTTAGCTAATGTGCCACCGTACTCACACCTAACGCGGGTGGCTAATTTGTGAGCAGACAAGGGCCATGGTGGAACGCTTCGCTTACGATAATTTGATTGATTCCCCTATCGGTGTTGTTTCCATCACGTCCAATCTTCAACCTCGACCAACTGACAATGTCGTTGCTTGCGCAAGATGCGTCATCCGAGATACGATTGACGGAAGGAGCGAGCCACCCTACAGTCGTGGCTCGAATCCACCATCCAGGCTGATGGAAAGTCACGCGTATACTCCATCCAGTCACGACAGTCTGCAGCCCATCAGATTAGAACCGCGGACGCATAATCAAGTATTTTGCGCTGCATGAAGTTGCTGTGTTGATGTGAGTCGGCGGCAGCTCCTCTGGGGAAACTCAGACCGACACCACAACTCATGAACCGACACCGGCATGGCTGGGCCTCACTCCGCATTTCATGCGACAGACTCTCACCCCAAGCAGATGATATCGCCACGAGCACGAGAACCAACAGCGTCCTAAGCGATATGAGGATAGCATTTCAAGTCGACGACAGAAGTAGACTCGCAACAAATCTGCAAGACCCTACATTTTCAATACCATCCGCTCCCCAAGCGCAAATCACCACGTCACCGCAAGCAACCTCACAAAACACCGACAATATCCTCGTCCCCTCAAATCCAAAACCAACATATGCCTCCCGCCTTCACAACCGCTTCCAGCGGCGAGACTCCACAGCCTCAAGTCACCGGAATCTCCTTCTCGCCATCACCGTCTCCCAAAACCGGCGCATCCCCCCATTCCGGCTCCCCGATATTTCTGATGCCCAACCTCACAACCGCATCCCACCCCCAATCAAGCGGCTCCCCGTGCGTGATCCCAAACCTCCCCGTCAGCTCCCTCACCCTCCCTACATCCTTCATCTTATACATCCTCATCGAAACAACGTACGTCCCCCCACAAACACACCCGCCGGACACAACGGCACCGTAGTCCTATTCCCGCCACATTTCTGCCTAGCAGCATATGCTGTGGCGGCAGTCCGGCCTTGATCAGCTCGCTCTCGAAACTGTACGAATAGCTAATGAGGAAAGTAACGTGGTCGACTGTCTAGTAGTCCTTGACATCTGTGACATGGGACGCGACGAGTTTGGAGTTCTTGTAGACTATGTAGCGTGGGATGTCTGTTCTAAGATCGCACCCTGCCGAGATCATGTCTTTGTCCTCAAGGCTCTTGATGCATGATTTGATGGAGGAGAGGGAGTCTATGGTCGTGGACTCTGCGATCAGAGGGCAAGGGAGTGGGTTTCGTCGACATAGCGCGCGAAAATCATTTCCGTAGCGAGATGGCAGAACAATCACTTTTGTTTGAATGTGTCCCCGCGATATTCCCGATGTTGGACCTGTGTGCTGGCTTTCCCGTGCCGCTAGACGAGCATCTAAACCGGTGAATGACTCTGAGGCTTGGACCTTGAGAATGGCCTTGTTTGCAACTCAAGCTGAACACAGGGAAACTATTTATTCCAAACAAGTATTGTTCCGATGCCACTTTCTAATTCTATTTATAATTCGCAAAACCCAGCTTGTGCTTTGGCCATGTTCAATCATCAACAACCGAGTGGCTGATGCTGCATCATCGCGAACTTCCGCTTCCGCCCCTACCGCACACGAGGTCGGCGCTTCACTAGTCTCCCGGGCACTCGTAAAAGGGATGTATATAAAAGCCGTCTGGAAAGCTAAGGCAGTAATAAAAATTGGGTCTTGGTATCGACCTTGAGGAGCTAGTCATACAACGCCCAGCCAGATGCTTTTGACAATACCCCTACTTCCCAACAAGCCAACAAGCGTTGTCCCATAGACTGAATAATACTGGAAACCTAACCCAAGTACAAGGCTCATTCATTCAAGACCCCCCAAAACGAACTTCTATTAGTAATCAAACGTCATTATTAATCACTCCATCGCGATGATCGATCCAAAGTGCGTCTCACATAAGATCGCAATGCTCGTCTGGCATCTGTGGCCCAGCGCTTGAAACGGTCCGTCACCCAATCGGACCTGATATTGCTATTGGGTCGTTGTTTGCGATTATCAATATTATTGAGATTGGTCTCGGAGCCTTTCAGTGTTATATTGACTGAAATGTGACTATCACTCTGCTCCAACTCCGGAATCTTCTTGCATTTTTTAGGAGGTTTAGCTGTTAAAGACTCAGCAATGCGTAATCGAAACATGGACATCTTTTTGCGCAAGCCATTCTCCTGCACAGGACTCCTGCCCGAACTGCAGCTTGGTCTCTGAACGAGGGTGTCTTTGTTTGAAGAAGATAGAGACCGTTTCTTGTCTGTATTGTCCTCTGGTGAGGGCGGGTAGGGTATACTGAAGGGATCAGATGGCTGGGGTGACCTGTGTCCTGTGTTGCCTTGACTATGTTGAGTCTCGAGCGTAGAATGAACACATCCCTCAGACTGAGAATTACCTCTGGCATTGTCTTCATTTGCAAAGCGCTGCCCTGCTTTCGTTCCGATGTTCGAGTACAAGGCCAAATCCGCCAACGAATTGCACTGCTTTAACCGGTTGGCCCTGGTGCAAGGTTCACCTGTGGCTTGCCGGCCCTGGCCAAGTTGGCTTCGTGAAAGCTTGAGTTTTAGTTTTGGCTTTGCTTGTGCAGTTGATTGTTGTGGCACTCCCTGCATATCTCTTTTGATATCGGCACGAATGACGTTGCCGATGCCAGTAACCGGTGAGTATGATGGCTTGATTCGAACTTTGAATTTTGAGGGACTGCTATGCTTGCCTGATTGTGGTTGTTGTTTCAAGCCAGTTGGTAGTGGCTCGGCTAAGTCAACTTCATCGTCCTCTCGAACCATGTCATGCGACCTGGAACAGTCACATGGGTGTTGCTCATCTAGCTGGTCATCCCATTTCAGTAAAGTGTGCTGATTCTGACTTCTCTCGCCTGGCATTCCTGGGGGCAACGGTGGAAGAGCTTTCATTAGCTGCGGGATACTGTTTTTTACCTTGAGTCCACGAGCAGGAGATATTGGCTCTGGCGATAGGATGTCCAATTCTTGCTCATGCACAGACCCGTCTTTGATATGCCCAGATCTATCATTTAAGTCGGCAGTACTGATTCTCAGAGCTGCTACATTGCGACGATGTCTTTGGTTGCCGATTTTGTGGTTTGAAGACGCAACACTGTCAGCATCACTCTCACCTGGAAGTTTCTGGGCAGAAATGTCGGCCGTTTTGAAGCACGGAGATTTGCCCAGTAAGTCAAATGAAGAGAATATAGACGCAAAATCAGGCAAGGTTGGATCAAGGGCACATCGTGCAACGCGTGATCCCTGTTGAGCATCCAGTGTCTTTGGATGGCAATCAGACTTTGGCTTGGCTTCCACCGCCCTCAAAGATTGGCCTGATTTGGAAAGCCTTGCCATATTGACACTCATGTCGTGCTCATGGCTTGGAAGCGGGCTTTCAGCACTCCTTGACGCTTCAGGGTTTGCAGGAGCAGACTGAGATAACCGTCTAGCAGCGACGAGATTGCTGAGGTCGGTGTCGTCGGCGTCACTGGATCTTGTTGATTCCTCCTCCAGTTTTGGGCCTGGTTTCAGCTCTTCCTCATTCCCTGTACCGTATTCAAGACTTGGGCGGGAATGGGGAGGAAGGGCGTCGACGGCCGCATCTTGGGGATCAGGTCCGTCAGGCTTTGGTTTCACTGCAAACTCACCATAGTTTTGACTCCCGTCATCCTGAATGGGGGGAGATTCCATCGAAATCTGGCTCTTGAGGTCGTGGTGAGATGCAGTCGGTCTGTCGAAGTCCTCGCTGTAATCATAGTAGAACGAACCGGCCACCTGTGGTGGCTGTCTTGAGCCTTTTGCAGTGCTAGGTCTCCGATACATGTCAACAATAGATGTTAGACTAGGAGATCTTCCACAACAATCAACAGGCATTCTCGCTTGTCTCTCAAATCGTCCATATCTGCTTGCGCCAGATTGCGAGGAGCCTGGGGTTCGAGCCCTGTGAGACATGGGCCCTGAGTGGTACGGCCCAGGGGATGCTCTTGAGGGCAACGATGCGGTAGATCGATTGAAGTCCGGCCGAAGAGACAGAGGAGGTGGCCTTCGTGCCCAGTTGTTATATGTTGACTTGTAAGACCCGTGAACAGTTCTCTATAGGCATCATTAGTTTCCATCCCCAAGGTCTCGTGCCAAGGTAGGTCAGTGGTACCTGTGAAACACGATCAAGTTCAATCATTCGACTGTAATCAATGCACCCATTTTCTGCTAACGCAGGAGACGCAGGTCGCACCCCTGGCCTCTTGAGCCGTGTTGGATATGGAAATGGTGAACGTGGCCGTTGCAGTCCACTTCGGCTGGATTGACTCTGCAAAGTCCCCGAAGACTTCTGGGATGGAAGCTGACGAGAGCTATTCGTTGTGATAGAGTAAGATCGGTGACTGATGTCATCAAACATTGGAGAAGCCGGCGTCATGTAAAATGCTTGATTGTCATACCCATAGAGCGAAATGATCTCAGATGTGGTGTCTCTGTAAGAGCGAAAATGTCTGTGGTCATCGGTGTAGTAGAAGTTCTCACCCTTTCTGGGTGTATACTTGGGAGGAGTTGTCCCCTCAAACATGTCTGGCCTTGCCCTGGGATACTGATGATAAGCTGCAGGGGTCACCGATGGATGAATAGAGAAGACGCTAATATCTCCTGTTTCGGTGGTTGTCTTGAGCATGCTTGTGAGCGGCCCCGGGGACGGGGGCAATATCGAATTCAGACTGGCATTCCGTAGTGCACGTCTTTGATGAGGTATTTGTCCCCTTGGAACGCTTGCCGATGGGGGAAAATGGGAACCGCAGGAAGTGTAAGTGCTATGAAGTGAGCCGTTGCTGGCGGTCTTAAAACGAGACTTGGAAACATCCATGGTAATTTCATATAAGGCCGCAGCCTACTAATACATAGAACTGGGCGAAGATATAACGATAGACTGAAATGAATACGGCGATGAGACAAATTTGAACAAAAAGGAGACGGTTGGGCCCACGGCAAAACGTGAGTTAGTTGGCAGTTTCGAAGACCAAATACTGGCTTGCAGCAAGACGTCACAGTTGGATGTTGGTAGACATGGTCGTCCAAAAAGCGTGGTAATGAGAGAATGAAAGACAAATGGAGACGAAGTTGCTACGAGCTGGATGTAGAGGCAGCTCGAATCCTAGCTCGTTAAATCGAGCAGCTGTGACAAGAAATAGGCGAAGCGAGAAGTCGCTACACGCCGTCGAACTCGCGTGATATCATCGAGTCGGCAACAGCGCGGTGGCGGGCGTTGGCGGTGCTAGGTGGCCATGCATTCACGGGACCGATGCCCTTCCTGCTTTGACGAGGTTGCCATACCGACAGCATGATGAAGAGGTAGATGACAGAAATCTCGATCAAGCGTCCAGGACATGGTTTCTCGGGAGATGTGAATTTAGTCTTTTTTCTGCAGAAAATCACGCCTCACTTGCAGGAGCATTCAGGGCGAAGTCTGTACGAAGCGGGCTTGAGGTTGGCCAAGGAAGGAGCTCCGGGCATGAAGTTGAGGAAGGAGGTCTATATGTGCACGCATATCTACCACCTGCTTCATCTGCGGGCGGGGTTGGCAGGAGCGACATCGAACCCTGACAGCTACGTCTCGACAATGTCTGCATCTGCTCGTGAACATTGAACAGTCTAGGCTCAAAATGTTTTATCATCAGTCCACCTCTGGCGGTCGTAAGTGCACCCATTCGCGCGTCCATGGACGGTATGGAAATGTATGTGCTAACATCTCAAGGCGCAGAAAGCTAGACGGCGCGATGAGTCGAGACCTTGATGGTGAAATACCCAGCTACTCCGTACTCCGTACTGAGGTGAATGCTCTGTGCTCGTTGCTGGTTGAGCCGCAATCAAGCGGACCGACATTCGAACGAATCCTAGAGTCGTCGCACCGAGCTCTATTTCTGTGCCCGATCAAATGCGGGGCTTGCCTTGGTGTCTGTCGCGGACGCAATCAATGAATTGCTCACCGGTCTTCTATGCATCGTGGATGACAAAGCGAGCGCCGTAACTGATTCATATTACGAGTTAGGCCCTTGCCGAGGTCATCTGACTCAACACAGGGAGGTGGTCGAGACAACCTGCAATTTTCCATGTCCCCAGCGTGACAGCAAAACCCCCAGTGATCTTGGTTTCTTGCGCAGGGCTGGAGTGCAGCATTCCTTTTGATCCTTGGGCGATTACGGAGTAATATGGCAGCTTCTGCTGTGCCGTATGTACAGTGGGTAGTGTACCCCATTGTCTGCTACCCAGAGTGTAAGGCCTAGATCTCTCACTAGGGCGACCAGCACCCACAACACTCCGCACGTAATACAGAGAGGATGAGTCAAAGGCACACTAACACTAGTACTGACTAATAACAGAACCTACCCGTCATGCCAGGCATCCGCAAGTGAGTGGGCGAAACGAACTCCAACTTACCGAACACTGGTCTGTGCTTCGCCTCTCACAAACCGGACCCAAAGGATATGTCAACGGGCATCTAGGCTTTGGAGCTTCAACACATGGATTTGAGCATCCTGATTAGCTCACACGCTGTTCTGCTCAAAGCAGAAAAAATTACCCAAAACAAACGGATAGAAATTGACATGTCTCATGCTGCTGTCTGTCGTCTTGAGGCAAAAGAAAAGAAAACAAAAAAACATGTTCGCTTAGTTTAATTACACCCGGAGTTTTGCCCTGCGGTTTCCGGCCGCATCAGCTTCAAAGCGACAACTCGCCCTAGCCTAGTCTATAGTAAGTAATATTACCTATCTTATGCCATTAGTCTGTACGGATTACTGTTGAATACTCGGTACAATCATGAAGAAACTAACCTTGGCCCACACGACGGGACGGAGACTGGCGAAACATGTCTCCTACTATTGTTCCGATGCATCCCTGTCCATGGCTAGAGTGATCGTCGGCCAGCCAGTCGGGCGAGTTCATGTACTCGGTGCCCATAATGTGCCTCTCTTTAAAGCTCCTGGATGCCAGCCAGTTCGCTTCATGTCTAGTTTGTGTGCACTTTGTTACTGGGCCTGTCCTTTCCTTTGCGAAGCCCAGAATGTGGCCGGCTTCTGGGGGGATGGGCGTACCTCTCAATAGGCACAGCTAGTTCCTCATTTGTGCATTTTTTTTGTGTCTTATGATTGTCCCCTGTTATGGAGACGGAGTGGAACTCAAGCGCCTCATAGGGAGACCCAATAACTTACAACCGGGCTTGCGTTTGGCTGCTCGGAGGGTTGCAGATCCACCTCGTCCTAGCCGCCCACATGTTGGAAGAAGCTTGGTGCCTTTCCAGTCTTCTAGTCAGGGGAATGTCGTGGGTACTCGGTACAATGGAGGTAAGCATTTCGGCTTGTCCTCATATTGAAGGGACCAGACTGGACACAACAGGGTCCAGATGTCCTGTTGCTTGTCACCCTGTCACCCCATGACCCCTCTCATGGCCCCCGTGGCCCCCATGACCCCCCGTCGCCCCGTCGCCCTGTCACCCTGTCAATCCCTTTGACAATCCGTCACCGAAATTCAATGTTTGGTCACTTCACTTTCGCCTGCTCCATTGAACACCGAGTCGACCAGTGACATGACATGTGCCAGCAAGCCGCTCTTGGTTTGGTGTGCACCTTCTCTATTTCCCCTGCTTCTCAACGGCTTTTCCCCGCTGTTCTTTGACTCAAGCCCTCGATTGTGGTAACCGATAGCCCATTGTAATATTCCAACCGTCTTCCTCCTTTCCTCCATCCATCTCCCCTCTTGTTCAAACCTCTAGCCTTATTCTACACTTCTTTCACTCGGGTAATACGGAGTATCCTGGCCAGTTAGTACGCATTGCGCATTACTTGCAAAGCTCAAATCTTTCTACCCGAAGAAAATCATCTCCACTTCAAGCACCGATTGCGAATAAGACAAATGGCATCCAAACCCGCGCTGCACCTCACCACAACCATGCCGGCAGCCAACCCCGATCTCGAGGCCAAGCGATCCCGAAGCACACTGCGCAGCCCTCGCTTCCGCGAAGATTTTGATGCGCCCTTCTCAGAGGCCCTCCTAAACGCATCAACAATGACACTCGCCACCGAGAGCGACAAGTCGCCGCTCTCTCAGCACCCCAGCGACCTCTCAATCACTAAGCCGGCTCACTCGCCCCGCCCCACGCAATCACGCGAAGATAGCTGGTCATCCGCGAACTCTAGTCGAAGCGCGAGCAGCTTGAGCTCCGGCGTGAACGACAGACTAAAAGAATGGGCTCGGAAGTCGTTCTTGGCGCTTAGGCGCTCGGACGACGGCGAATCCTCGCGGCCATCATGACCTGTTACAAATACACGTATAAAAAAAAAAACACCGAAAAGCAGACGACACCGCGGCCATGCTCTTGTCCCGAAAAAAATTCACGACGTATTATGAGCGCTATACCCACGACTATTCATGTCTTTAGAATTTGTGACCTCCCTTGAGGCAGTTCGCAACTGAAGAGAGAGAAAAAAGGAAGGGAGGACATCTATGAGGGACACAGCCATGTTCCCCTTTTCACTAAAAGGCGTTTGATGGACGATTTACCATGTATATAATCTTAAATACCTATCTACTACGGCGACTCAGCCGCTTATTTAATGATGCACAGTATTTGTTCCATGTCGGGCTAATAAAAAAAGATAAACTGCACTCTTGGCTAGAATACACCTCCGCCAATGATGAATATCCTCTGTTCTTCCCTCTTGGCCCACTGAATAATCTTATTCGCGCCCTGAGTCATGGCCGCGCGAGACAAGTTTGGTCCCCCGACGCAATAAAATTCAAAGACGGGCGTGATCCACGCTAGACAAGTCGCCTCCTGGCTCGAGCAGTGCAAAACCTTGAGATGCGCGTGTTTAGCGTGCACAGAGGCATGTAGCTCGTGGTAAAGCGACAGTAGCCTTCGTCTCTCGACGACACGGGCGAACAAAGGGTGTAGAGATGACATGCAAAACTGCACGTTTGCCCGAGATTTGTACAAGAAGTGGCTGACTTGGCTTCCGGGCGCAACTTGCGACACGGCAGGTCGCCCGGCACGCACTGCCCTGCGAATGGTGGCTAGGCCGCCGCTTTTCGCCAAGGCCTGCGCAACGTCATCGCGCATTTGCTTGAGGCTGTAGAAACTCTCCTTGTCTGCGCTTATGAGGATCATGGCTATCTCTTCGCTGGACGTCTGCGCATTTGTTGGACTGCCTGGCGGTTGGACTTCTGGCGAGTCTTCGAAGAAGCTGACGTACATGTACAAATAGCCCTTGTTGTTGAATGCAGGTAGACAGATGGGGATCCAGTTCTCGCCGCCGGCCCCTTTGATGCCGTCTGATTCGAAGAGCATGTTGAAGATGAGCCGCAGGTCGCTGGGGTGGAGAGAATGCCGCCGCGGCCGGACGACGCTCACGAGCTTCCCGCCAGCGACAATGAGCCCGTAGAGCAGCTTATCGGTTCGCAGCTTCAAAAAGGTATTGTTGATGGCGTGGCGCTCAGACTTGCGCAGCTTCAAACACTCTAATGAGCCTAGGAGGGTCGATGCAGAGCCAAGGGTGAATGAGTCTGCCAAGGAAGATAGTAAGGACTCCGTGCCCTGGAGAGGCTTGCGCAAGTCGGACGATGGTCGGTTGACGAATATATTCTGTAGCGTGGGTAGTGTCAGCGTGGACAGAATCTGCATGTACAACGCCTCGAGCTGGGACCGGAGTTGCGCATCACTCTCGCCGAGCTTGCTTATAGCCACGAGATGAAGAGGGCCTTGGGTTAATACCACGAATCTGGTGCTGCCCGCTGTGAAGCCTTGCAAAGGGTTCTTGGCTCCTTCGTAGAATGATATGATTGTCTGAATTACTCCGATGGACGAGTTGATGAGGTCGAGGTCTCCGTGACGGCTCCAAATAGGTTTTCCGGCAGATGACAGTATCATGTAATGCTTGAGTTTTGACTTCCACATTGAAATTCGCTCCTCATCGTTGACACTCTCGTCCTCTTGGGATGGAATAGGCTGGAATTCATCCTCGAAACCGGCAAGTCCATCCCGAGCCCCTGAACGATGTCGTTGGAATGGCTGGACTGTGGCAGACTGGGCTTGGAGCAAATTCCACGCTGGACTGCGCTTATGGAAGTCGGAAACCATCAAGCTTGCGATGTCTCCAGCTGGTCGCATGGTCGGGGCAAAGCTCATCATGCTTGCAGCGTCATCAGGCCCTTCCCCACCAGATAGGCTGACTTTGTATCCTGGGGAATCATAACCACTGCTCACGGGGGTCGACACTGATCTGTTGCCGGGTGTTGAAAATGTTCCCCGGGATCCGTCTGGAAAGGAAAGCGTCTGGATGTCCACAGATGTCAACGCTGTGGTAGGCTGAGCCTGCAAGCATCTCGATTCCGCAGTGGTAGCTACAGATTTGCGAGGGGGCAACGGGGGAGGCTGTTCCTCCTCTTCGGTGGGAGGTTTAGTCTCTCTGCCCATGATACTGCTGCGGATGGTGGTTGTCGCATCTCAAAATGGAGGTCAGGGGCGGGTTGGGTGATGTCGACGCGGTTTGCATTACAACGGGTAACTAAAGCGCCCGACAAATGTTGGTAAACTGTCAAATGGGCCAGGACATGGTTTTGGGGCTTTGCAAGCCGACGACAGTGAGGATGAGGACGGGGTCGAGGTCGAAGGTGTGGATGAACTCGACATAAATGCACATGTGAGGTCACGTCTGTTTGGAGGGGCAGTGACGTCTTGACTTGACATGTCTTGTAGCAGCAGCTGGCTCGTGGCTCGAGGTGGTGGCCTCGCGCCAAAGGTCAACCGTGTGGCTTCGACCAAAGGCGCGCCGGTTAGCAAGAAAACCAATCAGAGACGTTTCAGCCTCACAACCCCTGCGCTTCAACCACTCTTTTGGAAAGTGGTGGCTTGTGAAACGTAGCCTCATGTCAGTCAACTGATGCGTGTTCGACTCGAAAGATGGATGGTCGCGAATCCACCCCACGTCACCCTCCCTTGACGGCTGTACGATCCTTCGGACGAGACGTTCGACAAGCGATGCCCTCAGGATACCATATGATCCGACTGCTTCACGACCATGGCGCTTGATCCGGGATCCGGCGCCATTGCGGGCTCGCCTGAGAGTTCCGGCCGGGATTCTCCCATACCGCGTCAATGGAGAAATCAACTTGGAGGAGGTTCGCCACTAGGCAGCACTGTTGTAATGCCGAATTAATGCTAATGCGTGGGAGTAGAGGAGACCCCGAGCAGGGACAAAGCTTATCGCAGATATGCCGCTGGTGTCGAGAAGACACTTTCGCTATTTGAAACCGCCCTTGAGGAGTGGGCAGACTACATTTCCTTTTTGAACAAGCTGCTCAAGGTATGCTTTGCGCCATCTCGTCTAAGAGCTCCAAATAGCATCATATTTTCTAACGTGGCTGTGACTAGTCGCTTCAAGCTCGGCCACCATCGATTCACTCTATTCCAACCAAGGCGCTCGTTGCCAAACGTCTTTCGCAATGCCTCAATCCCGCTCTGCCATCGGGCGTACACCAAAAAGCCCTTGAGCTGTACAGCTATATATTCACCACGATAGGGACGGATGGCCTGTCTCGGGACCTGCCCCTATATTTCCCGGGCCTTGCGCCTACACTGTCATTCGCCTCGCTGTCTGTCCGATCGCCGTACCTAGACCTCTTGGAAACCCACTTCCTTGACCTCGACCCCAGATCGCTCCGGCCAGCCATGAAATCTATTATACTTGCCTTGCTTCCTGGACTGGAGGAGGAAACAAGTGAGGACTTTGATAGAACATTGCATCTGGTGGCACGGTTCAAGGAAGCCATACGGCCTCTGGAGAGTGTGAAGCTGGGAGCGCACCATGCCTCTGGGGATGATTTCTTCTGGCAGTGTTTCTTCCTAGCGGCCATAACTAGCCATAGCCGCAGATTTGGGGCTTTAGCTTATCTTGTGCGCTATTTACCTAAGCTTGGCCCGACTGCCTCCGCTGGAGCTGGGCAGGAAGAAATCACGAAGAGCCTGCACGCTATCGTAACGTCACCCGAGCCGGGCTTACTAGTACGATGCTTCGCAAGCGGCTTAGGTGACGAGCAGCTGTTAATTCAACGCGGCTTTCTCGATCTTCTCGTATCGCATTTGCCTCTCAATTCGGACGTCCTCCAGTCTCGGGTAAAGCCGGCGGATCTAGAGCTGCTTGTGAAAGCAGCAGTTGGTGTAGTCATCAGACGAGATATGAGCTTAAATCGTCGCCTTTGGGCATGGCTTTTAGGGCCTGAGCCGACCGGTCAAGATGGCGACCACAATGAGCAAAACCAAGCCTACCTGTCCTCGCGAACGACCTACTTCGAGGACTTTGGCCTGCAGCCTCTCACCAGAGCGCTTCTCCAAATGATTAAAGGTGCATCTCGTGGTAACAGCGCTGAGCGAGCCCGTCCATACAGGATTTGTCTCTCTCTCATGGACAGATGGGAGATTGGCGGCCTCGTAGTACCTGAAATCTTTATGCCGGTTGTTGATAGTGTCCGGAAGTTCCAGGCCCAGGCCGCTAGCAAATCCGAGTTCGACGAAGTTCTCCGTAGCGCCAGCGTTTTCTTCGATGGTATCGAAAGTGGTTTGATTTACAGCGAGATTGTCGGCTTATTGGCCCAGGCAATTGGACCAGGGAGTCTCAATGCCAGTGATCGCATGGATAAGCTCGCGTTGGTCAACTTTATCGCGTCCAGCTTTAATGTTCGTGAAGAGGAGATGATAACGATTCACGCGCCGCTGACATGTTTGGCGGCGTTGTTGATGCTGGAAGACTCAAAGAACCGCAAGACCAAGACGGCTTTGACAGATATTGAGTTCGAGAAGTTGTGCGACCAAGTTCTCGGCGCCGTCGTTTCGCTATTGGAACTTGTTCCTGAACGAGCATTCCCTCAGAGACTCAAGGAAAATGGAGATCAAAAAGACAGAACAGCTTTGTTGTCGACGTCCAATGTCGAGCTCCTGAAAAAGATAAAGACGTTTTATGTACATGAACAGGGCAATTTGGAGTCATCACAACCCCCATTTACTGCTGTAGAATCAGGAGAGTTACTGTTGGAGAAGGCCGTCATCTACATTTGCGATGACTCCAAGGACTCACCTGTGAACGACATTGCAACTCGCGTGCGAATCTTGACTCAGATTCTTTCCAAGACACCTGGAAATTACCACTTCGACGCCAAACAGCTTGTGTCATATCTGCACTGCAAGCTAAGCAAGTCACAACCCTTATTGTTCTCTCATTTCTCGGCCATGGTTATGTTGTCAACACAGCTGTATTCCGCACGAAGGATTCAAGACAAGGAGTTTTCTGACCTAGTAGGGCCATTAGTTCGTCATGCCTGGTCCTACTTATCTGCTTCCGAACCCAAATACCACGTCGAAACTGTGCGTTGCTTGTGGCAATTGCAGACGGCGCTTACCCTGTCTGGTCGTGACATTGAGGCCGCCATTGCTGAAATTCTGACCAAGCCAATGGCAGGTCCTGAGAAGACGTTTCGTTCGGCTGAAAATGGACGAACTTTTGGTGTATTGTGGTCACATAGTCTTCAAGATGTGTCTTCTGAGCGTAGAGGCTCCAAAGGCCAGACACTGGATCAGCGACAAATACCACGTCTGTCTGGCACCGACCACTACCAGGTCATGCTCACACAGCCCATGTTTTTGGTCTTGGATGCTCTTTTGGATGATAGGACACAAACGTACATGGTTGTTAAATCATGGCTGAATAGTATGATTGGAATCGACAGGTGAACATCTATACACGTCTAGTCTCGTCTTGTGGTACATACATGCTGATTGTTACAGGTTGTTTCTGATATTTGCGATGAAGATGGCACAGCTGCCATTTCTCAACCATGTTATCACCCATCGTGCAAGCGAGAAAGTCAACTCCCAGCCAACCACCTTCACAGAAGATGATGATTTGGATTTGTGTCTCTACTACTTACGAACGCTCCACAATGTCCTCAAAATTTCTGGTGATATGTCCAGAGCGGTATTGGCATCTAAATACGTCTCTTTTATTGACGGCTCGGCTCACATCAGGGGTATGCCATTATTATCTTGCCCAACTTTGGTTTCTTTGCTGACCATGCGCAGCTGGAGCAGAAGAAGACGAAATGACACTTCAAGATTTCTTCGTTCGTGTGTGTATGATATGCGTTGTAGGCGGGCGGCCATCGTCTGCCAGTCCCGAGCTGGGTGAACGGGTATGCCAACTGCATCGATTTGCACTAACAGTTCTCCATCAATTTTTATTGAGCCGATATGCCGCTCCCCTGTCCAGCCTTGAACTGGATCCTATCCTTGTTGACAAACTCTCCAAATCCATCAACACCCCCGACCCCTACGTCCAAGTATTATTGCTGGACGTTGTATATGATGCCGTTAAACTCAGAAACATGGCGTCACATGACAGACAGTCGGCAGAAGTCTCGGAGAAAAGACCTACCAGTGCGGACAATTCCAGAATAGGGCACTCATCATTTCCATCAAGCGAAATCCAACCAACGGGTCCACCAATGCCCCCGGCTTTGCTCAAATGCTTGCAGGCCGGACTAAGCTCGCCAAATAGCCAATCGGTCCTCGATAGCTGGATATCATTCCTGGGCCAAATTATCGCCCTCTATTCGCATAGCATTTTTCAAACAGTTATTCCCCTGGTCGAGACATTGTGCAAGCATATAGGATCCACGTTTGCTGGCCTCCGCGACACTTTCCTAAGCGAACCATGCGAAACCGTCATGATAGGGAACACACCCGAGTCGACATTGATCTACCTACTCAACGGGCTGGAACAAGTCCTAGCTCTGGCCCATGATCAGCTCCTGGCTGAAGAAGCCCGGACCCAGTTGATAAAGGGGCCTGAGCAACCATCATCGCTATTTGGAAGCATGGTATCTGGTGTTTTCCAGTCAGAAGGTCCCCAATCGCGAAGTGCCACGGCCAATGATCGCCTTACTGTTCATCTCGCCTTTCAAGATGCGATGCGCATCTGTTACGCGATATGGTCTTGGGGTCAAGGCGATGACTCCAGGAAACAGGATCCTGGCTCCTCGGCGTCTTTTGGCTACACGTCCTTGCGTATGAGGAACCGTGCTCGCAGATTAATGGAACACCTCTTTACCGCGGAGATTTTGGAATGTCTAGAGACCATCATTGACATCTGGCGAGCTTCTGGCAGCGACATGGAGCGAACACAAATCTTTAACTTTCTCTCATCTCTTGATGCATGCCGACCGAGGCACTCCATCCCCGCGCTGTTTAATGCAATTTATAGCCGGACGAACCCTAACGCCTTGGATCCAGCCCGGAAATCCACACTAACAATTTCCCTGCAAGATTCCGATCTTGTGGTGTTTCTTGTCGAATATAGCAGGTCTTTGGAAGATGACGCCATGGACGAGATTTGGCAAGACTGCATGACATTTCTCAAGGACCTTCTCGGCAACCCATTCCCGCATCGCCAAACGCTGCCCAGTCTTCTTGAATTCGCAGCTATCCTCGGTGAAAAGGTGGACAATACCAACTTTGGAGAGCAGAGACGGATGCGGCGAGAGTTGGGAGTGAGTTACAGGCATCAAGCCAGCCCCCCTTTGCGGAAGGATGACAATCTACTAACACCATTATAGGATATCTTCCTGCGACTGCTAGCTGCTTTGTTCACAACTCGACCTTTAACGTTTACAGAGTCTGGTAGCCTCACCAACATTACTGAAAAGTCCAAGGCAGACGGCTCACGAAGACAGGGGACGACAGGGGACGGGCCTGACGACGTCGTCTCAGTATTGGCATCTGTCGTACCAAACCTATCCAAGATCCTTCTTGAACCTGACCGGGTTCTTTCTGCTGCTGGCACCATCTCGACCAATGTTGTTGGGCCGACCTTGCGTTCCAAGTCATTCCCAGATACCGTAACGTCCAACACTTTGAGACTGTTTCACGAGCTGTCGAGACTGCAAAACAACCAAAAGACCTGGAAGAAGGATGTTGGGGACTCATTCAACGACAATCGCTTCTTTGGGATGAACCTGGACCTGGTCAAGGATGGATGGCTACCCTTGCTGAAGCAGTGGGTTCTTACGGACAAGGAGCGGATGCCGGAAATCGTAGCTCGCATCAGTGCCCCAACTACGGCAGGCATAGTATTTGGGGTTGGCGCAACTTCAGCGAGACTAGAGGCGGACAGAAAGACACAGCTCAACCTGCGAAGAATTGCAACGCTGGTTCTGGCCGCTGCGGACGATGGCTTCGTTGCGGAACTGCCCACCATCTTCGACAAACTGGTTGAATTACTATCAGCCACATCAACCTCCTCTCCATCATCAACAACCCGAGCCGATGTATACATGGTCATCCGGGCGCTGGTCCTCAAAACCAGCCCGATGCACCTCGCCATGTCGTGGCCCGTCGTCAACGGCGAGATCCACGCTGCCATCTCATCCGTCGTCGCGCCAGACCACAGCGCCGCATCAGACATGTATCTCAACACGGGCATTTTACAAGCGTGCAAGCTTCTCGACTTGCTCATCTGCGTCGCCCCAGACGACTTTCAACTTCACGAGTGGCTCTTCATCACCGACACCATAGAAGCAGTCTACCGCTCGTCCACATACCAGCCCATAGCGCTTGTGGACGAGCTCTCTGAAGAATTGGGTAGTTTCAGCACCCACGGTGCATTACAACCAGATACGGAGGCGCACGTGGCGGCGAGCGGCCCTCATAGACGGCCGCTACTTGGGCCAGGCGGTATCAACGATGATGTTAGCTTGGAGAGAAAGGATGAACTAGTGGCCAAGATTTTACGCCCCTTCTTTGGGCAACTGAGCATCTATGCGTTTGAGTCTACGTATGCCATGGGAGCGCTGGATAGAGAGGCTTGTATCGAGGCGTTGTTGAAGGATCTTTTTGACGAGAGGACCATGGTGAGGGCGCTGTGAGTGTGGGATAATACGAGCATAATATTGAACTGGGGCCCATGAGTTTTTGATGCGACAGTGTGATTGATACCAGATTTTTATTGCTGCCAGCCTGTCATGACGGTCGCTACAAGTCATCTACGCGATTTGACCCAAATCATACCCAGTCTTGTCACGCCATCTCAAAGCAACCCTACAAGACTTCACGAACCACTTAACAACCGAGTACATTCCAATGCGAGAGCTCAATCATTCTCTGTTTTGTCACGGCTCTCATGTCCACTCGGCCAACTTTTTTCATCTCTATCGCCCCTTTCTCGTGGCCGCCACACTTCCCCGTCGCCAACATTTGAAATGACGCCAACTCTAAGTTTTTAAACGCCCAGAAACACACACACAAAAAAAGAGAAAGAAAAAAAGGCCCAAACAAGATGGAAGAAGATATCAAGCCCACAGCGAGCCCTCGGACGGGCCCAGCACCCTCGCAATAATGCTCTCAAAGGCAATCCTCTCAATGACGGCGCCGTACATGACGCAGCGCACGACGCCGTTGAACTCCCTCTGCAGCGTGTCCAGCACTGTCCCGCCGAGCAAGACCTCGACGGGGTACCGGCTCGCCAGCTCGAACCACGCCTGCACGGGCGTGACCTCGAGGTCGCCGGGGTTGAGCGAGGCGGCGAGCCCGTGCAGCGACTCGAGCGTGATGCCCGACGCGCCCCATTGGAAGCTGGGCCTCGCCGCCTTGCCGGGCCTGGCCTCGAGGGCGGCGCGGCCCGTGTAGACGCTCTCGGGCGCCGAGGCCATGCAGTACGCGCTGGCCATGAGCGCGTGGCCCCTTTCCGTCTCGGAGCAGAGGGCCGGGTCGTGCAGGTGGAAGTCGCCCAGGGAGAAGTGGTCCCAGCAGCAGTGCTCGAGGCTAAGGGGGGGCGTCCGTCGTCAGGCAAACCATGTACAATGCGCAAGTAGACCAAGAAAAGAGGGGAGGAAAGCACATACCCGAGGATAAAGTTGACGGCTCGCTGCTCCTGCTCCCACGTCAGGGCGACGCCGGCTATGGTCCGCCTCGGCGTCTCGGCGGCGACGCTGGCGCCGGACGAGTTGGAGCTGATGTGGAAGCACGGCGCGCCGAGCGCGGCGTCCATGCTCAGCGTCACCGTCAGGTCGTCGATGTCAATGTCCCCGAACAGCTCGGGCGATTCCTCCACGGCGGCGGGGGAGCCGACGGGGCCAGCGTCGAGACGCACCTGCTGCATCGCCGCCGCCGCCGCCTCGGGAGACTGCTGCGTCGCCGTGACGAGCGGCAGGCCGGCATTCTCAAGGGCCTCCCGGATGAGGGAGTTTTCCTTGAACAGCGCGGCCGTCTCCTTTTCCGTGAGGGAGACGAGGTCGCGCAGCTCCGAGACGTCAATCTCGAGCTGCTTGGTGTAGTTTGCCTTGCGCTGGCGGTGCTGGATCTGCGCGCGGCGCACCTGAGCGCGGCGCAGCTGCGCCTTCTCCTGGTCCGACTTGGGCTTCTCGGCGGCGTCTGCGGGTGCTTTGGCCGGCTTGTCAGCATACCTGGCGATTCTGGTGAGGGACGGCATTGGATGCGAGGACTGTTGTGTTGTGTATGTGCGTGAGGTGTCGGACACGACGAGGCGCAACTTTGCACCAAACGTAATTTTTGTTTCCTGAGAGAAAATGTCCCTGAAGATTGGGAGAAGCGAATAAAAGAAGAGCTCCATGTCCTTCATATAAAACAAAAGAACGAATAGAGCAATCGGAGAAATTAGCAAAATGGTCATGTTGGAATCATGCGGATTCCTCAACGCCATCATGACAAATCACACCAGCCCACCAACGCATATGCGCACACGCATGAGATGCCGCCCGCGGGGGACAGGGACCTCACGGGCCTTCAGGGACTTTGATAGAGAGACGTCAAATGCTAGGACGGGCACGTACATGTATCTGCAGCCGCGGCGGCTCCCTCGGGCGTAGCTGCAGCCGAGGCCTTCCCGCGAAGCTTCTGCTTGCCCTTCTTCCAGAAGGACGTGAAGGAGGGTCTGCTGGCGTCTTCGCTCATGGCGTCGGTAATCGCTTGCCTCTCCGGGCGCAATGTACTTGACAAATCTATGGTTCCCACCCCCCCCGAGTTTGGTTAGGCAAGGTGAAAATTCGCCGGTGCCTGTGTTATGTTGCGCAATCGGCCCGGCAGCCGCGCGACGATGGTCCGCCAAAGGACTGTATGAAGAATTAATCGTCTGGTCCCAGGTCCGACTCCCCAGTTATGCTCAGATCAACGAGACGGCTTGGATGTTCATGTGCCGTGGCGGGAACTGGTTGGCGTGAAACTTGACAGTTGGCTGCGGAGTACCGGTCGGTGGGCGATCCGTCTTCACCACGTCTCGCTTTCTCTCTTTTTTTTTTCTTCCCACCCCGATTCCACGCTCACCACCATTTCAAGTCTCTGCAGATCGGATCTTGCCCGTCGACTGGTGGATCCCCATTTGGGAGCTCCCGTGCACAGGACAGATGTCGGCAGATGCAACCCACAAAATACGCAACTCTGATGCACGCTTGATTTGACGCCTGGCTTTCACTGCACATGTAACCAAGCATTCTGTTCCAGGATTTTGCTCATCGCAAGCCACCGTCAACTAAAACTCAACACTTTTATTTTGCGCTACAAGATCCACGCTCTGTGGGCTTACATTCGAACGACATGTTCCCAACTCCTCGCTGATGCTAAATAGTGCCATCCTTAAAGCAAGGGATATCATGTACCCAAGGATGGGAAAAAAAAAAAAAACTACAGAGCAAAAATACTCGCACGCCACCATTTTCGCTACTCAAAAGTTATCACCGTCAGTGTCCGTTGCTGTCTCCTCCACCAACTCCTCGTTGTCATCCTCCTCCTCCATGCCATCGCTGTCGTTATCGGCGTCGTTATCTTGGTTCAGGCCAGGGACCGACTTCCAGTGCACATAGTCGTCCGCAAGCCATCGCTTGCTAATCGGCAGCTGGTATGGATCAAACGGAAAGTACGGGTCGAGTTGGTGCTAGCTCTCCTCTTGCCCTTCGTATCCAGCATCCCGCAGTGCGCCACCTGTAGAGTACGTCGCCGAAAGGAATTGAGTCAATCGGACGCGCTTGTTGCTCTCCACCAATGGATAAATGTATACGAAATTTAGGCGATGTGCTAGCTTGGCAAACTCATCCACGATTACGGGCGCACACACCTTGAGCGGGTTGAGCTTGCCAAAGATTTGCACTGACAGATCTTTTCTAGAAGTTCCAATCCATTCCAAATCCTGCCCAATGTACGATGCCGGATCCTCCGGGTCCACCACCTCGGGGGCAGACACTACCAAGTCTTGCCATCTAAAGCAGAAAATGTATAATGTAGCTTGGACAAGCGAATAGTATGGGTGAAATCTCTTCAAGTCTGGTCCGCGACACAACGGCTCGTACTTTCTTCTGTACTGCTCAAGATGATGAAGGAGCAGTGTGAACATGGTTCGCACCAAACTAGGTGGAACATGCGCTCCGCGAGCCACGAAACTCGCCAGATAGGCTGCGGCGGCTTGCTTCAAAACGTTTGGTGTGTTTGATTGAAATGCAGTGGCCATAAGCTGGCCACAGAACGCATCGATGAGACGTTCGTGTCGTTGCGCGAAATGGAATATCAGAAACTGCGTGTGTCTTGATTTGTACGTAGGTAACACCATGTGGTGAAACTCGCGAAGAATCGTGGTAAACATGTCGAATGCGTTGTCCGACCCAGGATTGACAAAGTGTGGGCTGTAGACGCTAAAGAGCGTATCCAGGACAGCATCCATCTTCTCTACACTGTCCTTGACAGCCTTGATCCGCGCCGCTTCTTGGTCGTAATCAAGATCTTCGCTGTCGATTGACTCGTTGTCGCTGTCATCAGAATCATCATCCTCCCAGGCCGACGGCTGCCGCTGATTCTCCCGCAGCGCGTACATAACGGCTGCAGTAACGTCATCGTCCAGGTCTTCTAGGTCCACCTGCATCTGGGAATCGATCTTGACGACTCGGTTCAAAATGAGGTCCAGGATCTCATCTTGCAAACCAGGCACGTATTTCTTGACTTGAAGCAGGTTGTGGATATAGGCCATGTGGACCCGGACCGACTCGTCGGGGAAGGGGAACTTGGAGCTGAGCAAATTCTCCAGCACTGCTACCGCGGATGGGAACATCTGCAGGATGTATTCGATGCTAGAGTGTAGCCGATCACGCATTATGACCCTGCTCACCTCGGGGAAATCGGGTACGGACCAGGCCGAGGGTCGACTGTCGCGGAATTTTTCCACCATCATTGACAGGACGGGTACGAGATATGACCCTTGCGCACTGACAAGGGCAGCCAAGAAGTGCGTAAAAACCTTTGCGAAGGCGGCATCTCGTCCCAGCCAAGAGCACTGCAATATTGTCCTCACCAAACCGCTGCATTCTTTCCCTTTCAAAATCGGTATGCAGCTCGTCAAGGCCATAACGTAAACTTGGAGTTCGTAGGGTTTCAAAGTATCATCATCTTCTCCTACCACTGGAGGCAGATACCTTTGTCTGTCGTTGGCGAACAACTCCTTCAGCATGTCATACTGGCCGCCATTGCCACGGAGATGATCCTCCAGGGCAGCCCGTACTTCCAACTTGACGTCGTCCATTGTTCTGCGGCCAACTTCGTATGTTACATTTCGAACGTCGTCAAAAAAAACTTTGCGTCGCTTTGTTGGGCTTTCGGGCGCCGCTACAGGTGAAGAGTCGGTCTCGTCGTGCAACCCCTTTCTTCGCCCGAGTACGGAAGCGGGTTTCAGAATAGACTTGACAGGCGTTGCGGTTCGTGGTGTATGGCCAGGTAAGGCCCTGGTGTTTGGGGTGAATGGTCGCATCAAGATGGTGATGACTCGATGCGACACATGCACTAGAGAATCCTGGGCAGAAAGGGCCGAGTTTCTATGGCAACTCTAGCGATGCGCAATCAAGGTATGTTCATAGCACAAGAAGCACGAACTGTGACGACAAATTAAGATACGGGATGCCTATCGTCTGGGGATATCATGGAACGCAATCACTGGCCAGCATCAAGAGATGACCCGACCGTGGTAAACGAAATAATGATGCGGAGATGATGAAAGGCGGCGGCAATGATGTAGGGGATGTGGGACAGTTTTTTTTTTCTGCAGAGGAGAGCGGTGGGAAGATTTTCACCGTGAAAAGTGGGTCCCGCACGTGCCCTTTCGATTACCATCTTGATCACCCCTCAAAGGTCAAAGGTCGAAACGAAACTGCCATATTTGACATGGTGAAAAAATCTGATGCTGGCTATGTATATATAAGCATGTCATCTTTATTTCGACTTTTCCACGTCGGTCCTGCATTTTTTTTCTTAGTCGAGTTTGCCTTTAGCCGCATCCTTCTCTGTGCCCTCGATCATGTATCCCTCTGAACGTGTTAAGGTGCCAGCGAGGTCCCTTACCGGGATAATATCCAATGAGAATTAAGTGTCAGGTAAGTACATGTATGCTCACGTTTTTATCATGATAATAAAAGTACTCTTAATCGTCCCTGGTACATACCTCTTGGCAGTATTATTAGGCTTATTAGGCCTAGTACAGGTAGAAATACTCGACAAGGGTATTCTGGAGTAGATACAAAGGCGGCACCTTAACACATTCAAAGGGATACGGAGTACGGAGTACGGAGTCCCGAGTTACATGGCTCGTGCGCGCCGTCAAATGTTGACCCACACGAGTTCGTTAAGTGGCTTGCCAACGTTTGAACTTGCCTTGCGTACTCCGCACTGACAGTTGATAGATAATACTGTCGCAAGGGATATAAGAGGGTATAACACATAAAATACCGTGGCGTGGCCACGCCCGTTTTTTGGTATTTTTTCGTGAGACAAATACCAGACTCTGCAACGTGTGGATACAGACAAAGCTTCAATAATAAATGAAAAGCCCAGTTTGGCCCGGCAATCAACCTGTCCGGCAAGGACTTAGCTTACCAAGTCATTCCTCGAATAACAGTCGGGAAGATTTCACCCTATTCTTTAAGCTTTGTCGCAGGAAACGCATCAAGTTATCCACAAGAAGAAGTAGTCTAGAACCCTCTCTATACCCAAACTGTCAAATATGCGCTAGGCTCTGTCAAGTCTGTCGACTATGTGCACTTAATAATTGTGCTTATTGAAGCTGGCTGAGACTCTATTATCAGACGTCCCTTCCCCCTTCCCATCAGCGAAGGAATCGAGGCCAGTTTGAAGCAAAACATGTTATCCAGCCCACGTTTGGTTACACAGTAAAAAAACCCTGCGCTGTTAAGCCCTGATTGATTCCCAAATAAAATTTGACGTACACCATAGGCGCCGCCTATACTTTTACAATTGCCCATCGCCACTCAAGAAGAAGAAGAAAAGGAACAACACTAGGAAACGGCAAAACAAAATATTCCCTAGGACGAGCTTAGGGTTGCTGTACGAGTATTTTCGTGTCTTGGGAGTTGGCGGCATTCGGCCTAAGAAGGCCCGGGGGTCCTGGTTCTCATAGCGTTCGTTACAGCATTGCCAATCTCACTTGAAGAAATTGCGCGATGAGGGCTTTCTAGTAGCCCTCTCCGGCTGCAGCTCCGTTGTGGCCGGCATGTTGGCCGTACATATAGTTGGGGTCGGCGCCAGCTTCGGCGTTGTTCGAGGCATCGCCACCGGTAAACTCTTGCCCCGGCGCAGTCCCGTCGCCCTTTTCACCTGGCATCATGGAACCAGCCCAAGTGTTTTCCATGACACGCTCCCGGTTGGACTGATTTTGTTGCTGCAGGCTTGTCAGTACACCAGACTGTTTAAAGACCTATACTTAGACAACAGCAGATGGCAGTACCTCTCGGTATTTGGAAAGATAAACTTTTAAAGCCTCCGCATAGTTTTCAAACCCCAGTGAAGTCATAGCAAACAGAATATCTTCACCATTCACCGTCTTTCTTTTCTCTTGCTGGCATTTTTCGGAAGCTAGTTGACAAAAGTTTCAGTATTCTCGCGTTTTTTAACCAAATTGTAGCTAGGCAAACAAATTGGGTTGACTTGGACTCACCTTCGCTGGTGATAAAAGAGATGAATTCGCTGACACATTCCTGCATACACTCCTTAGCCTCCTTGGCTATCTTCGCGTTGTCAGGAAGAGCATTCTTCATAATTCGGGCGACTGGAGCAAAGTTACGAATGTTAGCATCGAGCTCATCATGATATTCTTGCTTAGCAGAACGACTTGGTCCCGGTGAAGTAGGAGCTGGTTCGTGAGACATGAGTGGCCAAGTTGTCAGAGACACGCCAGACCCTAGGTACACTAGCCAAAGACAACAAATCAAGATGGAGATTGGAAGGAGAACGACGACGTACCATTGGCTATAGGCAACCATCTGTCTTGCTCTTTAACTTCAAACTCATAACCAGCGGCGCCGCCAGCCGAGTGTGGGTCTTGATTGTCATTCATTTGTCCTTCGTCGTCGGGTGACTGTGCACCTTGCTCGACATCCTTTGTAGGAGATTGGGGGGAGTCCGACATATTTGGCTACCTGCAGCGGCTGCTAGCGTCCGTGTAAAAGGTGTTCGGGCTGGTACAGATGGGGTCTCGAAAGGAATGATGTGTCCCCCTGGCCACGTTGACGGAGGGCAGAAAGCAGTCTAGGAGGTCTGGGCTGTCTGGGGCTGATGGATGTTTGGTTAGCTGCACGAGATGCGTCAGTGGTGACGTTCAACGGACAATTGCGGTTGCATATGGCTTCCACCACGCCTCGCCTAGGGTACAAGGCAACGTAATGGGGCTATGACGAGATGCTTGGGCGTGTACGATATAATTCTTGTAGGTTGGGAGACGATGGCGCACCAAAAGGGAGGCCAAGGCCAAGGAAGGGGGGTGTGGGCATGCAGGTAAAAAAGAGAGCAGAGGCAGAGCTTCCAAGAACA
This sequence comes from Metarhizium acridum, assembly GCF_019434415.1. Taxonomy (NCBI): domain Eukaryota; kingdom Fungi; phylum Ascomycota; class Sordariomycetes; order Hypocreales; family Clavicipitaceae; genus Metarhizium; species Metarhizium acridum. Next base: position 814,032 of record NW_027094016.1, on the reverse strand, counting down.
CGGGTGTCGGCAAAGCGAGGCAACACGACACGAAGACGTGGGAGACAGAGCGCCGCGAATCTTCCCGTGCGATCAGCTTGACGACGGGGGCGTACGTGTACGAAGCGGCCGGAAAAGAACGAGGTCTCCCAGGATGACGGGCTGAGGGAAAGAGGACCAGCTGTCTTTTTTTTTTTTCCCTTTTCTCTTTTCTTTTCGTTCCCGACGCCGGAATGGTCGGCGAATGGGTAGGACCAGGGCGCGACGGGCAGGAAGCAGAGAAAGAGCACGGGATCGCGGGCGAGGCGGTTTGGGGTTTGGATGCGCTTCGCGCTCGACGACATCGACGCAAAGGTTGCGACGGCGATGCGAGGTTGCACACAGCGCAACCGCAACAGCCACGGCAGGCCGTGCGTCCCAAGAGGCGCAAAGGACGAGACAGAAACAGCAGCAGAAGCAACGCAATTGAAAGGGCTGGCATACCGGCTGGGGTCGCGGGACAGGAGCCCAAGCAAAATGGGCTTTCTTCAGACGAGGGAATCGGCGTTGTTCCGTGAAGGTGGCAGCAATTGCATTGGTGGAGCGCAGAGAGGCGTGGGGTTGATTGAAGAGAAAGAAGGCTGACGAGGTTGCGAGGCTAGAAAACACATCCAGTCCGGCTGCTGTCTGGTTGACCCAACATTGAGCTCTGAGTGGGCTGGGCTGGGCTCAATGAGCTTGTCTTCGCCGGCTTGAGTGCTGTAGCCTGTTGATGCCTGGTCTCATAGAGCTCGAGTGCTAGTGATGGCAGCTGGAGACCTGCCACTAGAACGGGTACTAGTGGGCTAAGGGGACCTACTTGGGGGGCCTGAGACTTCAATGTTGACTGCAGCTCATTGCTACCAAGTAGAGGTCCAAAGGTCGCCGGTCTGTGCCCCGCCCCAGCTCCAGACGTGCGACCAGACTTCAATGTGAACTCTTTGCTTTCTATTCCGTACTCCATGCTCCGTTACTCCATGCTCCGTTACTCCATGCTCCGTTACTCCATGCTCCCATACTCTCCAGAGTCCTCCACAGGTTCAATGCCGTCTTGCCACTGCTGCCTCCGTCTGGCCCCGGCTCACCTGCAACAAGAGACCCGCCGTTCGCTCGTCTTTGCACAGTCGACCGCTTTGTCAATAGTATCGATAAGTCGCAGCACTCTGACCTGGGCACCTTAGCTCTAAGCTGTTTCCGGCATAGTCCCGAGGTACTAGGTCCTAGGTAGGTAGTTTCCGTACCTGGATTCACGTCCACACATCAGTACTTCTCCTGCCGCCCCATCACCATATCCAAGTCGAGTACACTCAACAAGTATTATCACCAAGGTTCCAACCTAGGATGGTGCATGTATCTGCTCGTGAGTACCCAGGTAACTACAGGCTCGAGCTGCCAGACATACTTCACTTCCAACGTCAATCAGCGCCAACATCTGCGCCGTGATCAAACAGCTCCATAATTCCATTCCTCTTCGCCAGCCTGCATCGAGCACAGGGGTCAACGAACTTGCTCCCACTTATGGCGGTGTGCTTCAGGCCATGCGCATGATACCCGAACCTACAAGGGTTGGTTATTACATCACTCCATGGCAAGTGAAGTTGGCGGGAAGACCGGTCAAGAAGAGAAAACATCTCTTGGATCCCCCCTGGCTCGATCCATCAAAAGTCTGACACCATGCCGCATCCAACACAGCATCTAGTTACAATAAATGCACATTTTCGCACCGCTGCTGACTTCATGCATAGTTAGACCAAAGTCAAACTTCATGGGGGAACAGATCTTCCTGTCAGACTATCAGGCTGACCTGCGTTTGCCCCAACCACTACTCCTGCCAATCAGTCGATGCCCAGAGCGTCGGAGTCGTTCAGGAACCGTAGCCTGAATGCAGACCCAAAGGCCCATTCTGCGGCCAAATCGCCAATACACCCAATGGTTGGGCAGCACATCCAGCCATACCTTCCGACTGGGCCAAAGGCGTAAGGCTATATCATGTACAATCTAGGCTTTCTGCCTCGAGCCCCCAAGGCAGAAAGACTGTGCATACAAGCCATCTCCGACGGGACGATCATACTGTTTGAATCTCGTCGAAATTTTTACGCCCTTGGCTGCAAATTTTCAGGTTTGGCCAGTCAAATTTTTTTTCCACGCTAGCCAAAATATGATGATGGACTGTACCTGACACGGACGGAAGACATTCATATCGGAACCGTTCCCCTCACACCCATCATGTAAATGCCGACACTCGCATACGGATAACGACACCTCCGACATCTGATCAAAACAATTCCCTCTACCAAGGCTGTATTGCATATGCGGACAGTCGAGCTGCATTGAACCCAAACAGCCTTCATCGGTTCCGTGGTCATGGGCACGGGGTTCTCGACTTGGAACAGCCCCAACATCGCCACCCATTGCCTGGAAACCAACCTTGACGGTGACGTGATGATGCGGCTGTCTGATCGAGCTTTTCAAGACATCACCAAGCATTAGCGGCGCTATTCTCTGCCGCTCAAATCGCCTCGGCGTTCTCTACAAGTGCCTTATTTCAAGAGTGGCCACTCACCAAGCTTACGGAACCAACTGCCGCTTCGAGAAGCAGAGAGGGTGGCTGGCAAGGATACGGGCGCCATGGCAGACATGGCCATGCCAAGTTCAAGGAAACCATCTTCAAGGTAGCCATGGGTTGCAAGGCTTACTGCATCTTTATCGTGGGCAGCTGCAATCGTGTTCTGAAATGTGTCATACACAGAATGGAAGGATATGTCATGTTTAGGCATGCAGTATGCATCTTTCTTTTTCTTCTGAAATACGAAGCTATTATTCCGCGTCTACCATCATCCTCCTTTTACTGGATTGGACATTAGTAAAGGAATCGCATCACAGAAGATAACATATCTGGTTATTCTTGCATTTGTTTTCTCGACGTGAGAATATTTTCCGAATGACGTGGCATTGCCAACAGTACAATCCGGAAATGGTGGGTGGGCTGTCTCCATGGATGCCGTGTATTCACATCTTCGGTCACGGGTTTTGACTCTCAGGATCAAATTACAAGTCGTCGGCAACACAACGAAGGGCATGCACACTGGCCTTTGATGGTTGGCAGGGATCAAGTTGGAAAAAACTTTGCAAAAGTTTTTCCGAAGTTGCTTGCTACCAGTGTTGGTTGGATTATGCGCCACAAAAGATCTTTAACATGAGCTGAGAAAAAAAAAAAATTCAGAGACCGGTTGGGCAGCGAAAGGTCAGTGCCGCGCAGGCCAAAGTCACGCAACGATCGTAATTCTAACCAGCGGCATCACACCATCACGGGTATGTTTCCTGCAGCTTCCGGTCACGTTTTGAACATGATATGCAGCTAGAATGTGTTCGTTCCAGCAACGCAAGGTTGAGTGTTGGCTCACCCATGATGCGCCGATGGGAAAAAAAAAAAGCTACGGGTAAAGAAAGCAATACTAGCCTGAAAGTGACATGTTCCAGCAGATTGCTTGCTTGGTTTCATGGAGAAATGACCAATGGCTAAAGTCAAGACGTGACAAACTTGCCCTAATTCCCCGTATATCGTTCAGGTTCTTGCTGTTGAGAAAGACCATCTATTTCCTATGAAGCATGGATCTTTCTTCGCGATCTCATTGCTGGACTACTTGCACGTTATTCTTCTTCTGTAACATCTCGTCAGTAAACTGCCTGTACTAGCATAGAGAGGACAGGTGTTGGTTGTGGCATATACCTTCCACTTATCCAGCTCATCCTGTTTCGTTTTATATTGCTTCACCAAGTCATCCAAGACCTTCTTTAGTCCTTCTTGATTGGTTTTTAAAGCAGGGACTACATCCTTGACGGTTCTCTCTACAAGAACGCCATTAATGAGTCGGAAGCACTTGCGATCTTCCGATAAAGGCTCCAATGTTTCCAAAACCAGTCTATTTATTTGCAAGCCACAAATTGTAAGCGGTGTGATATACGGAGTAAATGGAGGCGGTGAGATTTAAACTGAGGGAAAATATTGGTGCTTCGTTTAAGCGTGTATGAAGACCAGGGGGGCCAGTTGTTCGCGTGAGCGCGACGACGACAGCGACGAAACGTAGGGACCAGGTATCACTGAAGGGGACTTACTTATGCTCCTCTGCTTCTTGCTCAATATCTCCAATCTTTTGCGCTATTTGCTGCAGAGTGTTCTTGTAGTTTGAGTATGTCGTTTGAAGATCTGCTTCAGAATTAGCTGCGACGAGGCCAACAGAAGGAGGGGCAGAAATACGCTTTCGACATACCTTGTTGCCTCTTTCCCTCTGGCGCCGCGGCCGTTGACGCAGACATGGTGCTATTCGCTGGATTATGATCCCACTGTGGCCGTTCCCCTCAAATCTTTGCCCCCTCGGGGTCCTGTCCGTGTTTATCACGTTGATGTGTGAGGCACAAGATGGGATGTTGTGGTTTGATGCTGGCAGCTCGACTTTCATCCCACCAGGTGGATGACCTTTGCAAGCCCACCTAAATTCTAAGTCTCTGGTTGGCCCGACGGCACTGGCGACCTCGAACGGTCTCCCAATCTAATCTCGTCTCGGGAAGCGATTCTAATCAATTCACTTCCACTTCAGTGTCCTATTCACAGGCTAAAATGCATCCGCATCTTCATACCAAGAACGCATTAGGTACACCCCTCTAGCAAACGCTTTTCCTGAATAGATACACAAGCTGACAGGTGGCCGACCAAGCGTGCGAAGAAATCATCGCAGCCCTCGAAGAATGCCACAACAGAGGCTTCATGCACAAAGCCACCGGCGGGTGCAACGACGTCAAGGACAAGGTGAACCAGTGTCTACGACTCGAGCGGGGAAAGCTACAAGCGGAGAACAGGGCGGCCGCAAGGGCGAAACGTGACAGGATCAAGGAGGAGCAGAAGGCCTTGGGCCTCTAGATGTCCATGGTTGATGTGGCGTGGGCGAGCGAACGGGGAAGTTTACCACACGATCGACAATCTACCTTGTGTATTCATACTGGCGTTAAAGGAAATACGACGAAGACAGAGGTCCATTGAGTGAGGGGGGCATTTGTACACTACAAAAGATAAACGCGACACGACACTACTCAAATTTCTTGATTGTTTTCGAGCTGAGAATATTCCTATACCATTCTACATACACGTCGGCCTACGCTGTTTCATTTACAACTTTTGTTGGTACGCCCGGCCAAAGGTAAAGAGACCAAAGACTGACAGAACACTAAGCAGCACCGGGACGGGCTTTCGGAGGCGAATTGCGCGGGGAATAGCGGATCCTCCGAGAACAACTGAGGCCAAGAGACTCAACTCGACGCCGTAGGGCTGGTGGTTCTGGATGCGGTAGCCACCAAGTCCGTCTACATGCCATGGTCAGCTTGCGTGAACTAATTTCTACGAGGCGGGAGCGGGAGACAGCGTACAGAGGACACCGACGGCGGTTCCTGCTATGATTGAGGGCATGGATCTTGTGCGGACGTAGCCCATTATACCGCCGCCAGCAGTGAGCGCGGCCAGGGCGTAGGATGAGGTTTCGAGTTGAGGCTGCGGAACGTGAGTTGCTGAGCTCAGCTACCATGGTTGATTGTTGGTCTGGAAAAGGAAAAATACATACCATCTTTATTAGAAAACGGAATAGGCGAACGGTATCTCCAGCTTATGCGCGCCCTGAACAAATTACGTCTTGCTAAAGGCACGAATATGTTCAATGAACAGAACCAAGTTCAATCCGAACCACTTCGGTGCCTCGGAGGAGTTGACGACATCAGCGGGTCGCACCACCCCCAGATCTAGCCCAGCTCCTCCAGCCAATCAGCGCCCCGCTCTCCTTGAAGCTTACCTGTCCAGAGTCTCCAACTCCGAAACTGCCACCACGAAAGCAAAGCCATCTCTCCAAAAACTTTCCTCCACGAACTTCTTTCTCCGCCATTGAAACTCCCTTTCCCCCTCCCGAAAACCACAGTCCAGAATGGCCCCCAAAAAGAATGTCCGCGACCGTGTTGCCACGCCCTCCCCGGCCGCCGTCCCCGTCCAGGAGGCTTCCGCCGCGCCAGCAGTTTCCTCCCTCCCAGCCAAAACGACTCCCAAAGGCGGCCGCGCCAACTGGGACGAAGTCCTGCTCAACATCTACCAGTACTACATGAAGGAGACGCCACAGCGGACGAAGCTGATTGATGTGTTCTTGCTCTTTTTGATCGCCGTTGGCGGGCTGCAGTTTGTGTACTGCGTCCTCGCGGGCAACTATGTGCGTTTCTTTATACCCTCGGATAGAGACCGATATGGGACGTGTGTGCTGACATTTGAGGGTAGCCGTTTAATGCTTTTCTCTCAGGCTTCTGTGCTTCGGTTGGTCAGTTTGTTTTGACCGGTATGTTTTCTTTCCTCGTACCACCCGTGATGGTTGAGGAATGCTGACGATGAGGCAGTTTCACTGCGGATACAGACGACTGCGGCGAATAAGAGTGATTTCCCATCTGTTTCTCCCGAGAGGTATGTGTGGTTTGCGAGCAACATGTGACGTGACTGATTGGTTGCTGACGGGTTTACAGGGCATTTGCAGACTTTGTTGTTTGCAGCCTCATCCTGCACTTTTTCTGCGTCAACTTTATCAACTGAGGGCGTTAAAACGAGAATAGAGCACAGCAGTTGCGCAGTCTCAGTGTATGATATACAGAGTCCTTTTTTTTTTTTTTTCATACGGTAGCAAGATTCAGGGCGGGAATAGAGAACAAGTGAACCAAAAAAAGCCAAAGTCGATCAGGGATTCAATTATCACATATCCTTCGTGACTATCTATTCGGCTGCTTCTTGTACAGGAGTTGCAGCTTTTGGAGGACCACCCGCCTTGGGTGGCGGTGGTGCCGGTGACCCTTTGCCAGAAGGAGCATTGTCCAACTCTCGGCTCTTCTTTTCTTGCTCCTTGAAGTAATCATCCATGAAGTTGTTGTTGGCGGGATGATGCCTGTCCTTTTTCTTGGCCGCCGAACGCGGTGGTGCACTCATGGGATCAGACGCAACCATTTGGGCGGGCACCAGATATTCACCACCAGTTGAAGCTGCGGCAGCAAGTGGTGGCACAGAGCCTGCGCCTGCAGAAACGAACCCAGTCTCGCCGCTCTTCTCATTGACGGCTCCGTCAAACATGGTCTCCCCCGGCGCACTCACAGGCTCGCTCAACGGCGCAGGCAGACGGTGCAACGCGCCGTAGCCCAGCACACAACCTAGGGCACCCTCGCCGCCCCAGCCTCGACTAGGATGTATTGTGACCTCTCTCGTAACGTTATACTCGTTATTGTACACGAAAAGTCGCAGCGGCCGGCCAATATGATCCTCCACAAGCTCGCCCAAGGCGCTCTCGCCATGTAACGGTCCTTCAGGGCTGCCCAGTATGTAGTCGCTGTACGGGAGGAGGCCGCCCTGGTCGGCGGGGGACCTGGTCGCAACGTCTAGTACGTGCCAGATGTTGGCGGCTAAAGCAATTGGTGAATATTGGAGGGTAAGGCCGAGGGATGCAGTATCGGGGGGCACATGGATGTGCATTTCTCGCGTCCGTTGGCCCTATGGTCTCCCGGTTAGTTTTGACGGGCGCCATCCTGCAAGTGATGTGATGATAGACTCGTGTACCTTTGCGTTCCATAGACCGAGGGAGACTGTGCCGCCGGCGCAGTTTCGGATTTCTTGTGCGAAGAGCGCTGGGTTCGGATCCTCCTACAATATCAGCAGGGAAGGCGTTAGCTATGCGGATTGATGTTCACGTTTCGGAACGGTTTTTATCGCACAATTGGCCGCCCATTGATCCCGACGATAAAGTCAAACCACGGCTCGATCGCCAGCTGTAGGTTTGTGTTCCTCAGGACCTGGAAACCAAAGGATCCCTGCTCATTGCGTCGCTGGGGCACGTCGCCGTCCAGACGGGACATGAACCGATTCAGGGCGTTGAACATTATTGCTGGGTTGTAACCAGCCTTTGTGTATTCCTGGTACGGTTTGTTGGCTGGCGAGTTCGAATTTGAGGTATTTGGGAGGCAGGGCGTGATCTCGGGACGAGTGACTTTGGTCGGAGATCTAGGACTCTAGGCGTCGTCTGAAGCTATCGCAAGCTGTCCCGTTGCAGCCTTGCAGGCGGCAGGTCAGCGCCACAGTTGCTAGCGCGGGGCGCTGGGGATGCCACTGGGCGGTCCACTTTTTTTTTCTTTCGTCGCCGGTCTCTTTTACTTTGACACGCACCCTCAGTGCTATATTTTCAACATCTTGAGAAGAAGAAAAGACACAACAAAAATTGACCCCTCTATAGTCTGTGCGCAGACGGGCTTTCACGCAAGGAAATTGATATGGCCTCCGCCAAGGTCCCTGAAATTGCAACAAGCTATGTCTTGGAGCCAGCAGACAAGTTTCCCCTTACTGACGAATGCAAACACTACGAGGGCAGACATCAAGTGCCATGGGATATTCAAAAGTGCGAGGCGCCCACCACAACCAGCAACGACGTTGACATACTAAAAGCTTGCAACAGATACTTTTCACAAAGATATTCCATATTTTCCTGGTACGATGAAGGCGTATATCTCACAGACGACGCCTGGTTTGGCGTCACTCCAGAACCAGTAGCAAAGTATGTACCCATATCACGACTTCTTGCCTTGATAGTTGCATCCTAATGGCCGCAAGTCGAATTGCTAGTGAATTGTCGGCTACAGACGCCTCAAAAGACACCCTCATAGATGCCTTTGCTGGCGCTGGTGGCAATACTATCGCCTTCGCGCTCACCCACCGCTGGAAGCGAATCATCGCTGTTGAACGTGACGCCTCAACCTTGGCATGCGCCCAGAACAACGCAGAGCTCTACGAGGTAGACCCTTCAATAATCACCTGGGTCCATGCAGATAGTTTTGAGTACCTGGACCTTTTACACAATCGGCCTGAAGAACTTCACCCAGACCTGAGGGTCGATGTGAGCAAGACGGTGCTGTTTTCAAGCCCGCCGTGGGGAGGCCCAGGGTACAGGACTGACGAGGTATTTGACCTGGGCAACATGCAACCGTACAACTTGGATAAGTTGCATTCGTCATATAGGAGTATGGATCACGTGCTGTATCTGCCGCGGACGAGTGACATTCGGCAGATTGCAAAGCTGGCACCAGAGGGCAGTAAGGTGGATGTTGTGCAGTATTGCATGGAAGGCGCCAGCAAGGCTTTGGTGGCATACATTCCTCGACGTGAGGCCCAAGGATCATAATATATGGTATGGTGTGGGAGCGTCACAGGAGGATTGCAAGAAAGGCCACCGGCATGCTCCTGGTCAAGACGCGAGTCGCAGTCACTCCAGGAACGCTTTCTCGCAAGTCTGCACCTTAGCTGCATCACATGAATATGTCATCCACTATTATTCTTCACAAATATAGACTGCGAGGAACTCTCTATTAGCCCTGCAGAGCATGACTGGTGAGTACACACAGGGGGGGCCTACTGTTCCAAGCGGCTCAAACTTCAGTTGTAAACATCATTAACATGTCAGGGGATAGTGTTAACATTCGATGATTGTTCATTCAGGTATAGTGACAAATACGTGGAGGGCCCGTATTTTCCTGCCAAGTGCACTCGCTCTGGAAAGTAACATATACACCAATCCCCTTATTTAGTGCGCCAGGATTAACCCCTTTTCCCAACCAGATCGCGCAGTTCAGTCTTTGGTTTCACAAGAGGCTGAACAGTGCCCCGAGCCTTGGTCTTTTGCTCAAACGCATACGCAATCTCAATCAACTTCTCCTCACTGAACAGATCTCCAGCAAAGGCTAGACCAAATGGCAAATTTGGCCCAACGGCATTGAGATTTCCAAATTCATTTTTGCCCTCAGGCCACCAGTCTGGCTGTCTCCCTAGTGGCACGGTAATGACGGGACTGCCGACAACGGCTGGGAGGGAGCTCATCATGTCACTGGGAACAACAAGGGCATCCAGTGAATTGTTCTTTAGAGCACCGAGGATTCCTTGTGGTCCAGCAAAGTTCAACTGCTCCGTGTACATACTCCAGAACCGGGGGGATGTGTTATCGAATCCTCTGTCAATGGCGTCTTGCCAGAGTTGCGTATCTCTGGCGGGCCATTCTTCCTTGGGAAACTTTTGTGTGAACTCTTGCAGCTGCTTCAAAGTGGTGATATTACGAGGATTGGTCTTAAGATGGTTGAAGTAGTGTGAAGCAACATCTGTGAGCATGTCAGCGCCCAGAATAGGGTCAGTGAATTCTCCGATTCTTTCATGGCCAGGAGTTTCGATGTCGTCAACAACGGTGGCACCTTCGGACCGAAGGACTTCCAGCGCATTTTCAAATGCCTGCAAGAGAGGAGAGGTAAATTGTCGCGGCGGCAACCAACTGCGAGGTACGCCAATCCTCTTGCCTCTCAAGCCGTCATCCTTACAAGCTGCAACATAATCAGGCAGCCTTTCTTTGAAGGGGATAGACGATGTGTAGTTGTCATTTTTGTCTGCGCCAGCAATGGCAGAAAGGAGGTACGCGGCGTCCTTGACTGTCCTGGCCATGGGCCCAACAGTGTCTTGATGCTCGGAGATGGGAACAACCAGGTACCTAGAGGTAAGGCCGACAGAGGGCTTAATGCCCACAACGTTATTAACATTGGAAGGCGAAATAATGGAACCATCTGTCTCCGTTCCTAGCGCCGCCCAGGCCAACCCAATGGACGATGAAACACCACTTCCAGACGAAGACCCCGAGGGATCCTGGTCGCGAAAATAAGCACCCTTTGTCTGGCCTCCATACGCAGACCACCCATTGCTTGTTCTTGCACTTCGATAGTTGGCCCACTGCGACAAGTTTGCTTTGCCGAGAATAATCACTCCCGCCTTCCGGAGCTTGGCGGCTATCGTGCTATCTTCCTTTGGCCGCGCGCCAACAAGAGCAAACGACCCGGCCGTGTTGTTCATCTTATCCAGGGTAGCGATGTTGTCCTTGATAAGAACGGGGATGCCGTAAAGAGGTCCACGGCTGCAAGCCGTCTTGTTCTTGCGCGCCGCGTCCATGCGGGCGGCGATGGACAATGCATCAGGGTTAATCTCGTTGACGGCGTGCAATTCACCAGCGACTTCATTGATTCTGGCTATGTAGGCCTTTGTAAGGTCAACACTGGTGAAGAGGCCCGCGTCCAAACCATGGCGAAGCTCATCTAGAGTTGCGTCGAGGAGTGACGGGAAGTCATCCCGTCTGACGGTAGCCGAGACAACCCCAAGGGAAGGAAGCAATGAGCACGCGCCCAAGCTTAGCTTGAAAACGGTCGAGAAGATCATTTTCTGAGGAGCTGCAGCGCCCGACTGTTGCGCACTTCAACATCCAACGGCATCTGAGGCGGGACGCTGCTCGACTTATATGCTTTGGGAAGGTGTCTACAAAGTGCATCCAGGTTCAACTCATACTAACAGAAGTTCCCAATGATAACGGACGGCGCCACAAGTTCTGTTGCGAGCCGTGCTGGACAGGCGAACCTTGCAAGTTCAATGGGCTGCATAATAGCCCGAGCGCAGCATCTCCAAACCAAAAAAAAAGGTCCCGCATCTTAGCTCAAGGGTGCATGTACATGGCCCATGTCATCTGTCGACTCATGGCGATGCATATTACATGGCTCAATTTTGGCTCGACACCTTAGCAGCGTGACTTCGCTGTTCATCCCTCACTCGTCCGGCTTCATAATCGGCTCAGCTAAGGCGGTGCGTTCATCATATAGGTGCAAAATTTGGCTCAAGCGTCTGTCCTCCGGGGCGTATCTCAGCTCATTCTGCAAGGCCTCGGGCTTTCTCATAGCTACGTTGCCCCCAGATTGTCGTCATCCAGCGCCTCAGGGCTATGCGGTCAGAGAATCGGTATCCCACGTAGCCAGAGCAGACAGTTTTTACCGGTGCGTACCAACGGTATGCGGCCTGCGGGTTGACGATCATGTTCTTGCCGACCATTTTATGGTTGCAGCTCCCACGGCCGTCACGTCTCCTTCCAGAAGCCGCCTCGATGCACGCACTGTCCTGGTGTTGGCACGGTGTATCTAGTATCAGCCAAGGACGATCTATGTCCATAGTATGTACATGTGTGTTTCGGTTTGCGTCACAGAGAGACATGGGTATAGCATCTATTCTGTGGCAGGCACCAGAGAGGAAGCGCCATTCTGCGTCCTTGGCCACCGAGTCTGGAGACAACATGGATGCCGGTTCTCGCTGGAAAAAGCATGTCAAAGGATTGTAGGCTGTCTGTGATGGCTGGGGTGAGGTGTTTCTAGAAGGGAATGTGGAAGCCCAAACTTGGGGTATTCCATCTGGTGGTGATGACGGCCATGACAGCGAAGACTATGTATTTCAGAATAGCCGATCAAAGAGGTCTTCTTAGAACGGCCATGATTCAATTTCTTCACTTTCTCAACGATGCTACCTACTTTTCTCTTACACTCGTCTTCTGTCTCGAAGGATTAGGTCTGCTTATTTTCCGAAGGAGAGGACGGTTCAAGGTATTGCGCCGCCAAGACCGGCGATGGGCGGCCCCTCACCTCGTTAGGTGGGACCTGGAGAGATGATGCAATGCAACTAACTGCCAGGTACTTAGGTAGTAGGAAGCCGACTGGGCGAGGTGAGGTAATTCAAAAGGGCAAATCGTGCCGAAATTACGATAAGAATATCCAAACAATCCTTGGTATAGTATACACTTGGGATGCCGAAAATGATGAATTAATAAAACGATGTCTTGGTAGGGCTGTGGTGTGAGTACCTCTGGGTACCACCACAACATTGAAGTACTACAGAGGGGTAGCTACTACCAGAGGTACCTGACTTACTGACCCGTACCGAAGGCGTAGGTGCGCCGTGCGAAAAGATGCAGTTGAGCCAGGAACCACAATCCACATCAACGTCGACCCATGCCATGCAATGCAGCGGGTTCAAAAGTTGAATGCTGCTCACCACCATCCAGTGATACCCGAGGCGACGCCTTTGAAGCGCTGCGTAATCCTTCCTCATGGCGAAGGATAAAAAAAAGAATTCAGACGCCAAAAAAGCCAAAAAGGTACCATGCCCCGCGTCTTTGCCCGTCCTTGCCCGTCCTTGCCCTCTCCCCTCCATGCCCCTCATGAAGGGTCGTGAAATGCACAAAAAAAAGTTTTTTTTTTTTTTTTTCATGCCATTTTACTAACCACCTACATACATGCGTAGGCTGAAAAGGCAGCCAAACAAGCCAGCAAAGGAGAGAAAAAGGCCAAGACCAAAGCTGCCAAGATTGAGGGCAGTGACGCCGAAGATGTCGATCTTGACGCTGTCCTGGAAGAGTACCGTCGCCAGCAGGAGCAATTCCTCAAGATCACAGAAACTGTGTGTGATGGCCCGCCTCGACCAAGGGCCGCTTCCACACTGATGGCATCGCCCACGGATGCCAACAACCTGCTCTTGTTTGGGGGTGAATACTTCAACGGGTCTCTGGCACAGTTCTACAATGACCTGCACATCTACAACATCCATCGGGATGAGTGGCGCTGCGTCACCTCACCGAATGCCCCGTTGCCTCGCTCGGGACATGCATGGACTCGCGCCTCGAATCCCAACCACGTCTACCTCTTTGGCGGCGAGTTCTCGTCGCCTAAGCAGGGCACTTTCCACCATTACTCCGACTTTTGGAGGCTGGAGCCCGCCACGAGGGAGTGGACCAAGATCGAGGTCAAAGGCAAGGATAAGAGTCCGCCCGCGCGGAGCGGTCACCGGATGACGTACTGGAAGCAGTACATCATTTTGTTTGGCGGCTTTCAGGACACGTCCAACCAGACCAAGTATTTGGCAGACTTGTGGATTTTCGACACGGTCAACTTTGTGTGGCACTGTCCCACACTGCCGCAGGCACAACTCAAGCCGGATGCTCGATCTTCATTTTCTTTGCTGCCGTGCGATTCCGGCGCCGTGCTCTACGGTGGTTACTCGCGTGTAAAGGCGACGGTGAATCTGAAGAAGAAGGCGGGGAAATCTCAAAGCCAGGGACAAAAGAATGTCTTGATCCCCAAAGTCCACGACGACTGCTTCTTCTTGAGAATGGCGCTGCCTCCCGCTGATGCCAACTCCAACACGCCTCCAACTGTGCGGTGGGAACGAAGAAAGAAGCCGGCCAACCCTCCCAACCCGTCTCGCGCGGGAGCCACCATGACTTTCCACAAGGGACGAGGCATCCTATTCGGCGGGGTGCACGACGTTGAAGCTAGTGAAGAGGGCATGGATAGCGAGTTCTTCAACCAGCTTTTTGCCTGGAACATTGAACGGAACAGGTTCATGCCTCTGGGCCTCCGCAAACCCCGTCAGCAAAAGAGAGCTGCTCCCGAACAGCCACGTGTAGGCCGTCGTGGCCGCGCACAGGCCAATGAAGAGGAGCTGCTGAAGCGGCTGGCTGCCCTCGAGACGGGTGCTTCACTAGATGACGTTGACGGAATCGAGATTGACAAGAAGGAAGAGGAGCCAGACGAGGACGAGAAGCCAGCCAGAGAGATGCCGGTTACAATGGAGCCGCCCCATGTTAGGTTCAATGCGCAGATGGCTGTGCAGGATGACGTTCTCTATATATACGGCGGGACATTCGAAAAGGGCGATCGCGAATTCACGTTTGATGATTTATATGCCATTGATTTGAGCAAACTGGATGGATGCAAAGAGATTTTCAGCCGCCCGGTAGCGGATTGGATTGTGAGTTGTCACCGTGCGGTATTGTCAGTTGATGTATTTGCTGACCCTGGGCAGGAATCTGAGGATGAGGACGACGACGGTGATGAGGAAGACGAAGAAGAAGAAGAGGACGAGGATGAGGACGAGGATGACGAGCCTGAACAGCTGTATACTCCCAGCAGGCGCAAAAAGCAAGATGTCGTGTCGGATACCGCCTCCGAAACAACATCTATTCCGTTCGAAGAAGACGATACGGAAACAACCGCAACATCCGTGGACGATGGTCTACCTCACCCTAGAGTAAGCTCCACATGCATTTCATTATTGTTCCCCTGCGCCGATCCCGATCTAGACACAGTATTACTGACCAGGCATGGCAGCCATTTGAGTCTCGTCGCGACTTCTTTGTACGCA
The DNA here is from genome assembly GCF_019434415.1 of Metarhizium acridum. Lineage (NCBI taxonomy): Eukaryota > Fungi > Ascomycota > Sordariomycetes > Hypocreales > Clavicipitaceae > Metarhizium > Metarhizium acridum. Next base: position 798,941 of record NW_027094016.1, on the reverse strand, counting down.
CAACCGCCGAGTGGCAGGAAATCCTCATGACCAGTCTCCGCTGGAAGAATATTCAGCCCGAGACGCTAACCATAAAGGAGATCAAGGCCAAGGCGTTTGAGCTCAGCGAGGAGAAGTGGTGGGATTGCAGGGAGGAAATTACCGCCCTGGAGGAGGAGCAGGAGGCTGCGGGCATCCAGGAGGTTGTCAGCTTGGCGGAGAGGGGGGATACCGGCGGCGCTGGTGGTGCCAGGAGGAGATGACATGGACCATGTGGTTATGATTCAAGCAACTCTACCGGTAGAGCTTGCGTTTCATTTGGAACCGCCGCAGTGTCCAATACCATATACTTATCCGTCAATGAGAATATGCGCATCCAGGTTGTGAATGCGTCCTTGATTACGTGTTTTCCAGAGCAGGTTGTTACAAGTCTGGCACAGAATCAGGGTGGTTGTCTATCCAACCGCCGTGTAACCAAAGTTTCGCACGTATCCCATGCCAAGCATTCACCTTGATGCACCGATGACGACAGTTGCATTATACAAGGATATTCCATTCTCCCTCATACACGACACTAGGCCGCTTCATTCTCCCAGCATCTGTCGGCGCGCACAAGCCGACTCCCAAAACCACGACCAACCAACCAACATCCACAAGTCCATCAAGCGTCACCAAGGCCATGCTCCCGATCTTACAAAACACCAGCCCCCGGCACTCCCCCCAAAAGAAAGCTCCTCAACCACCCGCAACAACACCCCTCAACTCCCTCGCCGACCACGAAATCAGCCCAAATCCTCCTCCACAACCCCCTCCGCCGACCACGCCGGCCTCTTCCCCCTCGTCCACAACCAGGCCGCCGCCATCCCCCTCACCAGTCACGAAGCCCGCCTCGCCATCGGCGGGTACTCCTTGCCGTCCCTCTCAACCGTAGGCTCACACGTACACCTCTCCCCGGCGGGGACGCCGTCCATCACCGCGGGCACGTGGTTCCCGCACCCCCACCAGGTGGTCTTTTCTAAAGAGGACCTCCCGTCAGCACAGTGGAAAGAAGCCCCGTCAGCAACGACGACACTTACTGCATGTATCGCAGGTAGCTTTTCGGCACATGGTGTATATTGAATGTCCAGTGGCGGGAAGTTGTTTTGAGCTTTGCACGTGGTAGGGATGGTGGGGACAGAAATGGAGAGGTTGGGGTTGGTTATTTTATGCGCGGGCGGCCGTCGGGAGGGCCGGCTCGGGTTGGGTTTTTTTTTTTTTTCTCTTCTTCGCCGATGTGGCTTCCACGGGCCGGGGGGTCGCCGATTAGTGGGCCCCACTCTTCGCCGTTTGACGGCATTGGGCAGGAGGAGAGCCGGCGGCCGTACATGGCTCCGAGGGAGGTTGCCGCAGTTGCACGGTTGCAAACAAGGCACAGTGGAGATTCGGGGATTAAAGACGCATCGCGTTGAAGCACGCAGCGTGTTGAAAGCAGAAGCAATATTCAAACTAAAAGAGGTCTGTGCTAAAGAAATCCTTCCCACCATTCCGCCATGCTTAATACCAGCGCCCTGAAACACACACAAAAAAAAAAAAGGCAGCAAGCCGCGCAACTTGTCAATGTTCCCCCCCCGAATGGACCAATACTCGGGGCTTATCCCACCGCACCGGTTTCCGCTGCGGCTCTCAGAGCGGTTTCTCCTTGGCGGCCGTCTCGCTCTCCACCAGCGCCCTGATGAGGTTGACCGCCAGCTCGCGGCCCTGCGTGACGAACGCGCCCGACGCGTCGGACGGGACGTGCAGGAACACAACCTTGCGCGGGCGCCTCTCCTTGTACAGGTGCGCCAGGGAGGAGTAGTAGATGAAGTCGCAGAGGTAGCGGCCGGGGTCCTCCGAGATGCGCAGGTCCATGTCCTTCTGCAAGCTTGTTAGCCCCCCCTCCCAAACATGCAAAGAAACAAAACACTCCCCCCCCCCCCCCCAAAAAAAAGGACCGCGTAAACGCACCGGGCTATGTGCCTGCCACCGCTTGTAGACATCATCCACGTCAATGTCGGTCAGGATCTCGTCCGGCAGGCCGTGCCAGATCCAATCCTCGTCGTCGGGCCTTCCCTCGGGCCCGTCCGCCGGCAGCTCACCGTCCACGTCGAGCGACCTGTACCCCCTCCTGTGAGCCCGGCGCTCGATCTGGTAGAAGGGCCGGGGCCCGGCCATGCCAACGTGGATTGCCACGTCGACGCCGTGGCCCTGGTACGCGGTGTCCCAGAAGGAGGGCACCAGATCCCGCACCACCTTGTAGTTGACCCGAATCGGCTCGGGGTGGACGATGATGCGGACGGGCGGTGTTTCGGGGGCGTCTCGGGAGCCGGCGTCCTTGGCTCGAAGCGGCGCGAGGTGCGACGGGAGGCCTTTGGCGATTTCCCACGACGGGTTGAGGGGGTATTGCTCCCGGAAGGGCTGCCACGCGCGCGTTAGCTCCCGTCCGCCAACCAAGATGCTGTGTAGAGGCCTGTTTTGGGATGGCAAAGGGGTTGTTACGTACGCCGAATCCGGTGACGAGCACCGTCAGTTCCTTCTGGTCTTTGCTTTGTGAACCCATCGTCGCCAGGTCGGATCAAACGGTGGCTTTCTGGCGTTGGGGGGGGGGGGGGGGGGGCGTATATATGCCCGGGGCGAGGAGGCAGGTCGAAACAACCGTTTGCTCGCCCCCCGGTGTGAAGCTGCTGGGTGGTAATGGCGCTGTTTGAATTCTTCGCCCGGGCCAGCCCCAACTTCCAGGATCTGATGGGTCTGGGTTGAAGCTATCTTGGACAGCAGGTCAAGTTGGCGCATCAACGTGGGGTAGCGTTGGGCTCGACTTGGGAGGTTTGCTGAGGGGTCAATGGTTCGTCGCCGTGACCGAGGGCCATCTCCGAGGAGCGCGTGGGGTTGGTTGTACACGGGGCCCCAAATGTACGACTTCGAGACGCAATTCTTCTCTCACGCCCACCACCAGGAGATTAATCATGGATCGATCTAATCTCTGAGCCCAGAAGAAAACGGCCAGCTCTCGTATATCATCATTAGCGCAGCGAATAAAAAATAATCCCACATTTCGTGTTTCCCAAGTACCTATATTAACGCCCACGTCTAATACAGGGTAGCTCAGAAGCAGGCCGAGTCTAACCCCGAGCGGAAGTCCCGCGCACCACCCAACCTCACCTGCGGACCTTCCGAGTGGAGACTCCGGCCGTGGCGGACCTTTCCCCACACAATGGTCCGATACGGTGAAGTCGAGCCTCGGCGACTCGCTCTGACCTCCGACGTGATATTTAAAGGAAAGCGTTGGACCGTCAGATGCAAAAAGATTGGTCTTATATACAGTCATAGCACACTCACTACGAGCGTCATCCGCATCTCGCTAGACGGGACATTCAGTCTCGATTGCCGCCACGGCACCATCGGCATCAGCAATGGGCTCGCAACACAACTACACCCAACCGCCTCAGCAGGCTTCATTCGACGGGTTCCTCTTCGACATGGATGGCACCCTGATCGACTCAACGGATGCAATTGTAAAGCATTGGCACAAGTAAGCTCCTCTTCCTAATTGACGTCCCCCTATTCACTCGCCCGTACTCGGAGAGACGGGGGCAGGTCGGGAGCGGTGAGACTAAACCTTGCGTAGAACCGGCACGGAACTCGGGCTTAATCCAGAAGAGATTCTCAAGACGTCCCATGGCCGGAGGAGCATTGACATATTCAAGATTATCGCCCCGCATAAAGCCACCTGGGATTGTATGCAGCTCCCCCCTTTTCACTTCTCATCATGGCCTCGCGGCGCATCAAGCAAAAACTGACACCCCGCAGACGTGAGGGAGGTAGAAGCACAACTGCCCCTTCTATACGGTGACCTCGCGTCCGAAATCCCGGGCGCAAGAAGCCTCCTGGACGCACTCATCGCCCAGTCTGCGCCATGGGCTGTCGTCACCTCTGGCACGGAACCCCTCGTATCGGGCTGGCTGAAGCGTCTAAACCTTGCCATTCCAGAGCATCTCGTCACTGCCGAGTCTGTCCAGAACGGCAAGCCAGACCCTGCGTGCTACCGTATGGGCCTGGAGAAGCTGGGCCTTCAGGACCGGCCTGGGCAAGTCCTCGTCTTGGAGGATGCTCCGGCGGGCATCAAGGCTGGCAAGGCGGCCGGATGCAAAGTCATTGGGTTAGTGACGAGCCATACTGTCGAGCAGGTGGTTGCCGCGGAGCCGGACTGGGTGGTTCAGGACCTCGAGTCGGTCCGGGTTGTTGGACGGCAAGGAGGGAAAGTGACGATTGAGATTTCGAATGCGTTGGTGCAATGAAAAGAGTAAAGACCGGATAGAGATTGAACTCACTAGCTATTAGGAGCGTGTGTACATGGGGGGGGGGGGGGGGGCCTATAGAAATGGGCCTTTGATGAAGGCATCCACCTCGAGGGAGGCGAGGGAGTGGTCATTTTTGACTGGGGATACTAGGAGGATTAAACTTCAACTAGCCAGGAACGCGGCATTCCGTAGCATTTGCATAGAACAATTCCTTTGTCGCGGCACCAGGTTTACCTTGAGTCCGCGCCGTAACAAACAACGCGTCGGACCAGTCAGAGAGCTTCCAAAATGGATCAAAGTCCACAAAAGGTCTCACTCAGAACCGCGAACCGTTCGCCGAAAATCCACCCGGCACAAGCCATCTATCTCCCTTGCCTCTGAATCAGATCGGTTCGCTTCGGATGCAGATAACCGCGGTGCAGTCTCACAATGCTGTCATACAATCGTCCAAGCCCAGCCGCTACCAACGAGGCGTCATCTTAGATATCCATCCCTTCCTTGACTCTCACGTCACGTCGCGTAAGCCTCCCAGGTGAATCTCCTTTCGCCCTCGCCTCGCGTTAATCTCCAGGGTTAAAAGAAAAAAAAAGCTTCTTGGTGGTGACTGGAATTTGTGTCACGCATGGTATTGTGTCTGAGCCTTATTCGACGTTGTCGATGCGGATTTGCTTTTTTCCCGCCATTTCTGTCACGCGCCGTCGAAATCTCGCTTCGCTTCTGAATCAGTTTTCGACAGGAAGAGCTGGCGATCGGGTTGACTCAACGCGCCCTCAACTTGATTGCATAATGGCAGTGGTCGTGTGCTCTACAACACTTGCCCTGTTGCCAAATCCCCTTGGCCTACGTCTGATATCAGACTTGGTCTGTTGTTCCGCCCCCTTGGTTGCCGAGCCAGTAGTTCTTAGACTGCCCTTCGACTGCCCTTCGACTGCCCTTCGACTGCCCTCGACTGCGGTCCCATATACGCGCTCGGCGCGCCTCCTCCTGGTGCCCAGCCCATGCAGGCGACAAGAGACAAGTGCTACCAGGGATCCTTGGAGCGTAATCACCTGGTCCTATTGCATGTACAACTTCGCCGGTTGCGCTCCCTGTGCTTCGAACGAGGGGAGAGGTCTGATGATCTCGCCAGTGGCCAACTATATCATGACCTTTGGGCTCATCGTGTCAGTGTGCCTGCCAGCCGAATTCGGAGTACTTTGCAGTAAGCCAAGAGGTACTGTATGACCCCATTTTCTATCAGAAACATGATGGATTCTGGCCTTGGGACTTCACCGGAGCCGCTCGGCCCTCACAGAAAAGACGCCACAGCTCGCGGAGCTTCGTGCTGGCCTGCGAAAGCAGCCCGACTGGCAGCCAACGTAGCTCACCGGCAGAAGCAGAATGTCTGCATTGCATTGTGCTGTGTGCTGTAGGACGTTGCTCCATGGCTGCGCACCTGCAGGAACGCCTGTTTGCGAAAAAAAAAAAAAAACGAAAACCTATGCTGGTCACACAGCACAGTTTCCTGTATTACAACTGTACAGTCAGAAGGGAGTTGTCTTGACAGCTGTGGCCAAAAGCCGAGCCGACCCTAAGGAACTTGGCGACATGACCTATCCAGTACTCGGTGATAATGTGTGTGGATGGACATGTAGTGACTCCAAATCCGATCCCGCGACTTTATTCCCAATGGCATCTCGATGCGCGGAGGAGCTGCCACAGTTCATAAGAGTCCAAGTGTATGTAGCAGACAGCATGGCCACCTCATGAGAATCCTTGAGCCCCCAAATTTGCGACTTACATACTCCGTACATGACCTGAAAACGCACAACGATGGGGAGAATAGCAGAAGGAAGATGATACGGCTTATGCTCAGGTCTCCACTGGCCGCCACAATGACGCTACTTCAATGCCGAGAGCCTTGATGCTGGGGATACAACCACGCCCAACCTTCTGAAGGTTTCCTCTGCGATGACCTGCTGAACCTGCACGTCGCCATTTTCGGACAAAACATGTCCTTTGGCAATGGGTGCAACAGCGTTCAAAGCTCCCCAAGTGTGCGAAATCCAACCCGCCTCTTGGTCCGTGGTATCCATCCTCACCATATATTTTTTTGTCCCTTCCCCCTCCGTACCCCCTTTTGTTCCTTTTTTGGTCTTTGAACAACTAGTCGACTCCGCGCGATTGTGTTCGACTGCCGCGTACAATCGTACATCGTCATGACGCAGGTGCGTGCTTGAATGATGGCGAGATGAATCATCTTGCTTGCATCCACGCATTCACTTCAGCTCTGAGTCTTGCCACCTACATCTCGAGCTGACACAATGATGCTTGCTGCGGATCGTGAACGAAGGACAAGCTGGAAGCTGTGTTGTAACTGCCCAATGTAGCCGATTTTTGTCGGGTGTGTCCTCGTGTAGCTCGTGTAGCTCCACCGCACACAACTCGTTCCCCTGTCTTCGGCTCCCCTCGTTCGGCGGCTGGTACAAGCATACAGACATGTCATACTCCGTACACGCTTGCAACTTCCTGCCAGTTTCCACCTGAGAAACATGATAAGTGACAAGCTTGGAGAGTCTCCAGGTGTTGGTTGGCCGTCTAAGCCAAGCTTCCAAGGTCCAAGTCCCGAGCCCGCAACGCTTCATTGGCCCCAGCGGCGCAGCCGCTTCCAAGGGGGAGTCCCAGGCACCTGCTATGTTGAGCATCGCGTCATCATCATTACTTATGATACTTTTAATGACCATGTCTTAAATTTAATTATATCCTCTTCATGGATTATTCGCCAGAACAAGCGAGAGACCAGAGCTTGACAAATGCCGTGCTGCAGGCAATTCAGCCTCATCTCAGCCTTCGGGGCTGGCAGATGACCGGGGGGTATACAACGCTGTCCTATTGTTGCGGAAGGATGTGTCGGTATAAGTGGGCTGATGCTGGCATCATCGACGTTTGTCAAAGACGCCAATTTCCAAAGACAGGTCGTGTGAGCTTCTGGTAGACAGCTTGGCATGATCATCGAGACATCCCCGGAGACATATGGAGCTCTCCACAAGCAACTGTTAGCAGTTCCATCCCACACGTGGCCGCCGGGGCCTGCCAACCCCCCGAGATGCCCGTCCCTGGTCCTCTTTGCCAAGGCTGAGTTAATGTGTGCAACTGTGCAGGTGCGTGCTCTGAATCCATGAGAAGGAGTGCGGGTGGGATTGTGCTACAGCAGTGGGAACGTACATACATATGCCCTGGTCTGCTGAGGCGTCCGTCGGCAAGCCGGGGAGTCGTTCTGGGCATGTCGCCTTTTGACATTTGCCTTCCCCTTTGATGGGTATTGCTCGATGCCCATCTCTGTGGCTCCCCATCATTCGAGTTCGAGGCCCAAGCCGAAGGCGGAGGCTTGCTCTCCGTTGTGGCTGCAGCAAGGTCGAGTCCGCGCGGATCGCGCGTCGCGGGATGGGCAACTCTGCTCGCTGTTCAATGGAGAGACCCCTTCCCTCTGTCTGGCTCATGACCAACTGCTAACCTCAATTGATCCCCACAGTGATCATGGCTCGTGGTCGCCATCCACACCTCGTACTTCGTCTCGACTTGATGAGTGGCATCAGGGTTGGGAGGGCTCGCAAAGCGATGGGACCAACCCCTCCGAGACCCAGCCGCTAATCTGCCAACTTACCCGGCGCCTGCTTTTGCTTGATTTGGACAAGCCTTTGCGGACGCCCGCAAATCGGCACCTGTCCTTGACATGTCCGCCTTGGAGCGTCTATTGTGTACCGAACCTGAGAGGCCCAAGCCCTGCCCGCCTTGTCTGGTTGTAGTAAATCATTGTCGGTGTCAGATTACTCAACATTGTGTGCATCTTCCGGCTACTGCTTTTGCCCACGAATCGTGCTATGCGAATATAGGAACTCTTGCAAGAGTCATGCAATTGTGCTGGGGTTCCTGCATTTGGTGCCTCCATGCTGGCCAACTTTGCCGCAACCTGTGGATGCCTACCCAACAATTAACGGCAAATCAGGCACGCCAGGGATTGCAGGAACCCTGTAGCCAACAAACACCTTAGGGTTTCCGGCATTCTTGTGAAAGCGGCATAATGTCCTGGCTCATCCGTCAACCCTGATACCAGCGTTAGCGGTTGAACGCCGGTGATACGTAGTACTACTACTCCGTACCAACATCGAAATTACGTACCGCTTAATCCATCTCATTTCCCTACTCCCCGATTATCATCTCGAGCCTATCTTCCCAGTATATTTCATTCCTATTTCTTAATGTTGGAAATCCCATCGCACTGCGATCTGACCTGCTAGGACACCGAAAAGTCTCAATGGCGCATGCGTGGTGAATTGGTGTCGCCGTTGGCCCCTTTGCTCCAGCTGCCCAAGCTTTGTGTGACTGTGGAGAGGCGTGTTCCCAAGCTCAGGACGTGGTAAATAATAGGTGCGTCGTCAAGCTATCACAGCGAAACCACCGTCACGATATATGGGGTGTACTGTACTCCGTAGTAAAGGCAAAAGGAATAAAAAGCAAAACGAAATGGGCCTTGGCTTCTACAGCGCTGCCAAGATATGTGCCTCTGCATATCTTTATTCCTTCATTGCCCTCTTCCCAATTGAGAGTTGATCTCGCTTCTGATGGATCGTTTATGGCTAGTAGACCAGAGGAATGGAGAATATGCCCTGTAGAGCAAAGCAGGAGCCTTTGTTGACACAATGTGCTGATACGTATACGTAACCTCCGAGCGACTTGGTCCTTTGTTTGAACGCGCCAAAGCGTACCCGGTCCAGTCCACGATGGTGATGAGCCACGTACCAAGAAACCGGGACAGACAGTCAGTCTAGCCCTGATTGCCCCAAACTGATTTCTAACAAAAACCGGCGCGTGCTAATTAATCAATCCCTTTTGCGAAGCCTACATCCCCCACTTTCCGCCTTCAGCCACAACATGCAACCTGGTCTGGATCACTGGGCTTGTCGGTTGGCTGTCTGGTGGGCTGTCTGGCCCGCTCGCAGGCTCTCGCAGGCTCTCGCAATGGTCTAGGCTTTCAACAGTCCTGTGAGGCTCAAGCTAACCCGATATATCTTTCAAGGCTGTCCTGAAGTCGAGATCTGGTGGGGATTGCCAGCCCTGTGCGACAAGTTCTGGTGTGGCTGACGATGCGACCTGTTTTTTTACCGACCTTATTTTGTTTGCTTCTTGTTCCCTTCTTGTTCGAACATCTTTGGGGCCCGTACCGAGATGTCAGAATTGAGAGGACTTTTCTTTCCAGTTCCAATAATGTCGGCGACTCCACGTTGTTGACTCAATACCATGCAGTCCGGGATGCTTGAATATTGTCATGATACACCCTAGATTTGTTCTCTAGCGGAAATTTGGGCTCCTGAAGCCACGGCATAAGCAGCCTATTGGTCACCCACATAGTCTCATCCGGTCTGTTGGTTAATGCTCGATGCTGGATACAGGCACGTGGCAAGCGTTGACTGCGATTGCGTCGTACAAACTGTCGGCAACATCCGCGGAGACGAATCTGAGACCAAGGACAGGCCAGGTTGCAGACGGCGAGCCCAGCTTGCCAGCCCAGCCCAACCCAACCCAACGGGGAACCAGACAGCTGGGTTGATCGGCGCCGGTATAGCCTCAATAGGCTTAACAAGAACTCGCTGCCAAGAGGGGGTTGACATGTCTACTTTCTTTAAGCTCTATGCCATGCTACCGGGGGAGATATCTCCTGCTAAAGTCGCACGCGCCATAAAGTCCCGTATTGCGGACTCATAATCCCTCCTTGTATCTTGGCATATTTGCACAATTTCGACTATGCTTACTCCGTATTGCGTCTGGAATACGGGACTGAAACATGGGCGATGAAATTAACGCTCCTCATATTCGCGGTCGCCAACTTCTCATCATAGTTCGTTTGAAAACTCAACACAATGACAGCTGGCTAGGTGTCAACCTCAATGTCGAGCTGATTCAGCGCGGCACACGACTCCGCTCAAGTGAACAATGTATGTAGTTCGGGGGAACATAGCCTGGCTCTCCTGCCTTTTAGACATGAAGCACTTACGCCAATGGCTTTCCCAGGGCTTCAAATGGATACGATATGTACCGAATTCGGAAGAGTGAGTGACAGGGCAGTTGAAAGGGCTCAGCCTGATTCGAATAATAGCATCGGAACCTGTTCTTGTGTTATCGTGATGGTGGCTTCAGCTGTGAAGCCATACTGGCCTAGATTGCCGGCGACAGTTCAGACCAGACGCTCTCAGGGACACTTCTCTGCGTTTCTTCTATCCGGGTTAATTTGGCCGCGAGCTGCACCGGGTTGGAAACAAGGCGCCAGTCATGCTAACTCGAACGCCATGGGGCTTGGGTGCTAGACAGTGTTCCGACTTCAGTGCGATGGAGGGAGGCAGATGGGCGGCGAGGCAAAGAGTGTGAGATTCTGATGACTACGGACAAGGGGTTCTGAGGTTTGGTTAGTGGTTACGTGGGCCGTGGGCTGCGTGGACTTGGGCGTGGTCCCTGCGTCCTCGGTACTTTGTATCTCCTAGAGGCAGCGCAGGCTCCAACGATGTATCTTTCGAGAATTAGGGCCAATAAGTAGTCTCGACTAATCGGTACTTTTATTATTACTTTAGTCCTACCAAATAAAAGTATCGATAATTTGATTACAGGGTTCTGCCGGGGGGGTTCCAGGGCCTTGTGGAGAGAGATACCTCACTGGAGCCTTCGCTGCCTCGAGGGGATACCTACTAGTACACCTGACTTGGGGCTGACTGTGGGAGCAGGAATGATGTTGGCGAATCAGAGGCAGCCGTAAGCGAAGCTGGGCTTCATTTGGCTGTGGCACGGGCGAATTGCACCCGCCCATCCAAAATCTTCTCGAGGATGCACTCGCCATCGCTTTCCTGTGTCTGGTAACCAGTGTCTTGGATGTCTTGGATCTTGTCAACCCAGCCAGCGGTCATCCAGACTGCCAGATCCCCAGTCACCCTACCACCACCGCTGGACACCAGATGTTGTTGCTGGAGGCGCCTTGTGGCTGCAAAGGGCAACCTGGCAACTTTGAAATTTCTTGTCTAGACAAAGGCTGTTGAGGCGGCGCGCGTGCTTCGGAAAGCGACATGGGGAGTTTTGCCAGTGTTTGTCCTGGTTTTCTAATCAAAGCGTTCAACTGTCTGTGCCAACGCCAACTGCCAGAGATAATCGTTTGTTGTCCGGGTGCCAGTGTTGCACACCGAGGGTCCGCCAACGACAACATCATACCACAATGTGGGATTATACAAATCAGAGCCTGTCAACATCCAGACCAGGCCGGTACTCTGTGGACATCTAGCCATCACCCATCAGTTTTCCCTATGCAGGATCTGATAACTAGGCCAAGGGTAGCTCGCCGACCTTTCGGTCACGATACATCATGATTAGCCTTTCGCGAGGCATGACGATTTTGGTGGCACAGCCTAGGTATGCTAACTGAGAAGCCATTTGGATATGGAAAAGCGACAGCACATGGCCAAGCCTTCCTGCTGGTGTAGTTCTGGCCTTGCAACTACTATCTTGCCAATTATCTATCTCGGCGCTGCCTCACCTTGATAACCCAGGTAAACGAGCTAGTTGGACCCCCGCAGCCCTTCCATGACTTCTCTCCCAAGGGCTCTCTCATGGAGCTCTTATCCGCCAGGGCTGTTGTGACGTCTTTCCAAACCGTCCAAAAAAGACGTGCAAAACTTTGTAACTATGCAGTGGGTGTAAAGCGTCTCTTTTCGCATGGCGCCTACTACGGCGTTTCATTACTGCCAATCACTCCAGATGATTAAGTACATAGTTACGATGCCAATGTTAGCGAGCCGCGCTCTCCCCGGAAACATGTCACGCTGTGGTCAGACCACCCAAGCACCATTCTTCTTAGCAAGTAGCAGGGCTGTCGGGCAATGGGTTCGGTCGGAATCTGCCATACGGTGGGTTGCATTTGATCCCGGAACGGCCTAGCCGATCCTACTCCCTGTACGCACATGGCAGAAAAACAAAAAAGCAAAAACTAGAGGCATAGCTAGGGCCTGAAGCGATCAACGAGCCGGAGAAAAGCAAGACATACTCGAAATAGCTGTAGAGAAACCAATGCTGCGGGCAATACGGAGCATAAATCTGGAAAAAGAAAGTAGTGATTGACATCAGCCAGAACACCCAGAGAAGTCTCGAAGTCTCTTGGACGACCACCACCCTGGCCCGCCACGGAGGATCGTTAATTGTCGCGGAGGATTGCCAAAAACAGAGGACGCCCGTTTTAAATAAATGGGGGAATTCCACCACAAACTCAATCTATTTAAGTAGAGGGAGGAACCCTACGCGCCTAAACGACTACGACCGCGACGGTTAAACTGGAGAGAGACCTCTCCGCAAGGTCCCGGAGGCTACGAACGGTGGTTGTGGTGAGTGAACTAGGCCCCCCCCCTTGCGAGGCGAGCCAGCAGGGAAACAGCAACTCGTGTGGTATAACGGCCCTAAAACCAACGACGCCATATGGGGCCATGATCTGTTTAATCTACGCAGCCACCCCGGCTGTGACGTGCAGCCAAGCGTGTGAGCGGACGGGATAGGAGCCAATGGAAGGCCATTCTCGTTGCGCAGCACCCGCCGAAAGCGGAATTTGCCCAGCCCTGGGGGTTTGAGCCAGACTAGCCTGCCGGGACCTTTTCGTCTTGTGTACGGAGTACATATACATATACGTACGGAGGGTGGGAGCTACGGTACGGAGAAGAGCAGTGTATTATGTATTGCACCGTGGGAACTGCATCCTGCAGAGGGAGTACCACGCGAGCTGCAGGGAATCGGGCTTCTTTCTCGCTGGGTGCCTGTGCTCCTTCTCTTGCGTCGGCCTGGAGCTCTCGTGGAGCCCGTGGTCCGTGTCTATGATGGAGCCAAGTTCAAGCCTGTGAGGTAGGTAATGAGGGTAAGGTGTGGTAGACACGAAAGGCAACGGGAGCTGCATAAAGCGACCAAGCTGGAAAGAGAGAAATGGGTCCCGTTCTCTAGACGTACCACATTTGAATGTGTGTACGGAGTACGTACATACATACGATTATATCTTATGGAGATGAGCCAGACCCCAGAGGGCCAGGCCACTTGTACAGACTGAAAGAGACGGGAAGAGCCGTGACTGACAAAGGGGACAGACAAACTTGTATCGCAGGCGCAAGCGTTTGCGGATTTGCATGCTCAGATTCGGCCATCAGTTCGCCGCCGCCCCGAGTAAAATGGATGAGCGCCCCGAGCAATTGACGCGCCTGGCCCTTCATTGATGGATGCACAAGTGTAGCAACGGAGCAGCCGGCTCGTCGCATCCACATGCTTACCCGTCAGCTCAAAAGGTTGAAAGATGGAACAGCAGGAGGCACAGGTCATATCTGCCAAAGCTGCTGTAGCAGTCATCTTGAACTGGGTTGCAGGATACCTGCCCTTGATGGTTGGAAACTGTGAGGACTCCCCCAACGGATGAAATGAACGAGTCTGTCTACAGCAAGGCTTCTCACCCGCGGCTTGTGGAGGTTCATTGGCCTCCACCTCCCTTACCATCAACGGTGCAGCACTGAAGCTCGTACATACGCTCTGTCCCAGGTCCTGTCTATGAGCGCGAACATGGTGCCGCCATAACTATAGATATGTCGCAAGACCAGGAGAATCGGACGACGACGACGGCAACGGACCATGGTGTTGGACAAAACTGCAGAGACGGTACCGCTGCTCGTACTGACGCAATACGACCATCATTTGAGTGTCTCATCGCGTCCGCGCTCTACCATGGCCATGCGATCCCTACAGACACGCTAAACGCACGAAGGCGAGGGCAAGGGGGGCGCTCTGGGCCTAGCGGTATCGCAGCAAGTGTGCAAAGGAGCTCGCCATGGGCTACAACAGACCATCAACCCCCCTTCAACGTCTCCCCAGGCGCGCGCGGTTCCACCGTTGCAAGGAGCGGCGAGAGGAGCGAGAGGAACGGCCCCCAGTTCTCGTCGTCCTTGGTGAAGAGGGAGCTTGCCAGGGATGCCCTCTGACTGGACGGGCCATGCGCCGCCACTGCGGCAGCCTTGGTCCGCCGCGGTGCCATGGCTCTATGGCTCGACCCAGCCCACAACGCCTCGAACCTACACACCCTACCCCCGGCTAGTGGGAGTCGCCGGCTGACTTGAAGATTTGTGCGAGATGCCGTCCTGTGTGTCCATCGCGGATGGCAAGGAAGCAAGGAAGCAAGGACGGCAAACAAAAGAAGGGCGTGTCCAAAGTGGTCCAGAGCCTGGCCCCCCTTCCACACCACCCCTGGCCGTGCAAGCCGCTCCTGGCTGCGTCGCCATACAGCCCACCTACACCCAGTCTCTCCACGTCCACGACCCAAAGGAGCTGACGTCCCTGCCAAAGCTGGCCGTGGCCAAACCGTCCTCGAGGCCATCCTGGAGGGCACAATGTGCTCCGGAGGTGCCGCCACGTCCTCTTTTCTTTGCTCTGGGCTCTGCCCATGTCCTGGAGTCTCAGCGCTGCTCGATGATGCCCGTCCACGGCAGGGGTCGTCTTCGCTCTGCCTTCCGTCCCCCCGGCCGCAGCTGCGCACCAAACACACGCCATCTCACAGCCCACGATGTCCAGGGCCTAGGCCAATGCAATGCCGGAAACCATACAGAGAGAGTGTGTGTACACACCAGACTCGTCTTTCCCTTCCTTCATTTACCCTCTGTGCCCCTCGCCCAACTTCTCAATCCCTCGTGAACACCTTCTCCTCATCCAAGATTTTCGTGCCCCCTTGAACAACACCTCACGAACAGGGCAAGAAGAGTAGACACATTTGATTGGGTTGTGTCTCACTCTTGCGCACCCTTTTCGACAATCTCTCCATCGGGCCATATAGGTCTTTGTTCCCTAGGCTGTTATATTCGACCCTTGATAAAGAGACGACGCCAGCTTTCTGTCCCGCTTTCGGCCTCGCATTGAAAATCCAACAGAGATTGCCGTCCTTTCCTTGCCGTTAAAGTTCTGGAAGTCTTTACAAAAAAAACTGACGTCCCTTCGTTAATCAACCTCCTCTCTCTTGATCGGCTCCCCCGTTGCGTTCCATTACACGACTTGACCTTTCGCAATATCTCTCATACATTGTGCAACAGCCATCGCCTCAATCTTCTCAACAGCACCAAGAGCCACATAATGGGACCTTTCTCCCAACAGCTATGGCCGTCATGGGCTTACTCCAACGTGGCAGATCCATTTTCGACATACACGCACTTTTCCAACTTTAACGCTTACCTCCACGATTCTCTGGACGCCTATCAACCACATCACAGCCGCCTGGTTCAACACCACCAGATGTCTAGGGCCACTGAATCGAAACCTCGCCTGTCCAAGGAAGAAGTCGAACTTTTGGAAGCCGAGTTCCAGAAGAACCACAAACCTAGTAGTACGACCAAGAAGGCCCTTGCTGAGTCCATGAGAGTGGACAATGCTCGCATCAATGTCAGTGAATGCCTCGTCATGAAATGGCGTTCCACATTGCACCAGCGTGTTGTGCTAACCATTGGAGATAGAACTGGTTTCAAAACAGACGGGCTCGTGAGAAGAAGGAGAACAATATCAGGGAGTACGAGGCCAAACAGCGACTGGAGAAGGAAAGATCCGAGGCCTCGGAGGGATCTCAGTCTGAGAGTAGTCGTCAACGTGACTTGGTTGCTTCGAGTGCCCCGTTCCCCCAACCAGGCATGAACACGAAGCCAGAGTCTGAAGCCGCCCTGTCACCCTCGGAGAAATGTCTTTCTGACCCATCTGGCGAGACTAATGAGCCTAGCCAGAGCGATGAATCTGACCTCCTCTCCCCGCTCTCGCTTCCCATAAAGCAGGAAATCGGCGTGGCTCGTCCTTCCAAATTCAGCGGACTCTTGCTCAAAACTGAGCAGGAGGAGGATGAGAATTGTGGCCTGTCTGATCGGGTGGATGATTACTTGGCCATGCAGGATGGGTCCATGCTGGCTGTCACCTCAAAGGCGGCCGAGCAACAGCTCTTCGCCGGATTTGGTTGCCAGCACGACACCGACAGGCATGAGCAAGATGCCGACTCATCACCATTCACTGATGATTCCGAACCAAGGTCCCCTGAAGAAGACATTGCCTCCCGCCGAAACCGACGCCCAGCTCCACTCTCTATTACCGGTGGCCGGAGCCACTCGTACTCGTCTAGAGTTTGCGACTTTTCAAGAACGGGCGACCATGCGGTTTCCATGCGAAGGATTTCTTCCAGTGCGGGATCCGGTCGTGTGAAGAAGTCTGTTGCCACCCCTCGAAGCCCGTTCTTTGATAGAAACGCAGATATCCTTTTTCAACGAAGACATTCGCCCAATGCAATTGGCCGTCAAGGTTCTGCGGCGCCTCCCACCCCCGATACTCCTGTTGCTCTTCAACAACATGGATCAGTGGATGCTGCCATGTCCTCACTGTACTCTCTTGAGGGCAAGTATACGCCACCTGATGTTGTTATATCTGATCCCACCTTGCGCACACCACCCACCACCCCAGGCTTTGGCGACTCGCTTTTCCACCTTGGTGCTGGGTACGAGATGGGTATTTCTGAAGAGACCATAATCGCTCCTGGCATTGATGGAGCCAATCGTGGGGTGGAAATGGCTGGCAACCCTGCCGCTTTTGCCAGCTACATGCTCAACAACGCACAATGCTCAGCTCAGCAAATGGCCCCCATGTTTCCAGCACAAATGGCGCACCCTTATTTTGGTTTCATGAGCACCAGCAGCAACTCTGAGTACAATTGGTCCGACTTGTCACCTTCGACAGCGTCCACGTCCTCGAGCTCTCAACAGAGATACATGGCTCTCGGTCACACCCAAAACTAGCTTCATCTCCGTACACGATCTATCACGACGCGACAACCGCCTGTACTCCTAGCCGCTTGCAATTTTGGGAACGCGAGGATCACTTGTATAAAAACCTTTTTTTTTTCCCTAATATTCTCAGCACGAATCCACGAAAAGCCGCACCCAAAGCCACAGTCTGGATTACTGTGTTCCATTTCGTCTACTTTTATTGCAGATCAGATACACAGCTCTTGCATGTGGGGGGATGCAAATTTAGCTCCTTCCCCCCTGTTGTTCTCTCCTTTTTCCACGTGCGTCTCTGCGTATGTAATGAATATCATACTGTTTATGGGAGGACTGGATCATCATTTTTTTTTTCAAATTTTGTGTAAATTCTTGGCGCTCCGGTATAGCGATGGAAGGAGGGCAAATACCCAAGGAAAAGGGCATATCATTTACAGAGGCTTATTACAGCCTTGAGAGAGTTAAATCATTGGCATAGGCGACTGAAAAGGTGGCCCATTAGCCAGCATCTACCCAATACAGAATTCTGAATACAGTCGACAAGATGTACTCGAGCATTACGCACTGGACAATTTCAAACAAGGTGATGTGGTCTGCACTCGTGATCTGCAAGTGAGCCTGATATTGAGGCCAGTCTGGAAATACAACAGCCAAGCCAGCAACCAGCACACTGCCATATCCCTTTCCGGAACGTATTAACCACAAGTTACAATGCAGCACGGCAGTGGGGGTGAACATGTCAAAGCTGCAGAATACCCAACGATTATACCAAGGGGTGGTGCACCCCAGAGGGGGCGGAGGCGGGACAAATTAACCTTTTTGTGCAACAAGGACGCACCTGAAGCAGGATAACCAAGCCAAGTCGGCCCGACACTGACGCTGACACTGAGAGCGTGGCGAAATGCATGTTTGACGATGGAGGGAAGCCTCGTGCCCCAGAAGCCAACAGCGAGGCCAAGGGAAAAAGGGACAAAGAGCAGCGTTGAACAATGCGAGCAACATGGACAGCTAATTCTACCGGCCACGTCGTGACTATGGCCGGATTTCGTAACATTTAGGGCGTCGTGACACGCACTGTTTTTTTCTCTTTTCTTTTTATTTACTATTATTTCTTTTCATCAACGATCAAGCTTGTTCGCGTGAACGCATCTGCTTGTCGCGGGTATTTCTTGGATGGCGGGAAACTCCAGGGCGTGAACCAAGGCCGGGTTGGGAAGGGGGGGTGGTGTATACATACATGGGTGGATGCACGGTGTTTTTTATTTTCTAGAAATAGGTTTGTCTTTGTGTCTCTTGTCGGTTTGGTCGTCGGATGGTGTCGTGTTACCGTGGGGTCCTGTCGCGCCTCTGCTGATTGGCCGGGGTTGGCGCACGGCAAGGACGACAAAGACGACGGACGACGACAAAGCACGACAAGCATGACTGGCATGGCAAGAGCGACATGGTTCCTTTGGGCCTGGATTTGGGGATGCGTGCACATGCTGGGTTTCCGAGACGGTTTGGGAAACACGCGCATCTCGGCCGCGTCGGGGTGCGAAAGGTGGCATCTGGATCGCGATCTGCGGAGCGGCAAAGTATCAAGGCCGGGGGTGGGAAAGGGGCCTTGTTTTTTTTTTCCCTTGTCCTTGCCATTGTTTGCAGCACGGCTAGTTGGTCACCCCGGAGGCCCTATTCTCACATGGTGAACAAAAATGTCCGTCGGACACCCCAAAACGAATTTCTTGCATGAGGGGGCGGCGAGGGAGTATCCGGGCCTCGGGGACGTGGGCACGCCGATTGATTTGATGGTTTATTTACTATTTCTGCCCGCATGCCAGGGGTCCCGGGGGAGGGGGGGCGGATGTCACGGCCGATCCCCAAGCGGAGGAGATTGGACGTACAAAGTCTAACCCCAAACTTTGCCAAGATTTTCTTTTTCTCTCTCTCTCTCATTTTTTTTTTTTGCCGGTGACAAGGGCATTTGGTCGTTTTGATCTTCTCAAATCCGGCGGGCTGCATTCTTTTTTATTTTCCCCCCGACGCACAAAGAAGGCGGGGGGTTTCCGCTTCCAGAATTCCCCTACTAACAGCTACTACGCTGCGCCGACGAAACGGAAAATTGCCAGATTTCCAAAGACTTACTCCGTACGTGGTTCGAGGAAAGTAAGAACTGTTGGGGAGGGTCGGAATACCGCCAATTTACTGTACTTAGCACCCTCGATGGCCTTTTTTTTTCCCTGTATTTTCTGCCCATCGAGGTGGTAGGGTTTTTTTCGTTGGTATCAGGTGACGCGCACCGCTTTGCCCTTTTCACCATGCGACACAAAGAGAATTGTAAAATGCCAACATGCTAAAACCCCGGTATCCTTGTCCGATCAATTGCGTCTAAGCGAGACGCCGGGGCCCCCCTCTGAGATAGAGTTTAGCCCGTGAGCAGAGGAGAGTGCCGGATCGGCCCTTGGATTCAAAAGAAAAATAATAGACAGACGCTGATCTGGTTTCTTTTTTTTTCTCGCTCCCCCTCTTTTTTGCAGATGGGGAAGGGGGGCCGACGAACCCGATGTAACGGCGATGAATGTTTGGCTCTGCAGGGGGCGTGCGGATCGCGAAAGAATTAGGTTTCTCGTGTCGCTTTGATCCTCTTGGTCATGAGTCCTGTCCCGGCCCTTGTTTGAACTGCCGCTTCGGCTAGATTGGCCCGTTTGGTACCCCGTAGGCACCATCGCCGGGTTTTCCAGCCTCGGAACGGCGCTTGACTGCGGAAACCACGGCCGAGGTTCTCTCTTTCCTTTCCTCTATTTGATTCCCTTCTTTATGCAGGAAATCACTACAAAGACGTCTTTTCATCTTGTCCATTTCCCCAGAGCAGCCTGCCTCTTGCACACCCCGGGAAACGCAGCCAAGTCCACAGAACAAGGTTTTTTTGCACGCCAAAGCACGTACGGCCGTTTCGGTCCTCGTACGGGGACGGGCCTTGTTTGTCCAAGGACGGGCACAGCCAAGCAAGACAATGGGGTTTGTGCCGGTAGTGGTTACGTCCGGCCCGCCGCCCACCAGGAGCCCGCTTTTGGTGTATATCGACGGTAGTAGTATACGATTTTAATGAATACAGGGCCAAGACGGGGCTTGGCTGGTTTCCGGGGACCCAGTTGTGGGGACGGAAACGCGTATTTGGAGCCGTAGAGAGTCTGTGATGTTGTCTGGTGGTTTTTCGACCCCCCTTTAGCTGCAGGTAACAGGTGAGGCCTCACACGTTGAATGCCCACGGGACAAGAGTCTGAAACTTGGCATTCACACGCCTGCCCAGGGCCCCGTCGGACAAAAAAGGGGTGCCCTCCAAGGACCATCTTGGCGTGGGATAGAGTCTTTTTGATGCTTTTCGGTGAACCCTGCTCTTTTGGACGTCGCTCCCGAGGTTCTTGATGCAAGAGCGGTTTTTGATACTTGGCGCCCGGGGCGAAAATGCTGCGGAAACGGGGTGCTTCAGTACCTGTGGGAATTGGACTGTCGTCTTGCTGCATCCGGGACGCTGTATGCCGGATAAACGACTTGTCGCGGGCATTGGTCTTGGCTCATCAGTTAGGAACATACTTGTGCGTTTGGTCCTTTTGCATTTTTACACGGATTCCGTGCACGACGAGGGTGACATGGCAAAAGGATGGCGTGAATTTGAAAACCTATGGTACAAGTGCCCCTGCAACACACAACTTTGAGCTCTACATGCCCTCCTCTGTTATGGTCCGCAAGGCTTCTCTTTGCATCTTGTGGCCCGCAATCCGCCGTGGCTAGTTCTACAAGCACGCCGGCGTCGTTTCTTGGCTGCTGCCAGCAGAGCCCGTCTCACCTGTTGCTACTGACGCTCCTTGAGCTTCCGCGATGCTGTCCCATGCGCCACGTAGGCTGTGGTACACGGACATGCGGACGTCTCGGCGCTGTCCAACGCTGGCTGGTGGGACTGCTCGGGGGAACTGTTGGTGTTGATGCCCAGCGGGGATGGACTCTGGGCAACCAAACTGCTGCCGGATGCGTGTTCAAAGGCCTGGCCCGAGGCCGGACCTGTTCGGCATGGCGGCGACTGGCCATCATGGCCTCGCCCAGGGGCGCTCAGCAGCTCGGTTTCCTGCTCCGCCCGCCACCCCGTCCCTTGCATCTTCCTCCACCCAGCCCTTTTCATGGCGCGCCCGATGTTCAGAAGCTGTGTAGGGCAAAGCCTAGGCCGGCCCGGTACCGCGAAGAGGCGAACGAGGAAGTTGGCATGGCTGGGCTGGCTTATTACAGAGAGCTAAACAGGACGGAAAAGTCGGACGTGGTTCCGCGCTCTCTGAGCCTTTTGAACTCAACGGACCCGTCCCATTCCCCCAGAGTCATGCGTGTGAAATTTTGGTCACGCAGCACTATTGGTATTTGTAGGACGCCTCGTAGGGGACCTAAATTCGCGCTCACTGCGCGGCCCACGTCGTGGCGGCTCGTGACGTTCCGCGGACAAAGCTGACGCTGCAGCCCATGCTTCCGAGCGCTCGCGGCCGGCATTACGAGAGAAGGTGAGATCTCGGGCGCCAGTTGAGCCATCTACACGGAGACGAAACGGGCCTAAATCGCCAGGCTGCCTACCAGTGGAATTTGAGGTCGAGCTGTCGAGCTGGAGCTGCTGATGGGTGCTCGAAGCTGCCCCATCTTCAAGGCTCCCGACTCGTCTCGGAGATTGATTATCATCTTTCCAATGTGATTACCTTGCTGCGTGTATCTGGATGCGTCTTGGAATTGATCCGCCGTGTCTACTTGTGCAAGTCGGACGGGCTGTACATGACCGGCGCGGTAGTATTCCACCATTGAACCTCAGGAGCCTATTGTCAAATAGTCATGTTGGCATCGTTTTGGGCTTGGGCTGAATTTTTCTGCTCACGGGGTGAACGCAAACCCACGCCGCCATCGTTTTCTGGCTTCTAGGCTGGCATCTGGTTGATATCCACGCTGTAGTAGTTTCGATTCTCTAGAAACACGTCCATGCCCAGCTTTCCGGTCCCCAGGAGGGTCCACGTTTTTCCGATATCGACCAAGGGTGCCCCATTTAGCAGCGCAGTTCCATACCGCATGCAAGAGGTCGCCGGATCAAAGATGCGGCTTTCTTGGAATTTCAAAATTGTCGATGAGCTACTTGGCCTTATCTTCGCCGCTGGCCGTGGTGTAGATGTCGGCTCCAATCATCCGCGCAATTTGGATGGTGGCAAGACCAACACCCGCTGGCGCCATATTGAATCAACACCATCCCCTTTGAAGGCGGCCCCTGTTAGTCAGGGAATGGACGCCTAAATTGTTAGAGATTTTATCGCAAAATTGCTCGGTATCGGTGACGAGGGTGGCAAACGTCTTGATGCCCATTAGACATAACGTGGTCACCGACGCTGGCTTCTTCTGCGAGGGGTCCTGCTCGACGGACGATTCCGACGGCTTCGTAACTCGGGACGGATTCTGGGAGTTCCAAGATGCCCGGTGGAATCATCCTGTTTAGGGGTGGTCAGTCGAACCCATGTGTTGGTGTGAGGAGAAATACATCAAGTGAGGTGTCTACTCTAAAATTCAATCCCACGCAATGCATTTCCCACCCCTTCTTGGCCATCATTCGTGGCTCAAATGATTTTTCAGACTAGTGGAATAAATCAAGGCGTCCCGGACGATCGATTTGGAGAATCGCTTCGTGGTTTGCCTCATTCGCCTCCACCTCTACAGGCCCGCTGTTTATCGAGGAAAGGAAGAAACGATTGACGTAAACGGCGGCGTCACGGATGGAATACTCGTAGTCCGGTCCCGTAGAGCTCTCATGGTATCTGGTATGGGAACTTGGCAAGGACATCAGCTGCCATGCTGGCAGAATCGCCGCAGTTTTCCGTTTCGCAGGTGGCCAAGTGTATTGCTAGCTCGGAGCGAAGAGTCCGTGATAATTCGTTGTTAGTGCGTATGCTGGATCTTGACAGTACATCTGTGAAGTTTGGGTAACCCAGAAGACGCCATATTCGTCCAGGTCGGCGACAAATTCCTCAAAGTGTCGCAAACTTGACTCTCTCCATGCTCTCGAAGGAGTGATCATCACTGCCAAGGAGTGAAATTACGTCCTGTCCCTTTGGAGTCTTACCTATGACGCAGTGAGATGGCTCATACCCCCAAGTCTGTAATTCTTGCTCTAGTCTGCTCAGGTCTATGGCCGTTCCCGCGCATAACACCGTGATGCTATTGTTGAGCTCTCGATAGCTTAAGACGGGCCTAGCAGCCATCACGATAGTTTATCCGGATGTAAATGCGAGGCATCTGAGGAGACTTAGTCCAAGTAGAGGATTTGACCTTGGCACAACCAAGGCCATTCAAGACGCCATCGGTAATGGAACCAAACCTGGCGCCCAGTTCAAGAGGTTTGGCGTTCCGAACCCTAAACATTCTAATGCCGGGGCATCAAGCTTCTGCATAATCGTGGAAACTCTGTCGAGCGCGCCGCCCTCACTGAGAATGCCGAAAGGATCCTATACCCCTCAGAAATGGGGGAAGCATCTGCACACATGCAGCGACACACTGGACCGGGGTGTTGGTGAGAGCTCAGTGAGTACATCAGGCCGTCTTTGAAGCGCTTCGATGTCATCAGAGTTTTCTAATTTAACGTCCTGTCTGTTGAACCATGCCTTATACCTTTGTACGGGGGTGCTGCTATCATGGGTTCCGGCATCTGCGGCCGCTTTCTGTGATATGATGCAATACAGCTGTGCATCTCGTTGAGACTACCGCTGTATGAGCCAAAGGGCGCTTTGTATGGATAGACACGTGAAAATCGACGCGTGGCACCCATTCGCACCTCGCCTTAATACTTGTGCTGTCATCACCGTCCACGCTTGGATCGATAGGGGGTGTCACATTAACCCCCGAGATGTGTAGGATAGTCTTAGAATCCGCAACCACGACATGACGAGGGCATGTGGTGGAAGTCGACCATCCCCCCTGGCAAGTGAAATGCGCCCGTAGTCCAGTCCCTTCCTCCGCATGACCTTATACCACCTGTGGGCGCTGACGTCTTGTGGAAGCTGACTGTTTTCTGGTCGAGCCTCTGCCACGACGGGAGCGGTATCCGTTTCCGTTCCGGCTCGAACCTGGCCGGAGCAGTACTCCATCCATGTGTGGTCGTGATGCGAGGTCATGGAAATCTCCCACTAGTGCCTGTCGCGCTCGTTCGTACCCTGGCTTTCTCGAATACCGAAGACTCAGGAAAGAAAGAATCTTGATCCTGCAAAGTGCAGTAATGAAATTTTTTTGAGGCAGTGAACAGTGTTGATAATCAAGACACAGCGTTGAAGACTGCCTAGCGACACAAATCTTGACATGTCAAGCCAAGATGCCAAACGGAGCGAGCAGCAACTTCCCTATGCCATATACACGAGATGGAAAGAATCATCTACAATAAGTGTCCAAAATGCTCCAGAATCGAGATTACGGACTGTCCACAGCCTCAACACACCCAAGAATTGGCGTGCCGGTGCTGACTATAGCCCCGGTTCGTAAGAGAGCTGAAGGTTTCCCAGAGGCGGCGGGGGAGCATTCTAGAACAGGAGTGATCAAGTCGGCTCGAGTTCTGGTTCTGGTGGTTGGGCAGCTCTGGCGGCGCTCTGCATGCAACACTGACCAGTGACCACCACACGCCGAAGGCAATATAAGCAGCACTCTGCCTGCTCGGTAGTTTCTGAGATGCAACTCAGCTCTTCAATTCTACCATCTGCCGCATCACCCCAGTCACGCTGTTCATGAGGCCACTTCCTTGTTCGGTCTGGCCCTCTGTGGTCCCTCTGTTGCGCGTGTCTCCATTAGGAGCATGTACTTTGCTCACCGTCCTTTCTTTAGATCTCAAGGCTCAGGCAGCTCGCCTCGGCGCTCTCGGTCAGCATGACTGCCACGAACACCGGCCCCGTCGCCGGCGTCCGGGCGGTCTCAAAGTCCTCGTCGTCCGTGTGCCCTTCTCCCACTGTAGTGGGCAATGGCTCCAACTACTGGCTGTTTACTAACAACGGCGGCTTCGCCATGACACACCCAGAAACACCTTCATCGCCACCTGAGTGCCCGCCCGTGACCCTGAAGACCATCAACAGCCCTGTCACCATCTTCCCGGCCAAGACGGCCCTCGTCATCATCGACATGCAAAACTTCTTCCTATCAGCCGCAATGGGCCGCAGCCGCGGCTAGGGCCACCATGCAGAGGACACGCTGTTGGAACTGGGACTCCCGGCGGCTCGCAAGGCCGATATCCGAGTCATCTGGCTAGCCTGGGGAATCAGCGAGGCCGGACTCGAAACATTGCCGCCCACCGTGTGGCGCATCTTTGGCTGGGAGATTGCCGATGATGGTGATGATGACTTTGAGGCCAACGACGACGACTAGGACGCCGAGCCGGGACAGGTGATAGTGAGATGCGAGCGGAAGAGCGACGGCAGCATCGGGTCGCCGCTCGGCAAGGTCACACTGGAGGACGGTACTCAAGTTGATGCGGGACGGGTGTTGATGTGTGACGAATGGAACACGCACTTGCACGGGCCGATGGAGGAGGCATACCGGGCAGGCTTAGATGCCACCGTCCCCGACGTCCGCTTCTACAGGGAGCGGCTGTCAGGGCTGTGGGATCCGTCATCCGAGATGGAAGTGTTCCTACGAAAGCAAGGAATCACGACGCTGCTGTTCACTGGGGTCAACACCGACAAGTGCGTCCTGGCCACCATACAGGACGCGTCAACGAAAGGGTTCGACACTGCTTCTCAGGGACGGCTGTGGCACCACCAGCCCCGAGTATGCCAAGAAGACGGTAGACTTCAACGGCCAGAAGTCATGGGGCTTTGTCTCGAGCTGCGCTGCGCTGGCCCACGGCGTTGACAATATAGTTAAAGACGGTGGGGAGCAAAAGCAAAACAGCGCCGACATGTAAAGGTTTCGATGCCAACAAGACCATGATTTAAATATCCCGTCTTAACTATAGCATAGGTGCATAGGGAGCCGTCACCCCAAACCACTTTCTGTGAAGTTGCCTCGATTAGGTTATTTGTTGTATTTGAGGACGCCATGGATTCGAGATTCTAGTGCTATTGCAGCTGCACCAACGCGGCCGTTGATACCGCTTCCGTCGGTATACACACATGTTGTCCCTGGATCTGTAGCGTCGTGTTCTTTGGTTGCTTCTTTGGCGAATACTTTAATATATATGAATTGAGGGGTCTACTAAGGCGAGACGACATGTAGGTTACGTTTCTCTAGTCGGTGGATATCGTACCTGTGCCCCAAGATGCCCGATGTTCCGTCCAAGGGGCTTCTCTCGTCGCAGTCTTGGCGTGTCCATCGCGCCGAGGTCGTGTTACTTGGGCATGTGTCTGTTTGCCGCGGGCGGCCGACTCGCTATACCCGTGGTCGTCTTGGAGAACCACCTTGCCCCTTGTGGTAGGCTTTTCATTATATTCGGATTGATGTGTTACGAATCTAGGACGTCTGTGCCCATGTTTCCATACCGTCGACTTTATAACAGGACTGCAGTCGTGTGTCTGATCGGAAGCACTCTCCATGGAGCAGTCATGTATACAGCTCTCATGTATTTTCCACTCTTCTTTCAGTCTATTGTGCTTGAGGAGCTACTGAAGTCAGCCGTTTCGATTCTCCCTCTATGATGTTTCACGGCGGTATTTAGTGCCATCTCACTCATATCTTTCGACTTACCGTATCGGGCCCTGTCTGGGTTGGATCTTCACGAATCTGTCTCTCGGACTTCTGCTGGACGATCTAACTCAAGCGATTGGCTTCATTCCACGGGCGCGGACTTTACAAATTTCAAACGAAGTGATGGATAGTTTGATAGAGGCCTACAGGATATCATTCCGAGCCATTTGGATCATCCTCACATGCGTCTCGGGCTGTGCTGCTTTGTGGTAGCCGTATTTCTCGGACACCTCGATCTAGACAGAGTAGCGTGGCAGGCAAGGTTTGTTGCTAATGCTAGCTGTATTTAACAAACAAGTTCCACGGAATAGAGTACAATACAAACTTGTACGTAAATCTTAAAGTCAAAAATATCGTCCAGTCAATTGTGGTACAGCATGTGGTGACAAGGTGCCTCGCTTTGCCTCACATTTTGGTGAAGAGGCAGGGAGGCAACATTTGAGCGACCCCCACTTTGACCCCCACTTTGACTGGGCCAGCCCGACGTCACCGTTTGTACTTTGTACCTCGACGCGTCTATCATTGAATTGGTTCACCTTCAATCAAATATATGTACAAACGACACACCGCCATACCACATAGAAATTATTTGTACATGCATTGGTGCTCTGAGCGTATTTATTTGTCGTCTCATTTCATAGAAAAGACTTGTTTCTCTTTACCATGCCCTTTGACGAATGAGTATACCTAGTCATTTATGTCCTCGCCTGCTGTGCCTGACGCAGACGCGTCACGTCCACCGTCCGGAATATTGACACCCAGCTCTGACAGGAGCTTGAACCGCCAGCACCTCAGTTCGCCAGATGGACGTACCAACAGACGAGCAGATGCGGCGGCAATGGACCCCCTCCTCAAGCCGTCCATTACAGTCAAGGTTGGAGAGCTTCGCGACATCTAAACTCCGTCATTGACTGGACCTTGCTAACGAACGTACATAGCCGCATCCGCCAAATTTGCATACCCAACCCCGGGTCTTGTTACCTTTGATGTTACTTCCCCGGGAACATTTGCCTCTGGCTAGTCTCGATTTTTCTGCCCCCGATAATGAATTACCACAGACCCGTTTCGTCGAGTCTCATGTCAAGATTCTGGATCTTGAAAGTCGCCTAGGGTCTTCACCGAGCATTGTAATTGCAAGAAACGAGCCAAAACGCACAATATATGCCCTCGAGAGACAACAAAATGGTCTGTACGTCATGTGCAAACTGGGTTCTTGGGTCGACCTTGGAGAATTGGCAAGGCGGGCCACGGCACTATGCCACGAACGTCTGGCTCCTGCCACGCAGCACCGACACGAGAGGGAAGATAGCGCGGCATTGACGACACCCCATTTGTACAAGGAGCATAAGAAGAAGAGAGCTGCCATTGAGGCTATTCAAAGCCTCGTCAGGAAGAAATCAAAGCCTCAGGCGGTGCAGCAAGAACATGGAAGCATCGAAAAAAACGACGAAGTGGATGTAGACACACGGGTATCGCGACTGCCACCCCCAGAGATCAAATCCGACGAACAACATTTGGTGAACGTACAGGATGCGTCAACGACTTCCGTTGACGACGCGACGCCAGCTTCGTCGCAACAAACCGCAGAGGAAATATTTGACAATATTCGCACGCAATATTTTGAAGCATTGTACAGATCTATGGTATATCTACTCCCTGGACTCCGCCGTGGTTCAGCTGCTGACTTCTTTTAGGGTTCGTTGGCGTATTTTGCCAAAGGTCCCCTTTCACGAGCGCGATCCGCATTCCACCTGGATCTCGAGTCCAATTTGAACATGTCAGACTTGATCGAATTTTTGAAGAGTCTGATCCTTACGACGATGCAAATAGACAAAAAATATCGTGAAACCATTCCAGAAATCATTGCCAAAATGAAGACTTTGATCGAGACTTCAGACGAAGGTCGTAAGAAGAAGCGCAAGCTTAGAAAAATGAAGCTTGGAAAGGATTCATTATATCCCATGGAAGACGAAAGCATCCGCAGGTGGTGGAATGCGAACAAGCCGGAAACTAACGAGGAAGAAGCATCAATCTCGACAACACAACTCAAGTCGCATGTTTTGATGCTTCGAACCAGGGAGACTCAACTTCAAATGATTCTGATTCTGGAAATTCTTGCCTTGGAGCCGTTGAAAGCTGCGGATGAAGCCGCGGTTTCGAACCTGCCCACCTTGCCAGGAGCAGACTCCCAACAAGAGCAGAATATGGCAACCCCGCCTAAGAAGCGGAACAAGCATAACTTACCCGTCTTGTTAGATGTACACGCAGACCGACTTACCATTTGGCAGTCCACTGCCTTTGATGAACATCTCTTGTTGGCAGACTCTCAAGCTACACATACTTTGGCCGAGGGCCAGACCCAGCAGAAAGCCTCGTCGGAGCCATTGAGGGACTTTTGTGTGGATGTAATTGTACCCTTGTAAGTAGTCTTTGGTTCTCATCGTGGAGGTGGATGCTAAGCCTTTCGCAGCTTTTCCGCCCGATTGCCAGAGCGATGCGATGCGATCAGTCGCAAACTCGGCGGTCCGGTTATTGTGTCTCCTGTCACATCCAAGGCACTGAAGCGATCCTCTAGCAAAAAGGAGCAAAAGCCAGGCACTGCTACAAAGCGACCAGCTCCGCTTAATTCCAGGAGAACACTGCAACGGGCTCTATCAACGGAGCAGCTACATCGGCGCAGCGTTTCCAGAGGCCCCAGCAACACAATCGCACTATTAAGATCTGCAACGTCAACGTCTGTGCCAGGAATAAAGCGCGAGGGAAGTGAGCCCTTGTCCTTGAAAGATCTACATAGAGTAGACTCTCTAATGGGCAGATCAAGACAACCTTTACTATCACGGAGTAACAGCGCAAGCAATCTTGAAGAAACCAAAGCAAGTAGGAAGGCACTGGTGGAAGCAGAGCTGAAGGATGCAATTTCTGCCCTGAGGAAACCGAATCGTGAGGTTGTTGGCAAGGCTATGGCAGAAGCAGACCAACGCCGCGCCATAGCTAGTTTGTCTGCAAAGAGTTAGTTCCCGATCCTACCCTTTCCTGTCTAATTCCATGGAAACTGACCCCCAAATAGAACCAAAGAGGATGCCTAGGAGCACGTTGGCTTCTTCAATTCATGTTAAGGCCACGCCAGCAAACAATCGCTTCCGAGACGTCCTCGCGATGAAACAAGAGTCGCTCGTAGACGTCCCTCTGGAAAGCATGGAGGAAGTCATACCTCCCTCGAGCATTGACCATTTGATTCCGTCCACAGGACACAGACATAGTCACAGAGACGCTTTGGCGGATAGCGTCTCGCCCGCTATGGATCTTGTTTGTGGTACACCAGCCCGGCCCTCGCTGCAGGCCAGTTTTATTAGACGTATGGCCAGCGACGGGCTTGCGATTCCACAATCATCTCCACTGATTAGCAGAAACATAGGCATGGTAGATGAGTCCGCTGGGCCTCAAAGCCCAGTCGGAGACCCCACAGGATTTCGATCTTTGACCAAACTGTCTGACGAGGTCATGGCAACACCAGTCAGGAAGAATGTATCAAGACTGGATTTGATCCAAAGTCCAGTGCCTGTCAAGGAATCTGACCAGCAGAGGACGGTGTCGATTTATGAGAAACTCGGTTGGGACGATGACTTTGATGACATTTGACGAGGGTTTATAACAAGCACTTTAAGGCGTTACATAGGGGGGATCACAAGCGGGTACGCATTTGGGCATGATGGGTGAAATGAGAATAGGAAGGGCCAGGCATTAAAACATTGCATCGCTGGAGTTATTGTGAAGAAAAAAAGGGTTATTATTACATGGCTATTGGGCATTTTAACTGCACTGTACATAGCATATATGAAGTTAGCAGAAAAGGACGTATACAAATCATGAGTGCTGTAGTATTTGACTTTCCTATTCATGCAGCGGCGGGTTCCACTATCGTGGTAGGCAAATCCCGTATATCAACATGCTCCTGAGATCCCAAGTCTATTACCCTCACTGCCTCGACACCCACAATGCCCTCACGGAGGGCCAAGAACTGCAACTCGACGACATGGCACGCCCCAGGGGCCAAGGGTCCCACGCGCGTATCGGCACTGAGACAAATCACGTCGGTTGCATCCATGACAGAATTCTTCTGCAGAGCATGAAGAATGTTGACGTCCACCACGGCATCGGCGATTTCCTTTTCGCCACTTCGCCGAGTCGCAGTCGACGGCGGACGAGCAGGTCGGGTGTCGTTGCGACGACGCTTAGGCACCGCAACGAGAGCGAGTTTCCGCGGCGGACGGCTCGTCTTGTCAGACGACCGGTTTACAACGTACACTGTCCACGAGAATACGTCCCCGGGGTGGACTGGCTCCGAAGGGCCGGTGAAGGACACGGTGATGCCGAGATCGGGGACTGCAGCTTCCGGGCGGGTGGAAGCTTCAAGGCCGGGCAGGGCGTCGGGGCGAGTAATGGATGGGGACTTTAGGGGCGTAACGGTTGCGTTGCTGCCGATGGAGAGCTGCGAGGGCTTGTGAGCTCTTTGGATGCCGGATGAGTCGGCCATGTTGTTGAAGCTGGGGTTCACGGGAATGGTGAAGTCGAGGGCTGCGGTCCAGCGCATGGACAGCTGGGGGGTGCAGACGTCGGGGACGATTTGGGCGGTGGCGGTGATGGAAATATCAAGCGATCCTGTAAAGTTTCTCGGCGTCTTGTCCACCTGGTGTGGTTTGATGTGGTATAGGAACGTAATGTGGTCGTGAGACACGCAGCTCATGGGAAGCTTCATTTGCTCGTCGTCGTTGAGGCTCTGCACCGTGCCGTCATTGGTGACGAGGTTGATGTCGTCGAGGAGGACCTCGCATTCCACGTGGGGCGTGAAATCGACCTCGAGCATGGCAATGAGCGCAGAAGTCGACTGCGCCGTGTTTGGGCGGGAGAATCGTACCCGGCTGTGGATCGCGGGGTATACTGGTATTCGGAGGTGTGGCTGCGCGCGCAGGTGCGCAACCTGGTCTTGCTGTCTGCTGACGGGGGCGACTCTGGATACGCGGAGGGCGGACAAGTGTGGTTTGATGCCGTTGAGGGCCGGGTCGGAGGAGAAGGATTCGAGAAGGTTGAAGCTAGATGGCATGCCGCTTTGGAGATATCCCGCGCCGCGGGTGCTGGCCTCGCCTCTGGTGTCGGGCTTGACGCTCGCGGATGCGGTGAAGACGACTGTTGGGTGTTGTAGCCGTATTCTAGGCCGGCTTAAGAACACGGGAAGTTTCCACATGGCGTAGATGTTCTGAGAAACGCCATCTTGGGCATCCACCTTTTCTTCGTCTACGACGGTGAAGGGGTCTGTGACATCTTGAACCCGTCCTTTGAAGATGGGTTCAGACACCGGTTGTGAGCTCCGGTCTGCTGGGACGTTGTTAACAATCTGGCCTTCAAGCGAGATGACGAGCCGTTTTATTTGTGCCTCGAGTTCCTTCTCTTCCGCCCATGGCATCTTGAGAATGAGAAGCACTTCAACGGTTTCATCTAGTCGCGACGTTAGTGAGCGAACTTGACATGAAGCGAAGTGAGCTTTCGATACCGAAAAAGAGCGATTCCCGTTGTTCTATTGATTCGAGAATTGGCTTTCCGCCGCCGACATCTTCGAATGCGCTATCTAGATTGATGTTTGTCCGCGAAGGCACCACGTACGTGAGATACGACTGCTCAAGGAAGTCCCCAACGGCAGTGGGAGCGTCGTTGGCAATGGTGGCCTTGTCGGGGCTCTCGCCAGCGCCAGCCATACTGTCAGAATAAGAATAGATTCCCAATCGGCCAAGCATTCATGTTGCGTCGACTTTATATCGCAAGTGCCATTTCTTGACTGTTCAGCAAAACCCATCTCCTTAGACCGGGCTGGGATCTCATTTGATGTTGGTCGTGACGTTTGGCGCGTTAAAGGTGGCCCCGCTTAGTTGCATAACAGCCTTTCCCATTGGCTCGTGCGTCAGAAACTGCAATCACCATCAACCTCTTCGCTCTTGTCCCACCATCAACCTCGACGACAAAGTTGTCCCTCGTCGGAGGCTCTGTCAACAATATCCGTCGCCGCTGTGCTCGCTTTCGCAGACGAATATTGATTGTGTTCTCACCGGTTATATATACTTTCTGGATGATCAGTATTGTGGCGACAGCGGCGCGATGAACGGGTACGGCGCTCAAGCTGCCTCGGCTTGGCAGGAGCATCACACTCCTGACGGCCGGGCCTATTACTACAATAGTTCAACCAAGGTGACTCAGTGGACTAAGCCTGAGGATCTTATGACGCCTGCAGAGGTATGTTATATCATCGCGCTGTCTTGCATATTAATGCTAACCACAGTTGGCGTGCAGCGTGCTCTTTCAAGTCAACCATGGAAGGAATACACAGCAGAAGGCGGCCGAAAATATTGGTACAATACCGAGACGAAGCAAAGCTCGTGGGAGATGCCTGATGTCTATAGGAATGCGCTTGGGCAGAGTGGTGGTCAGCCAAGCTATGGTCAGAACGGAGGCCACTCCCACGGCGGCTACGAACATCCCCGCGAAAGTCGAGATCATCGTGAATACTCCGGTCCTGATTCGCGCCAGGGAGGCTACGGTAATGATTCCAAGGCTCCGGCCTTCATTCCTGCCGCCAGTGACGAACCCGAGTTCGCGTCCCCGGAAGAGGCAGAGGCTGCATTCATGAAATTGCTGAAGCGCAGCGGCGTACAACCGGACTGGACCTGGAGCGATGCTATACGAGCCATCATTAAAGATCCGCAGTACCGATCAATCCGGGACCCGAAAGGCCGACGAGATGCATTCGACAAATACTGCCAGGATATGATCGTTCAGGATAAGGAGCGCGCAGAGGAGCGCATGGCCAAACTTCGCGCCGACTTCGAGACCATGCTTAGGCGACATCCCGAGATCGTTCACTACACTCGCTGGAAGACAGCTCGGCCCATGATTGAGGGTGAGACGATCTTCCGCTCGACAAATAATGAAGAGGAACGCAGACAACTGTTCGAGGAATATGTTGTGGGGCTGAAGAAGGCTCACAAGGAGAAAGAGACAAAAGACCACCAGAATGCTCTTGAGGCGCTCAAAGATCTCCTTCCAAAGCTCAACATCAAGGCCTACACCCGGTGGAGTGAGGCTCAAGATGTCATCTCTGCGGCGTTCCAAAACGACGAAAAATACCAGGCTCTCACCAAATATGATACATTAATCACCTTCCAGGACCACATCAAATCTCTTGAGCGTGCTTTAAACGAGAAAAAGCAGCACGAGAAGAAGATGAAGTACCGAAGAGAGCGCAAAGCTCGGGATGCATTCAAGTCACTTCTCTCCGAGCTTCGACAAGACGGTATAATCAAGCCCGGTGTCAAATGGAGCAACATTCATCCGAAACTGGAGCGAGACGAGCGATACACGAATATGTTGGGTCATGATGGTTCTACACCGCAGGAGCTTTTCTGGGATGTTGTCGAGGAAGAAGAGCGGTCCCTTCGGGGACCGAGAAATGATGTTCTAGATGTTCTTGAAGTAAGTGTTGCCACATGGGCCGGGACGCGTCATTGCACAGGTACAAACTAACGACCTCTGCAGGACAAACGGTTTGAGCTCACCCCAACGAGCGATCTCCAAGAGTTTCTGTCTATTATGAAGGATGATCGACGTACTGCTAACATTGATAATGACATCTTGCAACTGATTTTTGAACGGGTCAGTCTTCCATTGAACATTTCCGCCCGCTGCTGCCCAACTATAAGCTAACATGGGTTGTAGCTCCGCGAAAAACGCGCTGCCAAGCGGGACGATGACAAACAATCTGATCGGCAACAACGACGCGCCGTTGAAGATTTACGAGCACTCTTGAAACGTCTTGATCCACCCATTGTGTCGGGTGACACATTTGAAAAGGTACGACCTCGACTACTGAAAACAGAAGAGTTCCAGGCCGTCATTTCCGAAGACCTCCGAAGAGGCGCTTTTGATAAGCACATGAGGCGACTTCGAGAAAGGGAAGAGGATGACGCCGATCGTGGCCATAGGCGAGGAAGCCGTGTCTCTACTGAGCGCGAGGCTTTCCGTCGTGAAAGGGACCGGTCTAGAGGTGAGAGATCTCAACGTGGTACCCGTCCTGTAAGGCGCAGTCGTAGCCCAGAGCAGGACCCGTATGAAGCCGATCGGCGCAAAGCCATCGCAGAAAGAGAACGAAACCATCGCAAGTCAACCATGGCAGAAAATCTTTTGGCCAGCGACCGCGGGGGCCGATTGTCTCCGCCACCGCGACGAGAACGGGAACGGGAGCGTGACAGAGATCGTCATGCTGATCGTGATCGCGATCGCGACCGTGACTCTGGCCGCGACCGGGAAAGGGAACGAGACCGAGACCTTGACCGGCCGCCTCGTTCACGACGTGATGACGACGGCCACTATGATCGTGAGCGAAGGGACAGAGAGGATGAACGGGAGCGGCTGTACCGCCGCCGTATTGATCGAGGTTCGTATGATGAACTCCCCTATGGAGATGAGCGACCGTCAGGTTCACGACGTCGGCGACAAGATGACGATGACGACAAGTCGCGAAGAGACTCAAGAGACTCAAAGGTATGCACGGTTTCCTACAGTCACGCCGCAGATCTTTTCCATGGTATACGGCTAACATGCCTTGCAGAGACTCAAGAGAGACCGATCACGCGAACGATCCCCAGCCCGTGAAGCGCGCACACGTCCAAAGACTCCACCGGCTCCTGCCAAGGAGGTTGTCAGAAGCGGTAGTGAGGAGGGTGAAATTGAAGAATAAGCCCGCGGTTTCTTCATGTCCCCTTCATCTATATTGATCTCCTTACTTACTAGCACTTCTAGCCCAGATGGATATCAACTTCACTCCTTGCCCAATTTCCTTGAGTCTCCTCTATGTATGGGCTGTCTTGCAAGATTTATAGGCTTGCTGGGAGAAAGCGCCGGCTTTCCTTGTCATGGCCGTAGTTGAGAAGTGATAGTTTAAAAGGCATATTTATCAATGGAACCAAGTGCTGTGTAGCAATACACATTGTCACCTGCGAAACGAGCCATTTGTTGAAGACAGATTTTTGGTTTTTTTATTCAAATTGAAATCAGAAAGTATTGGATCCAGATGTGCTTCCCGCGAGGCTAGGAAGTCGGACGACAGTCATCCTGCTTGCTCCATTGTCCCTCAATCTGCGAACATCACCATGGCCTGTTTCGTCCCATCCTCCACCTCCCACTCGTGCGCGATCTCTACATCAGAGGAACGGTTGCGCTCCGTCGGGGACATTTCAAGGACAAGACAAGCAAATAACAAATCCACTCTCAAATAAAAAAGATGTACAGGCCATTCAATCCGCAGGACCAGACAACAGGGGATAGACTGCCGTCGCCGTGGTTACTCGTCTGGTTCGTCGTCCTCGCTGGCGCTGCTCTCTAGCGGCGTCATATCTAGACCGTGCCCACCGCTGCGCTCCACAGAGGAAGCTGTCTTTTGAACGCCTTCAACGCCGGGGAATGCTTCGTGGAAAAACTGGTTGTTCTTGTTGCCCTTTTCAGGAGCTCTTGTCGGGGGTTTCCTCCAAGAAGAACTACAGAACGTTAGTACATTATTCTGCAAGCATGAACAAGGGGGATATATGGAAAGTACGTACGAAATTGCCGCTTAGTTTCTGTTCCTGATCCAACTGCGACCCGAGCTTGTTGATACGAGGGCGGTAGTTGGTGGGGTCGCGACGGAAAGTCACGTCCAGGTTTTTCAGGAAGCTGTTGCAGCCGGTGAGTAGGGACTCGGGACGGTTGGCGTGGGCGTCGATTCCGGGCTTGCCGTCAAAGACGATGACGCGATCAGCAAGGTAAGTAGCCATGATGAAATCGTGCTCGACGATGAAGGCAGTCTTCTTGGAGTGCATGATGAAGCGCTTGATGACGCGAGAAGCAATGATGCGCTGCTCGGAGTCGAGGTAGGCGGAGGGCTCGTCGATGAGGTAGATGTCTGCGGGCATGCCGAGCGACAGGACGATGGCGACACGCTGCAATTCACCACCAGACAGGTTCTTGACTTCCTGGTCAATGAAGTCATCGAGCTTGAGGGGCTTGACGACATCGGTCTGGAACTGAGGGTTCAGGAAGGCCTGCTTGATCTTCTTGAAGAAGAGCTGGCGGACGGTGCCGTCGAACTTTGGAGTGATGGTCTGGGGCTTCATGCTGATGCGCATATCGGGGACAGAGGCCTTGCTGTCGGGCTTGAGCGCACCGGCCAGGAGGCGGCAGAAGGTGGTCTTGCCGGTACCGTTCTCACCCATCATGACGATAATCTCCGAATCAGTGAACTCGCCAGCGTCAATGTTGAGTTTGAAGTTGCCAAGCTGCTTCTCCATCTTGGGGTAGTTGAACGCACGGGACTTGTCAATGACGTAGTCGTCAGCGCTCTCGGCAAGACGGAAGGTGAGGGACTCATCACGGAAACGCAAGTTTTCGGTGGGAATGTGGCCGTCCAAAAAGATGTTGATGCCTTCTCGGACGGAGTGAGGTAGGGTAACGACACCGTAGACTGCGGGCTGGCCGTAGAGTACGCAAATGTAATCGGACAAGTAATCGAGAACGGACAAATCGTGTTCGACGACAATGACATAGTCATCGTCCCGGAGCAGAGATCGAATGATCTGGGCGGCACTCAGACGCTGCTTGACATCGAGATACGAGGAGGGCTCGTCAAACATGTATACGTCGGCCTTTTGCACACAGACAGTGCCAATGGCGAATCGTTGAAGCTCACCACCAGACAGGAGGGTGATGTCACGATCCATGATGTGGTTGAGTTCAAGGATTTCGGCAACTTCTTCCATGTTGCCGAGGGAGGAGCGGCTTGAAATGAGAGCCTTGACGCTCTTCTCTGGACCGCGAACAGCCTTGGGGATCTGGTCCACATACTGAGGCTTGACAACGGCCTTGAGGTCATCTTCCAACAGCTTGGTAAAGTAGTCTGGGGTTTTGTTAGATCACAGTAGCCATCATTGACCCATGTTGAGCTTACTCTGCAGTTCAGAACCACGAAAGTGCTTGATAACATCCTCCCAGTCAGGGGGGTTATCGAACCGGCCCAGATTTGGCTTCAGCTTGCCGCTGAGAATCTTCAACGCAGTACTCTTGCCAATACCGTTGGTTCCCACGAGACCAAGAACCTGGCCAGGGCGCGGCATAGGAAGCCGGTGGAGTTTGAAGCTGTTGGGGCCATATCGGTGGGTGACCTGGTTCTCGAGGTTCGTGGGCAGGTTGATGATGGTAATGGCATCGAAGGGGCACTTTTTCGGGCAGATACCGCAACCGATACAAAGACTCTCGGAGATGAATGCGAGGCGAGACTCGGGAGTGACTTCGATACAAAGCTTACCACTGCGAACAACAGGGCAAGACTTTTTACACTCTTGACGACACTTGCGAGGGCGACACTGAGGGGCGGTCAGTCGGTACGGCGGGGCACGAAGAGGCGGGGGGGAGACTGCAGAAAATCTTTGACGGGCTCGAACTAACCTTGTCGCTGTTGACAATGGCGATACTATCAGGGAACTGGTTAGCCTCAGCTCTAGACTGAACTTTGCAAAAAGTATACGAGTTGGGGTATTTGCGTACCGTGTCAGCTTGTCAGACATGGCGACAGCGGCGTGAGGGTCACGGCTTTGACGGACTTGACGGTGGGAAAAGTCTAGGGTAGGTGAAAAGTTTGGAGGGGCACAGAAAACAGTGGCCAGAAAATTGGTGGAGCCAGAGCAGGCGAATGAAGCTTGATTCGAAATGAAAAAAGGCCTCTCGCGTGCAGAGTAACCAGGCACGCGGTGCTCTTGGACCAATATGTTGTGAGAGAAAGAAATGGGAGGACTAAAAATGGACTGGAGATAAAATGGAGTCAAAAATATTCAGGTGGCGTAGTTTCTGGGTAGTGCACGCACACAATGCCAGCTTGTTTGAGAGTGTGTGGTCATCTATTTTTCTCGCCTTGTGAATCGTCGAGTTTTGGCGGGGCAGGGCATCAGCGGCAAAGAAATACTTTGGTACATGGCGGGGGTCAAGTGGCATATGTTGGGGAGTCATGATTGGACATGATGGAAGTTAGTAGTGCATGGTTCCTTTGCAGGGCAACTTGGTGCGAGAATACTCGAGGCAAACCGAGCACCATCAAGTCCAGTGCTCCTCATCTTACACCTCCCTACTTAAGTACCAGTTAAGAACTCCATTATCGATTTAAGCGCCTCCATGCTATGCTTATCCCATTCTATCGTTGCGAGATCCCAATTACTATGCGCGGCAGAGAAATGCCCCCGCCTTGTGATTGGCGGCGGCCCTGGAACGCGCGAGAGCCTGCTCGAATAGGGGGCCGAGGACTGGCGGCATATGCACAAACTTTTTGACCGGCGACATCTTTTTGAAGCAATGGCGCATGTTCAGCTTCTCGAAGTGGACGAAGGGCATCGGCTCGCCCGTGAGTAGAAGCACCGATCGCGATACAGTCTCGAAATCGCGAGGAAAATACGCGTCTGTGGTGGTGGAGCCATGATCGGATGTCGAACAGAATACGAGGATTCCAAGTCTGGCAGCTTCTTGAACCGCCTTCTTAAGTTCAAGTGTCTCTGCCTTGGCCTCGGGCGAAGGCAAGGGCTGCATCACTTAACCCATGGAGATAATGTGAACTCCACAGCTTGTCGCCCAGCGAATGGCCTATACCTGTTAGGTATCATAGTTTGACTTGGGCTTGAGTCCTATGAGAGCTGAATTCTTATTTGTGCAGCTGATGTGGCAGTGATCCGTCGCTCCCCGCTCCTCGCCCACTTTGGCGATGTATAAGCTCACCTCGGGGCAGATCTTACAAATAAGCATGGCCATGTATATCCCATGGTTGCTTGACGAGGTATAATATGGATTCACCAAGTCCGTCATTGATTTGGCGAACATTTCCCCGGAGGCGATCTTCCCATCGAAGCCGTCCCACATGGCGTCTATGCCGTCGTCTATGATCGCGATCTTGACACGGCCTGTCATCTGCGGGCTTGGGGTCTTTCTCAGCAGACTGGAGAAGTTGGCCATGCAGTCATACCAAGGGATTTCACTGCCGCCGAGTAAGTGCGTTGGCCAAAGACAGGCATCGACAGCGGAACGGATAGATGCTACTAACGCTTGCACATCACCCTCGATGCTCTTCATTTCGAATGGATATCTGATGTCCAGTTTGTCTACACCGTAGTACACTTTGACTTGGTTGTTGGTTTGCTCCTCAATCGCTTTCTTGAAGAACTCGAGGTATGCCATTAATAGGTCATGGTCTTCTAGACCCTGGGAATTATTAGCTTGGATCAGTTCCCTTGCTGGGAACTCGCCGGTTCCTCCTACCTCTTCAACGAAAAGCTTCACACGTTCAAGCTGCTGGGCGGCCTAGATCAGTAACAAAAGCGTCGTGGGAATATGGGACAATGACAGTCAACTTAGCTCGGGAAACTTTTGTCGATCTGACAAGCTGTGTGGACTCGCCCAACCCATCAGGACGGCATTGTTACCCGTCGAGTAGAGGGATATCTGCTTCACGCATCTAGTTGCATTGCAAATTACTTCTGTACTTATACCATTCGCTTCCAGTCCCAGATCTCTACATCGAAACCTTGCAACGCCTCCTCAATGCTGGCATCAGAGTGGGACGGAAATGACCTTGATGATCCTTCTGACCCCTTGTCTCCGTAGCCAGCTGAATACGACTGCAAGGTCAGAGCGACCACGTGAAAAGGCTGTTTGTCACCAGGATGTACATAGGGTGTGAAAGCGCTGGGTGGTTGACTCCTGCATTCAGACGTATAAGTAGATACCTACTGCTTCTTTCCTGTCCGGGATCTGCTGAAGACTCTACGGTGATCTGAGGTAGAACCACTTGTTTAAGTACACTTTCAAACCGCAAGTGCCGCGATAATCGGTCGAGATATGCTTCTTTAATAGCAGGGTGCTCAAGCCCGCTTAGGTTAAAATTGATATGCCGTTCTGAAAAGTCGGTGAGATCTAGGTCGTATTCAGGGGTTAGCTGCGGAACCTGAGACGCACCTCGACCTAGCTCATAAAGGCATGCCATAATTCTATCACGAGACAAGTTTCTCACACAGTACTGCTTGATATAATATCCTCGGGTTGGCGACGTCTATCCACACCCTGGTTCGCTTCTTATGCCTTGCTTCCCTTGACGCAAGGTACTCTTGCCGGCTACAATAGTGGAAACGACACGGCGGAAGAGCCTCTCCGTTCAACGTCTCCAAAGCTTGGGGATATTTGTCGACCAGCAACTTGACCAAG
Organism: Metarhizium acridum; assembly: GCF_019434415.1. Classification (NCBI taxonomy): domain Eukaryota; kingdom Fungi; phylum Ascomycota; class Sordariomycetes; order Hypocreales; family Clavicipitaceae; genus Metarhizium; species Metarhizium acridum. Next base: position 757,798 of record NW_027094016.1, on the reverse strand, counting down.
TCAAGCTGGTCCGCTGTTGAACAGGTGAACATCTCGAATATTCGACGGCTTCATGCAGTGGAGTATTGCCGTACATGTCCTGCTCGCGGAGAGTTGCCTCGTCGGCTTTGTTTGCGAGGTAAAGCGCAATCCTTGCATCTTGTCGAATGGCGTAGTGGACATAATTGCCCCGTCTAAGACCAAGGCATCTGATGGCAGCCTGAGCCTTGTGTAAATCCACTGATTCACAGAGTAGTTTAGTGGTCTCTAGGAGTCGCCTGCCGATGCTGAAGTCCAGTGGCGTTTCTCCTATGTCGTTGGTTTCCGCGAGGTCCCTGGTCATGACAAGACTGAGTAGTGGTTCAAAAATGTCGAGTTTGTCGTCCTCAACTTGTTCCAGCAAATGACGAATCACTTTGTTCCCATGTGAAAGCGGTCCGTCTAACGCCGGGAGCAAGCGGTCGGAAAGTTCCTTTCGCACTGGATTTTCTGGATCTCATCCTCCCACTTCTTCCTTAAGACGCTCTACGAGCTCGTCTTGGCAGCGATCGTCGTCGCCACGCCAATCACTTTCAGTTGCGTAATCGCTGGTATCCTGACCATCACGAGAACCCGAAGTCCGACCTGAGCGAGGGCTGCCTCAGGCCTTCAGGGCTCATTGACTTCTTGTATTCTTAGAGACCTCTGTACCTCGAAGGTCCCCTTGGAAAACCAAGGGCCTTTGATACCTCAAAGTTTGTCTATTAGATTGAATTGAACCTCTGTCCCAAGCCCACTCATACTGCCCTTGTCACATGATTTTATTGTTTACATGTTCCGCAGCGGTGCAACCACTCAAGTCACCAACCGTCCGCCGTCGTCCAACAACCGCATGAAGCTGACGAAAGACACCGGCCATATGACAGGAGGACCCATGTCTGACATGGCCAGCTTGTATTATGTAGATGGCCCTGTAGACAACCTGGAACGTCTTGCAGAATATCTGAACAAGGAGGATCTGGCTGAGGCAGCGTATATCGCACCAGCTGCATCTGTGCCGCTCACCGTTCAACCACTCGTTGCGCCGCAAACCATGGACGTGCCCACCGTAACGCCTAGGTTCACGTCGCGCCAGATTTATGTTGGACCAGAGCCTGCAGGGATAGACGCCAGCTATGCCAACTCACTCCCCGGAGGTCCCGGAGGGAAAGGCGAGGAAATAAGAGTTATCGACTGCGAATGGGGGTGGCGGTTTACGCATGAAGAAGGGGACAAATCCCACAGACGTCGGCTTCGTAAACCACGGCACTGCCGTCTCTGGCGTCATCAACGGGGACGTCGACATTTTTGGGGTTCTTGGTATTGCGCCGGAGGCCATCTTCCATGGCTCTTTCTCTCTCGGGCACCCCGTCGCCACTGCTATCAAAGCGGCGGCCGACAAGTTGCGGCCAGGTGATGTTATACGCCTCGAGATCCAATCCACCCAGGATCTTGCTTCTCAGACCTGAATTCTAGTTTTATATAACGAGACCGGGACAGTAGGCTCAGCTCATCGCGCCGATATTCGAACCTAGACCCGAACTCTGGCACGGTCTCCTTCCAGTTCTTCGCGGCTGGTATGTAGTTTATGAAACCGACCGACTTCTTCATTGATCTTTAATCCGAAATTTGTTGCTCATCTCTTACGCTAGGTAGCAAGTTCTGATGACACCATTACCATAACATCAGGCATGACAGCATTTAGTATGTTTAAGCCCAATTTTTCGTCTTGCTATGCCGTCAGATACTGTATCTCAGGCCCGAGTGCCGACCATATCGCTGAGTTCGATTAGATGTCCTCCAAAGGAAAGAATAAATGGCCGTGTTCTCGCTTTGGTTGACGACAAGTTCAAAGAGACGCTGCGCTGCGAGCACACTGATTGTCTAGAGCTTCTAAGAATTCTGGAAATTCCGCGACCTCTATAGTCAAGCTCTGGCCGATGCTTATACTTGATCTGTCATATCTGGTAACAAATTCGTTTACCAGGAATCAAGTTATCCTTGTGGCGGGCAATCATGGAGATGCATATAGTAAAATTAGACGTAGAGTCTCATCACAGCTACGCTACGCCGGAATTCGCGGACTTCACAGAATGCGTCGTCACCGATATCTCGCGTGTTCTGCCCATTGAAGCTAGACGAACCAGCTGTCCCGGCCGCATTTGTACTCGCCGTGAAGGACACCGCCGAAGTTGATGGCGAAAATACGGCCCATCTTGCATTGGACATCGACGTCAACTTTGGTGGTCTCGTTCGAGTGGATAGCGATGGAACTGTGCATATACGTGACATTTACATTTTGCTTCAACAAACCATTGGAGGCAATCAACGGCCACTCTAGTGGGACAGCAACCGAATCATTGCACGAAAGGTCCTAGCATATATCTCATTACTGGCATAGCAAGGGCCTGTACACCTACTTACAACAGGAGACGGCCATTCCGATCTTTTTATATGCTTAGTTTTGACATTGGCTAAATATTACAAGGAGGGTAGAAGTCGACAGGACTCTGATGCCAACACCGGACAAAGCGAATTACAGGAACTCCGGCGTTTACTGAAAAACAATACCCTCATGGATGTAGGGCGCAGCTGTATTTGGGTTCTGGAACACTCCTAAGCTGAGAAGCGAATGGAGCTATCCATTATGCGTTTGCAGTCGAGGTTGGGTGCCAAGATATATTTACGACGGCTCTTGAGGTGGCTATCAAGCGTGACGACGGAGACCTCATCCATGCAATTGTGGATTCTGGGACTGCCAACACTCATGCATTAAACATCTTAGCCTCTTGTACTATTTCACAAGCCGGAGAATCTGGAACCAGAGAAAGTCCAGGTTTTCACCAAGTTTACGCTGCAACTGCGCGAGCGGCCATCTTCTAGGGGCTAAGAAACTCGTCAGCCTTGAACTTTGCTTCGAGCTCCGCGATCATCTTCACTCACACCCACTCAGCCGCTTTCCATACATGAGACCATAGTTCCCGCTAGAAAGCTTCAGTTGATGCAGGTACACGTAGGATGGGTTGAGCTGAGCCCTCTCCTCATTGCTGCGTCTCAGGGTTCCTCGACATTGGGCAAGTTTGCGATACAACTCGATGCTCTTGCCACAGCATACTCCAGCTCTCTCACAAAGTCATCCTTCTTTGGTTTTTGTGATGTCTGACGCTTCCTCTTCCGGTTCTCGTTAGGCATTGGGGCTAAAGGCTGGCGGCCGTGGAACTCCGCGCGTTCGAAATCCACAACCATTAACCCACGGCTTGTTGTATCGTATAAAATGTTACGAGGCTCTGCGTCATGATGGAGAACACGCAGATTGTGTATTGCCTTGAACGCCACGGAAACGGTACTGCCAATGCCCGCTTTCATGGCCCGGTCAACACAGTCAAAGATCGGCTGTCCAGCCCAGCTGAGGAACATGAAGTGCGTATAAGCCCCGCTGTCATAATAGTATGGTTGGACCAGGCTAATAGTGCCGAGGCATACCGGGACATACTTCCCTTGGATGGGCTGGAGTCGGTTATACATATCGTTCTCGTGTTGCAGGCAGGCAAGGTCTAGGCCCTTCACGCTCTTAGCTATTAGTGTATAGCCGTGCGATGTTAGTCGCACCTTAAAGAGTGACCCACGAGAACCAGATCTATGGAGCGGCACGCAATTCGCATCCCGTCCGCGGTTTATAGTAAGCTGGTGTTGGACGAGCCGTAGAAACTCTAGTCGACTAATGCGCTTTTACCCTTGCCCGTGATAGCCTGCGTTAGGGCAGTTTTTGTCTATAGGTCTTTTATATGCTAGCCCTAGGAGACAACGTTAAGTACAAAATGGGCGGCTTTGTATCTTCGGCTTCTTCCCTAAACCTGACTCTTTCTGTTAGCCTCTGCGTTGTCCTTGATTCCTTTTACCGGAGCTCGTGTCCGCCGAAGAGAACGCTTTCCCAGTCGTGTGAGGTGGATTCGGCGTAGGAGAAGGAGAATCTTCGTTATCGTTCTCTAGTCGTCTAGCGCTTCTATTCGGTTACTAGTAGTTGGAGCGAGTGCGAATTAGCGATCTCTGAAATCCCTTCTAACGCTATAGCTTATAAGGGGAGGCACGTGGTTCCTTACGTTTACACTTTAACGGCGGGATATCTCTTAGAATATCTTTAAACTTAACATCCTAGATACCAAGCGTCTTAGCCTTATTATACTACGTCTTAGGCGGTGGTTTAGCGCGGAGAGACTGGAGAATGAAGGCGAAAACCTACGCGATAGCTGTGCGATGGAGCCTTGTCTTATTATCGTCTATTACGTTAAAATTTAGCACGCACACTAAAAAGTAGACTTTGGTAGGATCGTCTGGAATGTGAAGGAAGATGAATGCCTGTCCAGTGTATACATAGCCGTACTGAATGCCTTTACCGATTATATAAGAGAAAAGCTGAGTAACGATGGCAGTAGCGAGGCGTTTAGCTGTGAAAGTAAAGCTCTAGCCACTTTTGTTAATCACATCACGTTCCGGCTGAATTTCCGCCTTAAGCCTAGTGGTAATCTCATTAAGACTAAGCTTATGCGGTGCCTTGTATTCGATAGCAATAGCTGGGGCACTTTGGCTGTTCGAAGTCCTATATATACAGAACTAGTCCGCCCGATTTCCCTTTCCTCTTGCTTTGCGACGAGCCTTAGGAGCTGGCGGCAGTTGCACCTGCGTTATAGCATCGGCGCTATCTCTGCTCAACGACATGTGCTCCATAGACGCAGATATGGGGTCGTGCCACGGTTAGGAAAGCCGTAATCGAGGCGAAGGCCGATTTAAGTTAAACGTGTGAGAAGCGTCCTCCAGGGGTGACTATCTCTTTGCCGTAACGTCAAGTAGTAATTGGTGGAGGTAAAGGAAACAGAGGGGATTCATCTTAGCGCACTCCATGTCTCATTCCCTCACAGTAATATTAGTAACTATAAGTTTCATATAATGTTGAATTTCAAGACAGGTCGTTGCTTATTATATGAACTTTGTGCATGGCAGTACTCCTGGTATGCGGCCGTGATTTATTGAAACCACCATCTCAGTTTCAGAATCATCCGGCGCCTCCTTTTGGTTGACTGGAAGGGACTCGAGAGCCAGGGAGATCAGGTGCCCGGCGATGTGATCCTTCAAGCTAACCCTACCCTCAGCCTCGTCTTTGCCACCCAATGGACACGAGTGAAACAGCTTTGCCGTCTTGCGAGTGTTACTCGCTACCACGTCGCGGATTTCGCTGTCGCTGAATTTCATGTCGTGGCCATCCCGCAGGTGTTGGATATACTCTTCAGGAGCTGAAAATTCATGTTCCTCCCCGAGACATGAACAGAGCCATATCGGACGGTGCTCGTATAAATGCCTGAGACAGTCATTTCCCGTGTTACAGATCTCATCCGGCCGGCCGCGGTCCTCAAAGAGGCAGACGTAAGGGTGCAGGTCATTCTTGACGTGGACTCTGGAAGGTCAGTCAGTAGTGTCACTTCATGTCAAGAGCTCTTGCATATTTGGTGACTTTTGGTTGAGGGTTTGGTAATTACTCTTGGCCATTTCTCCTTGTCGAATATCTCTTCGACTGGGAGAGTGTCGAAGCAGTAAGGACAAGTGAACTCTCTATATCTCCAAAATCTGAGTGCAAACCGCTCTCGAGTTTTGCCCTTGAAGACGATATGTCCATCTCGGTTTTATGAGCAGTATTCCAGCCAAGAAGAATATTCGGAATAATGTCCTTGTAGGCAAGTAACTCGAAATCTGTGAGCCTTTCCAGGTAAAAGGTTGGAGCGCTTTTTGGTCTGGGGCGTGGCAATATGAGTATCATCCTGTCGCAAGCGATGAAGCAGATAGGCTACTGGACGCTTTGGAAAGTACCTTGTGCGATGAGACGGTTGCGTTCTCTTCAAGTTGTTTCCTGTATAGAATTAATCTCCGCCGAAAGAGCATTGTGCGGGCCAGTCTCTGTCGGAGAGTGTCGCTTATGCTAGGGAACCGATCGCGAAGGTAATGTTCAAAATGGCTGAGCAAGGCTGGTTCCAAGTCTTTGCCGTCGCCATTTCTGATCCGAAACCCACTCGTTTGAGATTGTTGACATTATTACCAGCTTCAAGAATAATGCCTGACCTCTAACTAACTGAGGAGATCGATCTCGCCCGCAATATCTCTCAAAACCCGGTCCAACGCATCATCCCCCGGGGGGGTTTACAGCATTCGCTGCAGGCGACCTAGGAAGACCATGAAGGATAGCCGAACCTGTATAGGCGTCAGATTGACGAAGATGTCGGTTTTGGGCTCCAGGAGCCGGCGCGAACGAAAACCATGAATTGCAACGAAAGTGAGACCTACAAGTTCGAATGCGATAGTTCAGCGACTCCAGTAGATCCGTAACGACGGTCTGCACTTCTGGAACATGTTGGAGACGATAGTTCAAAAATGTTCGGTCAGTAGCAAACATTCTTATGTCTGTGGTCCAAAGGGACAACCTTGAAAGTAGGCCCTCTACCATCGATAGCTTCTGGGGATAGACAGACGACGCCTTGGAGAGGTATTGCTGCAACGATAGTAGGCACTGTTTGGCGGATGCAGCGACGGTCAGCCGCTTTGCCTCCAAAGTAGCGTTGGCGTCCGCCATAGAGACAAGGTTGCCGAAGTTTGGTGGATAAGTGGGCGTTCGAATATGCGTTATTACAGATTGGAGATTGGGTTGGGGGACTGCAATCGGTGTCGAGTAGGCCAGAGAGCGAGTGTTGGAGTCTGGTAGTTACTTGAGCAGCCGAATAGATGTAGTCACGTGTAGTCAAATGTACAAGACTCAAGGCACAAAGGTACTGAACAGGCACTCAACAGTAGCTGTTGGGGGGAAGCCTCATACAAGTGTGTGAATATATACTACACATGTCAAAAGTGAGGTAATACGCCAACTTTGAGCTTCTATGATTGGTCAGCTACACACGCTGCAACAAGGTGTTTGAAGAGGTCGTCAGCCATGACAAATGTTATGCCTAGTTGGATAATCTCCTCTGGTCGATAGCCCCTTTCCCGTTTTATAACTCCTTTGATGGCAAGTGAAAACGTCACGGACGAGGAACTCGATTTAGCAAGTCATGTCACATGTGTCTATCTGAAGTCCGCTATATTAACAGTTCGCAGCTCTTCGACGTCAACGTTGAAGCATGTAACATATCTACTCAAGTGTTTAGGCGCAAGCTCTCATCACTAGAGCGACCTGGGAAAATCATCAATGTTGCTTCCATCACTTCCCATCAAGCTGGATTCAATACTGGTGTTTACTCTAGTACAAATGGAGCCGTCATGCAAATGACCAAAGCTTTGGTAATGAATGGGCATCCAGGTTAATGGTACTGCCCCGTGCTTCATGAAAACAACAGTGACTAGTCAATACGAATATTATCAGAGGATGACGGACTAGCTCGTGGCAAGAGTTCCTGCATCTCGGTGAGGTGAGCCTGAAGACTTGGAATCCGCCATCCTATTTCTCGCTGCCCCTGCAAGCAAATTCGTTTCTGGTCATATACTAGCCGTTGATGGTGGATTTCTAGGCAAGTAGTGTGCAATTGTACAATCGATCCCAAGGAGATTACTTGGCTTTAACTTCTCGACTCTTATGTATATATACAATCCCCACAGTCGACGTGCGGAGTATGCGGGCAATGTGCCAAGCTGCGTGACGAGAACTTGATTAGGTGGAAGACGTCTCGCCCTTATAGTATAGCTCATGAGTCTCCGATCGGATAAAACGCATCTATGGACACGCCTGTAGACCAGCCAGTTCTTCACCATTGAGAACTTCTGTGCAGCCGAGCTTATCGTGTACGGGTTTCAATTTTGCATCTCGCACCACTAACGTAGGCGCCAGGACTCTACACTCATAAGTAGAGAGAGAGGAATAAAATCCATAATCAGTCAATTTCAAATAAAAAGAGGCATGGCACAAATAAATATGTACCATGTCTTGAGCTGCTCAATTATACCCCGGTGTAACTGACGCTACCTCGTTAAAATAGCATACCATTTAATACGTAATGTTCCTGTAGCCTTCGAGTGGACTGTCAAAATAATATGTAGTATCGCTCCCAGGATTCTCTTTAGTCGAGAAACCGTTACCGAGATAGGCAAAGCGATTTCTACCAAAGGTCTGCCAGTTAAAGTCCTCGAAGCGCGGCTTCTCAAGCATATGAAACCAGTGTAATCTGCTACCCGGGTGCAAGGCAACGATTGGCCCATCAACTTTCCCGTTCTTGAACCACGATCGACAGTGCGTACTCCAGGCAGTGCGCTTCATGAAGATGTCGATATGCTCAGCGAAATCCGCTACAGCTTCCTGCTTAGGAGCAATCGATTTAATGCCTTCTGTCTGGCATTTATAAAGTATCTGAATAATATACTTGGCAGCGTGCTCTACGATGGGTAGTACAGATCCGTGTCCTATGGGGGCGTTTGGTCCAAAGAACACTAGGCGCAAACCGAGGTTAGTAAGGCCACGGTGGCAAACAAAGGAATTGTGGAAACACGTACTAAAGTGGTTTGGGAAGTTTGGGACAGCTAGAGACAAATAAGCCTCGGGTTTGTCTTTCCACTGGTCCCCAAGTGAAATGCCGTGCTCTCCTATCACTGGATATCTGGGGCAAAATGATATATCGAACCCCGTGGCACATATGAACATGTCAACTTTCAAGATCTCTCCAGTCGAGGTCTTTATGCCCTCTGGGACAATTTGCGAGATGGCGTCTGTCACCACACGAACATTTTCTTTGGTAAGCGCCTCCAGGTATCCATTCCCTGGCGTGGGACGTCGGCAACCAACGGCAAAGGTCGGTAGCATATGCCTTAGTAGGGGGGAGTCTTTTCCCAGTTTTTCCTCCATCTCATTGCTGGAGAACCTCACTGCTTCCTCCTGTTCAGGGCTATCCTTGATAATCTACGGTGGCGGTTAGTTTCTGAAAACGAGCTTCTTGAAAGCAGACAGCGAACACGTACAAGTTTAAATCGAGAGTTCAGCTCAGATTCGATGTCTTTACGGTAGTCCATGTAGGCTTTCGGGTCCGTTCTAAAGGTCTGCTTTTGCTCCTCGGAGACTGTACCTAGGTTTAGCGAATGAATGCTAATAGTTTGCTGGGGCACTATACAGGAAAAGTTTGATCCACCTGGGCCTGCTTTGCTCTGGGCAAAGCCGGCGGTAATCCAGGTTGGTGTTCGGATGAAAGTTATCAGCTTCTTAACACCTAATGATCGGTAAGCGACCGACCCTATGGTGTAGTGCCAAAGAATTTTAGAAATAATTCGCAATACCGGGTTGTATTGTGGGAACAATTTGGACCCCGGACGATCCAGAGCCAAGAACGGCCACAGACTTTCCTCGCCAGTCTGCCGATGGATCCCACGCCGCGCTGTGAAGAAGTTGGCCGTTAAAGGAGTGGAGTCCAGGGATGTCCGGCCACTTCCAGTTGCTATCATGGGTCAGATGAAATCACCTACATCAGTCGCAGACGATGACTGACTTTAGAATTCCGGAGCCACTGATGAGGAAATGACACCAATCGTTGATGACAGACCCGTCGCTTACATTCTCAATCTTCACATTCCAAGTACCCCCCTCTCCATCCCACGTGGCGTTGATGACCTTGTGGCTGAGCTTTATGAATCGGTATAGCTCGTACTTTGCTGCCAGCCTTTTAAAATACTCCAAGATCTCGGGTGCAGAAGAGTAACTGGCAAATTGTGAGTTTACGGCTCAGAAAAATAGCACTAAGCGGCGGAGAATGCCTACAAACTGGTCCATTCTGGATTGGGCTCCCACGTGAATTGATAATTGTGAGACGGGATATCACAAGCACATCCAGGATACCTGTTCTCGTACCACGTGCCTCCCACTTCAGGGTTCTTCTCGTAAACAATGTGCGTGACTTGCTGCATGTGCTTGTTGATCTGGTAGGCGAGATTTAAACCTGAAGCACCTGCACCTACAGTGATAATTCGCAAATCACGCGGCTCTCCCAGTGCCTTTTCGACAACCTGGTAACCGTCCGTTGATCCTTTGGCCGAGCCGCCACTAGCACCGCGCTCCTCCGCCACGGGAGTTTGATTAAGAATGTTGCCCATAGTGCGCAAAACTGTCAGGTTAATGGGTCAAGATTTCGTATAAGGAAAGTGGTCGTCGTGTCTAGTTCCTATTCAATGTATCGTGCTCATACTGAGCTCCGAAATCAGAAACTAACTTATATCGAAGGCCAGAGCGCCACCAGCGGGAAGAAGCGAACTAACCCCAACCGAGCCAACTGGGTGACAACTTTACCCTCAGTGCACGCGGGTTGCACAAAAGGGCGGCAACCCGCGTGCCGTGATTACAGGCCACACCCCCCACACCCACCAAGCTAGAAAGTGGAGCTATCTCCACATCACCCGCCCAAGAAGCCTTATCTGATTGGCTTGAAGTCCTCTGACCCCACTACTTCCCGCATGTACATGTGATTTCCCCGCACCTGCCCCATAACATCCGCTCCATATCTGGAACAAACCAATCGTATTGTATCCCCTAGACTGCGATAAGGCTCCAATCGAGTATCTGCAGGGATATATATCCAATAAGAAGCTAAATTTAAAAAGGTACATTTACTTACTATAAAATTAAGTGATAATAAGTGTAGCCTATAAGATAGTATTTTACAAACCACTACATTTAACTTAATACAGTCCTAGCGCGATTAACGGGTCGCCCTAAGGTCACCCGCTATCAGCTTTTGGAGCCTTACCGCAGTCTAGGGGATGATATTCGCCGTTACATAGACTGCCACCAGTTGTACCATCCTTTCAAGGCCCAGAATGGTTCCTAAATCTGCCCCGTCGCGCAAAGCTTGCATGCAAGGCGTGCAATGTTCGCACTGTCGCAATCGAGACGCCGCTTGCCAAATTGGTGAGAATCTGCATGGCAACTATGTACTAAAATCTTTCAGGGTGGATATTGTATCTCTCTACTCATCTCATGACCAAGCTGACGAGCAGAGACGGGCGCTCGATGCAAGCTCAGGTCTCGATCGAGAATCATACATTGTCGGGCCAGGTCCTTCCGGCTCGGCAGGACACAATGCTCCCGCCTTTCGTGGACGGTTCACAATTCGGTACGATGGCTTCGCTGAATATAATGTTACGTGCGCCACGGCAACACCGACAGACCAATAAACGTCTCCCCTCTCTAATTACGAATTCTTATTGCAATATTAAATTGAATACTTGCCAGCATTTGACTTCGTGGGCATCCAACGAGGCCTTGGGCTTTGAAAGATCCGCATTATACGAAACTTTGTCACGGTAGAAGACGCACACGCCCTCCGTAAAGGCTCGAGGAATAATTAGGGCTAGTTTGACCAATTTTTATATGAAAGCTTGTCATATTCCCTAAATGTTTGTCTATTAATCTTTGGGATGCTCTACATTGCAACCAAAGCGCAACGCTACAAATTGGGCAACGTCTTTTAGAAGCGTCCGGGTGTTCTCGTGCTACACGGGGGTTGAATAAAATAAACCCGTGCGGACAGCCAGAATAGAGTCTAAGAACCGCTTGGTCTCCAGCCATTCATTATCCACCTACAGGCCACGAAGATTAAGTCCTCTAATAAGCAATCTTCGGTCCCGCAGGTTACCAAAGCTGGTGGGAGCCGTAAACCCCGTAGGTCGGCATGAAATGGAGATACTTCCGGTCGTATTCTCTGTTCTGGCCTAAAATTAGGCAAATATACGCTGCGGAAGTGCGTAAGAGACTCTTTGTCTAACACTAATATCGGAGATTTGTTCAATTACCTGTACCGGGATGCCAGTGCATTGAAAATATGCTGTAATGGATAAGTAATCCTTTTAGTTAACACTTGGAATATTTATTAACCGAGGAACGCAAGAGCGTGAGAACCGTTACTACAGCTAAATTTGCACCGCCGCGCTCCCCTCCAATACAAGCGAATTTGGTATCATGCACCTTAGCAATATTGTCGATTACCCAATGTGCTACATCTAGGCAATCATTTGGAGTGGCTAAAAAGGGTGCTCTGGTGCAAGTCGAAATCCCACGGAAACAGATAATTGAGTAGAATCTATTGTGCTCTGTAAATATACAGTAGAGGACTCTTCATCGTTTAATACCCAACAACCACCATGGATGCGCATAAATATGCCTTTAGGCTTCAGGACGGTACCGATTGGTTTCAATATTCGGCAAGGAATATTGCGACATTCATCTTGCGACGGATGAGAAGGTTTTTAAAAATAGCAGGGTTACAGAACCGGGAAGGGTCGTCAACCCTTTCTTGCGCATTGATCGATACTAACCAGGGCCGACCTATTGACACAGAAAAATAAAAACCTGCCGGAGGGAAAATGAAGACTGTCTGGGAGTTCCACATAATCCCGGAGAGTTACTCTTTAATATAGAAAGCCACAAGTCTGTTTCATCTGTCCGTATGTATTATTATAAAGAACACGAGGAGTTGATGAATATATAGCTGCTGTATAAGTTCAGTGTCGATTTGCAGATAAGGCAGAAAGGAGAGAAATCTAGAGACGAGACTCGAGCTCGCGACACAGGATTGCTGCGTAGAAACCGGGGGAGAGATCAACTTAATCCTCTCACAACATCGAATTGGTCTACAGCCATGGGCATGGTTAGTAACAACTATTTTCTATAAAACCCTATGACATATGACAAGAGGAATTGGGGCCTTCATTGGTATAGTCCGGAATCATTGAAATCGTCTACCGTCCTATGTTTGGCTTAAGATCAGAGTGAATAGCTACGACGTTAAGTTACTTAGCTATGGACTGACCTAATCGCGTTCATGTCTGTGCCTTAGTACGTGCATTGTGAAAGCAACGAATGGTTCTGCGACTCAAAGAACACAGTCTGATTATCGTAGCTTCCGAAGAGCACGGATTTCTGCTTCAGGGTGAGCGTTTGAGCGCAGCCGAGCTTAACTATGGCCATCTAGTAGTCTATCGGGGGGTGAATTTCCTAGCACAAACACTATAAAGCCGCGGGATCACTTTTAATAGCTGTCACATGCTTGTAACACTAAACTAAAACATTAAAATTAGACAGAAACTAGGAAATTCTCCGACACTCAAGTAATATATCTAAGCCGAGTACATGATTGAAATTACCGGGAAGCTCGCTGGGTGAATACTAGTAAAAGTGCAGCGCGGTTCGCATTAGAACTACAAGAAGTCAGTTGGCGGATTTATCCTAGTACAGATATAAATTTAAATTATAGTAGTTGCACTCTTTATCCAATCAATGACCTCAGCGCCCGGCACTGGTTACCGCACTTCTGGCCAAGGGGAGGAAACCTATTCATGTTGCACTAGAGCCTTGGTGTTAGCTTTTATAAACGTCATGCCCTAGATGGCGATGTGGTTTAGACTTGCCCTGCACTTTCCGAACACGATTATTGGGTCCTTCTTCACTTTCTTCTTCGCCCTCGCTGCTTCTTTATCCTCAATCTTTTTAAGCTCAGCCGCTAGCTTGCCGCAGCTCTTCTTAAGCTGGGCCGCAAGGGCATCGTCTTCCGGTCGCTCCGTGTTTAGCTTTTCACACGTCTCCGAGAGCTCTTCAAGGCCCCTGATTCTCTCCTTCTCTTCTTCCTCAGCCCTTTGGCGGGCCTTTTCCTTGGCGGCTGCCTCCATGTTGAGGCGCTCGTGCATTTCATAAGTGGTTTCCCACGGTTGCAAAGCGCCCCCTATGCCCTTGACGATTTTATACTTGAGCTCATTGCCGTAAATGTCATCGCGTTGGGGGCCGCCAATGGCCTCTTGTAGGCTGGCCATAGCATCGTCAAACCACCTCACGGCGTGCCCAACAGGGTTATCCCACTGCTTGAGCCTATCGAGCAAGTCGTGAGCATAGGGCGCCACGACCATGAATGCGGTAGCTCTGCCAACGGACTTGGGCACGCGGAAGCGGCTGAACTTTGCGACCTTTGTTCCCTTTGAGCGGCTCGAGCCCGGCAGGCATGGCCCATCGCGCTTCAGGCATGGTGAGCCCTTCGGATACGTGGTGCCTGGCTTCTTTCTCGGTCCCTTAAGTGTATCGTCCCTCCAGTCTGAACTGCCCGGCTTGGGCCTGCGAAGCTCCGGCAAGCCCCCTGGCATGTTCTTGATTGGGGCTTTGGGGCCGCCTTCGGGGGGCTTTAGCGACCCAGCTGGTCCCCAATCCTTGATGCCGTTCTTTATTGCTTCAGTAATTTGTTTGCCCGGCGGCGTCTCTTTGTACGGACCCTGGGGCGCTCTGTCAACAAGAGTCAGGTGTGCGCAGCCAAGCCCGAGAAGGGCAAAGCAGGTGACGGAGACCTTCATGCCTTGTGCAATGGTAGAAACGAAGGCCTTTTGTGGACGGTGAGAAGTAATTCAAGACTAGTTGAGGGTCGAAATTGTAATAGAGGCAGGTGGCAGGCTTTGTATTATGTTGTCTGGGCTATTATGACGTTTTGACGGTTCCTCGGGCGAGGCGCAGACCTCGCAGCAGCAACTTCACGGCGCAACGTGACGTCGGCGTGACTCGCTCGAGTTGAAGCTTTGACATTAGATATGCTTACTAATTTCGCCTAGCGTATACTGTAAGCGAGGTAACTAGAGGTATCTCTACTCGTCAAAACGAGCAATATTAAACAGAGCGCCTGCATGAAATTCTGAAATTAGCATGCTGGTAAATAATCGGGCGTTATAAGACCTGTTTTGGCCCGCATGACCAACGCTTGGAACGGCGAGTGCCGAGTTCCACTTGAACTAGCCCGCTTCTAGAAGCAACATCCTGACTCGCTTGCCGTAACCTTTCAGCCTGACAAATTTGCGTGGACGATCCACATCCGGTATACAGTTTAGACCCTGAATGTTTAGCCAGGTGTGACATAGCAAGGGGGGTTAAAGCCAATGAGATATCACTATTACAGAGAGCATGTGAGGGTTTTAAGTACCTGATAACGCGATAAAATCTCTTATTAATAAAGGTCACTCTTATAAGAGCCACTACTCCCCTGTCATATAACCTATATCATGGTTAACAGCCACTAATATAAATAAAAAGAGCTCCTGTTAGCAGAAAAGTCCCTGTAAATAACTAACCCCCACTAACTTCCTTGTCAGGTCACTCATGGCTAAACTTACAGGGGTTGGATTGTACACAAATAAGATTGTTATGGGGCGCCATTGGAACTACCGGTCTTGGCTATGCATTTGACCCATGACCTCGGGAGTCTGGAGGCCCCAGTCCGCCATCAATAGATATGCCCGGATCTTGACATGCCAACACGGACGACTCAGCAGCAGTTATGCCAACTTGCCATTTCTACCATTCTCTTTACATGTAAATTCGACATGTACTTTATTCTTCGGCCAATACCCTTCTAGCCTTTCTTATTTCCCCGTTCAACACGGCATATATACTAAATAACCATCTCGCTACGGTTAGCCTACCGATACGCAATAAACCTCCGTCATGAAATACTTTACCATTCTCGCTGTACTCTCTGTCCTGGCAGCAGCCAACCCCCTCTTCTCCCGCCAAGAGGCGGATAACGCGCACCAACTCGTTACTTTCCGCGTTAACTTCTGCGTCGACGCCAGCGAGCTAGAGTGCCAGGAGGCCAAGACAAAGTGCCAGGACGAGTCAAAAATTATCCGAGACTGCATCCGGGACGAGCGCCCCGCTTGCATTGAGGACGAAGCGTCACCTTGCTCAGTGGCCGTTTCGCAGTGCCTGCGCGACTTTGGCGAGACAGAGAACGCCGACCAGGCCTTCGAGGACTGCATCGCCCACAAGGTGATTCCCAGCTCGGCCGCAAATGGCGACGACGAGGCCGGCACCGAGCAAGCAGCGGCCCCCGGCAGCCGGGCGAGCCCCGAACAAGTTGCCGCATGCGCAAAGGCCGGCGCCGAATATGAAGTGGCCTTGTTTAAAAATAACTGCGACGAAATAAATAGCGATGTGGGCGACGCGGCCCCAGAAGGCGAGTCGCCGGCTTGTAAGTCGGCAGGGGCCGCTTTTGAGCAGGCCTGGACGGCAAATAACTGCGAGGCAGCATTCGGTGTAAAGGAGTGAAGTAAAAGAAATCGAGTCAGTTGGCTCTTCAATAGATTTGGTACACGACACCTCGAGTTACCCACTCTCTTCTCTTTACACTGCCATGTGTCCGGATTCTATAACTCGTATAGATATTGCAAAGACCAGAGTCATTAAAGTACCCGACGCTGATCCTATTTCGTGGGAACTTTTGTATCATGCGAAGTTATATTACAAGGTCGTCAAAGAAGTCTTCCACCTTTATAACTTGTGTTCCCACAATACGCGTCGTAACTGACCCGATCTAATCTGCCGTTTTGTCCGAATATACCCCGCGAAATATTATACGACTTGCGATGTTGAAAGTCGGAATAACAACAATTCAAAGGATTGGGAATCAGTAAAATAGTCTATCCACGGCCAAATACGGAGTATCGTGACCAGAACTTGGATTTAACGACTTTATCAATGAGCAACTGGCATTGCGGAATTTGAAGCTTGTCCAGGCACGAGAGTAGGAGGTTATCGCATATATTCCATTGGAAGCTGAGAACGAAGACTCTGACGATATTGACATTTCAATGCACGTCTGTGTCGGAAGCCTTGAAAGGGCAGCAAATTAACCTTGACCCTTTTATACCCGGTCAGCCCCCCTGGAAACCCCTGTATGATGACCCTCGATTCGAGCTAGCTGGCCTTAACTTAGGCCGTAGAAAACGCAACTATCATAACCAACAGCCTCTGCACGTCACCCTCTCGACCCAACAGAACCATCCCATAACCCCCTGGAACGACTAGTACTTTTGTTAGGACAGTTTCTGGCAGCAATCCGGCTAGATCCGTGGAATTCACTCAAGTGGCTTAGCTATGGGACGACTCCCGGACGAGGCACCTGGTGAACTCTGGGATAGAGAATAACTCATCAACAGGTTCAAGACGTCTGATCTCAACTAGTCTAGGTTAGTGAATTAAAACGAAGACTGCACATGTGAGCTTCACCAAGTTGGGTCTAGTGACTCGGACCAGCCGTGGCCCGTGCCGGGTCTCTAGCTCCATGTCTGCATATCCCTTGGAGTGTGCTAAGGTTAAAGTGAGGTAGCAGACCCCACTTTTCTGCGATTCCTAGGAGCTACCTCTTTAATAGCAGGGTCGGCTGCGATAATAAGATGTAGCTCTTTGTAAATCTGGAAATTTCTGGTACCTTTATTATCACATTAGTTATTACTTAGCGGAATCATGTACCTTTAAATGCAATGATCTCTATTGGCCCAAATCCTGGTCGGTTACAAAAAATGGACCTTAGCACACTCAAAGGGATGGTCTAGTCTGGTCTGGTGGGCTCAAGAGTGCCCATGCGGCTACTAGCAGGCTGCCAGACGTTAGCCAGGCGATGCTCCGTGCACGTGCCAGTGACGGCCCAGCGAGGCTTGAAGCCTCCATGTGTCACACGAAAAAATACCAAAAAACGGGTGTGGCCACGCCACGGTATTTTATGTGTTATACCCCCTTATATCCCTTGCGACACCATGCTCCCCCGTACGCCACCAACTCCGCAACTTGATCTCTCACCTTGACTCATCTTGGACTTACCAACTGTGCTTCGCTTTGTTACTGTGGTCTGATATCGCTGGTCGTGTCGGCATCCTTGGGCGACGAACACCCATCGACATCTGGCCTCTTGATCAAACGACTTTATATCGTCCATGATGCCTTCCGCACAAGACATTGCCTCGAAATTGGCCTACATTACTGGACAACTCACTGCGGGAGGGACGAATGCACAGATGAAGGCGTGGTATGACGAATACAAGAAGCTCAACGTGGAACTGAAGGAGGCCAAGGCCATGCAGAAGAAAAACCCAAAAGATCCGAATGATCTGCAAGACCCAAAAGATCTAAATGATCCCAAAGATCCAAAGGCTACTTGAAGTATCCTGCTACGCAGCCCGACGAACTCACAGTAAGTCCATCTCAAAGAATTTGGGTCTATGTAGTTTTGCCAACAGAAGCAAAGTAAAGTAGATATCTTTTTTAATTTGGTAGACGACCATGGTAGTTTACAAGTTCAAATAAATGGTGGTTTCGAAGGCTCATCATCGCGATTTCCAAGATTGACTGAATCCACTGCGTCCACTGCGTATCCTGATGATACTTTGAGATCATGCGTCAACGCTGTTGGACCAAGTGACAACTCGGACTTCCCAAACAGACAGGTCTAATTTGGAGACTCTTTCACAGCGAGAACAATGTACGGCCGAAGGGCAGGATGGTCAGCATAGGGCTCGATGGGCGGAGAGAGACAAGATTCTTCCAGATTGAGTGGGATGCTGCTGCTTTTGGAGTATTCTGGAACTCCGTGTTCACCAGCAACTCGTACACACTCTGACCAACTGTATCTGTACTTGACTCGTTCTTGACAGAGCGGCAAGCTGCCATTCACTTGAACATGCAAGTCATCTATGAAGCATGGCGAGCTGACCTTGAGGGAATCGGTGTACCTCCACTGCGTCACGACGTGTACTCGAAACCTGCTGGATGCAAGTTTAGGGTTAGGATCAAGGGTCTCCCAGATAGAGCGCCTTGATTTATATTTTTTGCTTCGCTATTAGCGGTTTTTAAACAGTATTGTCCTTCACTAGCGATAATGAATATTCAGTTGGAAGCCCAGTTCCAGTTTAACCCGCGTCGTCATGACCATTCCTATCGCCCTCGGGTAACCGTGCGAGAAAACAACATCCTGATAAACTTGGTCATCTGGGTCGTCTGGGTCATACGCACAAGCCTCCTTGAAACAACACTGCGAAAAGTCGTGGATGAAGGGCTTGTGAGTGTCCCGTTCGACAATGACATTTTGTGGTCGGCAGTCATTCATGACGACGCCGTGATCGTTGATGGCATTCGCTATATCAACTGCCGATTGGACGATGCCTTCCAGCTCTTTTGCTTTGGGTACGTTTGAGGGGTCGGCCAACTGCCAAAGACTACAGCCGTCGATAAGCTGAATTAAGATACCGGGTATACGGAAGTAGACTTCCGTTTGAGCCAGGTTGGGCAGGGGTTGTGATACGTAGACGTGGGCGAGCATCGTTGGGATGCACGTTCCCTGAAGGTCGGCCAATCTCTCGTATGTCGCCGTCTCTGTGTCAAAGTACTCGAGAACTCGACGTTGCAGCCCCCCTTGGTACTGTGCGCGGCCTTCCCAAGAGTCCTCTTAGTAGTCGTCTGGAGACCAAAGAAACAGAGATGCAGCCTGCCCTTGCTCTATTCGGTTGAAAAATTCAGGGGCCCTGCCTTGATGTGCGTACTCTTGCCAGGTTGCTTCGTCTTCGGAGGTATGAGGTGAGTATTTACCGTTTATCGTGCGGAAATCTGGACCGAAACGTCGGTCATAGAGCTTCAGAATAGCCTTTCTAGGTCCTGTTTGGGTATCGAAAGTGACTACCATGACTGGCGACTGTGTGACCCTGAAAGTCTTCTCGATGGTCACGGAAAGCTGCTCGCTGACGCAGTCTTGAATGTCCGGGTGACGATGAGACTAGCGATCGACCCGCCACGTAAGGCGTTGAGGTAGGTCTAGGCATTTCTTGACAGATTCGATCTCGCGGGAAACGATGCAGAACCCTTTCAGCCAAGCCTCCTACAAACTTTCAGGGTATTCATGAATGACATGACCAACCCCGCGGAACTGCTTCGCCTACTGAGTCGGTGTATGAGGACTATGTCGACAATGAAGCGACCATAGTCGTCAAGACGAGCTGGCAACTGATGAAGAAGTACCCAAGACAGAATTCTCAAAAGGCGTTCAATTAAGCATGCGTAGGCTTTCCGAAAGATTTCGGATTTAGCAATGGCCTGTCTGCTCCGCGCCCTGACCTTGTTGAGGGGCTTGAGATGGGAGAGTATCTGGCGTTTCCGGTCCACAGACACGTCAAAAAGGATAGGGCTCGTTCCTCGAGGTCATCGTATACTGCTGGGGAATAGATTTGTATGGAAGAAGTGAGGCTGCAGAGCGCCGCCAATGACGGAGCTGCCCGCCTACGCCCGCAAGTGGGAACCAAGCTCTTTCCTATCTTGGGACATGCCGAGGTCACGACATTCACTACAGACGGCACTAATCCTAACTTGTTCAAACATCAAGGTGACAGCACTTTCTCGGAGACACGCAGACAAAGATTATGTGCTGGCCCGACTACTATCCTGGCTTTGACTAGGGTATAGTGGGAGATTACATAAGATACTACGTCTTCACTTAACCTTTTCCTGTAAGGTCTGCCTATCTCGACCATTTTACAGACGCATCAATACCTGGATAATGTCTGGTGGTGCAAGAGCCTAGGTATGCCTCAAGTGCTGGCACGTGCGCGATGAGCACACATCATAAACTCTTTGATCGCTTTTTTGTATTAATAGCATCCCGTGCATACTCAAAGAGCTATTAATAACTTTGCCTTTGATGCGAGTGCCCGCGCTAACCCAAAGTACGTACTTGGGAGCTTCCTGTAGTGGTTAGAGGAGTCTCCGTAGCTAAGAGTCCAATGAGTACATGAACCTGTAAACAGTTGGGTGGCTTCGCGATGGTGGACCAAGGCTGAACTGTTGTTTTGGCGCACTTATCCACTCGTAGGTGCCATATGGAGCACTCGGGTATACATAGATCGTATAACGGTACAAGCAGAGCAATGAAGGCACGGACGGGATGAAAATAATATGCTGTATTGTTAGAGCTACGGCAGCTAACTGTGTGTGAAGATCATAATAGTGCTCAGATACATGCGGGGATCCCTGTAGGACTAGGTCGCGTGGTGGCGTCACAACAGATCAAGTGCTTGCAAGTAGTATAAACCGGCATGTAGCCTCCATCTTGGCTGTTTTTTATTTTATTCATGTTTTTCATTTATTCATTCTTCTCTGCCCAGGTGCCGGCCTATTACATTGGTGCCTTCTCAGCACTTGGTCTCCTGGACCCAAACACGTAGAGTGTGCCTCCCGGTCGACAAACTGTAACGCCATGCATATAGCTTATACATATTTCTAAAGGCAACTAGCCACTCGTTTATGTACACAAATCGAGCCTCAGTTGGCAAATAACGACCCAATTTACCATGGCTGGCAGCAATTCAATTGCATCTCTTCTTTTATTGCTATTCCTAGTCTATGTGCGTTTACATTCCCCCCTGTAGATTGGCTCTGTTGCTAATAAGCCTGAATAGCACACGGCACTTGCCCTTAAAGGAACTAGAATCGAGAGCAACCTAGATACGATCCACTACCCTAGAGAAGCTCCTCCCCCCTTTAAGGTGAATTGCGGCCCTGGACCTCAACACGAGCGTTACGCCAACTATGGCGACGCTATCCAGGCAGTCAACGAAAACTACCTATATATGATGACGCGTCCCGGACTCGATATTGCAGAGCGCTTTGCCCACGGCTGCTGGGGCTTGCTTAAGAAGGGCACAGCTCATATATGGATGTGTAATAATGTAAGTTTGAAATTAGAGAACGAGATGAACCAGCGTCTATAAAGCATCTTGGGCTGTTTACTTAGTAACTTGTAACTCGGTAGAATGATCATACTATCTATGTAAGACACACAGCTATACTGCCGATGGCTATGCAGATTATAAATCAATGTCGAAAAGGAGATACAACCCTCGGTGAGGCATTCACCAGTAATAACTGGTATTTGTTTGTTTCGGCCTGATACCCTCTGTATTACTTCCTAGTCTTCAATGCTGCATTTTAGTTTGCATTTAATGCTTACTAAAGAAGCAGTGCTTTTGCAAAATACCTTGTAGGAAATATACTTGATACATATAATGTGAAATGTAATGGTTTGCTAGTCAGGATCAACTAGAATAATCAGAGACATTCACACAATGCTTTACAAGTATCTATACTCTGTGACTTTACGAGATTTCGCCTATGATATGCCTACTCCTACATTTATTATGTCAGTCCCTGCAGACAAGGCTTGGATGAGCCGGGTTGTGTTGTGGGCGGCTCTGTGATGCTTGTATTGTCGCCCTGAACGTGCTGTTACTTGATATCTGGTCCATGTCTAAATATATCTATATGTATTTGCAAAGGCACCTAGGTGCCTTGGTGCGCCGACAGTGAAGCGAATCTCAGCAGTGGTGGTGATCAGGGTGAGTTCTAGGACGTCTGAAGGCGAGGGCCGGGTTTGCACGAGAACGAGCCGAGAAAAGGAAGCAAAATGTCTCAGAAAAATATGCTATTGGAACCTGAGAAAACCTGAGTTTTGCTAGCGGCTGTGACAGTATGTATTATCCCCGCGTGAAAGATCAATTCATGAATGCATGCCACATTATTGCATCGTTCTATGGCCACTAGACGAGCCAGAACACACACGCTTGTAAGCTGCATCTTGGGAATACTCCGGCCGTGGGTCACTATTGGTAGATGGTTTTGCTCCATGACACCATGGTCTAACCCAACACTACAACACTACAACAACGTGATGACAATGTGAAACCACATGCAACCTGCAGAAGCGGTGGTGAGAGAGCCGCCGATGTCGGCAGCTGTGCGAGGGCAACACATTACGGAGTACAGAGTGGTGATGCGAGTCGATCAGAATTGGAGAGCCTAGTATTCGGTACGAAATGAGTTGTCCTAGCGTTCAATGAATGCATTCATTGAAATTGTAGCCGGATGCCCCGTATGGCACACTGAAATGCCATTGATCGAATTTGCTCTTTGACGACCCCAAGGCGCCGAATGCGGTTTGGAGCCGAGACCATTTTGTCCTCCCATCTCTTCCATCCTGGTCCCCGGTCAACGGTAGGCCCACTTCAATGTTCCGTTGTGACCACTCACACACCAGATCAACGTGACATTTGAATTGGTGGGTCGGGCCAGCCTATGCACGGTATCGTCACCGCCTTCCTCTTCACTGGAACCACTTGTGAGTCTTCCGATAAGAACAAAGCCCTCCGCGTGCCTCGTGCCTCTCCAAACTATCCATCTGACATCTCTTGTCATCAATTGAAACTCTCCCGGGAACATACCCCACAACTTGGGATTGAGTACTCCGTAGTACGAATCTGACACTAGACATGAGTCAGCTACCCGCAAGCCCCCTCTAACATCTCCACTCTTAACTAGACCACTTCGGTGTCGGCGACACTTTTTTTTTTTTTATGACGACGGAGCTCAATCTTAGCTCATCTCGCTATCGTCCCCGTGACGCAGACGCCATTCCTTCCAGCCTGCCATAGTTTATCTTTGGATTTTGTTGCATTGGTTACCCATCACCCATCTGCCACTGTCGCTACAAGCCTCCTTTCATAACTGCACGGCAGTCTTCTGTGGCCACCTCCACGTTCGTCAGTCTGCGCCCTCGTCATAACCATGGCGGGAACGACAAACCACCAAGCGCGTGGCTCGGATGACTACAATGTGTTTGACGACGCAAAGACATACTATGCTTCTGAAGAGCGACATCAGAACCGATTTGGCTCCCGGACACGTACATACTCTCAGGTATTGTTCCACTTGTTTGCGACGTCGTGGATACAAATTTTGACTGTACATAGAACAGCTTGATGAAGCAGTTTGAACGAAACGGCCTGCGTGAACCACACAGAAGAGGCAGCCACGGTGAGACTACACTTTTCCTTTCTTTCCATCGAGCGCAATCAACATATCTAATTCTGAAAATAGACGAGAGTTCTCTGCCCCAAGGCCGCCGATTCCTCATCCAAGTCGACCCTACTCTCGAAAGCTTGCAAGCACAAGAAGATACCGATGGCAATATGCAAATTACCATCGAGGACGAAGGCCCCAAAGTGCTCTCCTTACGAACCGCAGCTTCTGCTGGCCACAATCGTTTCGAAGTCCGAGGCACATATATGCTCTCCAATCTACTGCAGGAATTGACCTTGGCAAAAGAATACGGGCGGAAACAAATCGTTCTCGATGAGGGTCGGCTAAATGAGAACCCAGTGGATCGTCTGTCCCGCCTGATCCGTGACCACTTCTGGGATGGCCTGACTAGACGTATCGATGCATCCAGTATCGAAATAGCCGCGCGAGACCCCAAGGATTGGACAGATGATCCTCGACCACGAATCTACGTCCCTGCTGGAGTGCCGGAGCAGTATGAATACTACAAGCAAGTTGCCGAGGAGCGGCCTGAGATTCGTCTAGATGTCCAGCAGCTCCCTGAAAAGATCACACCCGAGCTGATCCGGGACATGAACGAGAAGCCCGGCCTACTGGCGGTCGAAACCGAACAGGTTGTGGACCCTGAAACGGGTCGAAAGACGCTACGGGGCCTCCCGTTCGTAGTACCTGGAGGAAGATTCAACGAATTATACGGCTGGGACAGCTACATGGAGTCACTTGGCCTGTTGGTCAACGACAGGGTTGACTTGGCAAAGTCAATGGTGCTGAACTTTTGCTTCTGCATTGAACACTACGGAAAGATACTCAATGCTACCCGCTCGTACTATCTTGGCCGATCACAGCCTCCATTCTTAACCGACATGGCATTGCGTGTGTACGAGAAAATCAAGCATGAACCAGACGCCAAGGAGTTCCTCAGACGGTCGATACTAGCCGCCATAAAGGAGTACCACAGTGTCTGGACATGTGAGCCCCGGCTTGACCCGGTCACTGGTTTGTCGAGATATCGGCCAGAGGGTCTTGGTGTGCCTCCGGAAACTGAGGCTGGCCATTTTGTGCACATTCTTGAGCCGTATGTCAAGAAGCACAATATGGAGTTCAAGGAGTTTGTTCGCGCGTACAATTATGGCGAGATCAAAGAGCCTGAACTGGATGACTATTTTATGCACGATCGAGCAGTGCGAGAGTCTGGGCATGACACTACATATCGATTCGAAGGCATTTGTGCCGACCTTGCCACAATTGATCTCAACTCACTTTTGTTCAAATACGAAACAGACATTGCGCGCACAATCCGCAATGTTTTTGACGACAAGCTTGTGATCCCGGGCGAGTTCTGCGATAGGACGCCATATCAGCCGGGAGAAGTGCTGGCTTCTGCAGCTTGGGATCGACGCGCGAAGCGACGCAAGCTCACTGTCGACAAGCTGATGTGGGACGAAGAACAGGGTGTCTTTTTTGATTACGACACTGCAAAGCGGGAGCGATGCAACTACGAAAGCTCAACCACGTTTTGGGCTCTGTGGGCGGGCATTGCTACGCCGAAGCAGGCAGCCGACATGGTTAAGAAGGGCTTGCCGCGATTTGAAGCGTACGGCGGTCTGTTGGCTGGCACTGAGAAGTCTCGAGGGGATATCGGACTCGAGCGTCCCAACCGACAATGGGACTACCCATACGGCTGGGCTCCTCAGCAGATGCTTGCTTGGACTGGTCTGCTCCGGTATAGCTTCACAGAAGAGGCCGAGCGTCTGGCCTACAAGTGGCTGTTTATGATTACCAAGGCGTTTGTTGATTTCAACGGTGTCGTTGTGGAAAAGTATGACGTGACGCGACCAGCCGATCCTCATCGTGTGGATGCCGAGTATGGTAACCAAGGGCTGGACTTTAAAGGTGTTGCCAAAGAAGGGTACGTTTTATCTCGTGATGATTGCTTTGCCGCGACGGTCGACGCTGACAAGAGTCTAGGTTTGGCTGGGTTAATGCCAGTTATGTGTATGGTCTGCAGATTGTAAATGCCCATATGCGTCGCGCCTTGGGTACTCTGACACCGTACCCGACGTTTATCAAGGCAATTGAACTGAGTTTGGAGAAGGAATTGGCTGATTTGCCGTGAATAGCGGCATGAAGCGGCTCAAGGTGGCGGGTAAAGAGAGCGTGAAATGGCATTGCTACAGCGTGTGTGTCTGTGGGTTCCAAGGTAGTTACCGATTAATTGCCCTCTCAATGAAACGTGTAGCGTATCTTCCAGATTGGTCTCAACACGAAGTCGAAGGAATGGGGTGAAGAACAGGAGTCAGCACATGACAAAGGTCCCTGGACGTCTGCGGCAGGATGGTCAAGCAAGGAGCATCATGTGACAGCCGTCATTCAATATTGGACTCCGGACATGTCAGCCAAGACACTGTTCCTTGTCAAAGATGGGAGGCGTCGATCAGGGGCCCCGTCCGGCCGTTGTTCTGTCCTCTGTCCTCCGTGGTCCGTAGTCCGTGGTCCCCGTTTCAGCTAGAGGGAAAACAAGCCCTTTACAATATTTTGTCCAGACTTGCCAAAAGTGAAATGGTTATAAGTACAGGTTGCAAAGGACAGTCATGCGAGGGCTTTGTGCCAAGAAGCGTCGGGTCTGCACGGTGAGGTGCAACGTGAGTGCAGTGGATAAAACGGATATCACGGGCAACTTCAGTCGAGTTGCATCGCTGTCTCGATCCAGCAGATGAATGGCACACACATGGCGGAGGTGACGATGACTGGCCGCGCCGGTGCCGATTCATTCACATGCCAGGACTTCCGCTGCGCCGGAATGGAGGGCTGGATCAATTGGTGTCCGGGGGGCGTCGTGGCGTACAATGGAGGGCCGTCCAATGAGTGCCTGAGGTTGTCGTAGTGTGGGGGAGGAGGGAAAGCAGATGCACAGTGTGGGGCGCTCTCGTGCCGAGATGCAAGACGAAGCAGGTTATTCTTCCAGGCTGGCTTGAGAGGCAAAGTGTGCAATTGCTTCACGAGGCAAGCAATTGGTATTGAGAGACTAAGCTGCGTGTGTTTTCTCGATGGCAGTATTCTTTTTTTTTTTTTTTTTCCAACCTTTTTTGACCCCATGGCACAAGTAATGGACGCTTGGACAAGGACACACGGGGACCCTTCGGAGCCACCAAGAACCACATCGCTCCGTGTCCAACCTCGGTCAATGGCGGCACGGGGGTGTTATTGCCACGGCTCTGATTGGCCAGGCCGCCGTGCATTCAGCAGAGCACTCGAGCCTTTGAGCCGAGCGCCAAAGAGCAGAGGGCGTCAGAGATTCAAACGAAGCGTATACGCCACAAGCGCATGGCCGCATGTTTCTCGATCTTCGTGCGGAATCCGACAGACACTGTCCGGACTATCCCGAGCCACGGACGCAACCACACTGTCCTGCCAGCACTGGCCGGCAAGCTCGTGGGGCGGCCAAGTTCCGAGGTGTAAGTCGTATGTAGACCTTGGGGACATGCCGAGCGGTGACTCTTAACTTTGCCTCTCGTGCCTCCAGAACTGCTTGTTTTCCTATTTCTTGTTTTTGCTCCTTGTTTCCCCCTCCCTCACCCCAGATCTCTGTATCCTTGACCCATCTAGGCGAATCTACTTTTGCTGGATCCCTAGATTCGCATCTTTGCCCGCCCCTGACAAAACAGCCCTTGATCCAACGGCCAAATAACAAGAAGAAACGTGAACAGCAGACAGCCGCAATCATGGCCGCCAACAACATGGTCAACCCCGCCGTCAACCCAGACGTGGAAGACGAGCTCTTCGCCAAGGAGGTCGCGCAGGTCAAGAGCTGGTGGGCCGACTCGCGCTGGAGGTACACCAAGCGGCCGTTTACCGCGGAGCAGATTGTCTCCAAGAGAGGCCACCTGAAGATTGAGTATCCCAGCAACGCGCAGGCCAAGAAGCTGTGGAAGATTCTCGAGGGCCGGTTCAAGGTCAGACATGACACCCGGCAAAGGCACTTGACACAGCAAGCTGACAGACGAGCAACGGCAGAACAAGGATGCCTCGTACACCTACGGCTGCTTGGAGCCCACCATGGTCACCCAGATGGCCAAGTACCTCGACACCGTCTACGTCTCGGGCTGGCAGTCGTCCTCGACGGCGTCGGCGTCGGACGAGCCCGGCCCCGATCTGGCCGACTACCCATACGTATGGCTGGCCGAGCACAAGACCACAAGACCACGGTGATGCTGACTGTGTGCGTAGACGACGGTGCCCAACAAGGTAGGCCACCTGTTCATGGCGCAGCTCTTCCACGACCGCAAGCAGCGCCAGGAGCGGCTCAGCACGCCCAAGGCCCAGCGCGGCCAGGTCGCCAACGTCGACTACCTGCGCCCCATCATTGCCGATGCCGACACGGGCCACGGCGGCCTGACGGCCGTCATGAAGCTCACCAAGCTGTTTGTCGAGAAGGGCGCCGCCGGCATCCACATCGAGGACCAGGCGCCCGGCACCAAGAAGTGCGGCCACATGGCGGGCAAGGTGCTGGTGCCCATTAGCGAGCACATTAGCCGACTGGTGGCTATTCGTGCGCAGGCCGACATTATGGGTGAGCTGCGCTTTTTTTCCTTTCTCTCATAAGCGTGTAATTGTGCCTTGACTGTCGCGATGCTCGTGACAGCTTACGGAGCTGGCATGTGAATGTTGCCCCTTTCCCCCACCTTGCTTCACGAAGAGTCATGCCCAAGACGACGACCGACCAAAATAGCAAAAAAATCCCAAGAGAAAAAGAAAATCATCTCTTGTTTCGCCAGAATGGGTAGCTGACAGTCCCTCCCCAAGGCACGGACCTGATTGCCGTGGCGCGCACCGACGCCGAAGCCGCGACGCTCATCACCACCACCATCGACCCCCGCGACCACGCCTTCATCCTCGGCTCGACCAACCCGTCGCTCCAGCCGCTCAACGACCTCATGACGGCGGCCGAAAAGGCGGGCAAGACGGGCGAGGCCCTGCAGCGAATCGAGGACGAGTGGCTCGCGTCCGCCAGGCTGATGCGCTTCGACGAGGCCGTGCTCGCGGCCATCGCCGCCTCGTCGTCGCCCGACAAGGACGCCCTCAGGCGGCAGTACCTCGCCCAGGCAAAGGGCAGGTCCAACGGCGAGGCGCGCGCCGTGGCCCGCGGCATCCTCGGCGCCGACGTCTTCTTCGACTGGGACGCGCCGCGCACGCGCGAGGGCTACCACCGCCTCAAGGGCGGGTGCGACTGCGCCGTCAACCGCGCCGTCGCCTACGGGCCCTACTGCGACGCCGTCTGGATGGAGAGCAAGCTGCCCGACTTCGCGCAGGCCAAGGAGTTTGCCGACGGCGTGCACGCCGTCTGGCCCGAGCAGAAGCTCGCGTACAACCTCAGCCCGTCCTTCAACTGGAAGGCCGCCATGCCGCGCGACCAGCAGGAGACGTACATCCGGCGCCTGGCCGCCCTCGGCTACTGCTGGCAGTTCATCACCCTCGCCGGCCTGCACACCACGGCCCTCATCAGCGACCAGTTCGCCCGCGCCTACGCCGCCCACGGCATGCGCGCCTACGGCGAGCTCGTCCAGGAGCCCGAGATGGACGGCGGCGTCGACGTCGTCAAGCACCAGAAGTGGAGCGGCGCCTCGTACGTCGACGAGCTGCAGAAGATGGTCACCGGCGGCGTGAGCTCCACCGCCGCCATGGGCAAGGGCGTCACCGAGGACCAGTTCCACTGAGAATGAACCGTGTTTGCCGAACAAGTTGCTTTTTTTTTTTTTAAATCTGGGGAACAAAATTGAAGAGAAAAATGTGCCTCGCACGTGGTTGCTTGTAGAGATATTGTTTCGTGGGAGAGGGGCATCGTTTTTCATCCTGGCCAGTGGCCCGTGTCGATTTGCCCGACGTCATTGATCTTTTTGTACATGAATCAAAAATCCCCACCTAGTAGGTGGCAGCATGGTAGAGATATTCAGTTACATTTACACACATAAAGTGTTTTCTATGTGCACCGCTGCTCGACACTCTGCTCAGCTTTTGTAGCTTCGCCACAGCACCACACCAATGCGGGTATAATCACCGTCCCATTCTAAGTACCCGTTCACTGACCTGCCTAAAACCCACCAACGCTGGAGGCAAGCTGTCTGTACAGACTCCGTACTCCGAAGAATTTGAAAAAAAAAAAGAGAAGAAGGAAAAAAAAGGAATACCAAGGCCCGCACTCTGCGACAGCGGCGTAAAATTCATTAGTCATGACATTTCAGGCTCCTCTAACCACCACCAAAATCCACCTTCTACCTCCCCCATTAGTCCGCCTCGGCCAACTGCATTATCAACCTTGCTGCCATGTCGAGGAACGGGAACGGACTCGTCACTTCCTTCTCTTCAAGTAGCTTGCCCTCGGGCGTCTCGTAGCCTGAAGACTTGAAATCTACCAAGTACACCCCTTGCTCCATCTCATATATTTGAATGTCCAGGTGTAGGGCTACAAACTCCTTCTTGTTCGGATTTTCCTGTGCTAGAATGTGGTAACTGTCTGGCGTGCCACCCTGCACCTTGTCCACGCCTTCGGGCGGCGTCTGAACATGCTTTTTGAGTGCTGCAAAGACACATGAGTTAGCCTTTATTCATCTTCAAAAATGAGGGGGAAAAGGAAGAAGAAGAAGAAGAAGAAGAAGAAGAAGAATCAGCCTACTGGAAGACTCCCACCGCACTTTAATGTGCCATGGATCGGCTGGAAGCTGGTACCGCTTGGCCGGGTCCAAACTCGAGCTTGATTCCCGTTGCAGTGGTGTGCCGTCGTACTCGTCCGCAAAGCTGCCGTCTCCGCTTGGTGCCTCGCTATCCTTGCTATGCACCTGAGAATATTCCTCGTCTGGAATGTACTTGGCGCCCAACTTGTGCAGTGCCTTGTGGATGCAGAGCAAAGCCTCCCACGGAGCATTCCTAGACCGAATACCAAACTGCCACCGAACCGGCTTCGATTTCTTGGGTGGATTGATTGGTGTCATGCCTTGCGGGCGCTTGCTGCCTTCCTCGAGCCGCATCTGAACCCGTGCATGTGGCTTGAGTCGTCTGGCCGCTTCCTCCTTCTCCGCGTCTGTTCTCGCCGTGGGTGGTTCATCATGAACTGCAGAAACTTGAGGCGGCTGGGAATTAAGCCCCGCCTTGAGCCTCTCGATGAAGTCTTTGTGGTATGTCGGCAAGCTTGTCGGCAGAATACCAACCTTGCTGACATATGGTCGAGGTGAGATTCCACCCGACGCGCCAGATCTAGCAGAGGACATGCTCAGCATCGGGCTTGATGATGATTCCTCAACTTCCGGCGTCAACGGTTCTTGGCCTTCTGGAATCATAGTCAGCACTCTCACGGCATGGACATGCGGTGGCTTTAGGAAACAGACTTACGGTTGACTTGCATAAGCTTGTTTTCCCGCACAATCATGTAAGCATCCTTGATAGCCGAAGGCTCCTCGGACTGCAAGGCTTCTTCAACATCCAGCTTGCCGTAACCCATAGTTTTACTAATCTTCTCCGTGACTTCGTTGTGCAACCTCTCTTGCACCTGAACATGGGCATTCGGAGCTATATCCCTAGTTTGAATGGCCTTGTTGGGGTCGACCCCAGTGTTGAAAAACTCCTCCACAGGCATCTGGAGGTAAGCTGGCAGGTCCGTCAGGAACCATGGATCCTGCCTGATTTCCTCAATAGTAGCTCTCTGCACGGGGTTGACAACAAGCATCCTTTTAATCAAATTGGCCGCCCCCGACGGCATCCACTGGGGGATGCTGTAAGTGCCTCGGGCAATCTTGGCAAACAGGCTGGGAATATGCTCGTCGTCAAACGGCAATCGTCCAACCAGAAGGACGTACAAAATCACGCCGCAGCTCCATACATCGACCTCGGGACCAGCGTACAACTTTCCGCCAATAACTTCAGGCGCAGCGTAGTTGGGGCTTCCGCAGCTCGTCTTGAGGAAATTGCCGTCCGTCATAATATTGCTCAGGCCGAAATCGGCAATCTTGACATTCAGATTATCGTCCAACAGCAGGTTCTCCGGTTTCAGGTCGCGATGGACAATTTTGTGACGGTGGCAGTACTCGACAGCACACAGCATTTGCTGAAAGAAGCGCCGTGCCTCGGCTTCCTTCATACGGCCATTTTGCACGATGTAATCGAAAAGTTCTCCGCCTGCATACTCAAGCACCATGATGATTTCGTTGTGGGTTTTGATAACGGTATATCTGTATAATGTCGGTCAACCACCCTGTCATTTTTTGTCCATGCATGGCGGAAATGTAAAGAGGAGGCATCAAAGCATCACGTACAGCTTGATAATGTGGGGGTGCCGCAGTAGCTGCAAGTATTCAATCTCCCGTTCGACGCGGCCGGCCATGTCCCGACTGATGAGTTTTTTACGGGCGATAATCTTGAGAGCAACTTGCTGTCCGGTGAGTTGGTGAATGGCCAGCCTCACTTTACCAAAAGATCCCTCGCCCAAGGTTCGCACAATCTTGTAGGCGCCGATGCGCTGTTCGGTTTTGGTCTTGTCCCGCAACGACTCCATGGCATTTTGACGGCCGCCGCTTAGCTTGGGGGACCTGGTGGCATCGTCCCGTCCTTGGTGCCGGTGGTGATGCTGTGTCGGTTGTTGCTGTTGTTGCTGCTGCTGCTGCTGGCGCCGGACGTGGGATGAGGAGAGGGAGATGGTGAGCTCTTCGTCCTCAAAGCCTCCTCGAGGGGCCATGGCGGGGGAGGGACTAGTTGGAGGATGGCAGGATCGCTGGCAATGGGCGGTTGGCGCCGCGACGCAGATACGGCTTGATGATGATGCGCAGGTGCAGACAGACGAGTCAGACCGGCTGGCGGGAGGGTAATGATGAAGATGGTGCAGTACTGAAGGCTGCAAAGACGGAGGAGGTCAGGACCATGGAAGGTGGGGGGATGAGTTAATTGTCGTGTGGTGTGGTTGATACGGCCTGGGTCAAATTGCCAATGGCTTTCGGGTGGTTACCGCAGTGGAGGGGTACAGCAAAGAGGTCTGGTACATCGGGGCTGACTGGTCTGCCAAGTGTCTCACGTGACACTACGAAAGCTGGCGACTCTCCGTCTTGCCGCCCGTATTGTGAATTTGTGACGACAAAGCTGCACGTACAATATCACAACATGTATTAATCGCTCGACATTACGCTACGATCGCCCCAATGACTCCTGCAAGCCTGCAGGAGACGATTGTTTCACATGGTTCCTCTCGGCTAGGCTTGATGGCTGCCCTCATAACAAGCAATCTTTCAGATGTAACTGGTTGCGCAGCAAATAGTCTTCCACAACGCCCTCATTATTCGGAGACCTCCCAGCCTCACACAGAGCCATCATCGCCCACAATCTCATCATCAAAGTGATATAGCGGACCCTCTTCCTCGACTAGCACAGCATCCCCTCTTGCAGTCCCACTTGGCCCAGACTCCGTCTTCTCAGCCGCATCTTCCTCCTCATCCCAGTCGTCCCCGGCGTCCCTAAAGTCATGAGCAAGGTGCACGATGGAGTTGTATTTATAGCAATTGAAGCATAGCGTGTAGTCATCACAGCTTGTGCAATTAAGTAGACCCCCCACAGTTCTAATTCGCAACAATCACAGAACCATCCTTGATTCCGCCTTCCCCTCCTTTTCCGTCTCGAAGTTGGCCTTTGGGACGAGACATTCGCCTCCGCAAGGCCAGGAATGCTAATCATAGGGGACGCACGCGTCAACAAACGACCATGGGAAAAATGGCATGAGGCCTGGCTACGAGTCTTGGAACAACGAACCTCTCATAATCATGATACTGGGCAACTTCCAACGCAGTCTAGTCGCCTAAAAGTCCTCAACTAGAAATATGCGGGTCTGCACCACTGTCAAGCAGGAAAGTGACTGTTCCATCGTGGTATGCCGCTCGCCTATCTTGCCATATCAAGATGTTCGCAGCACGCGCCCCCAGAGAAGAGGCGTTCAACCGTCCTTATCCCCGACGTTGACATCAACACCGACTCGCACAGAGCGCACCAACACCTCTTTCACAAGGTCGACTTGTCTGCTGAGAACGGCATAATGGAGGGGCACCCGGCCAATGGCGTCTTTGACGGCGAAATCCGAGTCTGGGACCTGGAGCAGATTTAGAACCTCGAGGGAGTTGCAGCAAGCGACGTGCGCTGGTTTCTTGCCACAGGCATCCTGCACATCGATGGATATCTTGTGATCCAGGAGGCTTTGTATGATACCGCTCTTGCAGTCTAGGCTGGCGGTGATGATGGGATAACTTGAAAAGCGCCCACGGAGGGTAGGGTCGGCGCCCCTTTCGAGGAGAAGCTTGAATATCTCCTCTTTGTCTGCATCGTCTTCGCGCTCATCTCGGAGGCTGGTTGCTATCAAGGGCGTGCCATGGCACTCGGGCAATCAAGCTTGATGTCTGAGCCACTTTCGAGCAGCAACCTGACCGTTTGTGAAGTATCACATACGCAGGCAACATGCAAAGGTGTACCCAATACCTCCATGGTAAGAAAGTGTAGCCGTGACGGCATTCTTTGTAAGGAGATATTTGACAACCTCATCATTTCCTCGCACAATTGCGACCATGAGGGGTGTAAATTTGGACTTGTTGATTCCGTCCACCTTGCACCCGGCAGCGACAACAAGGCTGATGAGGGTTCGGTCGTGCTCATTTACGGTATTCACATCCACTCCGGCTTCCAGCATCAATGAAGCCGTATCCTTGAAACCGTCGATGACAGCACCTACCACTGCGTCTTGGATCGACTGGCGTATTAGGTCAGGCTAGTCCTTGGCCTCGTTGAGAAGCACCTTGCAGGTTTCGACTCGACCAAGCAGGATAGCATACCACAGCGGCGTTCCTTTTTTCCCTGTTTGTATCCGCACCAAGGCCAACAAGTGCCCTGATGGTGGCCCGGTGCTGATAGGCAGCCTGCAGCGGCAGCCATTCCTCGTCGCCACACACATCGTTGACATCTCCGTTGGCCTCGGCGAGAACTCGCACAGTCTCGGTGTGGCTGCCAAGCGCAGCGATCCAGAGGGGGGGTTGACCATGCCCATCACGCGTGTTGACGTCTGCCATTTTTGAGATGAGGTACCGGGTGGCCTCGAGGTAATCGTCGCTTGCTGCCACGAAAACTAGGACAAGTCAGTATTGTAGCGCTTCGTAGAAACATTTGGTGTTGACGTACGTGGTGGGCATTTCCACTGGTCGTCAGCCTCGGGTGGTAGACATTCCTGCATTTTCCTGTGCTTGAGAATAGGGTCGGCTGCTAGGAAATGCCCGCTTTCGCATGCAGATTGCAAGGGCGTCAAACCAGAGTTATCCTTACCATCAACAGCAGCTCCATTATCCAAGAGCATTTTTACTACATCCTGTGCGCCGAATGCGGCGGCAATATCTAGTGATGTCTCGCCGAGCTTTGTCTTGGCGGCCAAACTTGGACCTCCATCTACTAATAGTTTAGCAACGCCGGCATGGCGGCTTCGACGAGCAAGATGGAGCGGTGCCATATGGTTGAATAGTAGTGCATTTGGAGGTTGGGATCCGACCCAAGGCCAAGAGTTTGGCAACAATATCTTCCATGCCCAGCGAGGAAGCACGGCACAGTGGGAATGCCAACCGAAGCAACGGGTCATTGCGCTCTAAGAAGATTGACGCCTCTTGATTCTTCAGCTCTTCGTCCTCGAGGACATTGTTCGCATAATCCTTACTGCTACTAGATTGTTCTGCTTGCTGTGTCGTTGTGTGTTCCTCTCTGGGCTTTCTCCTGGGAGTGTCATGAGGTGGTTTGGAAATGTGATGCACCAACTCTCGGAACAAATCTAGGTTTCCACTGGATGCCGCAACTTTGAAGGCACTATGCAAGTAACCATGGTCAAAATCCAGATCCGACGGATATGAACCGAGGATAAGACGAAGAGTAGAGAGCTTGCCTTTCCTCGCGGCCTCGACCAAGGCCAGGCCGCGCGATTGAACACCATTCTTGTGCATTTCTAAAAGACACGTGACGAGGTTATCAAGTCCAAAGTGTGCTGCAACAAGAAAGGCGTTCGACTACCCACGGGAATCTTTTAGAAAGCCGGCAACGCAGAATATGCGTCGATCCATCGTTTCAAGTTCGGAAGATGATTGAAGACTGTTTCCAAGACATCATCAAGTGGACCAGCCTGTGTCAAATGTCTGTTCCAAAACTCAACTGCATATGGTAGTTGTAAAGCACCTGAACCTGTTTAGCCACTGTCATCGTGCAAGTGCACCAAACAAATCTACAGAATGTCCAAATGACGGTCGCGTTCCTTCGCAAATACCATCTATTGGAACCCGGCTGTTGCTGTTCGAACTCACTGGACCCAAGCCACGGATGAATGACTGAAAGACAGAACTGAATCTCATCTTGGACTACGACAAGGAACCCGCCGAACAATTGCAGCATGTGCGCAATGGTGTCGTGAGCAGTCGCGTTGCTTGGGTCCGTGTCATCAGTCTTTTTGACCGGGCAGAGGCACAGATCTGAGACGACGCAGAACTCAACCGTCCTTAATGGCCTGACAGCCGACAGCATCCACGAAATCAGCTTCTGAGCCCAAGGTTGGCGGTCACTCGGGATTTCCGACAGGACAGTCTCTAACAGGAGCTCCGGTCTGCGTGTCTCTAATTTTCCCGGAAGCCTGGGGACGGACTCGAACGGGTTCGGTGTTGATCTGAGCCGCTCCATCAAGAGCCGGCACAGCGACTCATCATTCGAGAAGCTGGAAATTATTGACTTGGTAGGACTCTGGAGATTCTCAAAGGCGTATCACCAGGGGGCTCCTCGAGCTCTCCTTTTTGTTCTTTTCCTCTTGACCCTTGGATACTCGTAGTGGTCGTCTAGCTACTTGTCAATACATTCAGCTTAAACCGTTACACAGTCTATCAATGCGTGACATTTCCCAACTAAGACATGTGAGTAACAATAAAAGTCGCTCATTCAAGACAACAGCAATCGTTATACTGCCGCCTGCAGGAAACAACAACAGGCATTTAGTGTTCGTATGATTTTACTCTTCATCCCCCAATGCCACCCGATAATTGACACAGCTGAACAGAAGACTCTTGAGGGTCTGAGACCGGTGTTCCTGTTCCAAGGGGACACAGTTATGAAGGAATAAGACAACAGATTCCATTAACCAGATATTATCATTTCACATATCCGTACCATGATGTCGTTATTCTCGTTATATCATTTTAGGCGCCAAGACGCGGTCGCGTGTATAAATTCTATAGTGTAATCGAACGAACCTCAACATGCATAAACACAAATGTTGTACATACTGCAGTACTGAAACGGGGTATCGATAAGTCAATTCAAGTCTATCTCTCTTATTTAAGGTAGGAAAAAGGGTAACGTTGGTAGTCACGGTATCTATACATGGTGTCTCACCCTGTTGCGGGTCTACACATGATGTTACACGTGATATTAAGTTGTAAATATTGCAACAGTCTGAGTATTTAAACTGTTCTTCCTCCCCGCATAATCTAAGCTTTAGGTGGTTACCATGTTGAGTTGGCCTGTACCCTTGTCCAAGTTGGCTATACATTTACTTTGCTCTGATATATATCATTGCCTCTAGATGACTGAGCCGATTTGCATCACGTCCCAATGCGGACTATGTCAACTCGATGTTGCCTATGGTGAGGAAGTAGCGGTCTGTACGCTTTATCATTCCTGCTCTCGCCGAGAATCTCGCGTGTTGACTTCCCTTCTAGACAGTTTCAGAAATTGGAAGCGAATGATTGCTGAAAGCTTGTGTGATGGACTTGTTTGCGATCATGCTGACGGACTTGGAATCAGCTGCCATCCAGAGTGCCTTCGCATTGCTGAACTTGAGTGTTCGGAGCGACTGATGAAGGCGACCAGACATACCTTTCAAAGCACCGTGGGAGAGAAACATCGGCGCCGAAACTGGATGCTGGATTGCTTGAGCTCCAAGCTCCAGGCTGGCATTGCCGTCCCAGACCGCAAAACCCATGTTGTGCGACTTCCGCCAGAGCTTTGTCGTCTAGTAGCCGAACAACTACTATAATATTGTGCTACGACACTTGCTCGCAGTTTGTGGAAACCCCCTGAGCAATGTCGTATAACGCTTGACTGCACGATATGGTGCAATCTTATTCACTTTGAGGGGGGGGAGTACATCTCATCCCTGTCGAATTTCAAAAGCCAACACCACCTAGAACTTCTATTCCGTCTATCAACGAATATGCCTGACCGTTTATATACACGAGAGAACCACCTTGGTCTTACAAAAGCACTTTTCTCTAATCCGGACTATTTGCCCGTATTCAGATGTATTCCCAATACGTGGTGGCGAACCTTCGACCTCTCAGAGAGGAATCTTACAATTCTTGGTGAATCGGATGTGAGGTTAACCTTTGCAAGTTGCTTAGGCTCCACTAATAGCTTTTTAAGGGCATCAAACTCCGTGGCCTTACCGTTGTTGGCCAGAATCCGGTAGCATGGAGCGTGCCCCCAATAGAGGGAGTTCGATTTGCATATATCAACCTAAGATACAGAGGTGACGCCAGTCGCATGGTAGCATTCTCTTGTAACGATCCGCTGATAACTGGCTACTCCGCTCTATGGAACTATCAAATAGCTATGATTCATGCCCATAAAGATGGAGAGGACCTGTCTTTTTATCAATTGATGCCAAATGCACGTTGGCTATATATGCCAGTGGACCAAGGAGAGCTTATCACGGAAATTTACACGGGCTCTGGCTGGATAGGACGAGATAGCGCCATAGGAGTTAGTTTGACCACCTACAAATCCCAATCTACAAGGAACTGACAATTGTTTAGATCAGAACTAACAAGGACCGCTGTTTTTTGGCGGGAATCTACTCAACAAGATCCTCAAGGCAATGGGCTCTTGTAGACCGGCCAGTTCAGACACGTAGCCGCATTTTCTACGGGACTATTGACGGCCACATCAATATACTAGCTTTCGAAAAATCAATTTCAGACGAAATTTGGCCAATGTTTCCAGCAACCCACTTCTTCACCTCATTCTATAATCACGAATTAAGAAGATTACTTCTACAATTCATTAGACCTTACAGGCTTGGTAATAATTGCCCCTTGTAGAACGAAAGGCGACAAGGCCATAAGTGGCCTGTTATTGCATTTCGCAGATGGACATCGGGATAGTGTTGGTGAGGTTCGCCTGGACTCATTAGGCCAAACGCTGAAGATCAGTGAGAAGGAGACTGTAGTTTTAGGTTTCAGGAGGCATGATGGCAGATATCCTTATGTTTCTGATATTGCAACATCGTCGTCAAAGTTTACGTCGGCTTCATCAGCGTAATTCGTCTATTTGCCGCCGGCAGGTTGGAGTGGTTTTGGTCTCACCGGCAGTGTTGCGTGATATATGAGGGAGAAAGGAGTCTAGAAACTGCATGACCCACACTTCTTAACTTTTTAAACTTTCTCTTTTACCGCATTAATATGAATATCTACTGAGGTTAGATGCCAATCATCCGCGTAAATCTGTACCCGCCAAGTACTGGAAGTAGTCGTCGTGCACGTTTCTACTTAGTCTCTTAAGTGGATTTACACTAAATAGTGAACGCAAGACGTATCCACCCATTCCTATGTAGCTGTCAAGAACGTCTGTTTCATCTTTTGCGCAATATTTGGCGGGCACTTGCTGTGCGGGTTCTGAGGAAGCAGCAGCCTATACTTACTACATCACCTACGACACATTACATTTATGTGTAAAAACTTGCCACTTATAAGTACAGTATTAATACTATGGTGACATAATTGCCCATCCGCCTCAAATGATATGACTAAATCAGAACAGGCATTGTCAAGTTCCCTGGGGAGAGGATTAAAGTATAACATGACCACAATGCGTTACGTCGAGGCAAATACCGCTATTCCTGGCCCAAGATATACCATTAGGGAACTGCGGCGGAGAATCCCGCTAGCCTTGGCCCCTTTTGTTGTCATGGATCATATCGAGCATGACAGGACAATGTCTGATGCGTGGAAATACAAGTGCATATAATGAACTAAATGAGTGGATGCTAGATGCTTTCTAATAGGTCAAAGCCATACGAAATGAGATGTCGCGATCCAACAGTTAGTACCCTTATCCTGACGAGCCCGGGCAACGCAATGCTCCTTATATATTGTCCGTCCGGCCTAGAAGATTCTCTGTATCTATTTTAACCCCTTACCCAACCAGACCCATCCGCACGCTCCGAGTCAGTGACGCTCGATGCTGCCCTTACAGAATGGGTGTCCTCTATCTATTAGGTTTTGTTCTCCGGCACATTTCCTCTCGAGTCGTCCTCGGCGGCGGCACTGCTAACCCAGAATGGGCTCTCCTTGCTGGCATTTTCCATCCCAGGAAAATCTTCTTTGCTTATTGGCGGAAGATTAGTGGTTACATCGCTTACAGCCTCCTTCCACCAGTCTTGAAGATATCCCTCCAACATATTATGTAACTTTGTTCTCTCCGTTGTCTCCAAGGTTTACACATCCGGTTAGATTAGTATCGGTGAACCGGCACAGGTCATGTTCCGGCGTGCGAATGCAGATGCTGCAAGTTGTATTCAAATCGGCTGTAATGGATGTGCTGCATGAATGCATTGCTGGGACCATTCTTCGGCCTTTGGGTATGCATTGAGACGACCTTGAACAGCATTTTTGACCTAGCAGCCAACAAACACTTCGCTGACATGCCAATCACTACATGAGTGTGATAGATTAAGCCCAAATATTCATGCACAATACATGCAAGCTCCGTCTCATCCGGCAAACGAGAGCCAGTAATAGACTGCTTTTGCCCGAAAAAGCAAGCTTCGATCAATACGCTGTGCAAATTGTATGGCCCGTACGCAGTTGGTGCTGGTTTAGGGATTACAAATTGTAACCCCCGTGGTTGACTAGGAATGCATGTAGTGACCTCAACTATAGGAGGGCATTGCACGTCGTAACCCTGACCGGGGGTTGCGGCTTGTGATCCCTGACAATAGGCAGGGCAGCAAAATTGTGACCCCCGCAAGATGTAGACCTACAAAAGGGAGCTAGCTATATTGGTCCCGCCAGACCAAATTTCATGGCGGACTCCACCAGACATTTCCCCGAGGGTGGAGGTAATTAAATCTCGGCGTAATGACAGTCTCGCCATGGAATATTGTGGGGTCTGTTTTCTTCAGGCGAGGAGGCAATACGCAAGATAAGGGATCAACGAATATTTTTCAGGCACCTAAAGAGTCTATACGAATCTTTCATAGCCTCGACCACATTTTCTTTGGAGGTTACAGAAAAGGCCCTCGAAGAGAATGGCTTCTTTAATCTAGAAGATCCGGCTATGGGAGAATATGTAGAGCAGATGGAGCGTAGAAGCTTTCCCTTTCGTCTTAGAATATGGTTTAGACTTTTATAAGGAACGAGTCCCAACGATAAGGTAAGTACGCCGAGACTTTTATCATGGCAGCTATTTGACCCTTTCTAGCGTATTACCATCATTATCGAAACCGTCCTCGGGAGATGCGCGCTGGCGCACTGGCTGAGATACAAAGCATACCCCGGGCACATCGTTTGCTTTAGGGCAGGTGGTCCAAAAGCTGGTCGACGCTCGCTGCTGGTTCAACTATGGGCCAAAGGGTCACACGTGGAATACTACAGGGGCTCACACCTACACGATATGCCCTAAGAGGAGGGAGCTCGGTTGCTATGGGAGATCGAGCCGTCTACACTCGCTGAAGCAGGCTGTGTTGCCTTGTCAAAGGAGTTCCCAAACGGGGGCGTGTAAGTTGGCTCTTAGCCCAAATGAGGTCGGCATTGACATATATGTAGAGTCATTCTCGATGCCCGGGTTAACTACGAGATGAAGGAAGGGTACGCAATTACGTTCGAATTTGCGAAAGATGATATTATTACGAACTGGCCTAAACTGAGGATCCCGGCTAAGTTGGCGCAGAAGGTGGTCAAAATGCAGAGTAAAACCATTAGGGTGAATTATGAACTTGCTATATAATCGCGTGGATCATTACTTTTACATCTCTAAGCCTCAGTTTATTGAATCCATGACAACCAGTTAATCTCGTTGTGAATCGGGGCATTGTACGCGGTCAAGTTCGGTATTGGCTTAAAGGCGGCTAGGTCCTCTGCTGATTCTGTTAGTTGTGTTATGGGATGGCAAACTTTCAACGACGAACCCACTGATGTGATGTGCCGGCTCGCACAACGGGCTCCAACTGTCGTGTAGGGCCTATTCAAAACATCTGAAGACATTTCCTCTCCCGGAAGCTATGCATCGTTATCACGTGGCCTTTAGCGGCACGTGATAAAGCCGTGCCTTCGTGTAACCTTCTACGAGACGAACAATATGCAGGCTGCTTCTCCGCACGTTCACAACCCAGGTGCCGCCAGAAAAGAGATGAGGAGGAAAGAAAAAACCAAGTTTACTGTTCCTCGAATGACATGGACTCTTCAGAGACATCACCGCTCCTCTCTCCTGTCAAGAGTCACCAGGGCGAATCAACACGGATCGAGCGCAAAAAGGCAAGTCCGGCCGTCATCGTCCTTCTTCTCTTGCTCTACACCATATTTCTAGACCTCAGTTTCTTCCTCATGGAGCCAGCACAAACCCGCATATTGGAGCGCATCTACTGCCGTGAATACTATCAAGAGCATGATCCAAGCCTCATTGGGAGCGATGGCCGAGATGGCGTTGATGAGGAGTGGTGCAAAGTGAGCTGGGTCCAGGGCGAGGTAGCCATGCTGAAGGGTTGGCAACTGACATTTGACAGCTTGGGAAGTGGGTTCTTCTTCTCCTTTGACATGCCACTTCCGCCTGTCGGAGCTAAATATCCCCGTCATAGTGTTGATCTTCTCCATTCCATGGGGCTACGCAGCAGACATGTACGGTCGAAAGCCAGTGATTATGCTTGTGAGTGTGGCAATCCTGGTGAAACACAGCTATGTGCAGTTGGTCAGCTATCTCGGCGGAGCCATACCACTGCAATGGATCTGGTTGTCGGCACTGCACGCTGTTTTCGGCGGCGGCGTGCCCGTTTGCACCGCTCTTACGCACACCATTGTCTCTGATGTGGTTGCGGAGCGAGACAGGTGTGTTGACCACCTGCAACACTAAGTGCTACAAAAAGTCTGACTGAGGCACGTAGGGCGACGATTTTCTTCCAGCTGATGGCTGTGAGTATCACGGCGGAATTTCTCGGCTCCCTTGGTGCCGCCGCACTCATGGTCTGGAACCCCTGGATACCCATGATTCTCGCCATTCTCATCAAAGTGACTGGCATTGTGATACTGGTTCAGCCGAAGGCTGACTCTACATTAATCCATAAGTTTTCCGAATAATGAGGGTTTGGTGCAGGCTTGACAAATAAGTTTCTATTGGTCCAAATTTTGTATGGGAAATCGCGAAAGAAGGCTGGATTGGTTGGTGGCTCTAGAAAAGTGGGTAAAGGACAGCCACCGTCTGTCGGTGCTTCTTTGTTTACTTCTCTGTTTACAATCGTTTACAATCGTTTACAATCGTTTACAATCGCTAAATTTGCCCAGCGATCTGTTCGTTTGCTTGGCCAGCAGCCTTTCTTCCATTATTGAAACAGATGTACCGCATGGTTGGGTATGGATTATGATTCTAGGGGTAATATTAGTCCTAGATCTGAATTGGCAGTCCATTGCCCGTCTTGCGACCGAACAAAATCACCAAGTAATTTCGTTAGCAGGAGGAAATCTGCCAATCCAACTACAACCTGTCTGGAATGCCGGGACCACCGCAATTCCGAGGTAACTGACACCATTGATATACTATATATGCCTCCCTAACCTGATCAAGCGTGCCAGGTCCAAAGGTGCCGTCCTTGCATTGAGAAAGCTGGCTGTCCGTCCTACCTCAGCTGAGAGATCTGCCCCGAAAAGAACCGACAGAGACGCTGGCCTATCGCCTCCTAACCAGAGATCTGGAACCCAACCTACATCGCCAGAGAAGCTACGGCAACAACATACAGCTAGGAGTTTGTTCGGAGAGCCAGGCAGCCAGCCGCAGATAGTGCTGGGGACG
This sequence comes from Metarhizium acridum, assembly GCF_019434415.1. Classification (NCBI taxonomy): domain Eukaryota; kingdom Fungi; phylum Ascomycota; class Sordariomycetes; order Hypocreales; family Clavicipitaceae; genus Metarhizium; species Metarhizium acridum. The sequence continues at coordinate 714,027 of NW_027094016.1, read as the reverse complement.
CCGATCCCACCAACCCAAGCGAGCTCGCGGCTCTTCCGGGCTCTAGCTCCCTCACCGCCTGTGCCGCCCTCGACCGATCCTGTCGCCTCACATTCTGATCCATCTACTGTCCGAAGCAGCACGACTGGTGTGGACTACTCTTACCTGGCTGTTAGGTTCCACAAGGGCGGGAAGGACTCGCAAGATGATGCCTCCAAGGCCGGCGCCAGGGCCAAGCAGGCCACTATTCGGCGCGACCATCGTTCACGACGCCGTGCAGGGGAGGCTGTGTCACTAACTCCCACAATCTCTCAACTCGGCGTCTTTGAAGGTTCTGATGGTCCTGGAGAAGGTATCCTTGTGCTGTGGTCCCGGCAGTTTGTTCAAGCTAACCACGGAACGTAGCTGGGAGTCAAGATCGACTACAGGCAAATGAGCTCCCAGATGGGGATGGAATGACCAAGGAAGCGGATGACAGGGGACAGTTCTCTGAATCTGATGTTGACGTCGAGGACTATTTCAACTTGCTGCTTTCACCTGCTCGACCACGGAAGTACCTCGAACACCTAGGGGTAGAGTCTGATTCCGATCTAGGGGACGAAGACGGGAACGATAATAGCAATGCCTTGGACGAAAGCCCTCTTCGCTATTGCTCGCGGCAGCCTTCCAGAAAGTCAGGGCCTCGTCGCCGTGCTCGCCGTGGTCCTGCCCCTGGTACAGGAGGGCGGCCAAAAAAATCTCAAAGGCAAACTCGATCGTCGGGGCCGCCACGACGGTACCGGAGTCCAGTGATGATTCCACCTGAAGAATCGGCCGTATTTCACGCACAAGATCCGGTGTGGAATGGGGACCTGGACGCTTGCGCCTTGACCTGTCGTGATAAAGCAATCCTCCGTGAGTTCTGGACAAAGCTGGACAATGACCAAATGCAATTTTGTGGTCGATGTCAAGAGCGTTGGTTCCAGATGAAGATCGATTCTGATGGCATTTGTGCGCGTTGCTGTCGAAAGGATGATAAACGCGGCCCTGAAGAGCCGTACTTCTTCTCTGTGGACAACCAGTTGGATTTTGGCTCCGTACCGACTCAATTGCCTCAGCTTACACCTACTGAAGAGTCTTTAATAGGCCGTGTTCACGTCCACGTGAATATTATGCTTGTGCGGGGCCAGCAGTACAAATATCGGGGACATGTTGTTCACTTTCTCCGCGAGGTTGGCTTGGTGTACAACCAACTCCCGCTTTTGCCGCGGGAGTTGAACACTGTATTACTCCGTCCTTCCAATACGTCGTCCCATGCAAACCTTAGCCGGCAATTCACCCGCCAGTTCCGTGTACGCCGCCAGCCAGTTGCCATATGGCTTAACTACCTCCGGCGCCATCATCCTGGCTATCGATGCATCGTCATCGACGAAGAGCGGCTGAGTCAATTGCCTCAAGATGGCAATGTCCTGGACGACATCCCCCAGAGCCAGGTGGAGGCTGCCGAAGTTGGACCCGAGGAAGATGAGGAGGCAGAACCGGACCTGGAGGACGAGGCTGCGGTGCCGGACCTTTTGGCCAAGGACACGGAGCTCGATGCTCTGCGGTCTATTCTTGCCGGAGAACCAGAAGCTGAACCAAGGCTTTCCACAAGCTTCCAGGAGCAGGTGCAGCACGAGCTGCAGCTTCCGAATATACGGCGCACACCCATTAATGAGTTCAATCGCTCTCATGCCCTACTCTCCTTAGCTTTTCCCTGCCTCTTTCCTGACGGGAGAGCCGACTTTGTTGAGCCTCGGCTACGGTCAATCGACTACAAGGACTACATCGAGCACGCGATGCGCTGGCATGACGGGCGTTTTGCACGCCACCCGACCTTCCGCTTCGTCGCCTTCAATACTCTGATGCGGTCACAGGCCCGTGCACGGTCCAAATTCTTCGTGAAGCAACACGATGGTAGTCATGAACCGCTCACACGGGAGCAGCTTGTTCAGGCACTGGAGCACAGCGAGGACCCTGAGGCGCAGGTGCTAATCAACTCAATCACAAGACATGCGGTACCTATTCGCGGCACGCGCCCCTTCTGGAACAGGAAGAGGCAGGACCTCGAGGCCTATGCCTACAACCTTGGATGTCCTGGTGCATTCATCACATTCAGCCCGGCAGATTTACACTGGCGGAGTCTCTACCAGCACATGCCCCGATATGATGAATGGCTGGCTGCGTCCGAGTCCGAGAGGATGGGTCTCTCGCGCCAACTTTTGCGTCAGAATCCTCACATTGCTGCTTTCCATTTCTACCGCCGATACTGTTTCTTTCGAGATATCGTGTTAAGCAAGAAGTTCAACATTACGGATTACTGGGATCGGTATGAATGGCAAGGGCGTGGCAGTCCGCACAACCATGGCCTGTACTGGATGGAGAATTGCCCAAGAGTCGACATGGTGGATGAAGCCGCTCGTGATGTTTTTGCACGCACGTGGGGATTCCACATCACTGCCATTAATCCTGAGCCGACTAGGACTATGCCCCAGGGTGAGGGTAACCCCCTGAGCGTAGATCCACTGAGTACAGAACTGACATTCCTGCGTCTCTCACAAATCGTCAACCGCTGCCAGCGCCACAGATGCAATACCACATACTGCTTACGCGTAAGGAAGAGAACCGTTGATCTGGCGAGGGATATGGAAGGCGCTGCTGCAGATATCGAGGCGGCCAATGCGGCCAATCCAGAGCGGGAGTGTCGTTTTGACTTTCCTCGTGCCTTGCGGGAGCTGGCCGCAGTGATCAGGAAGGAAGGCAAGTCGTACTATGTCTTCGAGGCGGCGCGGAATGACAACCTCATGAATCACTTCAATCCCGCCATTATACTAGGCTGGCTAGCCAATATCGACATATCTCCTTGCACCAGCCTACAGGCGGTTATTACGTACGCTGCCAAGTATTGCAGCAAATCTGAGAAGAAGACTGAGCCTTACTGTAAGCTTGCAGACCAGGTTTTGCCGCACACGGCACACCTTCAGCCGCTATTATCCTTCTCCTCTCGCCTGATGAATAAGCTGATTGCCGAGAGAGATTACTCGGCGCAGGAGATTTCCCATCTTCTCCTTAACATTCCTCTGCAGGAAGGCACGCGGATGGTGGTCTCTGTCGACTGCCGTCCTTTGGAGCAACATGCACGTTCGTATCGCGTGGATGAAGATGTCAACGAGACCGTCGGCAGCTACAGGAGGTATCTCGAGAGAAATGACCAGCACGAGGATGCAACTTACCTCGAGTACCTGCAATCGTATAATCTCAAGACGTGGAGGAGACTCGCTGCCAACGCGAAGAAGAGAGTCCTGTCTTACTTTCCTCGATACAGGTCCGTGGAGGCATCTCCCCAGTTTGGTGACTTCTGCCGTGTTAAATTGATGATGGCTCATCCGCATCGCTCTCCAGAGGAGTTGCTCACCGTGGGCGGGCAGCGGTTCGATTCCTTCGCGGCTGCGTACAGGTTTTGCAGAGAGCAGCACCGTGACACCCATGCGGACGATCATTATGGGGAGCCAGATACAAATGAATTGAGGGCTGAGGACGACGAATTTGAGCTTGAGGTCCATGAAGAGCCCATTGTGGATGAAGACTGGCATGAACTCGCCCGCATGCTTCCCGACCGCCCGCTGGAGGAAGAGGATATCGACATGCTCGGCCGCCGAGACATCGACATCAATTATGATTGGACCCCTCACGTTGGACGGTATACTGATGACGGTATTCTCAAGGGCGACTACTGGAAGCAACGCAAGGCGGCAAACCGCCTTGACCTTGATGTGGATCATCAGCCCTTGGAAGCTCGAGATTCCCTAAACCGGGATCAGCGCTTAGTATACGATACCGTGATGGACCACTTCCTGAATCAGGAACCCTCTCAGTTGCTGCTCCATGTGGATGGTGGAGGTGGTACCGGGAAGTCATACCTCATTAATTTGCTCTCCGCGCACCTCCAAGCCGCTGCTGCCGGGAGAGGGACACCTGTTTGGCGTGCCGCGCCCACTGGCGTCGCGGGAAATCAGATATCGGGCACTACTTTGCACTCCCTGTTACACCTTCCAATCAACAAGGACTTCAAGCCCCTCTCGCCCACTGACATGGCCCAGCTCCAGAAGAAGCTGAAGGACATCAACTACCTGATCATCGATGAGAAGAGCATGCTGGGACTGCGACAGCTTTCTTGGATCGATGACCGCCTGCGCGAGGCGTTCCCGAGTAGGAATGAGGAGTTCTTTGGTAGTCTTAACATCCTTCTGGTTGGCGACTTCTTCCAGCTTCCACCCGTGCTACAGAAGCCGCTCTATTACGATAAAGAGGTGCAGGGAGTGGAGATCAAAGGCAGGAACGCATATAGACGCTTCGATAAATCAGTCTTCTTGAAGGTTGTCCAACGGCAACGGGGCGACGATCAGAAGGCGTTTCGCACAGCTCTCGAGGAATTGCGGCTCCTCCAACTGTCAGTCGAGTCCTGGAAACTCCTTTCCGGTCGAGTACAGGCGAAGCTAGATGATCTGGAGGTCGCCAGGTTCGCCAACGCCTTGCGAGTATACGCCACGAAAGATAGGGTGAACGAATATAACCACTACCACCTCGACCGCCTCGGCCGGCCAGTCATTCAGGTCAAGGCTAAGAATGTCGGCCTTGGCGCGGCTGCGGCGCCTGATGACAAGGCGGGCAACCTTGCGAAGCAGATCCCTATATGCATTGGCGCCCGTCTGATGCTGACATCTAACCTTTGGCAGCCAGTTGGTCTCTGCAACGGCGCTCGCGGTACCGTTTACGATATCGGCTGGGCACCGGGGGCTGACCCAGTCCAAGACCCTCCCTGTGTTATCATGATGGAGTTTGACAAGTACAGTGGACCTGTGTTCCTGACCACCGCTGATGGCAGAAAGATTGTCCCGATTCTCCCAGTAGACAGGGACTTCCTCATCGGAAGCACTCTCTGCACTCGCACGCAGTTTCCCCTGATCGTATGCTACGCCATTACGGTTCACAAGTCGCAGAGCATCACTGAAGATGTCATCGTGACAGATCTCTCCTGTCGGGACTTTCAGACTGGTTTAAGCTACGTAGCTGTCTCTCGCGTAAAAACGCTCCAGGGCTTGATGCTGGATGCGCCCTTTGATCGTGGTCACCTGTTTTACGAGTCTCCACCAGAGGGTATGAAGATGAAGATGAGGGATGAGCGGCATAGAAGACGACAGGTCCTTACACGGAATCCATATAGGTCAGACCACGGCTCTGCATAACTAGATAGCTAGCTAAATGTAATGGCTTAATAGTTGCTTGGCCCAAGGACTCCCAGCCTTCGGATGATCGTACCCCTTGCACCCACAGCTCTAACGTGCAAGGGGTGGCGTAGTATTTTATTCATTTCAGAAACACTGAACTACAACACAGCAGAGCCTGGTGTTAAACCCACCGAGGAATCAACTGCGCTTCACCAGCCTTTGGAGTGGTGGAGGTGTTGCCAGCGTGCACTCGGCCATGTTCTGAGCTCGGTATCCTTCCTGGCATCTAATAAGAAGCTCTTGTTGATAATTTCCCCCTTTATAGTTCATCTGCTTTTCCAAAACCAGGAAATTCTGCGGCTGTACATTTCGACTCATTACAAGCAGACGCTCGCGTACGCTACAATGATTATATCCGCTCGCTCAGGCTGCATCTTATTCCTCAACGTCTTTGTCCTACCAGTCTTAAACAGGTACTTCCAGGAACGATGGACACTCGGACGATCCGACTTGGTCCTCGCACGCGCCAGCGCAGCAATCATGTCTCTGAGCTTTCTGGGGGTCGGCGTGGCGCCCAATCAACCGCTCTTGGTGTCGGCTCTGCTTGTCAATTCCCTTGGATGGGGAATGCTCCCTCTCCTCAGAAGCTTGGCGACCAGCCTAGTGGAGAAGCGCAACGTTGCGCGGCTGAATAGTCTTATCGGTGTGTTTGACATAGTTGGCCGAATAGCCGGGAGTCCTCTCATGGCTCTGTTGTTTGCAAAGGGGGTCAAGATTGGGGGCGTGTGGGCTGGCTTGCCCTTTATATTCTGCTCCGGAATTGTCTTTGTTCTTTTGGTGGGATTGATGCACGTCTCTGTATAAATTGCACAATCTCCTGACAAATGATGCTTTTCCATTGCATGGCCCAGGATTCATTACCATAGGTGTCACAATCGTTGACAAATTCTCGCCACGAGAGCAGTACCACCACCCACTACCAGCCACTCTTTCAAGAGATCAACTTTAATCAAAGCTAGCTAGCAAGTTGACCAACTCTGCGCTCTTCCGCAGAGCTGATTATGTTACACGTACACGAGGCGATTAATAGACCTAGGTAAGGCATTACCATCATTACCAAGCTGTAAATGAAGAGTAATCAATACAGGCCTCCCGTAACGAGCATATCAAATAGAATGAGATCCCGTCAAGTTCTGACCTCCATTCACATATTTCTATTCATAAGCCCGCGCCACAGCGATGGCAAGCTGGGCGGCAGGAGCTCGGGCAGCCGGGGGTGGGAAGAGACCAGAATTGGATGCCTCTTTGATATCAGCAAGCCTGCATCTTGCTGGATATGTGTGAAGCAAAAATGCGTCCCATTAGGACCACTGACGCCAAAACGGTCAAGAACCACCGGCGGCAACGGTTTGGCGCGGCCTTGATATTCAAGAGCAGTATTAGTGATGCGAGACGAGGCATAAATCTCATGGTGGTCCGAGTTATATATGCCCTCAGCTCAACAGGTGCTCGGTGGACCTCTAGTCCGGGTCCCCTGGGCAGATTTTCATACAGTAAACTGGACGAGGTGCATCATTCTCTTAAGACTGCCTTGCTGCATCGTTGCATAGGATGACTCCATGCTAATGGAATTTAATTCATCTGTTGATATCTAAGCCCGGACCCTTCAAGTGAGCGAGCATAACTAGCTGTGCAACAAGGCCCATTTTCTGTCGTGGTGAATCCTGTGGACTGCGGTAAGCCTCCCGAAATCATATAATTAGATGGGTGCTAGACCAAGTGCCTGACAGCATGTTTTGGCTCATCCGGTAAACTGTCATCGACAGCACTCGCATCAATTTCGTCGACAAGACGGCCCTATACACTCAAGACCGGGGCAAAAGTTTAGACCATATCTGCATATGGCCATGCGAACTCGATATAGTCATGCACACCAGAGCATGTTTGGTCGCGTAGGTCGCGAGTAGTATTGTTTTCTTCGAAAATGGGTAATTTACGGTAGATACTGCATCCCAAATTATATTTGCCGGGGATATACCAAATCGTATTACAGGCATACACTAGTTTTATACCGCGCACTCTAACTTGGTATGGCGAGAAATTTTCAGGATACTGCTAGTTGACTAGAGTGGCCCACTTGGCGCGGAGATAGTACGGTGCATGCTCACTTGTTAAGTGGGGTCGAATGCAGGGTAAAAGAGGGGCGGAATGTGTGCCTGTGAGAAGAAACCAAGTCCGTCGTATTCAAAGCGCGGCCAACATGGTAACGTGCAATAAATACGAACTTGGCCCGTATCAATAGCATAGGTCGGGCAGATTACAACAGAAACAATCAAGATAAATCTCTGTTTCCATCATCATGTTGCGCCTGCTAAAATGTTTTCTGCCTGCTTAGCCCCGCAATGGGACAGAGCCGGGGGGTTGAAGTGAGAAAATTAGCTTGAATCAAAGCATCATGAGTATTCCGGCCGGGGAAACGGAAACAAGCACAGACTCGAGACGATCCATTTTATTGCGGGTACTCGGTAGGCTGGCCGCAGACACGCCCCGTCACGTGCTTGCTCCGTGTATCAGACTTCATGTCAACTTGGATTTGCGGCTAGTGTCTGGTGTTTCAGCCTACCTGACAGATCACAGGCAAAGAATAATTAGCGGAACTTGTTGCCGATTTCCAGGTCCATACCTGGGCATGAAACGCAGCCTTCACATGGACGCTTGTTCGTGTTAAAGTATGGAATTGCTTCATGGCGCTAGTTATCTCAGTCACCAGCCGAATTTTGAGCCCGGGGAAATAAATCGCACAATGCGCTAAGCGCCCTGACGTCATGCGTAGCCGTGGAGATTCACAAATGCACTAGTTATTGGGCGCAAAAAAAAAACTGTACAAGCAACTTCCAGGGCAAGAAACGGCCGAATGTACAATCCTCCTTGACTCCTAACTACTCTCTGCCTGGACTTGCGAACAGTCGCCCCTGGCATCCTGCATACAGTCGGGTATAATAATCTTGTCCAGAGACAAGGAACCGGCATTGCCGCGAGTCATGCACGGCGATTCGAGGCCCACATCCCAAGTTGCTCAGCATGCGTTTTCTTATAATGCCAGGCTAACGCAGGGATTATCGGGAATACGGCAGGTTGTGTCAAGTTTGACCCTATTCTTCTATTTTTATTGACCGTTCTAATTAACATGAGACTTTTTCGGAAAATAAAAAAGTTTATATCAAGGCAGATGAAACTTTGGCCAGGCTCGTGGTAATTGAAACTTGTCAATATAATTTAATATAACTTAATTTCCTGGAAAAGAGACCGCCACCATGTCGGTGGATATTGGGGGGTGTGGGCAGCTAAAATTAGCCGGAGCTCCCGGACTGCCGGTTTTTGCTCTGCTCCATGGCAATGTTGAATAACTTCAAATGCATGTTGCCACGTCCATCCTGGGGGTACCCCTTGGCTCCCCCCCCGAGCACCCATGGTCTGTGGGCAGACTCCAAAACCACCAATGTTGAGACCGGAGAATGGGGACTCGGATCCCATAAAGTCAGGGACTTGCAGCGGATCCCTAATGCTCGCTGTCGTTTGGTTTAGTGGGTCCGACTTTCGGTGCCTCTGAATGGAAGCTCGGCCGGTTTATTTCTTGCCGTCTCCCGCGCCCGGAGTCGGGGCGGATACATGCAAACAGGAGACGGATCGAATATCATGATGATAGTTTCCCATTGTCAATGAGTTTCTTTTCTTACTTCTAGAGTTGTTGATACCTATCATGAAAACCATACGAGTACGAGGGCAGGACTTGTACCAATTATAGAGTGGGAGGGAGGTGACAATAGTGACACAAGACCCAGAATAATACGTACGCAAGAATTTAGGACGCTAGTTCTGACACGCCCACGGCGGTGCCTCAGCGTAGACAAGGCGGCCGGAACTAGGGATATCGGGAATACATGTAGACAACCATCTACACTGCGTAAACGAGTCCCATCTTGCACTGAATATACTCCGAGGTAAAGGGCTGAAGTACCTTCAGTGTCTTGCTTACTATGCTTTAGCCACGCTAGGTTAGCGGACAATGCTGCAGGACGCCCTGGCCATAATGCGCGTTGTCACAATCAATGCCGAAGCGCCACACTTCTACCCTCATACTCACACGGCTACATCCGCGGCCTTGGACCTAATGCCGTTCAGCCCTTTCTAACATGGGAGAGAATCAAGAACAAACCAGTCATGTTTCCTTTCATATTTGTACAGACTAGCAAAACCCCTCGGTGTTGTACGACATGGGGAACTTACAGGCGACTGATACATGGGCACCCGGGTGCCCAAATAGACTAGCGCACCCAGGTGCCCAAATTATGTCAGCACTCCTCTAGCGCTGGGACAGACCCGCAAGACCCGGCTGGAAGATCATTTCAACTAGTTACTCTCTCCAGTTTAATCTACAACTTGACAACAATGCAATCCTCCGTCGCGCTATTCGCTGAGTGCAAAGCTTGTTGCTCATTACTGTCTACCTCTATTCTCTTCCATATTTCTTTCATTCCTCTTCTCTTGTTAGCCAAAGGATGATCACCCATCTCCCGAGCGACCTGGGCTTCAATCCGCTCATCTTCCTGGTTGCTCCAGTCTAGATACGCCATCATTTCCTCTTTCGTCCATTCTCTGGACCCTGTCGCAGTGACGCGATGCTTCGACATTTGTTTGTAGTCCAAGCACCACTCGTAACTCCGCTTGTCGTATCTTTGTGGGAGCCCCATCGCTTTGCGATATTGCTGGTTGGTCTTGATGCTGCCAGCAGGTTGCGCAGCGTACCACGCATTTCTAGCAGCTACATATCTCTCATAAATGGCACCCGGGGAATCGTACCGCGGCTCTTCCAAGGTGACACCAGACAAAGACTGGACTTGCTCAACCGTTGGCCCTTCAACGGTCAACATTGGCGGACTGCCGGGCGCGTTGTTTGATGTGGCAAGCGACCCCAAGTCAGTCGACGTATTAAATCTCATGAGAGGAGATGAACGGATGGGTGGCATGCGTGCTGCAAAGGAAGAGGGTTGATCAATCTCTGCCAAGGCATCCGCCACTGCATTTGAACATTGCGACTGCTGGGTCGTTGGCACGATTTCCGGGGGGGCCTTAGAGACACCCGCAGGAGCCATTTCCGCCGTGGCACCTGAAAATGTGACTGAACTTCGAGCTTCCGGCAGAGGTACTACCGGCGACCCCTTGAACTTCAGCGGACAGGACCTCGAGGTCATAATGTGGCCTACCACGTGGCATGCGCTGCAAGTGGGAGCCTTTCTGTTACCCTGGATTCTCTCGAAACCGGATGGTTCGCGTCTTGTGCTCGTTAAGGGTTGAGTCCTATTTAGTTGGTTTGCAGCCCGGCGAGGTTCCAGAACAGGTTTTGGCAGTGCCACCCCTCGCTTTAAGTGCCAATGTGGGTGAAAATGCTCTAACAGAAGACCCTGAGCTTCTTCTTCCAGCTTCTCGAGGGTGTGGGAGCACGGCAACCCATGTGACGAAGTGAAAGTCTGACTACATAGAATCTGACGTGGCTCTTGTAGACATAACTGCCGTTGCCCCTGGACTTTGCGCAAAGCATCATGCGAAACCCTACCTCGTACTGCTTCGAACATGAGCCCGGATACATCTAGAGGTGTGCGTAACTGTTGCGAAGCTCGAATATGTTTAAGTTCCTTGAGTTGGTTTGCGATGGCATGCTTCATGGCTTGCCAAACGTCGAAAAGGTCCAAATTCGATTTCTTAATGTGTGCTTTCATCAGTGAATGGATACCCTCGGCCCTGGGAACGTTCCATTAGCGTCTTGTCAATTGCATATAGTATAAGCCACCTGCCTCGAGGTGGCCACATTGCCGAAATGCAAGTGCATATCCACCCATGCTTTAATGATCATCTCTTTGTACGGCTCGAGCCAATACATCTTGATATACCCTACACACTCTGGATATTTTTCGCCATACTTCAGTTCAAACTTGGCCAGGCGCTCGTCAAATATCTTTTCACTTGGTGAAGCAACAATCGAGTGCCAGGAGGTGTAGAATTCTTCCCATGTGTCATTTTCTGCCCGCTCTGAGGTTTCGTTTTCTTTCTGCACAAAAAAGGGCCGGCAGCGCTGGAGGACCGCTTTGTTGACATGCCAGAGGCAGAGGAGCGCTTTGGTCGTTGGAAACCAATGTGCAGCAGCGTTCATTGCAGCTAGGCATCGATCAGTCAAGACAACTGACGGAAGTTCACGCTGGTAAAGTGACCTGAGATGTTGTAACGCCCAAGAGTAATCCTCTTCCGATTCACCGGATAGAAATGCAAATGCGATACAGAACGACCGCTGGCTAGAATCTACTCCGACCATGTCGAGTAGCGGCATACCGTGTTTATTCGTCTTGTAGGTACAATCCAGCAATAATACGTCCGGGTTGCATTGTAAATACGCCACAGAGTCAGGATGGGCAAAGAAGATAGCCGTCAGTCGATTGTCTACATCCAAGCGGACGCGACACCAAAAGCCCTCGTTATCTAATTGGTCGACTAGGGCTTGAATGCTGCTCTGGCCTTCGCGAAGATCTCTCCTGGTTGCCGCAATCCGGTTGTATATATCCCGCTGAGTTGCAAGTGTTTCTGAGTGGTTATGGAGGTAGGTCCTTATTTCTCGAGGGGCAGTTCCAGACTTCACGAGTTTGGAGACGATCGCCGCATCTTTTCCCACAAGCTTGCGGTGGGCAGGGTGTGCAGAAGGATCATCGCTGGGCGCGTGATTATGTTTAGCACATTCGATGTCTGGTCGATGGCTCAAGACCCATGTACTACCATCTAGCGATTGCTTGGCTAGAACTGAAAACTTGCAGCCAGTTCTTCGGCTCGAAGTGCGTCGCACTCGATCAGTAGAAGGGCTTGGAGGAGGTTTATTCCTATCACAAGCGAATATTACTCTGACTCTGCCATTTGGTGTCTTGAGGGATTTCCCTGTTGTAAATGCGTACCCTCGAGGTTTCGCCCAAGAATTGATAGCATCAAGTAAGGACTCGCGTGATTCATATGTGCCTTCGGGTGGAAGAACGTCGTCAGGGAATGCTGCCTGATCCATGTTTCATCAATCTGATTGGCGCTGCAATGTGCAGTGGCTGCAGGAACATGCTGGGGCACAGGTTCTGTCCCAGCGCTAGAGGAGTGCTGACATAATTTGGGCACCTGGGTGCGCTAGTCTATTTGGGCACCCGGGTGCCCATGTATCAGTCGCCGGTATTAGATGCCCCGCTTTTCTACTTGATCCGACACATGCGATTGCCTGGCTGCAAGCACGTCCCACATTAATTTATCACGAGGCACGTCCCTTCCCGTTCTATTTAATTTGTTTTGCGATGCGACCCCTTGAATGATCTTTCGTGAGTAACCCAAGACGACAGTTAGAGGCTGATGGAAAGAATGTCTGAATAAGGGCATGTAGGTTATTCAAGCTCCTTCACTCTTTATTGAGCCAGCAAAAAATGATAGGAGCTAGCAGTGGAACCAGTTACGCCGGCCAATCATAGTCAACGACTCAACGAGGACCAAAACTCGAGAAACCAATTCGCGCTTGATCGCGTTTGTGGCAATTTTCATGCTCGGGCCAACTACGCCGGGTCTACGGTCTACGGGACGGGGGCGGGAACTCTCAATATATCGATCGAGAGCTCATTTGGTCGCGCCGTCTCATTGGCCGATACGAGAATGCATACCACCCGACCATTGCTCGCCTACCTGACCTGACCCGACCATTGTAATTGACCTGACCTGACCACTGGTCTTACCTAATTCAATGGTCGGGTCAGGTCAGGTAGGCGAGCAACGGTCGGGTCATCTACACTCTCGGCCGATACAGTTGCCCCTGTCGTCCGCGTTCCTCGACATCCATGGTCACTTGGTCGGATAAACTGGAGCCACCCGGGCGATACGAAGGGTTTTCCCCTCGGATATGGAAGGCGACTTGGCGTCATTGACGAGCAGGCAGGATGAATGGACTGAATTTCAGGGCCACAATGAAGAGCTTAATCGAGCCTGGGCCCAGCAAATGCTTTGACTTCCATGCGTCATCGTCTGATGGTGAAAAACGCTGGAGGGGACAATTCGGATGCTTTGCCTCGTATTCTTAATTGAAGGATTTCCCGCAAATACGCCCTTGGGAAGAGCGGGTGCGGGAAACGTGCTCTAGGGAAGGGTATCATGGGATGAGACATCATCACAATGACAACAACAACAACAACACCACCACAACAACCGGCTGCCATATCCACAACTGGGTTCGCTTTCAACTAGCTCTGGAATTTGAAATGCACTCTTGGCCTAGTGTCTTTGCAAAATGGAGTGCGCTAGCCTTTGTTTCTGTCTCTCCATGTCGCCGTATTGTTGACCAAAGACACCAGACCGGTCTGGGACAGAAGCGCATCATACCCACAATTTGGCCAAAACCATGATACGACGAGACTGGGTTTAATTGGCCGTGCGGTCTCGTATATGTTGTTTTCGGAACACGACCCGTCATCCTCATGACTATGTGACATCAGAACCCACCGTTCCTACCGTATGGTCATGGTCGTTTAGCACCATGATGGACAAATACGGCCACTCCGGCTGTCCAGGGCCGGCATGCGGCAAAACGTGGGGGACGGGCAGTCGACCGGGTCGTCGGTCCAGATGGAAGGGCAGCTATGTATATATATCGAGGCCCTGCCACGGCATGCCATCCAGTCCAGGCTTCCCGATCAACAACTCACTGTCGCTTCCGAAAAAGACTTGTCCACTCGTTTCCAGACAAAGCTCATCCATCATAATTCAAAATGAAGGCCTCGTTCATCGCATCTCTTGTCGGCGCCACCGTCGTGGCCGCTGAGTGCCCCCCCGTCGGTTCAACTGACGACCAGGGCCGTTATAGCTGCAACCCGGCTCATCAGTATCCCAACGGCCAGGTTTGCGCCGTCATTGACGGCTGCTTCTACTTGAGCAAGCCCGTGGACAACAGCCCTGCCGAGCCTAGTGAGACTGCTGCCGCCTGCCCTGCTTCTGGCTCGACCGACGACCAGGGCCGATATAGCTGCAACCCTGCCCACCAGTATCCCAACGGCCAGACCTGCGTTGCCATCAACGGCTGCTACTTCCTCTGCGGTGCTGATGGCAAGCCTGTCGATAACAAGCCCTCTGGTTCTGCCCAGCCTCCTCAGCCTACCGCTGCTTGCCCTGCTCCCGGCTCGACTGACAGCCAGGGCCGATATAGCTGCAACCCTGCCCACCAGTATCCCAACGGCCAGACCTGCGTTGCCATCGACGGCTGCTACTTCCTCTGCGGTGCTGATGGCAAGCCTGTCGATAACAAGCCCTCTGGTTCTGCCCAGCCTCCTCAGCCTACCGCTGCTTGCCCTGCTCCCGGCTCGACTGACAGCCAGGGCCGATATAGCTGCAACCCTGCCCACCAGTATCCCAACGGCCAGACCTGCGTTGCCATCGACGGCTGCTACTTCCTCTGCGGTGCTGATGGCAAGCCTGTCGATAACAAGCCCTCTGGTTCTGCCCAGCCTCCTCAGCCTACTGCTGCCTGCCCTGCTTCTGGCTCGACCGACAGCCAGGGTCGGTACAGCTGCAACCCTGCTCACCAGTATCCCAACGGTCAGACTTGCACCGTCATTGACGGCTGCTACTACTTGACCTCTGGTGGCAAGCCCGTCAACAACAACAACGGCACCACTACTACCCAGCCTCCCGTTGTCGCCGGTGCCTCTTCTCTGCAGGCCGCTGGTGCTCTGGTCCTGGCTGCCTTTGTTCTCCTCCTGTAAAGGAGTGTATTTCTTCCAAATGACTGCACATGTGGGGTAATATCATGCTTTGAATGCATTATATGGGGTTGAAGGGAAAATCGAAATGCTTAAACTGTATGTGCAAAAGCGATCAGGATCAATAATAGTCATACATGGATATTTGCCTTTTCAAGACTTGCCTAGTGAATTTGAAGTTGTAACGCTGGTATTGTGACTGTAGAGTCGTCCGAGTACTCGCTGTGACTGTATACTTCCGTCGGAAGGCGGAGATTTGCTTTCCATTTCGGCTAGCAATTTTGCAACTAGACCTTATTAGTGGTTACTGCTATGAAAATCTAAAGGCAGGCTACCCCGGCTTGAGACTTGAGAGTAGGCATGGCTGTAAGCGGATGTAACGCTTGCAGCGGCAGCCGTAGCGAGATCAAGGGGGCTGGATGCTTGCAGGGATACCTGGAAAGGGATTTTTCGCAGTCTCTTCGGCTGAATACAACAAGACGGCGTGTGGATCACAGAAAGCTCTCGTACAGTGGGAGTCTGTAGTGATCCCAGACGAATTAAAGTTGCGTTGACCAAGGGAGGTAGTATAATGTTAGGGTGCCAGCGAGGTCCCTTACCGGGATAGTATCCAATGAGAATTAAGTGTTAGGTAAGTACATATATGCTCACGTTTTTATCATGATAATAAAAGTACTCTTAATCGTCCCTGGTACATACCTCTTAGCAGTATTATCAGGCTTATTAGGCCTAGTACAGGTAGAAATACTCGACAAGGGTATTCTGGAGTAGATACAAAGGCGGCACCTTGACACATTCAAAGGGATACAACCCCTGAATTATGGTCAAAAGAGTACCTAGCAGGGGTAACCGAGGCCAATTAATGAAAACTCTTTAGTTCAGTAAGAATATTATATTACTTATAGGTATATATGAATATAAGTACATTCCACATAAAATAAAATTCTTAGTAACGCCTCATACCCTGCTATATCCATCGTATGCCGCCTATCAGCTTTAAAAGAGTAAAGGCGCTGGTAGCTGTTGGAGCGGTTCGTACTGCGGGAAGAAGCGGAGCTAAGTATCGATATCCTTTTGACAATAATTCAGGGGTTGCATTGTAGTTACGTCTGGCACACTGATGGACCTGCAGCATGGAAAACGAAGCATGGATGGAGCGGGCCAGCATCCTTGGTCAAGATGTGACATTAAAGTTTTTGGCAATGTCCCGTATTTTTTGTCCTCATGAGTGTTTAAGCAGGGAGTTGTTGGGTAATGGCATCATCACGGAGATTACTCCCTAGGTGTCGGAAATGAGATTACCTCAACTGTAAAGTACCATGGCATGCTCTGCTTGATTTCAGTCAAGTACTTTATGGAGGAATTTGGCCATCTTCCCAGGGAGCATCGAAGCTTGAAGCAAATATTGTCGCAATGCGGGAGACGAATCCGGCATGTCAGGGCGCGGGAACGTGCCGTCCTAGACGCACATGCTACTGCACTTTATTCGGTTATCTTATGGACAGGGCCATGTTAAATAAACATGGAGTCATGCGCGTGACAAAATAGTCTATAATGGACTAGTAACAGGATACGAATATACGAGCGTTGAACATCGTGCAGTAGTGTCTGATACATTCGTCGAGTACACCATCATACCAGATAGTGACGAATTGTTGTCTTGGCACCGAGATAACGCGACCTTCAGAAGGCCGCATTCTTCAAATATGAAGTCATAACAACTATTCAAAGAGATCAATGATATTATTCAGCTAACTTGCTCAGAGTTAGGCTTTAATTATCACGCCAACAAACTGGGCATGGAATTTAGTTTCTCAAGCTCTTGGCTGGGATGTATTAAATCGACGAAGCTACCACGTATCACAAAGGAAGCCATGGGATTGGGGGATCTTTGGAAACATTACGATGCTCAATCAAGTCATAAAGTTGGGGTCGCTTGAGCCCCTTGGCTCTTGTTCTTGTGACTGTCTGGCTACCACAAGGGGAACTTGTCCGACACCATGATGTGACGTCAAATTTTCTTTAACCATCATGCGCGGTGAGTATTGCTTCTAGATCTGGTCAACTGCCGACCATTTTTCCGGGAAAACTAATCGAGTCCGCGAAGAAAGTTTTCCATTTCGACTGTATGAGTGTAGTAGCACGGTCAAGACCAAAACTTGTGGCACGTTCCATTATTTTTTTCACAGATTGAGTCAGGGCTCAATTCACTACCAACTTTGGAAGGCTTTCGCGGATGAAATTGTTATACAGGCTTGCCATGCAGCAGCCTGGCGTCTGGAACACCGTACACTCGGAGAATGCTCGTGGCCGGAAAGCAAATGTCAGCAGAGGAGCTTATCCCTGCTGCCCAAAGTGTCTTTGTTGTTTTCTCGAAAAATAGGGTATGAGTTTCTGGATGGTAGTGAGTTTTCCGAGTCTAAAGAGGGCGACTTTGAGTTCCCGTGGAGCTATTCTAGATAAACATATCATCGTACACAGCGAGAGACGCGTGCTAAACCTCTCCACCAAACCAATATGCCACGAAAGGGCGTTACCAATTGCCACGTGGGACTCGCCGGTGATGAATAATGAATTGAGGCAGAACCCAAGAAGGAATGGGACTGGGAAGTGCAGATGGGAACAAGTGGCGCAGGGAAGGAAATCTTGGGCTTCGTGTACCTATATGGCGGAGAAGATATAGATCCAGAGACAGTCTACGTACCGGGACCAAAGGTTGCAAAAGCCAGAACCCAGTACACTGGAGTGCGCTCTCACCAATCGAGTAATGTATTCATAGTGAAGAGAGGTATAGTGGGAGGCAAGAAGTATTTGCGAACCTTTAGCTTATTCTGCCCAACCAGGTGGGCATACCTATTGCCTCTGCCTCTAGACCAACGTAGCGTTTCTCGGGAAGTCTAATAGAAGAATGGCTTATTCTGCAAGACTGGAAGTTTGATCAAAATGTCAACCCACAGACTATTGCCTGCCTTGCAACAACCCAGAAGTAGCGGCGACGCAGAGCTTGACTAATGGCAGGGTTCTACGTGTTTATGTGCAGATGCCACGTCAGCAAACGGTTAAAGATGTTACACGGACAGAGCTGTCTGCCATACGCCAACATGAGGAAGCGTCTCCGGCATGTCGGATGAAGGGGAATAGATGTGATGATTTATCATACCAGATAAGCAAGCATGCACTACTAGGAGAGATCTCTACTTTTGGTAGTGCAGCTGGCAGACCTATGACAATAGAAGGAGCGCGAAACATTTACAAGTTGAGGTTGTCGTGTCAATGGAAGAAGTTGTTTAACTGATCCTAATTGGGCTGTGATCTTCCACCATGGTAAGCGACTGGTCCAGTGAAGCTGGATTTCCCGGCACTGACGGCACTTTGGCAGAATGGTCATCTTTCAGGTCAGCCAAATGCCTCACTCGTCTTAGGACCATGCTGTCTATTATCTCCGTTGCTGTCTGCTGCAAAACAAGGGAAGCCTCCCGTACTAGTATCGGTTATAATGCCAAAGCTCCATCTAAATCGCTTTTATGCAAAGCCAGACGGCAACATACTTGCTAACAAAAATACATGGTTGGTGCCATTTCTGCCTTGACATCCAGAATCGCTGAATGTACGCCGCGCGTCTCGCAACCGTGACGTTGGTGTGTGAGTATTTCACACAAAAAGAAGCCGTGAAATTATATTATGGCCCACGGAGAACAAGTCGACATAGAAATTTGTCATGGCCGAGGTAATAGCCGGCCCTACAGATTACCGTCGTAGGGTATGCTGTATGTCTGTCATGTGCCTACATACCAAGTACTCAATTACTCTCTGTTATACTCAAGACATGCATATGTACGAGCTGGAAATGGCTGGCTTCTAGAAAGAATTTTTTTTTGAAACTGCTGTAGATGCGCGTCAATGAGTCATAGACTAAGTCATACAGCAGCATCAGACAAGAGCTATCCGTTGACGCCGTCTTTGTACACAGGTCATCTTCGCCATTACAAAGCTTTACCCATAGAACTAAGGCTAAATATTTGCTTTAAAAGCTCCCCGTTCCACTATAATGAAGTCAGTGTCTTTCCTGGTCGTGGCAGTGGCATCTGTCGCCATTGCGCTGCCACATAGCCAGCCTGCCATGTCCTGGTCTGAGCTATTGCGGACGTGGGTAATTGGATGTATTAGTATGTCTCCCATATACTTATGGACAAGCCGTAGCAATGGAGCGGACGCACTGTGACCTCGATATTATCTTGGCTCTCAAAAAAACTGGTGCTTGCACAACGAAGGCTTACAGGGGACAGTCTTTATTTGACCATGTGGGCAACTCTGCATATATCTATTTCAAATGTGCCCTGGCTACTGCATTGAGATACCGGCTGGTGTTTCGTATTCTTGCAACTCGTATCCGTCTAGTTGTGGGTACATGGTATTTTTCTTCATAGTTACGGATAGCTTATAATCCCGAAAGTGGTTTCCCTCTCCTTTACAGATTCTCTCTGTACGTATCTTTTCCACAGAGACAATTTGTCAATCCAACTCTACACCTTTTAAAGTTTTATTTTTAGCTAGAACCTATTAGACAGAACTTCGATAGGGTTGAGCGTGCAAACGAACCATGAACGATGACATCAGGTGTTTGCGCAGACATTATTAGACGTTGTATCTGATTAATTCAGAGATACACGGATATGGAACAAGGTAAAGTATATTGGAGCGTGTAGTCTGTCTTCTAACAGCCTACTCCCTTACAACTCCCGACTTCCCCAGGTTGGCACACGTCGCAGCGATCTGGTGGGAATGCAATGGGATAACCACCGAGTACATCCCTCAATAGCGCCATTTCTCTGCGCTGTGCTAGGATTAAGGTGTGAGTAGAGATGAAATAGTGACAGTATCTTTTCAATAAGCCTAGCATTAGCCAGCAGAATGGCGCAGAACTTGATTTGCACAACTCCGGGGTTGATGTGTGGATAAGTGCATGCAGAGGCGAGTTTTACGCGACATGCCTAACTGCGGAAAGGGGAGAAGGAATACACAGAATGAAATGAGGAACAGAAAAAAACGTGTATACTCAGACATGACCTAGGCATATATTAATAACATTGCACATCTTCACTAGGTTTATTGGTACCCTTGCCCTTGTCCCTGAAGCAAATCTCGAAAGTTGTCGTTCAGCCAGGTTACTCCAGGCCCTGAGTACATAAACTTAAATTGGTTACTGTCACATAACAGTGGAGAGGTATGCAAAGTTGGTCACACCTTTGAAGCATTATCAAGCGACGGCCTGCGGTCATAACTGTCTTGGTTACACATGAAATGGTTCGGGCCGGCTGTCAACCGGTGTCACACGGTTACCCGAGGGCTACGATCACGGGACCTAGGGCAAAACACTCACCGATTTCTTGTGTTTATAGAGCTCTTTAGTCCATCCAGGCCTTGAGAAAACCAAGGACCTTTCATACCAAAGAATGCTATCAGCTGAATTGAGCTGTTGCTCTAAGCCCTCACTGAGCCCTTGCCACATTTATCCAGAGGATTTATATGTAGAACCTTTGGAGCTCATGTGTTCCGCTTTGTTGAGTGTATGGTGAAGCATGCAAGAAGCGTCATCACATCTCGTCAGTTACGGACCCAGTCAGCTGGCCTCGCCCATATCGGGTGCAAGCTTACCTCGACACCGATCTCGGGGAGAAGAAGTGACAGGATCTATGCTTTCCTACACATATTCCAGGTTTCTATGGAATCTAGTATTGGACCCATATTCCGTAAACGGCGCCTTGCATATCAAGGCAGATGTTGTGTTGCTACATTTTATTTCGCGGCCACATATTATATCAAACTACTCCACTGGTCTGGACTCGCTATTTTACCTATTTTACTGTCCTATCTCCACCGCATTCCTGTACGCCCATGCTCGGTAAGTCTTGGCCCAAGAGGACAACTCTGGGGTGCATATCGTACGCTCTGAGCCGTGGGCAAGCTGCCGCCTTCTTATCCGGAGACATGCACAGGTCTAGTGGACTGTATCCTGCAACAGTAAACGTCTCATCTTACCAGCCTTGCCTACGTAACAAACCGTGTGCAACGTGCTAGTGACCATGTCCTCCGTCGTTCGGTTTCTCCGCTGCCGCCCCGGCTGTCGCTTCTCCGCCAAGCTTATTTGGACAACCATTCCCGCCTTGTCCCCCTTATCGCTGAGATAATGTCCGCTGGCTTCCGATCTTCTTGAGTCGGTTCCGGCTTTGGTGTCGCGAAATACCCCTGGCGCACCTACCCTGCTCATACCAAAAAGATGATCCGGCGGTATTTTAGTTGGTTTAGACACATAGGACCGCGTTTGAGCAGAAGAAACAGCAGTAGCTTGAGTGAGAGGTCATAATTCTTAAGCTGGTTGTCGTTTTTTGATCAAGGTCAGCATTAAGAAGAGATATATTAATGGAAGATCTTGCATTTGATGGCTAAATGACGACGGTCTCAAGAGGATATTCGACGGATCAGTACAGAGTTGGGGGCTAGACTCAAGTCTATTCTGTAAGCCTTTCATGGAATGTACCAGATAGAAGAAAGCCAGCCGCATGGCCGCCACAGCAATCTCTTTCTTTCTTTCATCTCTGGCAACTCCTATACCTAATTGGAATCAGACGGCTTGTAGAAAATGTGAATGTACAGAGACGGATACAGGTTTGTGCCGGATATCGTGGGACCCATAGGCGGCTGGTTGAAAGGAGTTGCTGAATCCTGGAGCGGGTCAGCAGGCCCTTTGTACTCCGATGGTATTTCCGAATTCATCGCTGGATCCCATGATAGCCATTCCATCATGTTCCAGCTATTCATTCAGCGCACTTATGAGAAGGCAGCGTCTGTTGTACGTCAACATACCTGTGACAAGGGCAGGATAACTGGGCTTGGAACATAGATAAGTCCAAGTTGACCTATAATGCTCGAATTTAAGGTATTAAATGGCCTTGGTTTTCTGAGAGGCTTCAAGATAGATGCCTGAGGCAGCTCTCGCTTCAGGTCCGATCTCGGGTCTCGTGATACCCCCTTTGTTGTTGTGTAACCGTTGTTGGCCCGACGCCTTTGTTGTGGCCCAACCATGTGACAACACCCCCCTTTATCTTATGCGAATGTCTGGCGCAGATATGGTCAGAAGGTTCCCGGCTTCATGAGATATTGTGGTTACTGAACCTCGGCAAGGCGGAATTTTTCCTTTGAAAGAGACGAAAAGGGGACCCAAAGATAGCGCTACACCAACAGATGTAGAATTGACAATAGTTCCATGCTATTTTCCAGTACAGTAATGATTTGGTCACCCCACCATGGCAGGAGCGGTTTGGTACTATTTTGAAAACCACTATGCAAGTAGTTCTTGGCTGTGACATCCTGTATAAAAACCAGTTTTCCACCCCTTTTCTGTATCTTTCCACATTTTTTTGCCTGCCAACCCATCCTTGGACATGTCATCCAAAGGTTTGTTATCAATTTACACAAACGACTATGAAAATCAACCTTGCTTACTTACTTAGCTGTTCTGGCTACTGTAGCGTTTGCGAGACCAGGAGCAAATCATTGTATACCGCATGTAGGTTCCGCGACTTTCAAAACAGCCATCGTTGATATCACGTTCTAATGGAACTTAGGGCAGTTAATGTGAAGGCTTGTGGGATGCTAACTGTTGTTGGCCATACGATTGTCTCAACTCCTTTTGTAATGTAAGCTAGCCAAGAGTCCAACTTCTAACAAAAGACTAAAACGATGTGTTTTTAGCCGAGGTAGAACTTGAAAGCGGCATTGTGCGATGGCTCGAGCTCGTAGATGAGAAATCTTCCGTCGGTATAGGTGGTTGTATGCTATAGTTGAAGCCCGGTAGACCGTCACTAGGGCCATACAAAATGTAGTATCACGGTACCTCTGTCTGCCACGCAAGAAGATGACGAGCGCAGGGAAATGCCAGATTCTACGTCATTATTTTGCTCGAATGGTCGCGAGTTCTTTTCAGCACTTTTGATCCCACGAACTTGGCCTCATGGACGAGTTAATATAAGAGCTGCTACTATAGCTACTAGCGCGGTCTTCAAAGCTGCTATAAAAGAATTCTTTGGCTGTTGGGTTGGAAACTCGTAGTTGGGCTTTGGGTGAACTAAGCCGTGTTATTTGAAGCTATTAGCCGAGGCAATGGAAGTCCCATTGCTAAGATCTAACTACTATTTCCGTCGAAAGATTCGCAGTAGCTGTTAAAGCTGTCGGGAGGTCCGCGGCGGAGGAATCTGTTGGATTTGGTAGTCTAGTTATAAAACAAAATCTAAGATAAATTATATATATAATGGCTAATAGTATCACGACTTGGAAAGGGCTTTTCGTCTAATGTATGACTTTGCATACTACTAGCTAATACTACACTAGAAGCTCTATAAAGGGGTCAAATCCAGCTTGCTAGCTGCGAGCAGTTTCTACATACAGTCCAATTACCCGATTCCGGGACATGATACTTTTAATATCAATGACGTATCTGCATCATGCGTGACTTTCCTCTGAATTTCTATCCACCCCGCCGAGTGAGACAAGTTAATCTGACGCAGACTGTAGGCAGCTAGGACATTCTAAGGCTCAAAAATACCCACTTATCTCACACTTGGTGTATAGACGAAGATTCCTTCCTGTTTCATAGCTTGAAGCGGGAAATTTTGTATTTATCGAATCGAGTCATAATAATAAAGTATATCCCTCTTGTATTTGCAGCCTGTGCAGGTTCACTTCTAGCAGCGCTACAGACTGAGGCAGAAGTAGTCCGGACTCCCTTGGTACGCAGATCCTGTTAACCATGAACAAATATGCGAGAATTTAGCAGAGGGATTATGCGTGCATTGTAGTCACGAGGACGGATTTGGAGATATCTGAGGAACGTCATATCTACTGCGATAAAATAGAAGTCACTTATTACATGCGCTCAGCTAGGAGTTACCATGGCTAATGCGATGATTAAAGGGCCACATGGTGTTCTGTCAAGTTCCGTTCAAGAAGGTAAGTGCTCTCAGACCGTCTGCACCAATCCTTGGGCGATGCGCTCGTCTGACGATGCTTGCAGCCAGGAAATCCATCCGTATGTGATTCGTGATATTTACCCTAACCCTAACTCGTACGCCAGCCACCACCGACCTGGAAGTCATTTGGATGCCTCAAGCCCACGCTTTCTCTTACATCGGGTGGCCCTTCTTCGCTACTTTTTGTTCTTCGCCGGGCCTCAAGCTTCTTAAAGTCCAATTCACGAAGTGTTCAACGTATCCTCAGAAGCTGAAGCATTGTCTGCCAGTATTGAGTCTGTTTATTGATGGTATGATTTCAGCTACAGTTCTCTAGTATTGATAACCAGCTTGCAAATAAAATACTGCGCACAATCCGCTAACCGGGCAAACGAGGAGCAGTATGCATGGACAGGAGGCGCATCACTCCGCCAGGACGGTCTCTACAAACATTGAACATCAGCATCTCACCATGCTACATCTCAGGTCTCTTATTAGGCCTGCATACCACTTTAGGCTTAAAAGGGCGAGGACGTCTCCACAAGCTCGCGAGCCTCTCATGAGATGCTTGACAACAAGCATGTCTTAGTTGCCAAAAGGAAATCTCACAACGTTACACGAAGCGGGGCAGCGAAAAAGGGGGCGACGATTTTGTTTCCAACTTTTCAGCGGATGTAGTTTTCTCCAATGAGTTTTGCACCATCACTCCCGTCACACACGCCATCATGGCTACGACTCGGCTGCTAAGCAGCCGTCAGAGCCAAGATAATGGTGCGATTCCTGACGTATGCTATGATTCATGCAGTAAGCTCATAGTCTTATACTCACCCGGTTTGCATTCAGTGAGCTCGTCTGGCTAATCTTTTTGTTGCTCTGAAGACTCGGCCTATCTCATAGCGGCATCCACGGGGAAGAGCCCCAAGCTCTGCGAACCCAACTCGGCCTTTCGCATAGCATACGACAACTGCTCTTCTTGTATTAAAGAAAATACAAACAGGGCTGGTGGCAAAGGCATACCGGGGCTAGAACGCTTTCTAGCCTTCTGCAACATCGAGTCTTCCGCCACCATACTCACAATCACTCCAACCGCCAGATCGACATTGACAATTGTTTCCACGGTTCCAACGGGGAGCACAACATCACACACGGCAACATCCTCGTTCACTCCGTCACCTGCTCCAAGCTCTGGTCCAGTGGAAACGGCTGTCGGAGCCTCTTCAGGCAAGTGAGATGTGTACCAGCTCTCCGCCCTAGAATATTGAAGCTAATGAAACGCTTGCGATAGCAAGCAAAGCCTGGATAGCCGGGGCCGTCATAGGTTCTATTGTAGCATTAGCCCTCATCATAGGTACCATCATCTTCCTGCGCAGACGTTCGGCAGACAGGACGGCAAAAAGTCAAGATCAGACTTACGAAAAAAGCCCAGCTACATGCTGATAGCCTGCCAGGACCAGGGCGCAAGGCTGCCGACCCAGACTCCGGAATAGTTCATGAGATGCCGGGGACTCCTTCTCGCGCTGCTGAGAAGCCCGCAAATGAGCCAGCGGCACATGAGTTGGCATCTTGATACGAAGAAATATCGTACTAGATCCAATAAAGTTTATACCCCGTGGCAAAACTGTGCTACACATGTACCTAGATGCTTTTGCTGCTTCGGATATCGCGCGCTTGTCGACTTGAATGCCTTCTTGTCCCGGACCTAAATATAAGGGAACCTGATTGCTTCGCAATTAGACCATGTTCTTTTGTGATAGGTATCCATGCATCTAGACGGGAATAGCAAAACTTGATTCCAAGCCTTAGTACCGCCCGGTTCGTAGCATGCTCTCCGTGTGCAATACAAGGGTAGTAGAGAAGGCTTAAATCAGATTATATACAAGAGCTTATTTTCCCCTATTAAAAGGATTTGCCTCAAGAGTAGCTATCTAATATAATGAAAGCTGTCCATACAACCACACCATTTAGAGGAGCGGCGGAACCAAATATTCAAAGTGCTATGGCTACAAGTCGTATGAGTGATGTGATCAACTCGTTTCCGCTCTCCCTTATTCGGACTCGGTGAGTGACCGGCCCAATCGCAGCTTATGCTCACAACATTCAAAATGAAAAAAAAAAAAGAAAGGTAGCGACTAGGAAGACGGCGCTGGAGTATGAAAAAAAGATTCAGCATCCGACAGCAGGAGGCTTGGGAAGATTTCTCGTTGAGATGGAATCCGATGCTGCGAATAGATACAAAGCTGAATACGACAAGTATGCGAGCGCCTTCTCTTGGCTTCACTGCCGGTGATTCAGTTTGCTCCAACTGTTCAAGGCTCTGTTAAGTCTCCCTTTTGCGGATGACTGATACCCATCCGACGCGACAACTAGTTATCATACACTTTCGTAGAGTTAGTTCCAGAACCCACGATCCATGATAGTAAATGCCGCAGAATAGAAAAAACGCTTCCGAAGCGTCCAAGCGTAACGAGATGTGATGCCACTCAAGTAAGACATCTCATCGATCCCTGACAATGGTCCATGGCCCATGGGACCCGACTGATTCATCGATTGAGATGCGTTTGATTCCAGACTCAAACTTTAGCATATCCTAGCAAATATAATAGATACCCGTGACTCCCACTCATACTACACTTATGTGACACTCTTTAAACTTGACGGCAATTTTGGGCCAACGGGGCCCGGCACTAGACCGGTGCTCTGTCAGGCTCAGCCAGTAGATAGCAGCCATAAGTATACCCGTATTACTTCAGCCCACCTCTGGAAACTGTAAAGCCAAGGCTAATTATGGCTGAGACGTTAAAAATTCGGGATAGCCTGGTTACGACTCGGGGAAGCGATCAGCACTGCTTCGTTACGAACGGAACTGCGCCACCGACGAAAAGGGTGTCGGGAAACGGAGGTCAAGGCGTTGCTACGAAGGTATGCAGCAGCCTGACAATGGCCTGGTGTTCCCCCATATAGGCCCACGATAGTGGCGTTCTCCCGTTCTCATCATTAGCCTCAAGGTCGGCACCCTTCTCAAGCAGCAGCTTGGCCACGATCTCGTTCCCACCAGCAGCTGCCTGGATTAAAGGCGTCCATCCATTAATATACTTTCCGTTGATGTCGACGCCGCATGCGAGCAGCACCTGCAGAACCGCCTCGTGCCCTTGTTGCACGGCCAGAAACACTGTCTGGTTAGTGTTGGGCTTCGAGCCCACGTTCCCAGACAGCTTCATCGCTACCACGTTAAGCACTTTGCGTCCGACGCCATCTTCCATGTTGATGTCCCCGCCAAGCTCAATAAGCGCTCGGACTGTCTGGTCCTGCAAGTTATCCGCAGCTATGAACAGCGGCGTCCATCTATGTTTATCTTGCATATTGACATCAGCGCCTCGTCCAACTAGCACACGAACAATGGTCTCATGCCCGTTTCGCGCTGCCATAAAAAGCGCTGTCCGTCTCATATTGTCCCTTTGATCGGCATCTGCCCCTTTGTCGATGAGTGCTTGTACCGCTCTTCCATGTCCGTTTTCTGCCGCAAAGTGCAGAGCCGTTCGCCCTCTATTATCTCGAGCTTTCAAGTTGCCTTGCATTTGGGTCAATAGCAATATTATGTCTGAATAGCCTCTTTTTGCCGCGTAATGGAGGCCTGTTCGACGATTATTATCCTTCTTATTGGGGTCACATACTTCAAGTAGCCGCCTTATAATCTCAATATTACCGGTTCTTGACGCTAAATGTAGAGCCGGAAGATTATTATACTGATAGAATGGCATGTTAAATATGTCATTCCTGGACTTATAACCCTGCAACCCAAATAAGAGATCCAGTAGAGGGACATGATGATGTACTGTGGCCCACCCCAACAAGCCAAAGTAGTGAGAGTCAAGGGATTCCCCTAGAGGCGGCCAAGG